>NC_042618.1:344187513-344859043 GCF_901001135.1 Rhinatrema bivittatum
TGTGAGCCCAACAATACTGTTCTTTTTGGAAGAGCTAATGGCAATTTGACAAACTATATAGAAAAAGGCTCTTGCCTGGTGTGGGAGTAATAAAAACTGGAGAAAATAAGCAACCAGGCTAAGTTAGACTGGGAGTCTCCTGCTAGCTCAAATTACAGAGTTGCTTCTTTAGCTCAATAGGAGATGAGGATTTTAAGTTCGGTTTCTGAAATTTCTAGTTCAGGAAAAATGCGATTGCATCACTTGGACTGTGGTGGTGAGTGCATAAAGTGCATACTTACAGTCCGATACAGTAAAAGTCTCGGCGCGCGCACAGGCCACTCTCCTGTGCACGCAATTTAGTATTCAAATGAGGGCCCGCGGTAAAAAGAAGCGCTAGGGACACTAGCGCGTCCCTAGCGCCTCTTTTTGGACAGGAGCGGCGGCTGTTAGCGAGTTTGACAGCCGACGCTCAATTTTGCCGGTGTTGGTTCTCAAACCCGCTGACAGCCGCAGGTTCGGAAACCGGACGCCGGCGCAAAATTAAGCATCCGGTTTTCAACCCGCGGGCTGATTTAAAATTTTTAAACATTTTTTTTTATTTTTAATTATTTTTTATTTTTGGGACCTCTGACTTAATATCGCCATGATATTAAGTCGGAGGGTGCACAGAAAAGCAGTTTTTACTGCTTTTCTGTACACTTTCCTGGTGCTGGCAGAAATTAACGCCTACCTTTGGGTAGGCGCTAATTTCTGAAAGTAAAATGTGTGGCTTGGCTGCACATTTTACTTACTGAATTGCGTGGGAATAACTAATAGGGCCATCAACATGCATTTGCATGTTGCGGGTGATATTAGTTTCGGGGGGGGGGGGGGGGGTTGGACACACGTTTTTGACGCGCTATTACCCCTTAGTGAATAAGGGGTAAAGCTAGCACGTCGAAAACGCGCGTCCAAATGCGGGTTAACAATGCGTTCCACCGGAGCGCACAGTACTGTATCGGCCTATTACTCTGCTCTGTTCCTAGAGACTTCAATTTCTGCCTCTGCCAGACAGTCCAGCCAAGAGGTTGCTGTGTTATATTTAGGGATTTTAGCTTAAACTTTTTATTTTCATGCCATTTGGTTGCAAAGAGTTTGGAGCTATTGTTATGAAAGGTGCTAATGAAAAACAAAGCTTTCATGCTAATATTACCCCAGGAGGCTCACTCTCTTAAAAGAAGAAGAAAGCAAAGGAAAAGTCATTTCCTACCACACACTGTGCCAGAGCAGCGCTCAGCTGAGTCACATCCTTCACACTGGCGATCTTGAGAGAGGTAAGTGCCGCAGTGATGTTACTGCGGATGGACATACGATCCTCCAGGTCCTTCCCACTGTCTCCTGAATCCTAGGACATGTAAGAAGATCAAAGCATGGTGTAACCCTCATAGTCCCTTCCCTTGAAATAAAGCCCAAGACACAGGAAGTCAAACTGATCAGAGACTGCACCTGATTGAGTGCGCTGAGCAGAGCTACAGAGTAGGGGATCACCCCCAGGGGGTTTCCTTGCTGGACCAGGCTCCAAAGCTCGGACTGACTCTTGTTCTTCAGCCAACCGGTAACGCTCTGAAATCCTGGGGGGAGCTCTGGCATGGAAACAGTCAGGGTCCTGCAAAAGAGAGAAAGCCAATGAAGAGAGAATGGGGATTAGATTGGAACATAATATGGAATCTCAACACAGGAGCAAAAAGAATGACATTAGAGTCCAATGAATCTAGGGAAATTGGATACACAAAATGTAGATTGAGGAACAACAACCAAACTGAAATAGAATGGGAAGGGAAATTACGGCCAGATTGCCAGCCTAGATCCGTCTTGAACTTGCTTCTTTTACCCATTGCAGCTGGACTGAAAGGTGGAAGCCACCACCAACTCCCAACCCCATACCTTTTTCTTTTTTTGAAAATTGCCGGGTTTCCCTGCCCCAAAGTCATTAATGATGACCTGGGGCAGGGAAACCAAAACCCAGAAGAAGAGGAGTGGAAAGGAGCCTGTCTGATGAGCATAAAATAAGACATGAATGAAGAACGAGACCCAAAAAAGGGAAAGGACACGAAGCTTTTGTGATTCAGACCGTAACCCGCACGTCACTGCCCAATTCCAAACATAAAAAAAATGCACTTGCCGGTTCAGGGCCATGGTTTTTGCTCCTTGTAAATCCTCTAGCTCCACAAGGATGTTGACCATGGACTGATTTCCCCTAGCGCCCACAGGCAGGAAGGTGCTGAAAGAGGACTTTGTCCCACGATAGAGGCAGAAGGGTTGGCAGGGCTGGCCATCCTGAGAACAAGTCTCAGCCACTAAAGTATAAAGGAGTTGACCTGCATTGCCATCTTCATCAACCCAGCCTGAGGAGAAAGACAGAGAAAGTATCCCAAGAGAGAGGGAGACAGAGAGAGGTGGGCCCAATCCCATAACAAAAAAAATTCATTAAGGTTGATGAGAAAACTTTTACTATTGTCCTCATGATGCGTATGGCGCACACCAGATGTATCTAGCACTTTACAGAGAGACTTGGGAATCCATATTCAGTCACTGTCCAAATGTCAGAACACAGCTGGAAGTGCTGGAGCGGGGCAAAGGGTCCCTCGCTCCCGGCTCAGATAAATAAGGTTTTGGCTAGGATGGGGAATGGTCGGGGGGGGGGGGGGGGGGGGGGAGGGGGGGAGCAGGTGCCATGAATCTTTGCTGTGGGTGGGTGGGGAGGCAGCTGAATGGGTATTTAACTATCAGGACTGGGAATTGGGGATCAGGGACTGGGGCTCGGCATATAATGCCAGGCACTTTCTTAAGATTTAAAAAGATTTGGGGGGGGGGGGGCAGGGATGGGGTAGGATACTATGGCCTGGCCAAGTCTTTAGCAGCAGCTTATGGGGGGATTAACCACTCTCTAAGGTTTACCTTTGTTTTATAGGCTAACGACAGAACTACTAGTAGCGTGTTATCCAGCCACACAAATCTAGATAACAAACACTTATCCGGCTCTATTCGAACATAGCCAGTTAGGTTTTTGTTATCTGGCTACACATAGCCGGATAACTTTAGGTTGGTTATATTCAGCGGGACGTTTATCACGCTGAATAATATATGGGACAAGTTATCCGGCTAACTTTAGCTGGATAACTTGTCCACTAACCGGCTTACTGAATATGGACCCCTCAAGTTTTCTTCTAGGACAGACCCCACAACTATATTCAATATAAACTTTAAAAAAAAAAGTTCTTTAACACTAAATAGCAGTAAGCAATATAAGCAAATTATTCACTTATATCTAGAGGCAACAGAAAAAATGCAAGTTTTCAACACTCTGTGGTGTCCCTCTTCCCCCGGTGCTTATTTTTCTTAATGGTTAATCCAGGGCTGATCTGCAGCACTGGAACAGCTCTTTAATCAGTCTAAAATTAAGATGAAATTCAGTTTAAACAGATTATCACTTTTGGAAAAATCCTGGAATTTATGGGTGAAAACACAAGACCCTGCTTACCCAATAAGAGACCCTGTCACAAAGGCATGCATTATCTTAGTATAAAGCACCCACCAATTGTACATTTATGGATGCTTTATAATAAATGTATTTTTCCATTTTGAAAATAGTGCCAACATTGTACCATGATTAGGGGCAAGAGGGCATGCAAGCCAAACTTCCCCTTCTCCTCCCGGTACTTTCTAATTAGAGTCACCACATAGCTCCATGTCCAGGTGGTCAGGTTGAGCCACTCCTGGTTTTATCTAGAGATGTGCATTGTTTTTTGTGTTCATGTCGTTCTTTGTTTTTTGGCCGCCATGGAAAATATCGTTTTTTTTCGGTTCGGGTCTTTTTTTTTCGCGAAAAATCGATTTTTAGTTAGTGCGCACTAACTCCCCGTTAGTGCACGCTAACTCCCATTAGTGCGTGCTAACTCCCCGTTAGTGCGCACTAACAAAAACCGTTAGATTTTGTTACTTTTTGTTAGTGCGCACTAACGGGAGTTAGCGCGCACTGAATCCCGTTAGTGCACACTAATCGGAAAAACGAATTTTTGCAAAAAAACGGGAAAATCCCGATCTTTTTCGAGCTCCCTGAAACATGCCGAATTGGACAATTTCGTTGAAATTTTCCAATTCGGCAAAAACGAATGCACATCTCTAGTTTATCCCATTGCATGCAGGTGGATGCAGTTCCACATGTAGTCCTGCATGAGGCTATAGCCCCGATTCCAGGGCATTGAGGTAAAAATGGCTCATCTAGTCCCCCGTGACATGGAGATATATGGTCGCCCTATTTATAATTCTCTTTATTAGTCTGTGAAATCATACCAGTGGTGGCTGGTCCAGCATTTTTTCAGGGGGTCCTAGCACTAGACAACTTAGCAGGGCAGCTGCATTTCAACTCTTATTCCTTTTAACTAATGAAAGATGTATCCAAATATTGCCATTCGAAAATAACCAGCCATCTATTTGTAGTTTATCTATCTCGCCACCTAGCTTGTGCTCACTTCATCTCTGGCACCACAGCGGGCGCCACCTCACTGCGGTTTTTCCCCCGTGCTCCAGTTTGCTTTGGCACTCCCTCTCCTTCCATCTCACTTTGCTTCACGTTCGGTTACTGGGTGGCCCTGGAGGTTCTGACCTGTGCATTGGTAGGACACAAAGGTTTCCAGCAGGTAGATGCTGTGTTCCGGCTGCAGTGTGCAGACTCCTCCATTGGGGGGGTTGTTTGGGGTCAGTGTGATGCTGGATCTTCCCCATAGCTCTCCACTGCTCTGGAAGGCAGTCACAGTAAAAGTATAATTTACGCCGTCTCTCAGGACCCCTTGGCGGACCACCAGGTCTCGGTTCAAATCCCCAGTTGATGTGGTTGCATTGTCCAAGGTCAATGGTTGCCCATCTGAACTTTTAACTGTCCACTTGTACTGAAAGAGCCAATAGTGAAACATTGATAGGTGTTATAAAAGTATAGGTCCTCAGGCAAAGTACTCTTATCTATACCATCACTTAAATACTGTCCGAGAGAGGGCATTATCACTGGCAGGTCCCAAAGTATGGAATTCATTACCATTAGACATCAGGCTAGAGGCAAACTCATATTCATTTAAAAAAAATCTAAAGACATGGTTATATGAACAAGCCGGGATGATCCCCTGAACAATCTTTTATTTTATTTTTTCTTTTCTTTTCTTTGCATTTGGTTTTCTTTTATCTGCCCGAGTTCCATAGTCTGCTCCTGTTTCTAACGTTTATCTTATGTGTTATGGAATTTTATGTATTGTTCTTTTCACTCTATTTTTAGATGAATTGATGTTTTTAAGAATTTTTTTACTTAATTTACACTTTAGTTAAAATTTGCTTGAATTACTATATATTGTATTTTATCAATGACTTTGTTTGTATTGGATTTGTATTGTGAACCGACATGAAGTTAACACGAATGTCGGTATATAAAAGTGAATAAATAAATAGTGGTATGGCAGTCATACACCACAATGACTGAACTTCAGTAACCCATAACCAGTTTATCTCAACACGTGCAGCAATGTGTTCCCACTGTCTTGCTAAAACTTTGCTTCTCTCCTTTCTGCATGAGCAGCAGTAACTCCTGCCACAGAAGCTAGAACTGAGTAATGGCGCATCCTTGTAAACACACGCAAGCTCCTCTTTCTCTATGACTTCCCGTCTTTACCTGGAAAGTGTGATACATGAGAGTCAATCAAGAGCAACAGGAGCTTACGTGAGCTGCGAACGGATGTTGGTTCTGTATTCTGAAATGCTGTGAACAGATATATGCAGACCACAGAACTCAGTCACGAAGGCCTCTACAGACTACATCATTTCCTCGAGAGCCAATTGAGACAGCTGTAACTCAAGAGGGTTATATCTCGCAGGGGCTAGAGAGCTCCTTTTGCACAGAGGGTATTGATTTTAGATGACATTGAAGAACTGCCACCAGTGGGTAAGTCTCAGGGATAAGGGGGATGTGCAAGACTGATGGTTGCCGAAGGCATCTAATACCTTTGCACAAGCTCTGTACCCAATCAGGAGGGCCACTCATAAAAAAAAACCCCAAAAAAACAAACAAACAGTGAGGACTGAAGGTCAGACACATGCACCAGAGGCCTCTACAAAGGAACTGGAAGATTAAATAATGATTTCATTTATCCCCAACTGCTCTCCTAGTATTAGTTAAGAGAAGAACCTGACCTGAGTTGAGTTGTCACAGGTCTCGCACTGCCCAGAGAGTGTAACATGGATGCTCCTGCTCACTTGATAACTGGATAAAGCACTGCAGGAGCGACACTCCAGTGTCACTGGTAGGATCTGGCCAGACCTAATCCAAACCTGGAGAGAGAAACACAATCATCATTAGGAACTATGTGGACGATCCCTTTTGCATGTACTTTCTCTTATTGTCCAGTGTAAGGGGAAACTTGGATGACCGAGAAGGAAGACACACATTAAGGTCTCTGCCAATAACAGAGTTTTCTAGATTTTCTAATGGCAAAAGTAAAGGCGAGCATAATTCATATTTTTATATAGTTTGCATAAATGCATCCATTGTTTTGCGTCCCTGACATTTTTATTCCTACTTCAGTGTTTCCAGCTCTTGCTGCACTGCTGGAGCAGCATCACATTAGTGCTTAAAAATGAACACTCCACAGCTCTGTCCTGCAAAATCTATTTTAAAAACCGATTAAAATAAAACACTCGTGTCTCTCTACGATTCGAGCTGCTCCACAATATAACTTTTTTAAAATGTGGCCATCCTGCTGCTCTCCATGTACAATTAGCCAGCCTGCATTCCCTGGGATTTTCTCTCTTTGCAACATCTTATCTAACACCTACTTCTTTGCAAGAATTAAAGGACCCCCTCCATCCCCCTCCCCCTCATTGCCAATGAAAGTTTTGAGAAGGAGCTTAAATTAGCCGATCCCACTCCCCCACAATGATTGTAAAATAACTCCAGGTCACCGAGCTCCAAAGCCTGGAAAAAAAATGAAAGAACGAAACAGGAAGATTCAAGCTAGGGGGGCCTGCGGCCTGGGGACACATCTTTGTACACTGCCCAGCACAGAGTAAGGCGAAAGGCTAAAGCTTGAACTTACCGTCTGGGTCGCAGAGGCAGGCTCCTTCCCGGCCTTGCTAACAGTGAGGGTGAACAGGTAGGCCGCACCGCCACACAGCACGGTGCTGGGGATGGTGGTGTTTGCACCGCTCTTCAGAGGAGGAAGCGGAGAGGAGCAGGAGGCAGAGGGAACACTCTTAGAGAAAGAGAAAAACAAGCCGAGATTAAACTCTCTCCAATCAGGATCGCACCCACAGAAATCCGTTAGTGAGCCAAAAAGTCTTCCTCATAGGCGTAGACCACAGCACTAAGCACCCGCGACCTCAGCCCTGCAAGGGCTGGTTTCTTTCACCGTCTCTGTCCTCCGGGTATGCCGTCTCAAATAGTTATGAAAAGACCATCAAAGTATGCGTTTTTGAGAAGCGGCTTCCCTGCTAGAAATACCAACAGGGTTATCTATGAAGACTCTCCCGACGCAGGTATTGCCATGCTGAAACACGGACCGTGTCGGGCCCCTCTTCTTTTGAGTAACGGGCTTGCTCTTTCCGTTTATTTACTTGTTTATTGGGTGGGGGGTTCCATTACGAGCAGTTTTGCACTTCCTTTTGCACCTCAGAATGCAGGTAATAATGGATGTTTGCACTTTAAGCCTTACGCATTCTTGGGGGGGGGGGGGTTTCGTGGGCACTTTAGCCCCTTCTTTCTTTCCCCACCCCCAGGATCTTGTAGCTAATTCTGAAAAACATCCAGGACCTTAGCATCGGGGTTTGCTTCTGCAAGCAGTGGGAAGGAGGCAAGACGCCACATGTAGCTTTGAAAACAAAACCTACACAGGCCGCTTCCCCTCCTCTGAGCTCTTGCCGCACTCGGGAACACTTCCTTTTAACCCAGCTATGAGTACCTGCTTTACGAATGCCCGCACAGACTTTTAGTTGCTGTAAGGGGATGCTCTTTTCGAGCAGGTCATTCTAATTTTGCCGCTCACCTAAATCCCTTTGAAAATTGTGCTGCATTGTCAAAATCCATTGGCGCTTTGAAAATCTACTGAGCTTAAAAGCTTGGGGAATATTCAAGTCTATGGGTTAGCCAATAGGATTTGTATGTTGAAGTCTGTAGCATACATAGGTTGTGTGCTTTTATTAAAGGTAAAATTTATGGACTGACCAATAAACAGGGAGGGCAATTCTGAATCCCCTGTAAGCCAGTTTTCAATATGGAAACTCCCATCTCTAATTTCCGCAGCAACCATTCTCTCTATCTGACACATGCATGGTAGACCCATGTAGTGGAATCCTATCTTTGGAATGACAATGTCCTGCCTATACAAGTGTCAGCAACTCCGTTGCATGGGAGCACAGAGAGGAGAGGATCACCTTGCTGATGGCTGGAAAGAATCAATTAGTACTGCTTGGAGAAATTTTTAAAACTTAAAAAGAACTGGGAAGAAGTAAATGACTGGGATATATTATTTAGAGTGTTTGTGTATTTTGTTTTAAATAGGTAGTCATAAAGGCAGGCAACAAACAGAAGGAGGAGCTGAGGCAGACAGAGAGGTATATAGATAAGACCTTCAGGGACATAGTAGCCAAGTCCTAACCCCAGTCTGGCAGCCCTGGGTACTGCCTTGGAGGAGGAAGGTCTCATGATCGGAGAGCATCAACCTGGTGCAGCAGCAAATGATCCTGTAGCAAGGACCTGCTCTCTAGGTGGTGCATTGTCCTCTCACACCAAGAATGTGTTTCCCAGGGCTACTACCCAGGAGGAAAGGGTTAGGTCGGCTATCATAGTTGGTGATTTGATTATTAGGAATGTAGACAGCTGGGTGGCTGGTGGGCATGAGGATCGCTTGGTAACGTGCCTACCTGGTGTGAAGGTGGCGGACCTCATGCATCACCTAGATAGGATTTTAGACAGTGCTGGGGAGGAGCCAGCTGTCATGGTATGTGAGCACCAATGACATAGGAAAATGTGGGAGGGAGGTTCTGGAAGACAAATTCAGACTCTTAGGTAGAAAGCTGAAATCCAGAACCTCCAAGGGTAGCATTTTCTGAAATGCTCCCTGTTCCATGTGCAAGTCCCCAGAGGCAGGCAGAGCTCCGGAGTCTCAATGCGTGGATGAAACGATGGTGCAAGAAAGAGGGATTCAGTTTTGTAAGGAACTGGGGAACCTTTTGGAGAAAGGGGGAGTCTTTTCCAAATGGATGGCTCCACCTTAACCAGGATGGAACCAGGCTGTTGGCGCTAACCTTTAAAAAGGAGATAGAGCAGCTTTTAAACTAAATCAAAGGGGAAAGCCAGCAGACACTGCAGCGCATGGTTGGGAGGGAGGTATCTTCGAAAGATACTAATGATGCATTAGATTTAGGGCATCCCGACAGTGAGGTTCCAACAATAAGAAAAGTAGTCCAAGTACCTGTAATTAAAAACTCACCTGAGCTAAAAGATTCCACTTTATCCCTGTCAACTTGAAAAGCAGAATGTAAATACAAACAAAAAACACACTTTGAAATGTTTGTATGCTAATTCCAGAAGACTAAGAAGTAAGATGGGAGAATTAGAGTGTGTAGCAGTGAATGATGACAGACATAATTGGCATCTCAGAGACATGGTGGAAAGAGAATAACCAATGGGACAGTGCTATACCGGGGTACAAATTATATTGCAATGACAGAGAGAAACATCTTGGTGATGGGGTGGCGTTTTATGTCTGGGATGGCATAGAGTCCAACAGGATAAAGATCCTGCATGAGATACAATCAAATCTTTATGGGTAGAAAATAGAAATCCCTTGTGTGTCGAGGAAGACTATAGTGATAGGAGTATAATGCTGCCCACCTGGCCAAGATCTTGAGTTGAACAGTGAAATGCTAAGAGAAGTTAGGGAAGCTAGCCCAACTGGTAGTGCAGTAATAATGGGAGATTTAAATTACCCCAATATTGACTGGGTAAGTGAAACATCAGGGCATGCTAGAGAAATAAAATTCCTGGATGTAATAAATGACAGTTTTATGTAGCAATTGGTTCAGGAACCGACAAGAGAGGAAGCAATTTTAGATCTAATGCTCAGTGGAGCGCAGGATTTGGTGAGAGGGGTAACAGTTGTGGGGCCGCTTGGCAATAGTGATCATATGATGATCAAATTTGAATTAATGCCTGGAAGGGGGACAGTAATTAAATCCACAGCTCTAGCATTAAACTTTCAAAAGGGAAACTTTGATAAAATGAGAAAAATGGTTAGAAAAAAACTGGAAGGTGCAGCTACAAAGGTAAATAGCATGTAACAGGCGTGGATATTGTTAAAAAATACCATCCTAGAAGCACAGCCAGATGTATTCCCCCGCATTGAGAAAGGTGGAAGGAAGGCAAAATGATTACCGGCATGGTTAAAAGGTGAGGTGAAAGAGGCTATTTTAGCCAAAAGATCTTCATTCAAAAATTGGAAGAAGGATACATCAGAAGAAAATAGGATAAAGTTTAAGCATTGGTAAGTTAGATGTAAGACATTGATAAGACAGAATTTGTCTTATCAATGTCTTACAGAATTTGAAAAGAAGTTGGCCATAGAGGCAAAAACCCACAATAAAAACATTTTTAAATATATCTGAAGCAGAAAGCCTGCGAGGGAGTTGGTTGGATCATTGGATGATCGAGGGGTTAAAGGGGCACTTAGAGAAGATAAGGCCATTATGGAAAGATTAAATGATTTCTTTGCTTCAGTGTTTACTAAAGAGGATGTTGGAGAGATACCCATTCCAGAGAAGGTTTTCATGGGTGATGATTAAGATCAAATGAACCAAATCACGGTAAACCTGGAAGATGTGGTAGGTCTGACTGACAACCTGAAGAGTAGCAAATCACCTGGATCGGATGATATACACCCCAAGGTTCTGAAATAACTAAAAAATGAAATCTCAGACCTACTTCAATTAATTTGTAACCTATCATTAAAATCATCCGATGTACCTGAAGACTGGAAGATGTTCAATGTAACCCCTATATTTAAAAAGGGACCCAGAGGTGATCCAAGAAACTATAGACCAGCGAGCCTGACTTCAGTGCCGGGAAAAATTGTGGAAAATGTTATAAAGAATAAAATCTCAAAACATTTAGATAGACATGGTTTGATGGGACACAGCCAACATGGATTTACCCAAGGGAAGTCTTGCCTCACAAATCTTCTACATTTTTTGAAGGGGTGAATAAACGTAGACAAAGGTGAACCGGTAGATGTGGTGTATTTGGATTTTCAGAAGGTGTTTGACAAAGTCCCACATGAGAGGCTTCTAACAAAACTACATTGGAGGCAATGTCCTTTTGTGATCTGCAAGCTGGTTAAAAGATAGGAAACAGAGTAGGATTAAATGGTCAGTTTTCACAGTGGAAAAAGGTAAACAGCAGAGTGCCTCAGGGATCTGTATTTGGACCAGTGCTTTTTAATATATTTATAAACAATCTGGAAAGGGGTACAATGAGTGAGGTAATCAAATTTGCGGATGACACAAAATTATTCAGAGTAGTTAAATTTCAAGCAGATTGTGATGAATTGCAGGAGGACCTTGCGAGACTGGAAGATTGGGCTTTCAAATGGCAGATGAAATTTAACGTGGACAAATGCAAAGTGATGCATATAGGGAAAAATAACCCTTGCTGTAGTTACACAATGTTAGGTTCTTTCTTAGGAGTGACCACCCAGGAAAAAGATCTATGCATCATAGTGGATAATACATTGAAATCATTGGCTCAGAATGCTGTGGCGATCAAAAAAGCGAACAGAATGTTAGGAATTATTAGGAAGGGATTGGCAAATAAAATGGAGGGTGTCATAATGCCTCTATCACTCCATGGTGAGACTACACCTTGAATATGGTGTGCAATTCTGTTCACCACATCTCAAAAAGGAAATAGCTGCACTGGAGAAAGTGCAGAGAAGGGCAACCAAAATAAGGGGCATGAAATGGCCGCCATATGAGGAAAGGCTAAAGAATTTAGGGCTGTTCAGTTTGGAGAAGAGACGACTGAGGGGGGAATATGATAGGTCTACAAAATCATGAAAAGACTTGAACAAGTTAATGTAAATCGGTTATTTACTCTCTCAGATAACAGAAGGAGCAGGGGGCACTCCATGAAGTTAGCAAGTAGCTCATTTAAAACAAATCGAAGAAAATCCTTTTTCACTCAGTGCATAGTTAACCTCTGGAATTCATTGCCAAAGAATGTAGTTACAGCAGTTAGTATAACTGGGTTTAAAAAAGGTTTTGATAAGTTCCTAGAGGAAAAATCCATAAACTGCTATTATGGTAATTAATAAGCAATAGTAGCTTATGATCTATCTAATGTTTGGATACTTGTCAGGTACTTGTGACTTGGATTGGCCACTGTTGGAAACAGGATTCTGAGCTTGATGGACCCTTGGTCTGACCCAGTATGGCATATCTTATGTTCTTATTTCACTTCTTACCTTTAGTTTCCAGGCCCAGCGGTACTCCAGGGATAAATTTCCTTCCATCATTCCCACATCTGGATCATACGACCTGCTCCCATCCAGAACCAAATCCTGTTCTGCAGACCAAGTTCTCTGAGACCCACCTCTGATCACTGGAACTAGTTTGCTTTGTACCACAGTGATGCGTAAGGAAGCTGTATGGAGGAGCGGAGTGTCATGGAAAGATGCCGTGAAGCGCAGGCAGTATGTGCCAATGTCCAAGGAGAGCTTCGGAAGCACTAACAGTGGGTTTTCTATGTCTGCACTGTCCAGAGGGACTCGATGAGAGTCTCTGAGGTGTTGGCAGCTGGTGCCCCAGAAGACCTCCCAGAGGTAACGTGCTCGGTAGGCTTTGCACCCCTGCAGATCTACACTGGCCTCGAAGTAGCTGGTCTGAGACTTTGGAATCACTGAAGGTGCCCCTACCAGATCTATATCTGGAGAATCACACTGTAGCTCTCTCACCGTGACAGTTACCTGCATCAGTACAAAACTGACATTGTTGTAGACTTTCAGCTCTGCTATAAAATCACCAGGCTGCCTGTATTTATGAGCTGCAGTCATGTCTCTGTTTTTGAACATTTCCCTGGAATCACCAAATTTCCACTGGAAATGCAGATCACTGCCATACTGGATCACAGTGTGAAACACAACTGTCTGGTTGATGAAGGCATTTGTCCCATTGCTGGAAAGGGTGGCCATTGATACAGGGACCTGCAACATGACAGTTTTCATGAGAGATGCCGAACAAAAGAGGTTCCTGGCAAGTACCCTTATGGTGAGGTTTCCCTCTGCAGGTGGAGTGTACCAAATCCTCTGTCCCATTTCACTGTGGTCCAGATGTCCAGGGATATAAAAGGTCCATGAGAAGCTCACCTGACCTCCAGTCAGTACTGCAGCAGAGAACTCCATTTTCTCTTTGAACTCCAGGATGGGTGAACAACAGTTCATGAGATGTAGGCCTCTCACCTTCTCCAGTACCTGCACCATGAGAGATGCCACTTGAAGGCTGATATTATTATAGGCAGATACCAGCACCAGATGCTGACCGGCAACAGGGAAAGAAAAGTTATAGCTATGCCCAGGAATGTCCAGAACCAACCCCAAAGTGGTGAAATTTAGACGAAAAGTCACATTGGTCCCCCCCTGGATTTGGAACCGAAAGTTGACTATGTCATTGGTACAGATGTTTCTATGGTTCACGTCTACCCTGAGTCCTACCACAGCCTCTTGGATGGTGATAATCTGTACAGATTTATCCCAGCTGACGTTGTTCCAGGCTCTCAGAACTATTCTGTAAACCCCAGCCTCCTGGAAAGCACAGGAGACCTTCTGCTGGTGGAAGAGCAGTGTCTCTTTCTCACTCTGGAAACACCACTCCCAAAGAACATCTGTCCCTTTCTCCACTGAGCCCTGAAACTGTGCTGTGGTATTAGACTTCAAGAAGAAAGGGAATGAAGCCTCAGCAATAGTAAAACTCACCCTAGACACTGGCTCCTGGACTTTTAGTTCAGTGGATCCATTACTTGATCCCAAGAAATTGGAGACCATGACAAATATTACCTTGGAGCCTGGATACCAATAGACATAGGACAGAGAGGAAGAGTTACTGAGCAAGGCTTGTGGCTCTCCCTCTGTATACCAAGCATATTGCAGATCCGTGCCAGAGGTGACAGATGCGGTCAGGTTGACCGCCTTTCCAACAGCTACACTGTCTGTGGCAGACTGCACTTTGACCCCACTGACTCTTTCCATCACTTGCAGGGCAATGCTCTCCATTATCTCCCCCAGCAAGTTCCCAGCTCTTACCATCACCACGAGTTCTCCACTTGTATTAAAACAAAAAGTAATTGAGGGACCCCCTGCAGAGAGCAGTTGGCTCAAACCCTGGGAAATGACCCACTGAAAGGTCACATTTGAGCCATGCACTACATCTGCTGTTAGCCCAAAAGGCTCTGCGGTAGCAGCATACCTTCCCCTAACTGTGTTCCGACTGTGAATTTGGACCCCTTGTACCTTCTCTTGGATCTCAATGCTGACGTTTGCCTTCTGTATGCTGACTGTGTTTTCAGCAATGACAACAACCATGGCAACACCGGTGGTGAAGAAGGCATGCTTGAAAGTCGAGGTTCCCTCCTTAAAATCACAAAACTCACAAATTGCCCAGCGGTAATGGACCCGGTCTCCTGCAGCTAGAAAAGTCTCAAAGGTGACCTCCTGTCCAACCTCTTCCACCAGTCGGTCAGTGCTCAGTGACAGCAATTTCACCACAGCAAGTACTGTTACATTAACAGCAGCCATTCTACAACTAACCAGATTCTCTCCAGACACAGATATGGTGAACTCTCCTGTGGTTCCATAGGTATGGGAGACCCTCTGACCTTCTTGGAAGGGTGAGGAATCTCCAAAGTTCCACGTGAAGCTTGCAGTGGCCACAGAACTGACTTTGGCTATAAACAGGTAGGAGATGTTGCTCGCCAGGACCTGTCCGGTTTCACCATTATGGTGGATGGTGATGGCACCAACTGCTCTCTGGATGATAATCTGCATGGAGGCGTTCTGCTTGTCTACATTGTTCTGGGCTTGAACAGCGACTTGATATGCCCCCTCCTCTACATAGATGAATGTAATTTCAGGAGAAGTTGAATGCACAGGAGGTTCATTGATGCCAAAATCCCAGTAATATCGATACTGGTGCTGAGGATCTGGTGTGGGGATGACCTCAGAAGTAAATCGAACAGGTTCACCCAGAGCCGCAGCCTGTACTGAAGCTTCCAGTTTCACTGAGAGGATCCGATCTTCCACACTAATTGCTGATTGATGGGAATCTTTACTGGCCGCACTGAAAACAGTCAGGTTTAGGACATAATTTCCTGCTTTGGAATAGCTGTGATGAATTCTGGAGTCACCCTCCAAGATTGAGGGCGAGTCACTATCACCAAAGTTCCAAAAGAAGCGAACTCCTGTTAGTGGCCCAGTTACAAATGCCTGAAAAAGGGCTACTTCTCTGCTGAGGAGGAAGCCAGGAGAGAGAAGTGCGGTAATTTGAAACTGGTATACTTCCACAGTTGTGGAACTGCAGACAGACGTGAGGATGTTTCTTGCCTTTACTGTAACTGTATAATTACCTTCCTTGGCAAAGACATGAGAGACAGACCCCACTGACAGGTTGTGGTACACCGACCCATCACCCATGTCAAATGTCCAAAGTACATTTGTCCCAGACTTTAATGTGGTACTGACAACTGTAGCTGAACCAAGCTCACAGAGTCCACTGGACAACAGCTGGAGACCTGCAATTCCTTCTCCAACCACCACAGGCAGGGACGAGGTAACCTCACTGAGGCTGTTACTAGCGCTAACTGTGACATTGTACACTCCAATCTTTCCAAAGCTGTAGTGCACCTCTGGGTTTGTTCCCCCCTCAACAGGGGACCCATCATTAAAGTTCCACGAGTAGGTAATGCCGTGAGGGGAAGGATGAGGCTGGGCCTCAAACAGGATCTTTTGATGCACAAAGGCAGTACTTGGAGTTGCTAGAAGAGCCAGCGACGTTAATAGGCTGACAGCACGGACTCGAGCCACCTGATAGACTCTGTCATACTGGTTGAAAGCTTCAGCTGTCACTATGTAGTCTCCTGTTGGATCACATAAGAGAAAAACATTCTTTAAGTGAACTGGATTCCAAAATCCTTTTAAATGTGATGGATGAACATATCTTTGCTGGAATTAACTTGCATACTTTTTCTTTAATTGTCTCTGCACATGCTATATATACAAAACAAAGACCCTTTATCCCTTTTCTCAATCTCTTATCTGCTGCATATTTTAATCACCTCTCTCCCCTCCCCCCCCCCTATCTATATGTCTAATTTTCTAACCAGTTCGCCCTTGCTCTTTCTACATACTCCTTGCACCTCTTGTTCTTCCTTCTGTCTTTCTTTTCTTACCTATTTCCTCCCCTCCACCTCTTCCTTTTATCTTTGTCTCTTTTCCTGACCTTGCCTTTCAGTCCCTTCCAGCAGGTGCTTTTCTTACCTGGCTGAGTGTAGGTGTGGGTAACTCTTCTCAGCACATTGGCTTGTTTGAGGCCTGGAAGTGGCTGCACAAGTTCCTGGTTATATGGAGGCGAGAGTGGACTCTCCACTAGGGCACTTCCATCACCAAAATCCCACCTGTATAACATATACAATTTCATCTTAGGGAAAAAAAAAAAAAAGCTATCCAGGTGCATGCAGGGAGCTAATGAGTAAAGCATTAAGAGCACACAGAGTGTTAACTGTTGTGCAAGTAGAGACAAGAGAGTACAAGGTTTACAGGGAGAGCCATCATCTGAGCTATCTAGAATAACCCAGCAATATCCAAAATTCTAAAGCGATCAATCAGGGGACATGGTTTACTGAAAGCATTTTATGTAGGTATCTTCAAGGCTTCAACATATGCGCTTTCACCAGGTAGTCATCCAGGATATCCAGAAGTCAAGATTTGGGAAAAATCAAAAGGGGTTTTTTTGTACTATAGCACTTTTGTTTTTCCAAATTTTTCTATTCTGCTGAATTTAAAAAAATGTATTCTAAGATTACAAGTAGAACATACAATCCATTAAATAAACACAAAACATAAAAACAAATTATGACAACACAACTGAAACAGATCAAAAATTCAAAGTAGTAGAGTAGCAGTGCATCATAGAGTAAACCTGCTTAATTTAGCAAGTTTCAGTATAATGCCATTAAATATCTGAATTAAAAGCTTAGGGGAAGAGTAATGCCTTTACCCTCTTCCTAAATGTCAGAAAACCTTCAATAGATGGCATGTTCTTCCTCCTGAGCAGCAAAACTTACAAGTGCCATTATTTCCTTTACATAATTCCTTGTCCTCTCTTACATCACTGCTTGGGATTTTTTTGGTAACCTTTTCTGGGGTCTATGTCCTCACCCAATCTATAGAGATGGGATGCTGAGAGACCAGGGGCAGATTGGCCGATCAGGGCTTCGGGCCGTGGGCCTGTCTACCCAATCACGTGGTTGGTGTTGGTCGCAGCGGCTTCACAGACCAACACCAGGTCTCCAGTGCTTCTCGCACAGGAGGGGGCCTCCTGCTATCTATATTTATATTTGGCCTGTTCTGCTGCATTGGAGATGGATGCCATGGCCTCCAGTAGGCGGCGAGAAACTTGTCAGCAAGACACGCAATTACCGTGGGATGAGCAGCACTTAAGGCCCCTTCCGCTGTCTGAGCTTTTTTCACGCAGTTCCCTGTCCTCTCGAGGCTCCCTTGGATCCTCTCCCCCATCTTCAGCCGCCTCTCCTCCGTGGTTCTGCCTCTCGGCGGGAGGTGGTCAGAAGGCAGAGCCAGGAAGGAGAGGTGGCTGAAAATGGGGGAGATGATCCAAGAGAGCCGAGAGAGGATAGGGAACTGCACCTCATGTCTCCTCTGCTGACTCACCCTCTTGCTGCTGGCCCCAGCAACACAAACCCCCCCCCCCCCCCCCCCCCCCACTAAACTAAATACAGTACTGAGGCTTGCAGCCTGCGATTCCCACAGCAAGAGGCAGAATTTCCCATAGCAATAGGCAGCCCATAGAGACAATGCTATCCCAGGGCTTTGCCTGGACCCCTTAACCATCAATATTGAGTATAACATTTTTTTGATTATTCACAGCAGCTGCTGCAGCTTTTAAACTCTGGAGGAGGGAGAAGAGAGAGTGCGTGAATGACTGGGCATTTGTGTCAGCAGTCAGAGTCTGTGTTAAGTGTGTATGTGTGTCAGTGAGCATGTGAGTGTATGTGTGACTGATCATGTGTGTCAGCATGTATGTGTGACTGTGAGTGTATCAGCGTGTGAATATGTATGACTGATTATATGTGTGTCAGCATCTGAAAGTATATGTGTGATGGTGTGTTTGTGCCAGCATCTGAGTGTATGTGTGATTGTGTGTATGTCAGCGTGTGGGAATCTTTATGTGATTTATTTGTGTGTGTTAGCACGTAAAAGTATGTGTGATTGTGTGTGTCAGTGTGTATGTGCGAAGGTGTGTGAGTGATCTTATGTGTGTCAGCATGTGAGAGTATGTGTGACTGTGTGTCAGTGAGCATGTGAGTATGTGGGTTAGAGAATCTGTTTATATGAAAACAACAAGAGTCTATGCACACTCCCAACAATCTCAAGGTGTTTGGAATCAAAAGTCCCCAGGGGAGAGCAGGGGATTTTTTTATCCTTATTGATTTGATGTGTCTGCTGTTTTGAAATATTTTATTCTGGTTTGGAAAAAAAATTTTTAATGTTTATTTTTATTTATTGGATATTGTATTCAGTTGTATTGAAATATATATTCTTTTTATTAATTTGATTTTACTATTATGATTGATTTAGATTTATTCATTTTATTGTTTGATGTTGTTTGAGGAATGGTGGCTATTCTGTTTTTCCACCTTTGCATTGCATACAGAGTATGGCTTGTTGCGGTTTCCAGTTCAGTTCTGGTCTGTACATTTGTATTTATACTTTATGGTTTCTTTATTCTGTTTGGTGAGGCTCTTTCTGTGTTCTGCACATGTGACCGATATGAGGTATTCTGCTAGCATGTAGTTTCTGTGTAGATTGCTATAGATCCCTTTCTTCTGTTTTCCAAATAGGATATGTATTGGTATTTTAGGGTCTGGTGTAATAGTTGCAGTGTTGCCTTTTCATAGATAGGGTTATTAATGTTTGAGTGCTGGCAGTTAGTGCTATTTTGGTGTGGGAGGTTTGCTATATTGTAATTGCAATTCAGTTTACTCAAGGCTTTCTGAGGGCCAAGCCCTCACCCAACATGCATAACAATAGGCCTCACACCATATGAGCTCCAAGTGTCTTTTTTTTTTTTTTGCAGGGTTTTCTGGTTGGCACCACTGCAGTGCATGTAAATATAATATACATGTTGCTTGTAAATGATATTTTTACCTCAGTATATCTTTTTCATGTAGAATCTGCTAAACAATCTATAATTGTGAGTGGGGAGGATACAAGACTGTAAGGTTCACCTAGGATGCCTTATACTCATGCATCGGCCCTGACTGCCCTGGCTTTGTGTGGAAAAGCAGGATTCCATCTCAAATTGTGCGGTTTTGTGTCAGTGGATGTTCCCAGTCATAGCTGCAGCAGACTCAGCCAGGGCCAGATTTTCTTTTTTTTAATCCCAGAAGAAGCCAGCAGCATGGATTACTTCTGGTCCTCCCTCCCCTAAAGTAGGTGACTAGAGCAGAGCCTGGAGAACCATAACTGTAAAAGCAGCAGACTCTGTAGCACACGGTCAATGGGAATGCACTGTTGAGGGGACCAGAGAAATGGAGGCAAACTACAGTCACAGAAAGGGAAGGGGTGAGCCAGTAGGAAATGCCTTGCATTGCCAGTGAGAATTCTGTTTGAGGAGGCTGGGCTGAGCTCTAAGGTGGCTGTGGAACCAGTGAGCCTCCTGGAGAGACAGGGTGCAGGGAAGGGGTGGGAAAAGGAAAGGGAAGGGGTGCTGCAGGCTGGGGAAGGGCTGGCAGCAAGCAATATTAATGTCTCCCAAGTTAGTTGGCAACACCAGGTCTCAAATCCAGGATATATATACACATGAAAGATTTAACCAAACGGGTATGGGGCCACCAGTTGAATGGATGGAAGGGGGACTGAAGATCAGTTTGCTCATCCCTGGTCTACTTCTTAGCTATTTAGGAAAAAATGTGAAATTTATGATAGAGATATTTTGGTTCCAGGTCACATAATGGACCTCTCAAGGGCTGGCTTGGCATGCTGATGGGAGTTGTTGAAACATTGTGCTGCACAGAAAACTCACAAGGGTGTCAGACATATTATCCGTGGCCCTGTTTTGAAAAAAAATCCCCCGGGCCAATATTTTCCTAGAATCCGCCCCTGTGAGAGACTCCCTACGAATGCCCTTCCGGAGGATGTGGTGAAGACCAGAACTGTGAAGGACTTCAAAGGGGCGTGGGATAAACACTGTGGATCCATAAAGTCAAGAGGCCGCCAATGAAGAGTGGGTGACTAGCCAGAATGACGGCTACTGCCTGGAGACAATACCCTTATTCAATAAACATACACATGCTTACTGTGACTCCAACATCGCTCTAAGCTTTAACAGCAAGAGGAAATGTGGAAAAATGGATTTACACTCACAAAGAGGGGAGTAGCTGGCTTGTTACGGCGGTTACTACCCCAAACCAAATAAGCCTGATGCTTCACCTTCAAAGCATATACAGCATAGTTCTCTGCTTCAACGGCAGGGGAGAAGAAAAAAGGGTTCGCACTCACAAAGCGGGGAGTAGCTGGCTTGTTACGGCGGTTACTACCCCAAACCAAATGTGTCTAATACTTCACTTTCGATGCATATCCAGCATGGCTCTCTGCTTCAACGGCATGGGAGAAGACTGATACATCACGCATTTCCAGCATAGCTCCCTGCTTCAACAGCAGGGGAGAAGAAAAACAACCAATAAGGACTGTATAACATAGTCTGGGTAAAACAAATAAGCATGGGTGTAGCTTGCTTATTGCGGCGGTTACTACCCCTACTACCCCTAACTAATCAAGCTAGATATTTCAATGGTGGGGGTGGAAGGGAAATAGAACCAAGAGCTAAGAGAAACAGATATGTATGAGAGAAAAAAATGTGTGAAGCTTGCTGGGCAGACTGGATGGGCCGTTTGGTCTTCTTCTGCCGTCATTTCTATGTTTCTATGTTATGTTTCTATGTTCTCCTTCAGAGAACGATTGCAACAACTTGTCACTGTTAGGCTGATCCCTTGGCTGGACAATCCCTTTAGAAACAATTACCCATCAGGGCGCCTCTGACTTTTCTGATTCTCTTTTAGCTCTCACCTTATGGTGACCTCCATGGAGATGTCCACCTTCACCCCAAATGTTAGCACTTGTGGAGTATGAACTGGCACCAGCCCAGAGTGTCCCAAAAATCTGGGGTCAGCCAGTGGATTCATGGTATCAGCTGTCAGCTCTAGCTTCGCCATCTTGGAACTCACAGGATTTTGTGCCCTAACCTGCAGAGAATGGATAAAAGGTGCCTCAAACATTCCTGGAACTGAAATACAGTAACTATCAATATTTCCTGTAATCAGAACTCATTGGCAGGAATGAGAGGAGTCAGAGTTAGAAAAGTATCGTAAAGTTAATAGGAGATAGGATGGCTTCTATAGGTTGAGGAGTCTACCTAAGTCATTTTACGTCAGAACTCCCACAGAGGTGACTCGAACATTAGAACACCTGGATGAAGCAAATGCTTGCAAGAGGAGAGTTAAACACGCTGCCAGATATGCTGTGCTTCTAGAAAACAACCAAAACACCAGATGTGGCAGTAGGATTTTTTGCACTCATCCCAGTAGCATCAAGGAGTCAGTTAAAAGCAAAGGAGTCTCATGTCCCTAAACCACATGTGGTAACAAAGACAGGAAAGAGCTGTGCATCTCCACCCCTCAATGACACTTCATGCACGGATGGGGACAGTGCTGTCATGGGGAGTAGTACACGGATCTCCCTGGCTGCCACATACATAAAGTATGTGCAAAGATGGCATGGCCAGGTATGATGGTAATATTGCATCTCTTATGCTTCGTCTGATCAGCAGGGAGAATGGAATCCTTACTCATCTTTCACTCCCTATGTTCTGACTGCATGCAGGAAAAGCTTTGCCTACAAAGAAGTCTTACAAGCAGATACAACTTTGCTAAAATAAGAGCAAACAGAAAAATAATTTAAAAATAACTTAGGGATAAATTACTTCTTAGTTCAACTCTGTAACATCCTCATTTGGAAGTAATTCTGTTTAATTTGGTTTAACGATCATGGTGTCCTACAGCATCTTACCTTTAGCTCATATAAGCCAGGCTTCTTGAACTTGACAGTGTAGATTTGTCCAGTGTAGGCAAACATGTCCATGTTGTCAATTACCCAGGTGTAGATGACCGAAGTACCCTGGCTGAGTTCTGCAGAAAATACCTGAAAACCAGAGAGGTGAGCTGCCACAAACGTCCATAGCAGTATCAACACCCAACAACAACACAACCCAACTGCCACTGGCAGGATTGGTGCCCATCAGCAACATCACCCAGGAGGCCACAGAACTATTAGCTCCCACCAGGATCACGGGAAGTCAAACTGTTTATTGGGCACAAATGATCAACTGTAGAGAAATAAAATGAAATGTTTCAGGATTACCTTAACTTTAGCTTAGCTTTAGAACTCATTTTCAGCCTGGTTCATAAATGTAAGAATACAGTATGTAATGTGTTTTTTAAAGTGGCTGTTTTGCTGAATGTGTGTGGATGCACAACATTGGGAATGAATGTGTAGGTGATGGTATATATTTGAGTAATTTTGAATTTAAATGGAAGATAACTAAACAATGGAATCATTTTGTATAAAGACAAAGCATCAAATTATACTATACAACTTGTATACACTCCATCTCCCAACATCCCAGTGAGGTTTTAGGGAGCAGTGCTGTTGAAAGCCCTGACCTTCATTTCCAAGCATTTCCTTAGATACCTGGGACACATCTACTAGCATTCTGCGCGGTCCTGGTGGCACTACTTGGAGGCCCTCAATGGCATCGTATGACTGGATCTTCACAGACAAATTCTGGGAGCTGATGTCGTTGGCTGCCATAATGCAGAGCAGTTCTGCCTTCACCTCATTCATAAGAACCCAAGCAGAGGAAAACCAGGTATCAGCAGTGTCCCTTCGGCAGGCAGGAACCTCTTTCAGGATGCTGCTAGGGCATGAAGGCTGGAACCGCACTCCTGTTCTATCTACGGGTTCTGTCCACACTGCCGTGGCATTGGCACCAGAAATTATTTTGCTAACTATCAGGGTCTCCTGGTGAGCCGTGACATGGAGTTTGCCATTGATTGGCATTGGGTGTATAATCTGTAGTCCACTGATCCTGGTCTGCAATTCCACCGTACAGTTCACCTGTGCTTCACCGACTGTGTTTCTTACTGTAGCAGTGTAGGTGTAGGAGCCAGGTTCTGACTGGCCATCCAATAGAGGACTGACTGCGAAGCTTCGCTGGTCATATGCAAAACTCACTCTGAGATCACAGAGAGCATTGTCCACCCAAGTGGGGTTTGTGACCCCGGTGATCTCTCTCTCCCACCAGCCTACTTTCACCAAGCTGATGTAGCTCTGACGCCAAGGGGAGTTATGGCTGTGCAGGCAGTGAAGCAGGGACCCTGCATCACCGCTGTGCTGTATTCCAATTATGTCATCTGGGTAGACACTAATCTGTTCCCCAGATAAGAGGACCTAAAAACACAAGAAGAAGAAAAAAAAAAGTCTCTTTACAAAATCTGACATTCTAGAAGAAATGCAGGAAGGATTAGAACAAGGAAAGGAAAGAGTTAGGCAAGAGGCAGAGTCGAAGAAGAAAGAGGATGGGAAGAGGTATTATTGGAGAGTACAGGTGGGAATGTCGGGATTTGAGCTTGCAGTCTCTCAGCTCTTCAGGACAACAGGGGCTCTACTCTGAAACCTAAGAAGCAGCTTCCCTAGCTGAACTAATAGGAGAGCCCCTGCCCCTCCAGTCTGTCACCTGGAGAAAAGCTAAAAGAGAAGTAGTAATTTGCTTTTGGGTTTGGGTGGGGGGGTTTATTTTTTGGCAGAGTGACAGCTTTGTTAAAAATATTTAAAATTACAGGCACAACAGGTGAAAAGGTCCGCAACTAAGTCAATCATTTTAGCTATTATACAAGAAATTCAATTAAAGTGGATTAAAAATGTGAAACCCAGTCATTAAAAGTCATGGAATAGTTTACAAATTTGCAAGTCTTCTTTGCAAGCCGGACGTCTGTGCAGTTAAGAGAGGCATTAATATTGAAGCAGAATTATATACAGGAAGGACATGCCCCACTAGTTTCTTATTTTCTGTCTATAAAAACGGAAGAATTAGCCAAAAAAGAGCAGAGAGGAAATGGCAAGAAGAGAAAAGAGTCAGGAAGGAGTAGAAAAAAGGATGAAAAGAGAGAAAGAGAGAAAGAGAGAAAGGAGAGATGCCTGCAAGGCTGCAGAGTGGGGACAGAGGAGTCAGCTATGACCTGGATCTGAGTCTGGCCAAGCATCTCAAACAACGGCACAGCAAAAAGCCTTTCTATTGGCAGTGTAGTTGCAGGCAGCTCAAAACTAGGTTATTTCACATCACATATATTTAGAAAAATATCTTAGTCTCACACACACACACACACACACACACACACAGGCACCCAGCTTTACTGCGGTGAAACACATCTACGAGCTTTAAGGCGAATTTTAAAAGCCCGACACACGCATTAATTAGGGGTTGCGCGAATAAGTTGGGCTCGTGCGCGCCGAGTGAATTTTAAAACGCTGGAGAGACACAGCCCGCGTTATCTCCCGCAGCGCGCACATCTCCAGTCTAGTTGGGGGCCTTCAAATCCTAGGCACTCCTATTAATGTTTTCCTGCTTTTACAAGCCATAACATACTTATTTTTGTGGCCCAACAGTTTCCACTTTCCATTCGCCTAGAACAGGGGTGGGCAATTCTGATCCTCGAGGGCTGCAAACCAGTTGGGTTTTCAGGATATCCCTAATGAATATTTATGAGAGGGATCTGCATGCACTCTGCCTCAGTTGCATGCAAATCTGTTTCATGCATATTCATTAGGGATATCCTGAAAACCCAACTGGTTTGTAGCCCCTGAGGACTGGAATTTCCCACCCCTGGCCTAGAACCATACTATCTCATTTTCTGGAAATTAAGCTAAGGCACGGTTGTTCCACCAGGCTTTCCCGTATTGTGTGTTTTAGGAAAGTACATGAGGCTTTTATTTTGTCACACAATGCACAAGCTTTGTATCTACTAATGCAGTGGTTCTCAACCTTTTTTCGGCCAGGTCACACCTGACAGTTGGTTCTCACATGCATGACACACTGAACATGTGACCATCATGGGGCTAAATGTAAACATACATTCTCCATCCACAGGAACCCCCTCGTCCCCCAACAATGGGTGTAGAGCAGAACTAGGGCATTACCCTGTACAACGCGCCATACAAACAAGATATTCTGGTTCTGGTGACATCTCAGTAAAAGCAAAACAAACTCCCTTTACTACCAGGCACAATAGCCCTTCTTATGAAGCGACAATAAATTACCACTAATGCATGTCCTATTGAGAAAACACAAATAATATTGATACAAATGCCTATGTGCTAGTAAAATACCTCACCTTGGTCATACATATAGAACTGACCTATTACACCAAGTACAGAAAGACAACAAATTATAAATATGGAGACAGAAACTAGAATGGAAAACCAAAAAAGCTACTCTGCATGCAGTGTGAACCTGGAGAAATGGAAAGAGAAATATAGCACCTAACATAGTCCCAGGATCTGCAATAATGCACACAAACTAATCCGCACAAAGTTACACCTGCATTATGGAACGTACTCAAACAGTAACACCCTGTCTATGAAAAGGCAACACTACAAATATTAAACCAGGCCCTAAACACTAATACACTTCCTATTCGGAAAACAGAATAAGCCAAGCTGCTATAGATCCCCACACAGAAATAATTGTAAAACTATACTAATAAATGTTACAAAACAGCTGAGGAACAGAATAACATCCAACAATTAAAAATTGTCCAAATATCAATAAAATATTTCAAAACAGCAGACACATCACATAATACCCAATAATTAAAATGGCAGTCAATCAAGAAAATAAAACTTAAAAAGCCACCTTTACTTACCCTCTCTCCAGCAACTCTCCAATTCCTCTCTCTTGCAGGCCAAAAGTACACACGAGAAGCAGCAGTGTCTGCTGAAGCTCTGTCCTCATGGTCCTCTTCCTTAGGGCCCACAACCAGTCACTCACACTCACACACACACCCCAATTAGACTCCATGACTAGTCTCTGTCTCTCACATGCACACCAGTAATCTCCCTGACCCGTCTGTCTCTCACATACACACACTGGTCATCTTCCTGACCAGTCTCTCTCAATAACACATATGCTCTCACTTACATACAAGCTCTCAATCACACACAAATGCTCTCGCTCCCATTCTACCACACATACACAAGCTCTCACCCATGCACCCAAGCTCCCATTCTATCACATACACACAAGCTCTCACTCACGCACGCATTCACATACACACAAACTCTCACTCATGCACGCAGGCTCCCATTCACACCCACATAAACACCCACACCCAGGCTTCCATTCTTACATGCATGTACCGGGCCTCACTGCAAAATCTCTTCTTCCTTCCCTGCAGGGATGGGCTCCAGTTCTGCTGCACTTTACTCTGGCAGGCTCTCTCTTTCGCCACCACGAGGATGGGCTCCCGTGGCAGCCTTGCTTCAGCGAGGTCGGGTTTCTTCGCCGCCACTGGCCTGGACACTGCCACTCCTCCCAGCCCCCCTCAAACCACCCCACCCTTGTGCTATGGGATACCCTTTCTTCCTGCCCCACCAGTCAGAGGATTCTTCCCTTCTTCCTACTCTCACTGGCAGGAAGAAGGGAGAAGGCTTCCAATTGGCCCGCGGGGCAGGCAAAATGGAGAAGGGAAGCACAACCAGGGCAGTGGGATACCGGAAGCCGCAACATACCTGCCGGTGCTTGGCGACATACTGGTGTGTCTCGACACACCGGTTGAGAATCGCTATACTAATGTATTGGTGGCCCATTAATTGATTGTAATCCGCTTTGAGACCATTTTTGGCAAAAAGCGGAATATTAAATGTTTGAAAGTAAATAAATTCACAAATTCCTGGAGGATCTCCCCCATTTTAACCCTTCCCCTCGTCCATCTAAACCCAGCCATCACTGCTACAGTCTTCTGCCAAGGGCTATGGATGTTGGCTCCCTTTAAAACCCAAATTGAAATATACCAAAACGGGGAACATTAAATAAGCTTTACTGTATTACCATCCACTCGAAATAATTTTTGTTAAATTTTCTATTATTCAATGTTTTTTTAACACACGGGCATCCTGAGTGTGACCAATAGGTGGCACCGTTGTGAGACAGCCTAGACCTTCAAATCCCTGGGAGGACTACAAAAATTGCCAGGTCTGCAGCATCCCAACCCTGACTGACCTGGAGAGCTGAAGCTGAGCTTGGAAGTCACCCCAGGTTTCCTACATGGCAATATAGAGCACAGGGGGAGGGCCAAGAACGCTTTGCATAATAATACTTAGCAAAACTCAGTAACCAGTATCTCTATCGCTACTATGTGTGACATTTGAAGAAGGGGTCTGAGCGATCTCAAAAGCTCACGTGTAACATCTTTAGATAGTATCACATAGAAAGAGGAAGGAGGAAAACAGAGTAAGGGAAGAAACTGCATAGGATGGAGAAAACCAACTTAATGGGTAGAAAAGGTAAAGAACAAAACTCTCGTGTTCTAACCTGCACATGCCAGCTGTCAGGGCTCGGGGTCAAAACCAAGGGCACGTCGGCCACTTGAGAGTAGGAAGGAGGGTCTCCTTTGTAGCGCGGTGGGTTAGCAATAGGCAGGATGTTTGACGTTGCATCTTCAAAAGCATATGAGCTGCAGGGGCTGGAGACATTGAGGCAACTTTCCTGCAGCGAGCACCATTGCTGCCCACCAGGGCATGCACCAGTAGTGTTACAGAGCGGCCAGGAGTGACAGGATGCAAATGGAGTCCGGAGGAACTCACAGCCTGCAAACAAAAACTATGAACCACTGACCAGATCTCAGACACAGGAAGGTATGTGGGGATGCAGATCCAGCACATCATGCACAAAATGCCTAACTCAAATTCACTAACTGTAAAATAGTTTATTTTTATTTAACAGCTATTAAAGTTTCATAATCATTCTGATATGGAAGGTCATTGCTCGCTGAATTTGCTCATCATTGGCTTGGACTCCTCTGAGACAGAACAAGAAATTGGTGTTGGTAGGAAACCAGGAATGGCACCAGTACACAGCGATTGCCTGAATCTCCTGGGAGGGATGACTTCTGGGCTGGGGATTGCATCAGTGATGATGCGACCAGCATACATGACAGTGTCAGACTCTTTCTGTTTGCCATTTGCAGATGGAAGGGATATAAAAGGGCAACTGGGATGTTAGCTTGAATCAGCTGGCAAAAAAAAATAAATTAGGATTTGAAAGGCAGATCAGACTGAGTAGCTCCTTTCATTCAGAGATGTAAGCCCTGCCTTTGGAAGAGCTTGCCTTTGCCTGGCTTCTAATACTCCAGTAAAGCCAGGAAGTTTTAAACTGCCTACAGAGTATGCAAAGAACATAAGAAGTGCCAGGCTGGGTCAGAGCTAAGGTCCCATGGAGCCCAGCATTCAGACTCCGACCGTGGCCAGTCCGAGTCACAAGCACAGGTACTTTTTTTACCCATGGACACGCATGCATTCACTTTGAGGACTGCCTTAAAGGAAAGTACCCAGGCACACGCTGGCACCTGCTGCTTTGGCTGCAACAATACATGGACTTTGGGAAACCCGAAAGTAAGCATGTCGTTTCAGTCTCCACTCCGGGAATACCTCCCACCAAAGGTGGGAAAACGTACTCAGGCGCTGAAACCCCATGCCTGCTTTCAGCCTCGTTCAGGCAATTTCCAGACTTCCATGGGGGAAAAATGATTTTTACCCATGGGAAATTGCTTTGAAAATTGCCTTCATGTTGAGTAGTGGGGTGCAAGGTGGAATGATGAGAGGTGGGAAATAAGCAGCCATGCTGATGAGCAAGAGGTTTCACACTGGCTTAATTTGATATTTGGTCCTTTAAAATGCCAGCACTGATTCCTCAACTGCCCCCCCCCCCCCCCCCCCCCCCCGCCACCATCCTTCTCTGAGCCCCCTTGCTGGTACAAATCAGGAAGCTGATGTGCGAGGAGCTCACCGTCTCTTACCTGGGGGCACCAGATGCTGACTGGGGCTGCAGTAAGGGCGAAAGACTTGGAAGCGCACCCGCAACAGCTTCTTCACTGCTTTTATCCCAAACTCTGCAGAGATCAGTGTGCCGGCATGACTGAACCAAAGTCCAGGGAACAGCATGAGCTGCGAGCAGAGCACAGAAGCAGCACTAAGAAGTCGCACGTTTGGCATTCATTTGAGAAGGAAGAATGGCTAAAGGAAAAGGAATTGAGGAGCAGGGGATGCAGGGTGGAGAGGTGGGGAGGGACTGGGTAAAGAACAAGAAAGGAGCAAGCTGGAAAAGAGAGGGCTAAGAAGAGCAGTCCACGAACCTCAACATTCTCGCTGCCCGTGGAAGGAAAGGGTGGCACCATGCTGGCATTCATGACATCATACACGCCAGTGAATGTGGGCACTCCGGTCAGGTAAAGGTCCACGTTTGGCAAAGCAGCTGCAAGGACGGAAAACACTGGAGCTATTGCAAAGCTTTCTTCACCCTTTCCACATTATTGGTATATGAATCAGACTTGTGCTACGGCTCAGGTGTGGTGCCTTTGAATCCCTGCAACCAGGGATCCCCTCAGGTCCACAACTCTTGCCCTCCCCTCCCCACATGAGAAAGACAACACCCCTGATTCTCTGCACTGACCTCCAGCTCTCTTCTCACAGAGGAAAGGAAACTTCTTATTGCAGGGACTGCGCCTCCAGAGGCCTTTCGAGTTGACGGGTAGCTGGGCACAGTCTTCCTTCCCCTCCAGTCTTCCCGAGGCTCCCCAGTTCTGCAAAGAATCTACAGGGCTTCCATCCACCCACTGCCAGCTCCCAGAAGAGGTGAGATAACCCAGCCCAATCCAAACAAAACCCCCTGCCCTGCAAAACAAGGGGGGGGAAAAAAGGACAAATGGGAAGCATGACATCTACATAAAAAACATCCATAGTATGAAGGAAAACCAAGCCATTCTTCAGAAAGCAGTTGGAACCATGTGCCACTCATCATTGGAACACGGAGGAGCCGTGAACCACTGCTCCATGACAAGCATGAGCTAGACTGCATCATGACTCTAACATGAAGGAACGTAGGCCACAGTACTTGGCCACATTCCACTAACAGACTATGCTAACTGCTTGACAGCTTGGCCAGCTAATCGCACAGCTTTATGGAATCAGTCAAGAGACAGCAAAAGGCATCTGGGAAGCGAACACTGCTCAGTCAATGCAGCCTTGTAAAAACTGTTGAAAGCAAAGAAACAGCTATAAGACAAAAAGTAGCTTAGCATCTAATATGAGATTACAGTACATTTTGTTCTAAAGATATAGAAAACCAGAGCCCTTGTGGCGAAGGGAGTTTTGGCAGATAAGGGAGGCCAGAGCACCATATCCCTTAAAACAAAGACATTTTAGAAGCCAAGAGGAGGCCATAGGTGAATGTCTTACAGTATATATTTATTTATTTAAAACAATTTCTGTTCCGCCTATAATGGATTTCTGTGCTAAGCAGATTACAACAAATAAAATACATAAAACCTGTTGACAATAATAAACAGAAATAATCTAAATAATCCATGAAACTAATAAAAGCAGAAATAACACCAAAACGTCTTCATGCTTTCAACCGCTTGCAAAATTGCAAAATATCTCCAAATGTTGCTTAAAGTTTCTGGTAAAGCATTCCAAAATGATGGGCCAATAGCGAAAAGGACTCATTTACGAGTTACCGTTAAGCGTGCCTGTCTAATCAGAGGTTCATGGAATAACAATTTTCCTTGGGACTGAAAATTCCTTTTATATCTGTTAAGCAGTGATGCCAAATAAGGCACGCTTTGAACCTTTAGAGCTTTAAAAATAAGCATCAAGATTTTGAATTCTACTCGCTTATTGTTAAGCCAATGGAGCTTAATTAACAATAGGGACAAATGATCCCATCTATGGCTCCTTGAAATTAGACTGACGGCTGAGTTCTGTAACACCTGTAGAGGACGAATGGTTGAAACAGGAAGACCAACAAATAAAGAATTACAATAGTCAATCACTGTAAACACAAAGGATTGTACAATTGTCCGAAAATCACTTTTCCAGGGCATACTGCATATGTCTGAGAAGACACAATTTGTAGAATCCCACCCTTAAGATTTGAAGAATATATGGGTGAAATGTTAATTGAGAATCAAATAAGAAACCCAGATTCCAAACTACAGATTTGAAGCTTATTTCCGTTCCCAAAATAACGAGAGAGTTAACATTATATTTTTGCAGATAATTGGAGTCTCTCGAAAAACAAATGATTTCAGTTTTATCAACATTTAATCTAAGATGATTTTCGGACATCAATCATTGATTATATCAAAACATCAGTTGCAGTCTAATAATTTAGAAATATATATTAGAACACCAATCACCAGTTAACACAGCTTTATAAATCATATGTATATCCAGTCAAAACAGTGTTACCATTTGATGTAGAGCTAGGTATAAAATATACAAGAAGAAAAGTGCCAAGAGGAACAAAATAAATAAATAAATAAATATGTAAATAAATAATTGCCCAGTGGACTGATTGGAAAAAAACTCAGAAGCAAGGCACTACAAGTTGGTCATGGAACCCAAGAACTGGCCAAACCAGGGCCCACGAGCAGAGTCTGATGATGGTGAGGAAGTTCTCAGGAGTACTGCTTTCGGCTTCATGGTTGCTTAGTTTGTAAGTGTCTTTATGCAAGTCAGCTAATAAAGGTGTCACTTAGTCATTGTCCTGTTTTTATGTATTGTTTGAGTCCAGTGATGAAAAGATCCATATCAGATCATTATTTGCTAACAGAAGGTGCACGGCACCAGCTCCTAATGCGGGAGGTGCTCTGCACTATGTCTGTGACATTCAGGAGGCGCACTGCACTATGGGGCCAATGCAATAAGGACGCACGCATAAGCCACCTCTCCTGGGAGCCCAGTGTTATGTTAAAATGAGCTGCTGCACACTACGGAAAAATCATGCGTGCCTTAGCGCACAAATACATTGGGCACCCAGGAGAAGTGGCTGTGTGGCCACAAGTGCATGAGTGCGGTGTGTGGGCCTGTCTGCCGATCTATTCAGGGTCAGTAGGTTATTCTGGCAGGGGACTGCGTGCTTCACAAAAGCCACCTCCCCCGCTCCCTCGGCCACCTGCCTTGTGAGCCAGTGTCGCTTGCCGTGCTGCTCCCAAAATACAAGTGAATCGATGCGTGCTTTCTTTTTTTATTTTCGGAACCCCTTTCCCTAAACCTGCTCTGGTCTCTCTCGTTTCCTTTCGCTTTTACAATAACCTCAGTGAAGTTTGGCTGCCTGGTATAGAAGAGCAGCTATTGCCATGAGCCTTTGCCTCATGGAATTACCTAATGCCAGCTCCGGGGCTGGAGTTACGTTTGCTGCATTAATATGTGTGTGTTGGGCACTGGGGGATTTTCTGCATCAGGAAGCAATAGCTTCCTGATGCAGAAAATAGGTTTATTTACCTTGGTTTTATTTACCTTGGTCATTCTTTTGTTATCTCAGTGTTAATCTCTCTTTTGCCTTCTCTTCATTCCAAGTTGCATTTTATCCCTGTTTTATTGTAACTGCTACCTTATTCTTCTATCACATGTTAATGTTTTTAAGTTATTAAGTATTTATTCTGTTGTCACACCTTGTTATTTGTAAACCGGCATGATGCGACTCCCATCGCGAATGCCGGTATATAAGAAATTTAAATAAATAAATAAATAAATAAAAATAAATAGCCAATAGCGCTCATCGTATGTACATTCCAAGTAGATGAGGCTAAGGAGTTGTTTGGGTGCGCGTTTTGGATGCGCTAATCCCCCTCATTGCATCGGGTACTAGTCTAGCGAGTCCAAAACGCGCATCCAACCGCACGTTAACCTGTGTGCTAGGCTGGGCACATTTTATTGCCTCGGCTTGTATGTCTCCGTGACATGCAGGAGGTACACTTTAATGCCTGGTACACAGGAAATTCACTACACTCTCTTCTCAAACCACATAAGAAAGATGCAATACTGCAACTCTATGGCATGAAGGACGAGTGCGGTGCCCTCTCAGGAGTGCTTTGGACAATGGGTTGGTGCCAGACTCCTTTATGACGTTTCTGTGTGGTTTGTGTCACAGCTGCATACAGGATAAGAATAAACAGAGAAAATGTGGTACCCGTAGGTAGAGCGAATACTCACGTGGAGAAAGTCTCCTGCAGGAAGGTCTGCACATCCTGGGTTTTTACCACTGCCAGGTCACCACCTAAACTACCCTGGCACACCTGTCTAGCATCCTGCCAGGTCTCCTTGGTGTGACTGAGCCAATAGCAGTTCAGGTTTCCCATATGGATCCGCCCGCCTCGAGGACAAGTGGATTTGTCTGTTAATAAAAAGAGAGATGCGTAATGAAAGGGAAGGTAGGATCCAAGATCCGACCTCTGCAGTACGAGCACCAGGCCTGGATTTGTTAATACTAGGCCTGTGCCTAGGATGGCAAAAATTGGGGGGGGGGGGGGGGGGGGGGGCGTGCTGAATTTCACTCATCAGAGAACAGCCCCCGCTGCTTCCTGATCCAGCCCCTCCCTTCCCAGGCAGCATGAAGGGAACAAAATGAGAAGAGAGTGAGCCTGGAGCACAGAGAGCAAGGGGAGATCATTTTGGTAATATTAGGAGGGACTGAATGGAGATCACTGAAAGGTGAGAAAAGAGGCTGAGGGGTGGGAGTGGACAGGCTCGGCACGACCGGGTGTGTACACCATGCATTTGCATCGGGTGGCACACCTGAAGGGGGGCGGCGGCAGAGGGAGAAGACATAGGGCTGCCGGTGGAGCTCAACCCGCTGGCAGCTGAAGATGAGAAAAGGCTGGGAAGAGAGGCAGGCCGCCGGAAAGTGAGGAAAGGCTGCGGCAGTTTTCCCTGTTAGCTGCGAGCGTGTGCTCACAGCTTTCCTGAGCCCCCCCCCCCCCCCAATCGCAAGAAGGCTGGCAGAGCCGAAGGAAGGAGTGGCCTGTGGGGCCGTGGTGGAGCTCATTCCACCATGGCCTGAAATGAAGAGGAGGATGGAGGGGGCCGCAGTGAGCTCATCCCACCATGGCCTGAAAAAAGGAGGCCATGTGTGTGACTCTGTGTGTGTGAACCTATGTGCATGTGTCTCTGTCAGAGCCTGTGTGTGTCTGTGTGAAAGCTTGAATGTGGTGTCTGTATCAGAACTTGTGTTCATGTGTATGGGTGTGTGTCTGTGTCAAATCTTGTGTTCATGTGTACATGTCTGTATGAGAGCTTGAGTGTGTGCGTGTGAGAGCCTGTGTGCATGTGCATGTCTGTGTGAGAGCTTGAGTGTGTGTATGTCTGCATGAGAGCCTATTTATGAGTGACTGTGTGCATGCATGTGTGTGTACCAATGAGAGCCTGTGTGTCACACTTAGGCTCTCACAGGCAGGCACACACACATAATGTGTCTGTGAGGGAGAGAGGAGGAGTGTGTGTGAGAGCATAGGCATGTATATGAGAGAGAGTGAGAGAATGAATATGTGTGCATGTATGTTTGTATGTGTGTGAAGATAAAGTTTGTGTGGCCCTACCTCCCCCAATGTATGACAATGTCAGGATGACTGGAAATCAAAAGATCTCAGGTATGGAGAGTAGGAAATTTTTAAATTCTTATTAGTTTTAAATTATTGGGTGTAATTTGATGTTTCTGCTGTTAATATTTTATTGGTTTTTTGGGGAAAAATTAGAACATTTTAATTTTTGGATTTTTTTATTCATCAGATGTTTTGAAATATTTTATTGGTGTTTGGGAAATTTGGGATTTTCTATTTGTTAACGGGTTTGAAATATTTTTTCTTTTATGACTGATTTTATTATTATGATTGATGATTTCTTGATTTTTTTAAAATTTATTTTTTATTGAATTTTCAAATTGTTACATTAAGGCAATGTTACTATTACATCTCTAAAGAAGAAAAATAAAGTTTCTATACATCAACTTTAGTGTAACTTGTAACAATATCAAATAATATAAATAATCTGGGGAAGCAAGATACAATTGAGCAGTATACTTTAGGTAAACATATAGGAAAAACATAGCATTCATGCGCCTTAATCATATCGACCAACCTCCTCATGAGAATTATCAGGAATGTGAATCTAAATATTGTCTCAACTGCTCAACTTCATTAAATACATATCTGTTGTCTTGGAAGACTATGATACAGCGACACGGAAATCTCAAAAAATATTGAAATGACTTCACTTTCCATTTGCAGGAAGAGCTTTCTCTTCTCCTGCATTACTTTTGTTATGTCTGGAAAGATTCTTATTTGTTTCCCATAAAATAGAATTTTCTGTTTACGAAAATAAGCTTGAAGTATTTTATCTCTTTCTGAGATCTGTAGGAAAGTCACCAGTAGAGTAGCTCTTTTCTCTATTATTGTTTCAAATGACTTTTCAATTATATCAGACAAGTTATCATCCGATTTCTCAACTTAATTCACATCTTCATATCTCGATGGCAGGTATAGTATCTTTGAAACTTGGGGTATCGCTGTTTCCAAGAAGCCTAATATATTTAGGAAATAACTTTTTAGAAATTCTTTTGGGGGGGAATCCATTTTGTTTTCGGAAAATTGAGAAACCTTAAATTAGGCCTCCTCAATTCATTTTCAAGGAATTCCAGCTTCTTCCCCAATACAGGCTCACCAGCTAGCAATTACGTACTCCATAATAAAGACATCTCCCTCCAATCTCTTGAACTCACCACTTCCTCAGAGATCCAAACACTTCTTAAAAAAATGAAACCCTCATCGCATCCATTAGACCAGATCCCGTCTAAATTACTACTGCTAATCCCGGACACCATAATCAAAACCCTAGCAGACATCATAAACTGCTCATTCACCCAGGGTTTCTATCCAGACAACCTCAAACTAGCATCCATCAAACCGCTCCTTAAGAAGCCTAACTTGGACCCCAATGATCCCAAGTTGTTGGGATCATTGGGGTCCAAGTTAGGGATTGGACGGAACAACTTCCGTCCAATCTCAAATCTGCCTTTCATTGCCAAGGTGATGGAGAAACTAGTCAACACACAACTATCGGACTACATAGAGGAACACGGAATTCTATTCCCTACTCAATTTGGTTTCAGAAAGGCATCAAGCACCGAATCCCTTCTCATTTCACTGACTGACTACATTATATTGGGCCTAGACAAAGGACAGGCCTTCCTTCTGATTTTATTGGACCTATCTGCAGCATTCGATACTGTCAACCACGCCATATTACTAAAACAACTGGCGAACATCGGTATTGCAGGATCAGCACTAACATGGTTCAAGACATTCTTAGAAAACAGAGGTTTCAAGGTTAAAATTCACAACAAAGAATTCCCCAGATACCCATCTTCGCAAGGAGTTCCTCAGGGTTCCTCCCTCTCACCGACACTTTTCAACTTATACCTTCTCCCGCTTTGCCAATTGCTAAACAAATTGAACCTTAAACACTTCATATTTGCCGACGATGTCCAGATTGTGATCCCCATTAAAGAATCCATCACTAAAGCTCTAGAACTTTGGGAAAATTGTTCTCATGAAATCAACGATCTCTTATCCAGCTTAAATTTAATTCTAAACCAAACAAAAAGCGAATTCATTCTAATCTCTCCAGACAATTGCAAAATCACTACAAACCCTCCAGCCAACTTGCAAACCTCAAAAGTAAGAGATTTAGGAGTTTCCATAGACAACCGGTTAAATTTAAAATCATTTATCAACCAAACAACCAAAGACTGCTTCCACAAACTGCACGTATTAAAAAGAATAAAACCCCTATTTCACTTCCATGACTATAGAACAGTGCTCCAAGCAATAATATTTGCGAAAATTGATTACTGCAACTCGATTCTTCTAGGCCTCCCATCAGCACATACTAAACCTCTCCAATTGATACAGAACACGGCAGCAAGAATACTAACAAACAAAAGGAGAAGAGATCACATTACACCAGTCCTCAAAGACCTTCACTGGTTACCAATCCATTATAGAATAATTCATAAGTCCCTCACCACAATCTACAAGAATATCCATGGACTGGCTCCACTCCATCTACAAATAGCTCTCAAAAAACACTCCTCCAACAGACCCATCAGAGAAGCTTATAGAGAATATCTACAGGTACCACACAACAATACCACCCAACATATAACATTGAGAGATCGGGCCTTCTCCACAGCAGGTCCCCCACTATGGAACTCAATCCCCTTAGAATTAAGACAGGAACCATGTCTCCTAACCTTCAGAAAGAGACTGAAAACATGGCTGTTCATGAAAGCATTTCCAGACCCTTAAGGATTCACTTCCATCAATTGCAGCAAAATCAAATACAGCAATACTGAACATTTTCTATCAAATAAAATATTTATTTAAAAGAACAATTATTTAATTGAACATTCTCTTCTAACTGAATCAGACACTACAAACCAATCACTACAATGTTTTACTTCTTGTTAAACTTGTTTATCTTTCCTTTAACTCTAATCCCAGTTAGAATAACCCCTGTTTTATTGTAACTTTCTCTTCCGTGCACTTGTTTATACTCCTGTAATGTATACTCTTATGTTTTAGTTATGTAGTTATAATGTATTGATCACCCCTTGTTTTATGTAAACCGACATGATACGTACTCCCGTGAATGCCGGTATAGAAAAACACAAATAAATAAATAAAATAAATACTAGATTCCGATCGTATAAGTTTAGTTTGCACTTCCTTAACTCTTTTTACCTCAACATCCATGTCTTTTATAGTCACTTCAATCTGAACAATCCTTTTTCTTGGTTCTGTACTTTAACTAAATTTTCCTTAACAGTATTCATCAAATCTATAACCGCCTTGTTCAACGTCATTATAGCCTTCCATATCACTTCTAATGTTACCTTTTCAGGCATTTCAAGATGAGTCGGCAGGAGAACTTCCCATTCAGATTCCTCTTTTCCCTTCTCAGGAGGGCGTCTCTCCCCAACCAAACGCTGTCCTTCCTCATACCGGCCCTCGGAGCCCTGTATCAACGGGCTCTCCTCAGAATGTGCTGTTCTTTCAGCGTTGTTAGATGTTTGTCCCTCACTTCTCCATAGGGACCTGAGGGGGGAGCTGGCATTGTTGGTTCTCCGGGGCTGAGGGATGTTTCTGTGGGCCTGGAGTCTAGCGGCTGCTCCCCGCTAAGCTCTCCTGCGGCCCCTCCCTCCGGTTCCGGCAGCATGGGTCTTCCAAAAGTGTCCTCTATCCTTAGTTGTCTCCCCACCGAAATTGGAGTTGAGGAATTATTTTCTCAGATCCGGGCTTTGCGCTTTGTATGCGGCATTTGTAGGCAATATAAAGAAGCAGAAAATTGAAATTCGGAGAAACTTCCCAGGAGCTAGGTCACCTGCGTCCTGCTAAGCGGTGGCCATCGTGCTTCCCTATTTTGATTTCTTGATTTTATTATTTATTTTATGAAGAATGGTAATGTTTCTGTTTTTCCATTGTTGCTCTGCATAGAGAGGCTGGCTTGTTGTGGGTTCCAGTTCAGTTCTTCTCAGCAAGTTTCTGTTTATACTTTCTGATCTCTTTCTTCTGTATTTGGTCAGGGTCTCTCTGTGTTCTGCATATGTGACTGAGGTAAGATATTTTACTGGCATGTAATTTCTGTGTAGAGATCTATAGCAGTCTGGCTTGTTCTGTTTTCTTAATAGGAAGTGTATTGATGTTCTAGGGCCTGGTGAAATATGTGCAGTGTTACATTTTCATAGATAAGGTTGCTACTGTTTTGAGTGCTGGCAGTTAGGATTGTTTTGGTATGGGAGGTTTACTATATTATAATGGTAATTCTGTTTATTCATGGCTTTATGAGGGTCAAGACCACATGCAGCACGCATTACAAAAAGTCAAATTCCATAGGAGTTCCAAGTGTCTTTTTTTGAGTGTTTTCTGGCTGGCACCACAACAGTGCATGTAAATATAATATGCTTATTGTAAGTGATGATTTTGCCTCAGATGACTGTACTTTTGAATGTTCTTTGTCATGTAAAATCTGTTATAAATGCATAATTTAATTGTGTGTTTTTGTAAAGGGTGTAGGAGTGAATGGCGTGGGGCATAAGTGCAAGGCTGTAAGGTTTCCCCCTAGGGTAATATCCTTCCCTATCCATGGGTTCTGAGGGGGGGGGTGTGTCTGTTTTTAAAAATAAGATTGCTGGAGTGATTCATTCTGTCCCCATTTTTTTTTTTTGATGGGCTTGGGACAGAATGAATTGGGGGGGGGGCGGGCAGCACATTAATTGTTCGCATAGGGTAGCAAAAAAGCTAGCACCAGCCCTGAGTGGATCAGATTGGGGGGGGGGGGGGAATGGAGAAGTAAGTGTGTGTGTGTGTGTGTGTTTGCCAGATTGAGAAGTTAAAGAGGAGTTGTAAGTGGGACCAGGACCAGAGCACTGTAGGGACACCTCCCTCCTCTCCTTCCCCTCCTCCACCCATTGCAGTTCAGGTTCTCTCTACCTTTGATCTCAGAGTCTATCCCCCAGGTTCTGGAATCTCCCTTCTTTCCTCTCATATATATATATTTTTTTCCCACATTTATTTATTTATTTATATATCGCCATTCTGAATGTACAATCATGGTGGTTACAATAAAACAATAGTAAACATAAAATCAACCATGTTCAGAAACAATATAAAATCATTATCACAAATAAAATACATAAAATACATATTATCCCATTAGTTATTTCTACGACTCAGCACTACTTATATATATTGCAATCAACATATGCTATGCTGAATAGCCATTTTTTTAGATCTTTTCTGAAACGCTTACTGTCTTTCTGAGTGCGTAAATCAACTGGCATTGTATTCCATAGTTTTAGGCCAGCATTTGAAATTGCTCTCCCTTCTCTCCAGATCCTGGAACCCACTCCCCAACTTTTCCCTCTCCCTTTCCCCCTTTCAATCCCAGAACCTCCCTCCTTCTCCCATCCCAGATTCCTGATTTTCCCCCTTTTCTCGATCTTCTCCATCTCTCATCCTCCCCATCCCCAGTCCTTTCTATCTCTCCTCCCCATCCCCCATCACCAGTCCTCATTCCTTATCATACTTCTCCCTCCTATCCCCAGTTCTTTCACCTTCTTCTCACACCATCCCTAGTCCTCCTCCTTTCTTCTCCCCCATCCCTGGTCCTCTCACCCTCTCCTTCCCTTTTGCCCAGGTATTGATATTCAAGATCCCTTTTTCCTCACCTGACAAAAAAATAAATTATACTGACACAAACAAGGGTGGAAATTTACTTAACTGTTATAATATGAAAGATGGAAATGTTTGCCAATGTGCTTCAGATGTTTCCAGCTTTTGTCACAAAATATATGCCTGAGCTACCACTGCAAACTGTGGGACTGTGCCTTACACCTCTTGCTCACTATTGCTGACCTTATCTGGGGAGGGAGGGCACAACAGCAGCAAAGGTGCCTAGGGGGTGGCAAACTCCTAAATTAGTCTCTGATCAGCACCTCTCTTCAAAAAAAACATTTCAAGTCTGGCACAGGGCAGGAGAACAAAGGGCAGTCAAGAGATCTAAAGGGTTTTTACCCATATCGCCTGGTTTATATTCTCTATCCTAACCCCAGGGCTGGCAGATTCCTCTCTGTTCCTACTTAGTGCTGGAAGGCGTAGCCCCCTCCTTTACCACTCCTCGCCTCCTCGCCTCGTTACCCTCCTTTCCTTATCCATGATTCATTCTCTACTGCCGAGATCTCGACAGAGCTCTGGTCCAGGAAAAAAACAGGAATCTCTGCGGATTTTGATACTGTTCACCGGATCAACATGATTATCCAGGCCTACAAAGAAGAGATCTATGTGGTCTCAAAACCATGTACATCACCCTCTGGTGTAATCCAAGTTTTCGCAGTCTGCAAAGCATCCAGTTTGTTGAGAACCCAAAGCCCACGGTGCTGGTTGCTTGCAGCAGCAGACAGATTGGGGAGTTGGTTAAAATCTGGACTCAGGAGTCAAGATCTTCATAACATTGTCCCACACTGACACGGAGGTGGCAGTTATAGGGGGTCAGCACAGCATACATTGACGTGCCACCGTTAAAATAACAGTGAGGACACCACTGCATTACCGCTGAAATGGTTCTGGCACGTCACTGGTACTTTACAAACTGATATGTTGAGGGACGGCGTAATTACACAGGTTTGCCAGTGCTTTAGTGGTTCTTTTCATGCTGGCACCAATGGTGCATGGTTTTATCACTTCAGCTCACCTTGGGGTGATGCCAAAATCCATCTGTAGTGTTTGCAGCCCACTATTACCAACCCCGCCTCCTACTCACTTTGTACAGCACTACATACTTTGAGTAGCACTATAGAAAACACATAAGAGACAGTCCCTTCTCTGTAGAGTTTACAATCTAGTCAAGCCAAATATACAAGACAAAAGAGACATTGGGAATTTCATTTATTAAGAAAATGATTAAAATTAATAAGGCGGGCCGCACCTTTCCTGTTGAGGGTCTTGCTGGAGAGAGGCCCAACTACTTTTGCCTGCTTCCGGGTTCCAGTGCCTGAGTCGGTGACGTCGGAGAGAAGGAGGAGCCGGGTAGGCAATAAAACTCTGCCTACTCCGGCACGACGACGCCAGCGCAACAGCTAAGCCGCGCGCAGCTTTGCCCGGCTTAGTCCGGATTGGAAGGGAATGGAACGGAGATTCTAAGGAAGCAGCCTTAGAGAACAGCTATAAGTTAAGTAAATGAATTACTTGTCTAAAATTGAAAGCAGCCCTGAAAGGAAATTTCTGGTGGAGTAGTTTGATTCAATATATAAATATTTGTTGCTATGCCTCACACTAAGAGGAAAGCAAAATTAAGAGAACTTTCCTCAACTTCTACTCCAGTGAAAATGTATCAGCCAAGTATAGCGGACTGTTTTCAAACTTTTCCCATATCAACACTGGAAGGGGTCGTTAGCAGATTGACTCAGGAGCAAGAGATAGTCTGTTTGGCCAGTGAAACATCTTTAACCCCCGGTGCCCCAGAAAAACTAACCCCTCCATCTGTAAGGTCTGAGAAAATTGACTTATCTTTAAAAGATTCCCCTGGTTCCCAAGGAGACGTCGGGAATGCGACTAAAATCTCAGAGGGCATTGAAGATCAAAGGCCCAGGGAAAACAAGGACAGCTCTTTATTGGTATCAGACAGAAGTAGTGGGACTTCTCCACAACTAGGAGACATTGTACAAATGTCGAGTATATAGGATATACCTATTATCATTCCTAAGAAATTCTCAATGGAGGAATTAGGATTGATGATGGTTAGTATGCAAAAGTCGATAAATAATCTTATTATGAATGTTCAAGAAGCCTTAAAAAAGAATGTATATATACAGGAAAAAATTGATAATCTGGAAAAAATGTTAATATATTTGATCTGAAAATGGGAGAAATTCAAAAAACTCAAGTGAATTTGATAAAATCGGTACAAGAATATGAAGGGAAAATTGAAATGTTAGAAAATCAAAATAGGAAATTAAATTTAAGATTCTTGAATTTCCCAAAAGTTCATTTGGTAACCCCAACAGACTTATTTAATAGTTACCTGAAAAACATTTTAAAGTATTCAATAACTTCAATTCCTAAATTACCTAAGATTTATTATTTACAACAATCTCAGGAGGAGGGTAATCAGAAGGATATGGAGAATTTGAATCTAACTGATTTCCTTGAAAAGTCATATGAATCTAAAATTGATACTAGGGCTACTTTGTTAGTTCAGTTCCTATCTCTTTCTGAGAGAGATGCAGTGTTAAAACTGCATTTCAAACAACAAAATCAGAATTTCTATGGTGCACTTATAAGGATTTTTCCAGATGTTGTGCGTACAACACAGTTAAGACGTAGAAATTTTATTGCACGTAAGGAAGTGCAAGACAGAGGTGCACAATTCTCATTAAGATATCCCTGTAGGTGCTATATAAAACATTTGGATACTAGAGACATTTTCAATCATCCAGATCAGTTACGAGCATATTTAGATACACACTCCTAAGAGCTGTGTATGAGGGATAGGTGATGTAAACATGGGGAAAGGACAAGGAAAAGTTTAAAGGGAAAATATACTTTGTGGTATTGCTCCAGACTTACTTAACTTTTACTGTTCTTTATTTATCTTGTTTATTTTCCTAGGGAATTATAGGATAAATATGGAAAACAATACCGTATTAGTTGAATTACTTGAAAGTGTATTGTAATCATAATATCCGATTGTTTCTGTTTTATAAAATTGAAATGCAATACAATAAAAATTAAAAAATTAAAAAATGAATAAGGCTGTGAGTGGGATAATCAGGAGTTAAGATTTGAAAGCAGCTTAAAAAAGTTGGGTTTTTAGACTGGATTTGAATAAGGCAGGAGAAGGGGCATGACGCACCAGCTCAGGAAGTCTATTCCAAGCAAGTAATGCAACCAGGTGGAAAGCACAGAATTGGCAGTGGAGCAGCAGTGCACAGATATGCGTGACTTGCCTGATGAGTGAAGTTCATGAGGGGGGATAGATGGAAACCTACAGGAGTGGTAGTGAGAAGCTACACAGTATAGGTGATTAAGAGCAGCTTGAACTATAAGTGGAAATGGATATGGAGCAATATAGTCACTTGAGAAGAAGGATTATATGGGTGTAGCGATATGGGTGAAAGATAAGCCGTGAAGCTGAATTTTGGATAGATTGCAGTGGAGAGAGATGGTTCACCGGGAGAACTGTGAGAAGCAGGCTGCAGTAATGTAAGTGGGAGGTGATGAGAGAGTGGATAAAGGTTCTGTTAGTGTGTTCTAAAAGGGATGGATTTTGGTAATGCTAGAGAGAAAGAAACACATTTTTAGCAGTGTTTTGGATGTGTGAGGAAAAGGAGAGATTCTAAAACCCACCCAAGCCATGGAGCCCATAACTGGGAGGAGGAAAATGGCCAAGGTTTTAAAGTCAGTCCCATGCAGTCAAATGGCCTATTTTGAGCTGACAGCAGATCACAGCTTCAGCAATTCAGTCTTAATCCTCCTCTGCCGTGAGCACAGAGAAAGAATATAAAAATCAACCAAACCACAAAAATCTCCAAATCAACTAATTCATTAAGTTTCAGCCTAGATCCTGGACCACATTCATAGGCCCATCGTCCTCTTGAGGTCTCCTAGCAACAGACGATGCTATCATTTCAAGGAAGGCCTGCGTCAGCTGCAGATTCCATCTCCAAGGCAACCCTAAACAAAGTTCAATCTGTTACAGAGACCACCATAAATCCCTCTAGCAACAGAAACATGCTCTTGTTTATCCCTCAGGAATTAGCATTTCTGCACAGCAAAGCTTGACCCTGAGTTTTTTCAGTCTGTTCCAGGTCTCTGGGGTGGGACGGCTTATCACTGTGCTGAGGTCTCCAGACATCTGTTTTTTCAGTTTCATGTTTCCACTGGTTTCTGTCTAACTCCTCTGCCAGTATCCCTTGGCCTCCTCTTATCTTGCTGCACCCCACCAGCAGGGCAGGAGGTTTTCTAGGCTTAGAGACCAGAAGCAGAGGGTGCTTGAAATACCATCATTAGCTAAACAGGTATTGTACTTGGCTGCTGAAAGATGATGGAGGAAGAAGAAAATCTTTATCCCATTCTGGATCCAGTACTCAAAGACCTCCTTCCCTACCCTATTCTATGCTCACAATCCAAGAACTCCCTTGCTTTGTCATATTCACCCAATCCTAAAATAGCGAACTTTTTAACCCCCATCTTATACTCATGATTGTGGACTGTCTTATCTCTCATTCAAAATTTAATCAAGATACTCCTTAACCTATTCAACATTCACAACCCAGCAACCAGGGACCTCCTTATCCTACTCTACACAATCTCTTAACTAGGGACTTCCTTACTCTATTCTACATCCATAATCCAATGAGCAGAAACTCTCTTGCTTTGTCATATATATTCAGTCCTACAATATTAAAACCCCTAACCTATCCTATTCTCAAAATACTTTCATTGGGACCCATCTTATGCTGTCTCTCATTCAAAATATAGGGTCAGGAACTCCATTTTACTTTTATATCATGCCCTACACCCATAAGCTTATAACCAGAAAACATGACATTTGAAAATGATGGAGATATATTATCACTAAATACTATAATTTCTTGTGTTCCCATGTAACATAGTAAATGACAGTAGTCTAATGATCAGGGAAGTTTTGCCTCTCTGGCAGCAGAGGCATCAACAGGAATGGATCAGAGTGTGGGTCTTAGCTTGAGCACTGCAGTAATTCAGAAAAGCCCATTGCTTAACACATGCATGTTCCTTTCCACTGCCTCTTCAGACTGAGTCCCATACCCATCTGCACTCCCTTCTTCTCTCCCAATCCCTTGCACCTAATGCCTCAGTCCCTAAGGCCAGCCTTAGGTGATGGAGGTAAAAAGTAGATGCCTTTTTACTGCTAACCACTAAGATTTCCCAATACGTCTTTCTGGAATTATATCTGTATAACTCACCATCTTCCACACAAATATCACGCAAAAACTGAACAGGAGCTTCCTGGTGGTATACAGTAAATAAGCTTTGAGATAAAGGATTCCACAGATATTGATACTTATGGTTTCATCTGAAATGTAATTAAAAACCTAGCTAGTGATCATCAGTTTCAGCTTTTCTTCTTTTGCAATTATATAGCTATATATAAGATGTGAGATTTAAAAGATTGTAGTCTCCAGGGGATGTCTGCTCACTGGATCCTAACTGTTTCAAATGCTGTCCACCCCTTCCCATCTCTCTTCCCATGACCTGTGATCCTCAAGATTTATCAATTCCCTATCCCCAGACATTTCTAATGCTCTTATAAATACATTAAACAAGATTTAAAGCCAGAGTTTGCAGTATCTTCATCTGCAGAATCATTCCAACAGTTGTATCTACAAAGTCTACAGCAAGTGGCATTTTGCTCCAAGGAAATCCCAAAGCAGAAAGCACTTCAGACTGTAGTAAAACCAGTTTGCCTTGCATTGACCCACTTTGCCACATGGCCATTTTGTGTATGTTATGCAATGAAGAATTACTTTTTCGCCCCATGCCAACTAAATTCACGATCTGGAGACAGAAACCTAAGTAAGATACTTGGCTCGCATGCATTGTGAACAATCTATGTCATGGCTTGCGTGAGAAAGGAAGAAGCCTCCATGGCAGACAGACCATGCACCATCTGTCACTCTTGTCCTATCCCATAACCCCCAATCCCCATTACTGAACTTGATGTCTTCAGTCTGCCAAACTATATAACAACATTTTCTTACATCTCTGTCCTCCCTAACATCTCACATCTCTGATGCAGATAACTGAGGTCTTTAAGTGTTAGTGCATATGGTGGGGTAGGGGAAGAATGTCCACCTACCAGCAGAGCTCGCAATCAGAGAATCCATCAGCCAGAACAGGGAGATGATGCTTCTGATCCAGCACACCTCCATCGTTGGGTACAACAAATAGGTATTCAGTACCAGCTAGCATCCCGTTCACATAAGCAGTCTCCAGGTGATGTCCATCCAAAGTCTTGCTTTAAGCTCAGGGACTTCGTCTTTGTCCAACCATTGCCTTCAGCAGAGAGCATGAATGGATGTGACACCATTCACCTACTCCTGTCCTCCCCAGCGAAATGATTCTCAAACCTCTGGCTGTGCCTCTGATGCCCCTTCGTTAGTCCTGGACCAGCTCCTCTCCTCACTCTCGGCCCTGCAGGTTTCATCTGTGATCTCTCTGTCTTGACTGAAATGCACTGCCCTGTGATGCGATTCCTGCAGCTTTTACAAAGCTTTGCTGAGCTCCAGCCACTATCCCTCCCCCCTTGTCCCAGAATCTCCCTGGTTACGACATTGCTTTCCATTTATAAAAGATCTCAATGTAGAGAGCTTTTCTGGTACTAAAGACCAGACTGCAGCTTAAATCAGCTCTGTCTCCTAAGTACAAATGTGTCTCATCTCCATTTCTGCCCATTGCTTCTATCCTTAAGCAACGTATTGGCAGTGATCACATACTACCAGCTCACCAAGGCTGGTTCAGTCATGGATGACTCCCATCGCACAATTTGGAATGGTTCCGGTTTTTTTTTTAATTTTTTCATTCGCCTTTTCCCATCTATGCTCAAGGCAAGTTAAATTCAGGTACAGAAGATATTTGCCTGTCCCAGAGGGTTTACAATCTAAGAGCCTGTTTACTGATGTTGTTCTCCCATTTTGGGTCATGGGAAAAATGCTTAGTAATAGGGCCCTAAGTTTGTACCTGAGGCATTGGAAGATGAAGTGACTCGAACATAAGGAGTGTATTGGGGGATTTGAAACCTGGCTTCCCTGAGTCTCAGCCTGCTGCTCTAACCACTAGGCTACTCCTAATTTATTTATTTAAAATTATTTTATTCCACTGCCTCAATACAATATTTGGCACGGATCACAAAAGACAATCATAAAATTTAAATGTAACATGCATGTAACTGCATTCTGGTACATGTAGTCCACTTTTTCCTACATTTAATATGAGAACTACCAGTGCTAAAATTAGTTCTGAGTTTAAAATCAAGATTGAACAAAATGTACAAGGACCATGAGGTCACTTGATCCCATACTGGCCTCATTCCAATGGTCAATGACCATGCTGCGCCCAGTTCCAAGGGCATTATTTAAAAATCATGTATATTCTGTCAATCCATAATCAAGAACTCGGCAGTGTATGGCATAAATAAATAATTAACCACCATAAAAACAAACAGCATAATAAACAATCAATAAAATACCATTAATTTAACTTTAATTTAATCATTTATAGATTACCCTTCCTGACCAAGTCATGACAATTCAAAACAATAAAAATGTAATGGCATAGCACAAAACAGGCAAAACGCTTTGCAACATAAAATGAGACAAAATCCAGAAATCATACATAAAACACAAATTATGACAGAGTATTCAAGAGATATGTTTTTAGGCCTTTCCAGATTAAAGGCATCATAGTTAGTAGGGATGTGCAGAGGGACCGCATATGTTACATTCGGAATTCATATTTGTCGGGGGGGGGGGGGGGGGGGGCAGATACATTGCATTCAGCAAGGGGGACCCCCGATCCATTGATGTGTTCCATTCTTATTCATTTGCCAGCTAAAATTTAATTAACTACAACCCCCCACCCTCCTGACCCCCCCCCCCAAGACTTGCCAAAACTCCCTGGTGGTCCAGCGGGGGTCCGGGAGCCATCTACTGCACTCACGCCGTCGGCTGTCGGTATTCAAAATGGCGCCGATAGCCTTTGACCTTACTATGTCACAAGGGCTACCGGTGCCATTGGTTGGCCCCTGTCACATGGTAGGAGCAATGGACAGCCGGCGCCATCTTGTGCTCCTACCATGTGACAGGGGCCGACCAATGGCACCGGTAGCCCCTGTGACATAGTAAGGTCAAAGGCTATCGGCGCCATTTTGAATACCAGCAGCCGACGGCGTGAGTGCAGTAGATGGCTCCCAGACCCCCGCTGGACCACCAGAGAGTTTTGGCAAGTCTTGGGGGGGTCAGTAGGGTGGGGGTTTTGTTTAAATTCGCTCCTTTAGATGACCGAATAATTCGGTGAAGATTCGTTGCATTTGTGGGAATTGCGATACGTTTTGCTTCCCCACGAATACAACGAATATGGCCCTATACGTTGCGAATTGCCAAATACGTTGCAAATGAATGCACACCCCTAATAGTTAGACTCCAGTCTCAAGGCACAAAGAAGCAGGATCCAGAGTAAGAACCGAGAGGGAGAATGCTCTAGCTCTAAGCCTGACATATTTCAAACATCTGCCAGAAGGAATACATACAAAGACTCCTTGACTTGGCCTTAGGCAACATATAGATGTGGCCCATGCCTCTTGTTGCTTTATAAATAGGCATTAGTAAATAATTCCATACTGCTTCTGCCCCAGTCCAGCAGGTTATTGACCACCAAACCTACTAGTCCTCAGTGTCCTTATTCCCTGCCAGTATTTATTAATTTCCCTTGCCTTAGCCTCCATATTTATTAATTTACATATTGCCTGCATCCCCAGGATTAATTTCCCTGCTGCCTCTGTTCCCAGGATTATTAATCTCCAAATGGACCCTATCTCCATTGATAATTAATCACTGTGCTACCTCAGTTTTTAGAAACATAACACCACCTCATCTCCATAGTTATTTATACTTTTACTGCCCCCACCTCCCAACTATCCCAACCCAAAGTGTATTAAGGTCCATTTTGCCCTTATCTTCAGATTCACTGATCCTCATACTTCCCCTCTCTTGAGGGTTATTAATTCCCAGATTTATCCCCTATATCTCTAAGACCCCAAGTTTATTAAAGGAAAATTTCATTCCTGTAATACCACAGATCAGTCCAGACACATGGATTTTTCACCCCTACCAGCAGATGGAGACAGAAGAAAAGCTTTACTGACACTATTCTACTTAAGATAGCATGCCACCTGCAGTCCCTCAGTATGCACTGTACCCAAGCCAAGATGAGTTGAACCATAAACAACTTCCCCACCCGACACAAGCAGGGGAAAGGTTGAGCCTCCAACCTGGAACTCTTCCATCTATAAAAGAGATTGAATACTCCCAAACCTAAAACAATTTTTCACTATCTACACACAGAAAAAAAGGAGCAGTCTTTCCAGAGAGGGCAGGATTCCAATCTGTGGTATTCCAGGAAAGAAAATTAGGAGGTAAGAAACAATTTTCCTTTCCTGTTCATCCCCAGATCAGTTCAGATGCATGGGATGTATCCAAGTTCCCCTAAACTGGGCAGAAATCTGAAAGACCCACTCACACTCTTGCCAAAACCAGCCACTTCAGGTGTCCGAACATCCAGTCCACAATGCCTTGGGAAAATATGTAAAGAAGACCAAGTCGCCACACGACAAATCTACCATGGGAACAAAAACTGACACTCTACCCAGGATGCCGCCTGTGGCCTGGTAGAAGAGGTTTGTAGACCCATGGGATTGGATGCCTTTTACAAAGATAAGCCATCAATTTCCTCTTTTAGCCATCATGCAATGATTGCTTTAGAAGCTTTATTCCCTTTACTCGTTCCACTAAACAGATCGAATAGGTGATCAGACCTCCAAAAACCGTTACCTTCAAACAGCAAAACAGGACCCCTGCTTCCTTGTGCCTTGAGAATGGAGTCTAACTATTAGGGGTGTGCATGCATTTGCAACGTATTTGGCAATCCGCAACGTATAGGGCCATATTCGTTGTATTCGTGGGGAAGCAAAACGTATCGCGATTCCCACAAATGTAACGAATCTTCACTGAATTATTCAGCCATCTAAAGGAGCAAATTCTAAAGTGTAGCCTTTTTTTTATTATGACTGTCAGAACCCACTGGTCCGTTGTTACCTTGGTCCACTCTTCGTAAAAAAGGGCCAACTGCCCCCTCACCTGATGATCTCTGGGGAAGAGTGAATCAGCTGCGTTTCATTGTGCAGTTTTACCTCCTCTGGCCCCCTGAATGGAGTTTTGCCAAGCGAGTCTATGCAATCCACGAAAGAACTGTGCCCTACCAGACATATGCCTCTGTGAGGAGAAGGAGCCCCTACCTGGATAATATCTCTTCATCTACCAGTACCTATTTCTGCCCAGAAAACTTTTCCTGCTCTGCTTCGGCTTCTCCTTGGACAATTTATGCCCTTTGATTCACCCAAGTGCTGCACTATTCCAGGTCCTCGCCAAACAAAAGCTTGCCCTCGAATGGAAGATTGCCCAGCTGCGATTTGGACCAGACATCTGCTAAGTCTTCTGGCCAAAACCGCTGATACCATATTCCTCATGGATGTGCGCAACAAGTCATACAAGGCATCCATAATATAGGCCACCTCTGCCTCCAACCACTCTGCCTGCTTGGTGGGGACAGAGGATACTGCTCCCTTCACCTGAAGTTGCTGAACACAGTGTAAACAGGCCCATGCCAAGAAGCTGCTGCATATAGCAATGCTTATGCATAATGCCGAGACTTCGAACATCTTCTTGAGATGTATCTCCAACTTCCGGTCCTGAGTATCTTTCAGAGCAGCTGACCCCGCCACCAGAATGGTGGACTTCTTGGTCATTGCTGAGGTAGAAGCATCTACCTTAGGAAGCTTCAGGAGCTCCAACGCATCCTCCGGCAGTGTATAAAGCTTTGCCATCACTCTTCAGACCCAACTCAGGAGAATCTCATTCCCTGACTACCAGCTTCTTAACAATCTGATGGAAGGGAAAAGCCTTCACCGACCCCTGAAGACCTTACATCATGGGGTACACTCCAAGAGTAGGCTCTTCCTGTATCTCCTTAATCCCAAATTCCTTCAAAACTTGTGGAATAAGGGGGAATAATTCCTGCTTCCAGAAAAGCCTGATCACTCTAGAGTTATCCCCTTTTGCCACCAGAACCTCCTCTGGATCCGAGATAGCACTATCCACATCATCCCCTGAAAGCTCTGACAAGGGGCCCCCATCCCCTCAGAGCCCTCCAATGCACTCACAGTCCAGTCTCCAACTAGGAGTGTGGAGAGGTGTTTTTGACACACACACCCTTCCCCCGTGATGCCAAGCAGTCAGGACTAGCCAGAGAATAGACTCCAGGCTGGAAGTATTTTTATTGTTAAGTAATAATAAACAAAAGAGTTAGTTGGTATGAGTACTTAAAAAAAAAAATCATACCGTACAGTTCGTATTCTCAAGGCTTTGTCTCTCTCCCTGGGCCTCCTTCATCCCTATGGCCCTGGTCTCTTATACCCACTTGCAGGGCTCCACCCTATCCCACAATCCTTTGCAGGCTTGAGAGTTAAGGAGGACCAGTACAGATAGATGCACCCAGTCCTTTAAGGTATTCTGAGGGAGTTCCTTACATGCTCCTTCACATACCCTCCCTTCCCTCAGGCTGGGCGTTCAGCCATGCCCGGGCTAATTCCTGGCTCTTCCTCACTAGTGACCTCTCTTGGGTGGATTACCCTGATTCCCTATGAGCTGGGCCCACAGGGTCATAAACTGGGGCAATCATGTCCCAGAATAATTGGGTATGAGAGCTCAGGAAGGAGTCCCACTTCCATAATGGGTTGACCTGCTGTGGTCGTCAGCAGAACCTGATTAGTTGGGTATTCCTATTTGTCCCCCATCTACACAGGTAGGTGTCTCTTTTCTGGTGATTGATGCACTCTTTTTGGAGGAGGTCCTCACAAATGAGAGTCTTGCCAGACTCTGAATCCACCAAGGCTTGGGTGGGGACTTCGTCCAGTTCCACCTGGATCACAAACCCCTTGCGACGCTGAGGGATATCCACTAACCTACAATTTTGTAGCTTTTGCAAACATGTTAGCGCACTCTTCTTCCCATTTTTCATTCTCTTTCTGGAATTCTTTTATGGCCTCCTTCTCTTTCTTGCGCTGTTCCTCCAGCTGGCATTTGCATTCCTTGTCATCTGACCATGGACACTGACATTATGGTCCAGTACTTTACAGACAGAGCATGCCAACTGTGTGGGTTCATTTTTGCCTTTAATCAATTTCCTTGAGGGCTCTTTATTTTCAGCCTTTCTAAATGGGCAGCAGTCCTCCTGGTGACCATTCCCCACACAAAGGGCACAGAAGGAAAAAAAAAATAGTCCACAGTTTTGTTTGTGGGCTGATTTGAACTTCCTGATGTACTTTTCTTTTTCTGGGGCAAGGATTTTTCCTGCTTTGGAGTTTTTTTTTCTTTATCCCCAGAGACTTTATAGTCTAATGTTGGCTGGGTCACTAAGCTGACATCCATAACATCTGGCCCCCTCAACATGACAGTTTCTTACTAAATGACCTCTCTGACCACAGTTAAAGCACATGGAAGAGACTGTGGCCTGGGGTCTTGGTATAGAAGAGGAGCTCTCTGCTTCCTGGGGGTCACTGACGGAACACTTCATTCTCTGTGCCTCGCCTGGAAGTTTGTGCGGGTTGTTTTTCTAGCCTCCTTACCACGTCGGGCATTAACTGCACCCGGTGCAAGGCATCCGCCACGTCTACTGCTCTTTCTAATGTGAGCCCTGTGTGTCGGCAGACCCAATTTCGCACAGGCCGGTCAAGCCCATTTAAGAAGTGTTTCAGAAGCACCTGTCCGGCTACTTTAAGGCTGGTCTTTGCCTCCGGCTGTAGCCAGCTGGCATGCTTCAGGTGATGAAACAGATTTCAGGGCTCTGCCCAGGCTGCAGGAATCCTCACCAGAACTGCTGCCGGTATGTTTCTGGGGTATACCCTGCTCTCTCCAGGATAGCAGCCTTGACTTCCACATAGGAGGAAGCCCCGTCTGGGTTGGCTGCTTGAAAAGCCGCTTGACTTCTGCCCTTTTATCACAAGCAGATTGTGATAAAAGGGCTTTTATCACAAGCAGATTGTGATTACAGGGGGACCTTGCAAGACTGGAAGATTGGGCATTCAAATGGCAGATGAAATTTAATGTGGACAAGTGCAAGGTGATGCATATAGGGAAAAATAACCCTTGCTGTAGTTACACGATGTTAGGGTCCATATTAGGAGCTACCACCCAGGAAAAAGATCTAGGCATCATAGTGGATAATACTTTGAAATCATCGGTTCAGTGTGCTGCAGCGGTCAAAAAAGCAAATAGAATGTTAAGAATTATTGGGAAGGGAATGGTTAATAAAACAGAAAATGTCATAATGCCTCTGTATTGCTCCATGGTGAGTCTACACCTTGAATACTGTGTACAATTCTGGTCGCTGTAACTCAAAAAAGATACAGTTGCAATGGAGAAGGTACAGAGAAGGGCAACCAAAATGATAAAGGGGATGGAACAACTCCCCTATGAGGAAAGGCTGAAGAGGTTTGGGCTGTTCAGCTTGGAGAAGCGACGGCTGAGGGGGGATATGATAGAGGTCTTTAAAATCATGAGAGGTCTTGAACGAGTAGATGTGAATCAGTTATTTACACTTTCAGATAATAGGACTAACGGGCACGTCATGAAGTTAGCAAGTAGCACATTTAAGACTAATCGGAGAAAATTCTTTCACTCAACGCATAATTAAGCTCTAGAATTTGTTGCCAGAGGATGTGGTTAGTGCAGGTAGTGTAGCTGGGTTCAAAAAGGTTTGGATAAGTTCTTGGAGGAGAAATCCATTAATTGCTATTAATAAAGTTGACTTAGGGAATGGCCACTGCTATTACTGGCATCAGCAGCATGAGATCTTCTTGGTGTTTGGGTACGTGCCAGGTTCTTGTGGCCTGGTTTGGCCCCTGTTGGAAATAGGATGCTGGGCTTGATGGATCCTTGGTCTGACCCAGCATGGCAATTTCTTATGTTCTTTATGTTGAGTAAACTAGACAAGTCCATATTCCAATTGGGCCAAGCAAAAAGGCGGGCGGGTCCTCTCAAAGTTTCTCAGGAAGACCTCCGTGTCCTCACCTGTCTTCATTTTAAAGAGGGTGTAAGGCAGGGGTCGGGAACCTTTTGGCTGAGAGAGTCATGAATGCCACATATTTTAAAATGTAATTCCGTGAGAGCCATACTAACTACAACCCCGCACCCTCCTGACCTCCCCAAGACCTGCCAAAAGTCCCTGGTGGTCCAGCGGGGGTCCAGGAGCGGTCCGGGAGCGATCTCCTGGACTTGGGCTGTTGGCTGCCAGTAGTCAAAATGGCGCCGACGGCCCTTTGCCCTCACTATGTCACTGGGGTCGACCAATGGCGGCGGTAGCCCCTGTGACATAGTAAGGGCAAAGGGCCGTCGGCTGCCAGTAATCAAAATGGTGTCGACGGCCCTTTGCCCTTACTATGTCACAGGGGCTACCGCCGCCATTGGTCAACCCCAGTGACATAGTGAGGGCAAAGGGCCGTTGGCGCCATTTTGACTACTGGCAGCCGACAGCCCAAGTCCAGGAGATCGCTCCCGGACCCCTGCTGGACCACCAGGGACAATTGGCAGGTCTTGGCGGGGTCAGGAGAGTGGGGGTTGTAGTAAATTAATTTTGGAGGTCTTGGGGGGCGTCAGGAGGGTGGGGGGGTTTTGTTAGATTTTTACTTTTTTATTAAAGATTTGTCTGCGAGCCAGATGCAGCCATCAAAAGAGCCACATCTGGCTCGCGAGCCATAGGTTCCCAACCCCTGGTGTAAGGTAAGGGATTTGCCTGGGTTAAAATGGCCACAGCGGTCCTTCACAGCCTGTGCCACCTGAGTTAACACTGTTTTGTTGCACAAGTTGTCCTTGCTGTGCCTACTGCTGGTCAAGTCTGGATGGCATTTTGCAATTGTTTCTGCCTTGCAGCAAGGCTCTGGATCACTTGTTCCATCTTCCCTGCTTTCTGAGCCACTTCCCCACTGGGTAATGGGTCTCTCTCCAGACAGGAAAGTAAGAAGAAAAAAAAACCTGCTGGCCTGTTCGATTTGACCCCTGACTGCACAGGCAGAGTTACCCCTTTTAGCTTGTTGGAGCTTCAGTTGGGAGAGTAAAACTGAGATCCCAGGAGAAAGAAAAAATAAACTGCTGCTGCTGTGGGCTTTGCCTGTGCTTCTTGCTTAGGCAAGCAATCCCACTTCTCACACCATGTGTGATGCAGAGCGGTCAGGACTAGCCAGGACTCCAGGCTGGACTCGGGCAATTATCTTTATAAGTATCTTTATTGTTAATTGGTAATAATAAACAAAACAGTTAGCTGGTTTGAGCACTTCAACAAAAACAATCTTAATTTACAGTTCATATTCTGAAGGCTTCTGTCTCTCTCTGGACCTCCTTCATCCCTCTGGCTCTGGTCTCTTATCCCCACTTGCAGGGCTGCACCCTGTCCCAGAATCCCTTGTGGACTTGAGAGTTAAGGAGGGCCAGTTCTTTAAGGTATTATGAGGGGGTTCCTTACATGCTCCGTCACACACTCCTAGGAATCAAGCTTCCTAGACTTGCCATGCCATGGAAAACTCTGTGAGCGGGAATGCTTCCCCGATGCTCCTTTCTTCACCAGAAAAGCCTCGTGCATTAAAATGACGAGGAAAAAGCATCTATCACAGGGGTCAGGAACCTTTTTGGCTGAGAGAGCCATAAACGCCACATATTTTAAAATGTAATTCCATGAGAGCCATACAATATGTTTAAAACTAAATACAAGTAAATGTGTGCATTTTATGTAAGATCACACTTTTAAAGTACAATAAGTCTCTGAAAATATTACACCAGGCCTAAAGACACCAATACATCTCCTATTAGGAAAACGGACCAAGTCAGGCTGCTATAGAGTCCTACACAGAAACTATACGCCAGCAGAAAACCTCACCTGAATCACGTGCTGTCCCTCACCTAACATAGAATAAAGAGACCAAAACGCATAACAAGAAGCATGCAGACAAAAACTGAATTGGAAACTGCAACAAGCCAGAGTCTCTGTATGCAGTGTAACAAAGGAAAAAAGAAACATCACACATCCTTATAAAACAAATCAAGAAATATAAAATCATCAGCAGTAAAACTGTACTAACAAAAAGAACATATTTCGAAACAGCTGATGAGTGGAATATCCAATAATTAAAAACTCATATAAAACATTTCCAGATACCAACAAAATATTTCAAAATAGCAGACACAAAGATCCAGTAATGAAAAATAATAAGGATACAAAAATTTTTTTGCTCTGCATACCTGGGAACGTTTGATATCCAGGTGTCCTGAGATTGTTCTGAATTAGCAGGAGGTGGGGTGGTTTGCTTGGAACTTTCTCCTCTCTCAGTCACATACCAGCACTCTCTCTCACACTGGCTCTCAATGACACACCTATACACACATGCTCTCAGTCACTCACATATACAAATGTTTTTTCTCTCTCACTTATATAGGCTCTTAATTACACATTTACACACATGCTGTCTATCTTTCACGCTTACACACACACAGGCTTTCAATCACATAAATACATGCTGTCTTTTTCTCTCACACACAGACTCTCATTCACATGCTTACAAACATGTCCTCTCTTTCTCTCATTTACACACAGGCTCTCAATCACATACTCACATGCTCCCTCACCTAAATCAGCTCTCAATCACACAGACACACATGGTCTCTCTCTCTCATTTAAACACAGGCTCTCAATCACATACTCACATGCTCCATCACCTAAACCAGCTGTCAATCAGACACAGACACACATGATCTCTCTCTTACTTAAACACACAGGCTCTTAATCATACATACACATGATCTCTCTCACACACAAAGGATCTCAATCATACACACATACTCTTTCAAACAAACAGGTTTTCAATTACAAACTTACACATACAGGTTCCCAATGGTAAACTTACATTCATGCTCTCTCTCTCACAGGCAGGATCTCAATCACAGACATACTCTCTTTCACATATACAGGCTCTCAATCATTCACATACATGCTGTCTCTCACTCACACACACAGGATCTCAAACACACATGCTTGCTCGCTCATTCACTCTCTCTCTCTCTCCCCCCCCCCCCCCCCCCCCCCCGGAACTCGCGGCAGCAGCAGCCACCTCCCAACGCTAACCTCCTTCATTTTCAGCCCTCGCGGAGGCGAAGGCGGAGTCCCATCGGCCGCGGTTGAAGATTTTCATTTTCCCTCCGAGCCGCGCTGCAGTCTTCTTCCCGTCGGACACGAGCGTGCCTGCGCGGGTCTTCCCGCGCAGGCACCCGATGCTCTCCACTTCCTCTTCCGGGCCGCGGGAAGAAGAGAGCACCGGCGTGCTCTCTTCTTCCCGCGGCCCGGAAGAGGAAGTGGAGAGCATCGGGTGCCTGCGCGGGAAGACCCGCGCAGGCACCCGATGACTCCAGCGTTGGCACCCGGCTGACACCCGATGACTCCCGCGCAGGCACCCGGATGACTCCAGTCGGCGTGCTCTCTTCTCCTCCCCCCCCCCCCCCCCGCGGCCCGGAAGAGGAAGTGGAGAGCATCGGGTGCCTGCGCGGGAAGACCCGCGCAGGCACGCTAGTGTCCGACGGGAAGAAGACTGCAGCGCGGCTCGGAGGAAAATGAAAATCTTCAACCGCGGCCGATGGGACTCCGCCTTCGCCTCCGCGAGGGCTGAAAATGAAGGAGGTTAGCGTTGGGAGGTGGCTGCTGCTGCCGCGAGTTCCCGGGGGGGGGGGGGGGGGAGAGAGAGAGTGAATGAGCGAGCAAGCATGTGTGTTTGAGATCCTGTGTGTGTGAGTGAGAGACAGCATGTATGTGAATGATTGAGAGCCTGTATATGTGAAAGAGAGTATGTCTGTGATTGAGATCCTGCCTGTGAGAGAGAGAGCATGAATGTAAGTTTACCATTGGGAACCTGTATGTGTAAGTTTGTAATTGAAAACCTGTTTGTTTGAAAGAGTATGTGTGTATGATTGAGATCCTTTGTGTGTGAGAGAGATCATGTGTATGTATGATTAAGAGCCTGTGTGTATAAGTAAGAGAGAGATCATGTGTGTCTGTGTCTGATTGACAGCTGGTTTAGGTGATGGAGCATGTGAGTATGTGATTGAGAGCCTGTGTTTAAATGAGAGAGAGAGACCATGTGTGTCTGTGTGATTGAGAGCTGATTTAGGTGAGGGAGCATGTGAGTATGTGATTGAGAGCCTGTGTGTAAATGAGAGAAAGAGAGGACATGTTTGTAAGCATGTGAATGAGAGTCTGTGTGTGAGAGAAAAGACAGCATGTATTTATGTGATTGAAAGCCTGTGTGTGTGTAAGCGTGAAAAGATAGACAGCATGTGTGTAAATGTGTAATTAAGAGCCTATATAAGTGAGAGAGAAAAAACATTTGTATATGTGAGTGACTGAGAGCATGTGTATATAGGTGTGTCATTGAGAGCCAGTGTGAGAGAGAGCGCTGGTATGTGACTGAGAGAGGAGAAAGTTCCAAGCAAACCACCCCACCTCCTGCTAATTCAGAACAATCTCAGGACACCTGGATATCAAACGTTCCCAGGTATGCAGAGCAAAAAAATTTTTGTATCCTTATTATTTTTCATTACTGGATCTTTGTGTCTGCTATTTTGAAATATTTTGTTGGTATCTGGAAATGTTTTATATGAGTTTTTAATTATTGGATATTCCACTCATCAGCTGTTTCGAAATATGTTCTTTTTGTTAGTACAGTTTTACTGCTGATGATTTTATATTTCTTGATTTGTTTTATAAGGATGTGTGATGTTTCTTTTTTCCTTTGTTACACTGCATACAGAGACTCTGGCTTGTTGCAGTTTCCAATTCAGTTTTTGTCTGCATGCTTCTTGTTATGCGTTTTGGTCTCTTTATTCTATGTTAGGTGAGGGACAGCACGTGATTCAGGTGAGGTTTTCTGCTGGCGTGTAGTTTCTGTGTAGGACTCTATAGCAGCCTGACTTGGTCCGTTTTCCTAATAGGAGATGTATTGGTGTCTTTAGGCCTGGTGTAATATTTTCAGAGACTTATTGTACTTTAAAAGTGTGATCTTACATAAAATGCACACATTTACTTGTATTTAGTTTTAAACATATTGTATGGCTCTCATGGAATTACATTTTAAAATATGTGGCGTTTATGGCTCTCTCAGCCAAAAAGGTTTCCTGACCCCTGCTCTACTCCCTCCAAGTCCTCCTGGCCACTCCTAGGATCCAGAATGGCAGGAAACAATGGAAGAGGAGAAGACCCCTCCCCCGATCTTTCCTGCACCACAAGACCTGACTCTTAAGATGGCTGCCATTACTAAACTAGGGGGAAGAGTAGCCTTCCCTGTTTCAGATGATCAGGCCATTTCCTGCCCCCCGAAGCTGCATTGGCCATGCCAGAACTGCTTTCCCCTTTCGAAGCACAACTGCTGCAGAGTTCAGATGCATTCAGCCATGATCGCTTGTCCCCACAGGACTGGGCAGTATTTTCTATACCCTGTGCGGTCACTGCCATGATTGGGCTCAGCTGCACGTACTGCTCACAGAGGCAGGACTCCCCATCCCCCAGAAGAATCAGCAGCCCCACGGTGAAGTTCCACAGCCGATCCGTGGCCTGACCCGCAGTAGCAGCCACTAGCCCCTCCTCACTCTGATGGCTCTACAGAGCCAAGCAGGCCTGTCTCCCGCCATGCAATTTTTTTTTTAATTTTTTTTAAGAGACAGTTCCACTAAAAGCAGCAGCAAAGAATACAAGTAAAAAATACTTTCCTGATGTCATCTTCACTTTGTTGAGGAAAGGAAGAGGGAGGAAGGGCTACATGGGGAAAAGAGGGAGTCAGCCCACTGGCATTCAATCATCCCACAGACTCCGGGCAGAGACAACCTAGGTCATTAACCCCCTGCTTGCTCTACTCTACCAAAGGGATGTTCCTCTACAGAACCTAGCCCTCCTGGGAGCAATTTTCCTCTCTTGTCTTTCTTTTCTTTCCTTTCCAAAACTCCAGACTGCAGGTTTTGCTGAGGGACTGCAGGTGGTATGTTAGCTTAAGTACCACAAGTCAGTTGAGCTTTTCTTCTCTATCTCCATCTGCTGGAAGGGAAGAAGAACCCATGTATCTGGACTGACGTGAGGAATGAAAAACCCATGCGTCTGGACTGATCAGGGCTATGAACAGGAACAGGAACACTGCAGTCAACTCCAGGTTTCAAAATTTCCATAGTGCCTACCCCCAAGATTGTCTAGTCTCATACTACCAACCTCCAAAGATATATATATATATATATATATATATATATATATATATATATATATATATCCACACACCTCCCCATCTCCAGAATTTCTGTTAATCTCATATTACCCACATCAAAAGGTTTCAGCATATAAAGGACATCAAGAATCTAGCCATAAACTCCTACCTAGAGTTTCTTGTCTGTTTGGCGCTTTCATCTTCCAAAGGATGGAGAGGTCTGTGCCCTTCGGAATTTGGATCCAAATATCAATGCTGTGCCCAGTTTCTACCACACGGGGGCACTCCAGCTGCACCTGTCCTGCGGGCACAGATACTCTCAGCATCAAGCTGTGGTGCAGCAGCCTTACTCCTACCTGTGCCCTAAGGGACACAAGGTATACGCCGGGGAGTGCATATTTGTGCCAAGTTCGTGCACTGCTTGTGTTCAGCAGTCTCCCTCCATCCCCAAAGTCCCAGTGCAGTTGGGTCACAGGCAGCGAAGCCTCAGCTATGAATTCAATCAGCTGGTAGAGGCTATAGTGCTTCTGGGTGAAGATCAACAGGCTTGCCTAAAAGGAGGAGAGAAAGAGAAAGAATCTGTGCTGGAATCCATAAAATCACCCATCACAGCAACCATTCCCACTCCCCTGCGTTAGACTTCATGTTTGCAGACGCAGTGCTGGGAATGCAGGAAAACTTTGAGCCAGTCCTGGCTTTTTTGTCTTATCTCTCACTGCATTGAGGTATTTTTAGTCCTGCTTCTTCCACTTGCAAATCAGCATTACAGGTACCAACAGGGGGGCTAGAAAAACATCTCGCTCCCAAAAATGGGTCTCATCATGTCTCTGCAAAACTGTTTTCTGCACTCCACCTCCTCTCTCCTAAATTGCACTTCCTGGAATTTTATCATCTCCTGCCCTTCACTGTATTCCCAAAGAACCATCCCAACAATACATACTTATATTATTAGATCTATCCGCTGCCTTTGACATGGTCGACCACCAAACACTACTCCTCAGATTAACTGAAATTGGTCTAACTGGAAAAACAATAAAATGGTTCACCCCTTTCCTTGTAAACAGATCATTTCAGGTAAACATCAACAACTCCCTTTCAGAACTAATTCCTCTAGAAACCGGAGTCCCAAAGGGCTCGGCCCTATCTGCCACACTGTTCAACATCTACATCCTTCCATTATGCCAACTACTATCAAGCCTCAGCATCACTTACTTTATGTATGCAGACGACATACAACTAATCATCCCTGTAACAAACACCGTTGAGAATGCTCTCAAACTAGCAGCCACCTATCACCACCATAAAAAACTCTCTAAATCAAATGAAACTATGCCTTGACATGGACAAGACTGAATGTATACTACTTGAAAAAAAAAAGCCAACTAAACCACCCCAAGAACACAATTCAAATAGACAATGCCATAATCAAACTAAGTGAAAATGTAAAAGATCTTGGTGTATGGCTCGACCCCGAATTGAGCTTCAAAAAACACATAGCCATGAAAACCAAAAAAGGATTCTACAAGCTTTTAATACTTAAAAGACTAAAACCACTTCTAAACCAACCAGAATTCAGAACAATACTTCAAGCCCTAATATTCACAAGCTTTGATTACTGCAATTCACTACTACTAGGACTACCTAAATCAACCACACGCCCACTGCAATTACTACAGAACACCGCAGCGAGAATACTCACAAGTCACAAGATCAGAATACTTCACCCCAGTACTAAAAGAACTCCATTGGTTACCCATAGAGAAATGCATAGAATACAAAATACTATCCATCATACACAAAAACATAAATAACAATGAAAACCAATGTCTAAATACCATATTCCAAAAACATATTCCACAGCATAACACAAGATCAGCCAACAAAGCCCTACTTGCCATCCCATCAGTCACAACTGCTAACCTCACAACAGTCAGAGAAAGAGCAACCTCAATAGTGGGACCTCACCTATGGAACTCATTACCTGAAAACCTAAGATTACAAAATGACACTAAACTATTCAAAAAACAACTCAAAACATGGCTATTTCAACAAACTTACAAAGATGGCATTGGTTAGTAACCCCCTTGCAAACAATCGAGACTTCTGATTCATGAAGCCCACCCTCCCTCACAACCAAATACAGAACCACACACCCTCCAGACCCCCCTGAACCCCTTTTCCCTCCAAATATACACCACTATACCCACGCCCTCCCAGAAACCCCCTTTTCCCTCCAACTATACACTTCAAGATAAGAAACTATTTGTTCTTAAAATGCTGATGAGAAAATGTTACCCGTGTTAAACGTTATATTACTAGTTACCATGTTATTCTTAGTAAAGTTAAATGTTAACAAACTGTATCTGTTAATGTACAATATAAATTGTTATGACCTTTACTGTAAGAAGTTGTTATACCTGTAAACCGGAGTGAAGGCTTGTACCAAAGTTCGGTATATCAAGAACTCACAAATAATTAAATAATTAAATGCCACATGCATGGCCCACGCTGTTACTTCCTAGAAAAATGCACGTGTCCAAGGCCATGCAGCACACAAACTGCTTTAAAAGCAGGTAGGCGTGCAATAGCTAAGGGTGTCAATCTTCCATGTGAGGCTATATCAGGGGAGGGGGGGGGGGTCAGAGCATTGCTATATGGGGTTGGATTGTGCTGGAGACTTTTCTAAATGGCTCCTTGGTCAATCCTCATGACTAGGACTGCATATGTGTGGTAATCAAGAAAGGTCAGGTATCATACTCAGGTTATGGTCAAACTTGCCAGAATTTGCTAATTAATTTTGGTTAGTAGCTGGAAAGAAAGTTGTATTGCATAAAGTTTTACTGTTATAAATTTCACTTCTAACAAGTAATACTACTAATCTAGCCCTCTCTATCTCCCACTGAGAGGTGAAGAGCACTATAGACCTTCCCCAGAGCTCAACCTGCCTCTTTCTAGGTGGAGGATGACTGCATCCCATTCACTCCCAGAGCTTTGCCAGGCTCACCTCTGTGCTTTGCTTCTCAAAATCCACCTCCATCCCAAACCAAGCAGGCAGATGCCTCTGTCCCACACTGGAAGAGGGCTGCCTCTCTCCCTCTGCACCAAAAATAGAGGGGGATGTCCACTTAATTCTGGCCAGTATCCAAAAATGTAAGGTATTAGCGATTAGAGTCCCATCATCTTTTCCTACTGTGCCACCTACATTCAGAATTAAGATTGAAAACCTACTGTAAAATTACCTGGACTGGGTAGACTGCATGGACAATGGTTTTGTTGCACACGCTGGTTTGCACAGCATTAGAACATACTGCCCTGCAGGCAGACTCTTTCACAAGCAACGCCCGAGGCACAGCTGCCTCCCTAGCCAATGATCCACAGAGGCAACGGTCCTCAGAGTCCAGTCCATAGTGGGAATAATCCTTCTGGAAACAGAGCAGGTGGCAAGAGCTTGATGTGTGCAAACTGGGGGCAAGGTAGGAGTAGTAGAGCACAGAGTCTCTCATCGAGTCTGCTACACATGAGACAAATTCATCAGCTGGGAGAAAGAAAAAAAGAGATCAGCCTGAGTCTGGAGATGGTGTCGGTCTCTCACACCATGTACAAGGCTGTCCTCCGGTAACTTTCTTACCCAAGAATCTTGGTAGGTTCTCATCACTTTTCTTGGACCAATTAAAAAAAAAAAAAAAAAAAAGACTTTTGTAGTCCACGAGCTTTAGAGATCACAAGTGATCCTTCTCAGATATGATAGCAGCTGATTGATTATTAGTGAGGAAATGTGGGGGGGGGGGGCAAAGGGAGGGGAGGGGCAAGCCTTCCCACAGGAGAGGTCTTCGGGACATGGCAAGCAGTTCAAGAATGAAACAAAGAACCTCTTCAGATGGGACCTATGTGGTCTGCAAAGCTCATTGTCAGCATCATCTTGGTTGCATTGTTGTCATGGTTCAAGAAAAGGAATCACAGCCTGGAAAGAACCAAATACTGAGGAAAAACACGATAATTGTCATAGGCTCACAGGCACGCACAGCCACACACACACACACACATGCAGGCATCCACTTACACACACCCAGGCTTCTACTCACACACACTCCTGCACAAATGAGCCTCCATTCACAGCGCAAACACATACACACACACACAGGCTCCCACTCCCACATACAGGCACACAGTTGGCCACATACAGTCTCCCAATCACATACACACATGCATACACACCATATATACACACACAGAGCCACACAGGCTGCCACACACACAGACACACATATATGCTCTGGCACCCAAGCTTACACATAGACACATACATAACATGTACACACACACACACACGTTCGCCTGCACAGACACAAGAGCTCTCTCCCATACACACAGAGCCTCTTCTTCAGCCACCATCAGACCCCTTCTTTATCTGACATGGGATGGGGGTCTGTGGCAGCCGCAGGATGGAATCTCACAGTGGTCTAGAACAGGAGAGGTCTAATGTACTTTATAGAGAGGATCTCTTAGCGTTCTATATTCTGTCAATTACTTAATAAAAAAAACCCAACATATATTGTTTTCCCTTCTTTTTGATTTTAAAATGCATATCTGTTTTGGACCAGACTACCCGAGTAACTCCAGGCACTTTTTGTGCTAGTAACTACATATGCAGAGATTTCTCTTTCTCTTTTAATAGTTTTCCTGTATACTTGTGTTAATGTATTCTGCCTTGAGGCGACTGTTTTAATGTATTTCCGCCCTGGAGGCGACTGTTCAGTTCCTTGTAAACCGGTGCGATATGTATTCTTTACAGGAACATCGGTATATAAAAATTAAAAATAAATAAATAATAATTAATTCCTTTTCCATTTCTCCAGATTGCAAGCCAGGTTATTCTGGGGAATGTCGGGCTGCTTCCTGCTGTCTCAGTGCAGGTTGCCACCTTTCTAGCGTGCACTGCTAAACCCTGCGCAGGCAGAGATGGGCTCTGCTCAGGAGCAAGTGAGTCTCATGCTTTTAGGACCATTCATACTCGGGGATTTCAGTGTAGCACAGGAAACTTCACACTGGTCCTTACCACAGGGCCGACCTCGGAAATCAGCCCTCAGCAATTCAGTGTCAGAATCAGGACCACCCTCCACCCTCGATGGTGGGGTACATCGCAGGAGTTCCCGGTCTTTCAGAATGGTCCCTCTCTCTTTGACCCAGCCCACGAGCCAGCGTGTGGAACAGTCACACACGAGGCTGTTGAAGCCCAGCTTACTGAGGATGCAAAAAAAGAAAACCAGAACGTCAGCCGCAACTGAAGGTCGAGGAGGTCCCACAGAAATAAAGTGACAAAGAGGTTTCATAGGGTGAGGGGGGTGGAAGGAGACTGGGGGTTACTCGCTAACTAAAAGCATCCAGTGGAGATTGGGCCGAGAATAAAGAAGAGAGGGGGATGGGGGAAAGAGAGCAAGAAAATAAAGGGAGAGGATGGAGAAGAAAAAAAGGAAGTGAGGGAAGAGAAAGAGAAAGAGAGACCACAGAGTAGGTAGGAAGGAATCAGAGGCAGACAGGAATAAGAAAGAAATGGGGAAGGAGGAAAAAGACAAAATAGTGGGAATGCAAGAACGAGAAACAGGTAAAGAGGCAGAGATGTAGTGGGGGCAGAGATGGAAACATTTCTGGAGCAAGCTGCACTTCCCTCTCCACCTACAGAGACTGGAGGTGGCGCAGCTGATGGAGGGTCCCTTCTTCGATGGTGCGGATGCTGTTGTGGCTCAGATCCCTTAGAAACAGAGAAACATAAGAGGTTACTTGGCATTACTGCATCGCTTCGGGGGAATCAGAAGAGTGGGGGTCCTTCCACTCACAAGCGGAGCATGGGCCAACTTCCTCCCTTCTTCTTCTGACCGGTCCTGGGTTTTACCCCCACTGCACCTCTGGACTCGCAGGTCTGCTTCTCTTAGGGGAATCTGCAGGCCATAGATGCGATGGGGGCAAAACCAGGGCTGGGGGAGTATGCCCACACAACTGGGATCTTGTTGGCCACCCGGCATGGGCCTCAAGGAACCAGAACTCTGCTGCTACTCACAGATCCTGGAGGTTCGGAAACCCATCGAGGTCCTTCATCTGCACTTCACTCAGTCGGTTGTGGGACAAGTCACTTGTAGATTGAGGAATAAAGAAAAAGTGTTAATAGGGTCCCCAAGCATTCCTGCTTCCTAACATTTGTGGCATTCTTTGACTTATAAAGCTAAACATAACATGAGCTTATGCAATATATTTGTATTGAGAATATGGTTTGTTTGGGTTTTTTTTTTTTACTTGTGATCTAGATTGGCCACTGTTGGAAACAGGATACTGGGCCTGATGGACCCATGGTCTGACCCAGTATAGAAATCTTATTTTCTTATGTTCTCCCTGCATGAGCTTCTTGAAGCTTTCAGCATAACTAGCAGGCTGTCCCATAAAGAAATAAATTGGTGGTGAGGAAATGAAAGGCCTTGTTCAATCGGGAGATAAGAGACAAGAACTGTACACATATTATGGTCTGTTTGGATAGTAATGAGAACCTCATCTTTCTGGAATCTACATAGTGTTTGGGTAATTGCCAGGTACTTGTGGCCTGGATTGGCCTCTGTTGGAAACAGGATGCTGGGCCTGATGGACCCTTGGTCTGACCCAGTATCGCAATTTCTTAAGTTCTCTGTGTTTGACTAATTTCTCTGTGCGCTGAGCTCATAAAAAAAAATCCATTACACTGCACTGCACTGCACTGGTGTTAGTTCCAGGAAAAAGGCTTGCGACTGAGCGGAGAGATCAGATTCTTTTCATCACAACTGATATATCTCCTGCTTTCAGAAAACAACATGTGCTCCTTGGGTTTTGAGCACGGAGAGATTAATAAACACACGAGAATTTAGTTTATTGGGAGTGCCAGCACAAGGCATCTAGGCATCAGCAGGGCAGCTTTAACAAGGATGGACCCCTGGCACCGTGCCCGCACCCAAGCTCTAACAGTTAAACCACAATGGCAAAATGTGACCACAGCACTGTCATTTTCACAATTCTTGTTCCAAGCATAAGCTAAGTTCCATAGCTGGGGAGAACTAAAAGGCAAATCACAAATGATGCAGAGACTCTAATGTGCAATAGATATACATTCCTTGAGATATTTTAGGAGAATCAGTCTCACCATCTCAGTTACATTTAAAGACTGCCTGCCTCAAATGAATGTGCAGCCCAAAGCAGTTTACAATAAACAGTAATACAATAAATAATCAAATGCATCATGCATGCATCAATAAAATACAATAATACATTAACCTGGGGTACATCAAAAAAATATATAGGAAGCAGTTGGGGAACATGGCAGGATCCTCACTGTGATGAGGACATAAAAGGAATCAGAATAGCGAATTTGCCTGGGCACATTCAGCGGTCAGAGAAAGATTCTGACCGGAAAGTATTTACCAATAGCGTTGGTCAAGGACCACCTTCATTATGACTTCCTGAGGAAGGCTCAGCAAAGCTCTAGCTCAGCTCATTCAATAATGGCAAAGAATACCAATGAAAACAGGTCATGTAATATGGAGATGTTCAGCTGCTGACTACCTGATGGTGGTAAACAATCATTTCCATGTAAGTGCAAAGTTAGGGCAGAGTCTTTAATTGTATACTTTTATTGCTTGAGAGGGGATGTACTGTATTAGCTAGATTCCCTTTAAAGATGGCTGCCTTAGTTCTGAAGCTTTAGGGACATTTTGACTTCCACTCTTCAGGTTGTAGAAGCCAAACTGCTTGCTTCTCTCTATCCTATTGCAGCTGCTGTTCCCACAGCTTTCTTGAAAGCATCTCCCAGGGTCCTGCTCCTGCATGTCTTCCTAGTAATCCATGCTCTCAGTATTTCTCAGGGCTCTGTACTGTTGAGTCCCTACAGAAAGCTTCCATCTGAATGGATAGAGTGGTGATAGGAGCACAAGGCCCTTCAATGCAGAAAAGCCTGTGGAATGCAGTAATAAGCCTCCCTTCTGCCTGCAGGACAAAGTTGACTGAGTTACCATGGAGACTAGGCTTAGCTTTAGCAAGGCCCAGGCCACCTGCAGGCAGTAGCCAGTCAAATGTGCATTCCTTACTTGTCCCAGCTGCAACCCTAGCACCCATAGGCTACAGATTCCTGATGAAAGAGTAAGACTATGGGATGGGAGGTGCACTGTCATGACTACTAACCAGACTGAGTTACCATATTAAGGACCCTGCACAGATGCAATAGCTCTGAGCTCTTGCTGTTTCATTAGCAATTACGAAGCTATTTCCACAACAAGATTTCACCCTCTCATTCTGGGGTTCCCACTGTCTGTCTCTTCAGGGAGTCTTCTCTCTGGCACTGGTTTCTCCGATTCCTTTCTCCTGAGAAATTCTCTCCAGCAGTAGGGCCTCCTTATCTCATCTAAGCAGAGGATCGTCTCTGTGTAAATGGGATCCTTTTTACTTTCCATTCCAGTTTTGCACCTGACACCAGCTCCTCCACAGACTCTCTCTCTCTTTCTCTCTGCATTCTTATCTCCAACAATTAACTCCTCTCATTCCTTCAGCCTCTGGGGGGTGGGGGGCGCCTTCCCTTTGACCTCTGACCCTTTATTCCATTTGTCTCTATGGTATTTACTTTTTTTCTTCTTCACTGTGGGGGGCCATACGTGCAATAGTGGAAAAATACAGAGAAACTGATAGAAACACTCGGGGAAATACTGAGGCGTCAGTGCAGAAACTTCTCACAGCTCTAAAATACCATCGACGAGCAGAGCATATGCTGGGAAGAGAAGTGGGAGGCTGGTTATACCAGTCAGAGGTTGGCATCGACGATTTCAGTTATTTCTGAGGTTTTTCGTACTGCTGCTGGCTCCCTCCGGGAGCAGCGTGCATTCCTTGTTACCTTGGCATGATCCCAAGGAGCTTGGTCTCCCCCCCCCAGCATTCCACCTGCCCGTGTGAGAAGCTGCCACCCAGAACTTATAAACATTTTACTGCCTGATTAATGCTGTAACCAGCGAGATGAATGCTCTGCTCCAGCACGGCAAGCTGCATCTATGGATAGAAGAAAGCAGAGAAAAGAGGGAATGGGTCTTTCATTTTTTTTGCTATTCTCCAGTGAACAAACGGAAGACATCGTTTGCCCTGTCCCACACAGCTCATCATGAAGGTGCCCAGCGCCAGCAGGTCGATGCCTTAAACCTTTTTGTTTTCTTATGGTGTGACATAGTTGGCCATGCCAGTCATACCACAGTGTGTGTGTCGATCTCTCCCTCTACGACTGCCACAGCAGACTGTGACACGTCATGAAAGGCAAGAGCACAGGTCGCCCAAGAGTAAAGTTAAACGACTCCACACTGATTTTCAACCTTCAGCAATAAAAGGAGAGAAAGAAAGAGGAAGAAACCAAGGAAGAAGGAACATTTAAAAAAAAAAAAAAAGACCCATCACATCAGTTACCAAGCCTTCTTAAGAAGAATACTTTCTACTTACAGACACACGGTGCTGGATGGGCAGGACCCTCTCGCAGGAACACACAGCAGCCCTGCTCGAGAACAGTTCACTACGGTGGAGTTACAGAGACAGTAAGCTGGACAGGGTAGGTCAGGCCCCACAGTGTCCTCCGGCACAGTAGTCTCTTCCCTCTGCCCATCACACCTGGCTCCTTCCAGACACTGAGTCTTCTTCACTCGCAAACTGCCTCCGTCCTCTGCATACCCCTCCACTGCTGCTTCTAAGACTGCTGTGCTCAGTTTGGCTAGCATGGGTGAACGCTTACTGTGCTCTAAACCCAGGTTCCTGGCTAGCCTGGACCTGTAGCTTGAGTGCAGTCCACATGTCACTGGTGTTGGATCAAGCCACCTTCCTTCGCCTGCTTTTGTCAATGGTGCTGGAGCACTGGAGATCTTGCGTATAATATCACAAGTACAAATATTATCAAAGCAGGGGGTTACTAGCAAGCCTAGGATGAGAGCCCAGGTACTGCAAATAACCCTCTGAAAATACCACGGTGCCCACTGTACCTCTGCCCTCCAAAAATATCTACACATGGAAAGCAGATTGTTTGCTGGTGCAGAACAAGGCATTTTTATAGCTGACAGGGTCCCCACTATTTGCAGCCGCTGTGGCAGGATTCCAGTCCTGCATTGGTGACATCAGACTATCTCAGGAACACCTCAGTAACCGTTTCCCTTCAGGTTACTATTCCCAAATGTATAGCATGAACTCAGTTATTCCATTCTTCTTCCTTCTGTTTTCTCTCCTACTTCTCTGGGAAACTGCAGCCCTTGTGGGGTTTTTTTTTCAACAGCCTCTCCATTGCAAGAGTCCAGTCACTGCCCCCTCCCCCTTTTCCTCTCTCCCCCAATCCCATTCATCTTTCCACTACTCTGTCTGCTCCGTGCTCTCTTGCTATCCCTGTCTACAGCAGGCACCAGCGGGTGCACTTGGCAGAGCGCACAGATTAACCCACCGTTTAGCCTAACCCATTTTTTTTATGCATAAACTTTACTGCTGATGCTGCAACTTTTGCATACAAAATCTGTGTGCACGATGACCCTAGTTTTGAACACTGTCCCAGTACACAATCTGCGCATGTGAATATTTTATACAGTGTGTCGTAGGTGAAGCATAGTTTATTAAAAAAATACATCATATTCCTGTCCCAAACATACATGGGTATGCTGTAGTAAATGTTTACCTTCTCTAGCGGGGGTGGTTCTAATTAGTTCAGATGAAGTGGCCACATCAGGTAGCAAAATATTGGAAAGGCGAAAAATGCCCCTCGGTACACTCCCTGCAGCAGCCACCTCACCCTGCCTGCGGGCCAGAGCCACGGTGAGGATTTTAATGATATGCTTGCAGGGTTCCCAGCCCTGTGGGCAGGAAAACAAACTGCAGTGGCACAAGAAGATGACGTGCCCATGGGGTTCCCACCCCCCACCGCCCTCCCATGGGCAGAAAGACAAACTGTGGCAGTGCAAGAAAATGACAAGTCCACAGGCTCGCTCGCTCCCTGCCCCCCCCCCCCCCCCCTCTCTCTCTCTCAAACTCCATTGCTCTCATACACACAAATCTCTCTCTCTCACACACACACACACACACACACATAAAATCCCTCACTCAAACAACACACCCACACACAGGTGCCACTCATGACCCATCGAGACTCTGCTTCTTTTGGCCTCGGGCACAATCGGCGCCGCTCTTTGCCACTCCCTAATGGCTGGCATCCTAGGCGAGCGCCCAGTTCTCCTATTGGGATGTGCTGGCCCTGAGGGCACGGAAGGGTGAGGAGGCAGGGGAGCTGAGCTACTGAATGGGAAGGGAGGGGATTGTGAGTGGTGTGAGTGAGGGAAAAGGGGGTGTGAGAAGGGAGGAGGAGTTGTAAGAGGGGAAAGGGAGGTATGAATGAGAGGGAAAGGAAAGAGGGGAGTGAGAGGATAGAGGGAAGGTGGAAGGGGGAGGGGATGCAAAGGAGGTGGAAAAGGGGAGTGGGGAAAAGAGGCAAAATGGGTGGGAAGTAGAGAGGAAGCAAGGATATATGGGGGGAGGGGGGGAACAAAAGCGATGGCAGGGACAGTAGAAGGACTAAGTGGACTAGGCAGCCACCGGGGATGGCACAGCTTCCCACGCCTGTGGGGCCAGGAGAGAAGTTGTGTTGTGTTGCGTGGGCCCTTCGGGTGGGAAGAAGGATGTGCAATCGCCGTGGCCAGAAGGAACAGGATCATTGGCTCATGTGGCCATGTACAGTGTCAGCCCATGCCCTGAAAGAGGAGGAATCCCATTGGCTGCATGGGCTGAAGGTGGAGGCTGCTGCCACTTATGCATCCTGGAGCCGGAGATGAGTGTGTGTGTTTGTGTGTTAGAGACTCTCTGTATGTGTATATACACAAAGTATGGGTGCAGCTCCCCTCCCCCACTAATCCATGGCAATCTCAGGATAAAATTGAAATCAGACGTTCGCAGATATGAGAGGAGGACATTTATTTTATTTTTTTTTTTTTTTAGCTTTGTTAGTTTTAATTATGGGATGTTATTTAAGGTGTCTGCTCTTTTTCAATATTTTATTGATTTTTGGGAACTTTAAAAAATATTTTTTAATAAGAGATTAATTATTGAAAGTTATTGTGTTTGTCAGCTATTTTGAAATATTTATTCTTAGTAGGGTTTTACTCTTAGGATTGATATTTAATATTTTTTTTATTGTATTTGATGTTTCATGAGGCATGGTGATGTTTCTGTTTTTTCCATTGTTGCACTGCATACATAGTTGTTGCACTTACCAGTTCAGTTTTTATCTGCATGTTTCTAGTTATACTTTAAGATCTCTTTATTCTGTATTTGGCAAGGGTTGGTCTGGCTGGGTTTTCCACATGTGATCAAGATGAGGTATTCTGCTAGCATGTAGTTTCTCTGTAGGGATCTATAGTAGCCTGGCTTGCTCTGTTTTTTCTAAAAGAGCTGTAGTGGTGTTATAGGGTCAGGTGTAATATTTGCAGTGTTGCCTTTTCATAGGTAGTGTTACTGTTTGAGTGCTGACAGTTAGTGTTTTGGAAGGTTTACTATATTTAGGGACCTGCATCTTCAGTTTTTATTTTATTTTCCCTTCAAATTTCTATGTTATAACAAAAGAAAATCAGTGGAAAACTTGAGTTTTCCACTGATTTTTCTTTGTTATAAGTCATTTTTCCTTTGATTTTTTTTATTATATTGAAATTCCTAAGGAAAATAAAATAAATCTGAAAACGAAGGTCCCTAACTATATTGTAATTGTAATTCAGTTTAACTCATGGCTTTCTGAGGGACAAGCCCACGCCCAACACACCTTACTCTAGGCCTAATACCTTACAGGTTCCACATTTCTTTTCTTGCAGGATTTGCAGTAGAGCAGTACATGTAAATGAAATACATGTGATTTTTTATTTCCTCTGAAGACTGTACTTTGAATACTTTTTTCCTTGTAAAATCTTTTACTATAAATGCATCGTTTTTGTCTGTTCCGATTAGGCCTGGGTGTGGGGGCACAAGGTTGTAAGGTTTATCTAGGATGCCCAATACCCTTCCGCTGGCCCAAAGAAAGTGCATCACACATACAGACAGCCCCTCCCCCTCCCTTCACTCATCTCTCTTTCCAAGAAGGCAAAGCCTGGAGAAAGGGGGGGAGATTGTTGGTAGGGGGGGGGAGTGTAGCAGGGGGGGGGGGGGAGCTTCCTAGGAATATTAGCACTAATACTCTATGGGCCACGCTTTTGGGAACCCTGGCCCCCTGCTTCCCCCTTCCCCACCATTTCAAATCACCAAAAAGGGCCACATCCCACTCTCCACCCCTTTGCTCGCTTGCTGATTTGACCTGTGCCCACCTTGGTAGGGGTACCATATCTTTCCTTACCTCAGGCAGCAGATTGCCTAGAACAACTGCCATTCCCCTACCCGTTTTTTTGGTTTTTTGGTTTTTTTTTTAAAGTTTATTTGGTTTTTTATTGAGAAACCAGCTTATACAATACATGTAGACATTGAACAATGGTATAAGTATCACAATCAGCTCTGCAAACTTGAAACACAACATATGACATCTCCCATTGTAAGAGGGCTCTATAACTAAGCCCTCCATTCAAGTTATAGAATGGTCTGATACCACCTACAACTATAAACAATCAACTCTGAATACATCTTGCTTAAGCCCACAAAGTGAAACATTGAAGTTTAACCTAATGATTTCCCAACTTTCCCCCCCCCCCCATCCCCTCCATCCGCTTAAGTATGGTTGATAGCCAGGATTTAATTACCCGCCTCACAAAGTGAGCACTTATGTATCTCAACCACAGCAAACATTACCACATCAGTGAGCTAAACTGAATAACTTCCGTACCTCTCCCCTGCCCCAACCCCCTCCAGTTAGATATACATCCATGTATTCCAATCTCAAACCAGAAAAAAAGAAAAACCTTCCAGTCCCAACCCCGTAAGACTGAGAAGAAAACTCCAGTATCCCACCCAAATTGACTACATACAGTCATTAAGAATCCGGCTTCTGGCAACGTGAGGAAGAGACTGAATATATGGATCCCAAACACTAAGAAATCGCTTACTCTGTATTGGGGATTGTCGAATGGACATCTGCTCCATCTGCATCATCGTATAAAAAAGATTCCTCCATGCCCAGAAAGAAGGGGATTCAGCACTTTTCCAATTCATGAGAATCACTCATTTCCCAACCACACTAGCTTTCTGCAGAAGTAACCTGGTGCCAGGATCTCGTATTCTCAACGGGGGTATGCACCCAAATAAGATCCACAAGGGCGCAATCGGAATAGAGAAACGTAAAATTGTAGCTAAATAGTGTGCAATCTGGGTCCAAAAAGCCTGGACCACAGGGCAAGCCCAAAAAGCATGAGCCAAAGTAGCTCTCTCCTTCCGACACCGCAAGCATGAACCCGATATTGCAATATGTTGTTTTTTTGCCATCTGAGGCGAAATATAAGCCTGTCCCAAAAATTTGTACTGCAGTTCTCTATAATAAGTATTATACGAGATCCTGGCAATCCGACCATAACAAGTTCGCAATATGGAGGCAGTGACCACAAACTCCCCATCTGCAGTCCATCTTTCTGCCAATATGGAGTACATCTCCACCCTTTTCCAGCGGTGTAATTGTTGATAATAATATGATAAGGAGGGTACTTTATTTCTAGAGAGGGACAATAAGGTTTCCAGTTTCTGAAAGGTCGAGATTAGCTTAAATGCCATAGGGATGGTCTTAACATAGTGTTTAATTTGTAAATAAGGGAAGACAGTAACCACTCCCCTCCCATAACTCTCCTGCAATTCAGAAAATGACATCAGATCCCCCTGTTCTGTGAATAGATGCCCCAGATATTTAATTCCCACCTTTTTCCATTCCTGAAACTGTGGAGAGGTGATCCCTGGCAAGAAATCAGTGTTCCCGTGAACCGGAAGTAAATATGCACTGACTCTAGGTATTTGAAGAGTTTTAGTCAAAATAACCCAGGCCTGTCGTATCGGCAATACCACCTTGGACTGAGTCAGCACGGGGGGGATTTTTGCTGGCTCTACTTGGAGCGCATAGCTAACATGAACCGGGTAAAGAAGGGCACTTTCCGCCATAAAACTAGTATGTGAAGAAGTACCAAGTAACCAATCCCGTATAATACGCATGTTACATGCCACGGCGTACAACGCCAGGTTCGGAACCCCCAGGCCTCCCATCCCCCACTTTTGTTGCAACCAGACCAAAGGGATTCTCGCCTTACCTCCCCTCCACAGAAATTTCCGCACACAACTATCTAATAAAAACGCATCCCCCCTTTTCAAATGGAGAGGGAGGGTTTGAAATAAACATAACCACTTGGGTAGAATAACCATTTTAAATAAGTTTACCCTACCACACAGAGATAAAGGAAAGTTTTGCCACGCAGCAAGTGTGTCTTGCGTATATCGGATTAGACTCGGCACATTAGCTTTGTAAACCAGAGAAGGGTCTACCGGCACTCTCACCCCCAAATAGTGAAAGGAATCTATAGCCCATTGTAATGGGAAAGAGCCTCTCCATCTATCCCTCAACGCGTCTGGAAAGGCCAATGCAGAGGACTTATGCTCGTTCAACCGAAATCCCGAAAAGATTCCAAATGAGCCCATCACAGCGAGCAGAGAGCCCAAAGACCGAACAGGCTCAGTCAAAAATACCAAAAGGTCGTCCGCAAAGGCTGCACATTTAAAGACTTCTCTATCAAATCGTACTCCCCGAATATCAGGTGTTCTCTGTATGGTAAGCAACAGAGGTTCTAATTGCAAAAGAAAAAGAAGCGGAGACAAAGGACATCCTTGACGAGTGCCTCTCTTGATAGGGAACAGTTCTGACCTATCTCCATTAACCAAAATAGTTGCCTGTGGGTCCTCATACAATAATTGCACTGCCTCATAAAACAGGCCCTCAAAACCCATGTGCCTCAGAATATAAAACAGATAACTCCACTCCACCCTATCAAAGGCCTTTTCGGCGTCAAAACTAATAGCCAAATAGGGAGTATTCATAAAACGACATATTTCCATAGCCACTAAAATCCGTCTAAGATTTGAGAGGGCATATCGCTTTCGAACAAATCCCACTTGATGGGGTCCTACTAAAGAGGGCAAAACCCCAGCTAGGCGATCTGCCAAAATTTTTGCTAACAACTTTTGGTCAAAATTCAGCAAAGATATAGGACGGTAGGCATCAGGCTGTAATGGGTCCCTTCCCGGTTTCGGAATAAGAGTGATATGGGCTGCATTCATCTGGGGTGGAAAACTTCCCTGTCGAATTAAAGAGGAAAAAAGCGACGTTAAAGGTCCCGTCACTCTATCAAGCAAGCCCTTATAAAATTCTGCCAAGAGACCATCTGGTCCCGGGGTTTTCAAGCGTTTGGACTTATAAATAGCCCTCTGGACTTCCTCCTCTGAAATTGGCATATTTAAAGTCTTTTTTTGTTCCTCTGTAAGAATAGGAATCGGGAGAGACTCACAAAACTGCCTGCATGCCGCTTCCGACCAACCCTCCGTCTCGTATAATTGCTGATAAAAATTTCGAAAGAGGCGCAGTATAGTACGTGTGTTTGTTTCCACGTGCCCACTCTCATTCTTTAGTCCCGTAATAAACCGAGTCACTCTTGAAGATCTAATCAAATGTGTCATTAATTTACCCGCTTTATTGCTATGTTGATAAAGCCGATGTTGATAATATAAAATACTTTTTTTTGCTCTCTGGTGTAGTACTGAGTTTAACGTATTTTGCACAGATAGGTAGTTATCTCTATTTTGTCTCGTATGTGAATGGACCAGACAGATCCGGGCCCTGCGTAATTGCTCAGTTAACAGGAAGACTTGCTTATTCAAACTCTTCCGCCGATGTGCCACATATGCGATAATATCTCCCCGGAGGACCGCTTTAGCGGTATACCAATATAACACTGGCTGCTCAATATGCGTCTGGTTCAAGGATTCATAGTCCACCCACCGTTTGGTTAAATATTCATTAAAATGCTTATCTTCAGCCAGGTAGTAGGGATATCTCCACAATCGAGCCCCTTGCTCAGGACGCCCAGCCTGTACATCTAGCCAGACAGGGGCATGATCTGAGATTAAAATATCATCAATACCCGTCTCTTGTATCATAGGGAACATATGAGAGCTAGTGAGAAAAAAATCTATACGGGAATAGGTGGCATGCTCCCGGGACAGGTGAGTAAAAGTTTTTTCCCCTGGATGCAGAGTACGCCACGGATCCACTAAATGCAGGTTTTTCTCCAAATGAGCAGGTCCCCTGCCCATTCCATACTCTCTGCGTCTATTCTGTGAGGCGTCTAGCAGAACGTCTTGAATCGTATTAAAGTCTCCCCCCATAATAATATTATCTGAGATATAAGGAAGGAGGTATTGGTACACCTCCTGAAAAAATTTTTGGCTAAAAGTATTCGGGGCATACAAGTTACATAATATTAAAGGTTTAGCGTATAACTCCCCAATCAATATAAGAAACCGGCCCTCCGGATCTTTAATCTCCTTCTGAATTTGATATGGTAAAAATTTATTAACCAAAATCGCTACCCCCGCCGATCGGGTAGTAGCCGATGCATAGTACAGCCCCCCTACCCAACCTCCAGCTAATTTAGTGTGTTCTAAATCAGTAAGGTGAGTCTCCTGTAAAAATCCAATGTCGGTCCCTTTACGCTTTAACGCCTGTAGGATCTTATTTCTCTTAATCGGGGTATGGATGCCGCATACATTCCATGAGACTATGCGAGTGAGTGTGCTAGGCATGGAGCTGAAAAAAGAAACAACATATATTAGCTAAGTGTGCAATCCACACGAAGGCCGTCCCAGCTAAGGCCCTCGTAAGTATCTTTCCCTTTTTTTTTTTTTTTGCAATAGCATACTGGAACGTTCCCATAAAAAGACAAGGAATACAGTGAATGGAACAGCTTAAGAAGCCATCAGCCAGCTCAGTTTTGAACCCCACCTTCTCCTCCCTCCCCTCCCCAGAGATTCCCCCCCCCTCCCCCGCTACCTCCCCCGCTCCCTCATCTTTCCCCCTGACCCCAGATGGGTCTACACCTTTCATGAGAACGCAAACCGGGCCTTTCCCCACCCGGGTCTGCATTTGAGGGCGTACCACAGACCGGATAGCTACCCCCCCTCCCGCTCCTCCTATCCTCCACCACGCTTGCGTGTAAAGCTATCGAGTATGTGCATAACCCCTTTTTTTTTTCTTTTTTTTTTTTTCCATTTCCTGAAATTACTATCATTTTGCTGCACCTCAATTGATAAACTTGGAACAACTATGCGCTGACACTCCCAGTTAAAGTAATCCTATAACCTCCAACTAGTCTGGACCAGTCCATTTAGTCCTGCATCACTGCCCTTTCCATCATTGATGAAACTCTGGAAACTGTTTTCCTCTTCGGACGTTCTACTCGCTGCCAATTCGAGGTCGCAGCCCCCCGAAGCTTCGTGACTGTCTCTTCCAAAGTAGACTAAGGGGGTTCCAGATGCGCCTGTTGAAAAACCTCGGTGGCTTCCTTTATGGTTTTCAAACGATATGTCGTCCCATCCTTTTGAAAAGACAGGGAAAAAGGAAAATTCCATCTGTATCTTATGTCTGCCGCACGTAGAGCTGCTGTAACACTTTTCAATTCATATCTCTTTTTTAATGTACTAGCTGCCAAATCCTGATAAACCGATACTGTAGTATTTCTCCAATTCCACTGCTTCTTCTTACGGGCCACCGCCAGAATGTTTTCCTTTTGCAGGTAGCTATTGAAATTTATTATAATATCTCGCGGCTTGTTATCTCTGCGGGCTCCCAATGCCCTGTGCGCTCTTTCTATTGTAAGGGAGTCTTGTGCTGAATCCCTTTCCGTGGACGTCGCTCCCTCCTCTCCCTGGTCAAGAAGAAAGGTGCAAAACGATTTTGCAGTCTCCATGCTGTCTCTAAAGTCTGCCAATTCAGGTATCCCTCGCAGTCGAATGTTCATTCTCCGCGATCGGTTTTCCATATCCTCAAGCTTATCGTGCAGAACAAGCAGTTCAGTGTGAGTTTCAGTAGTTTTCTGGGTTAGGGTCTGCAGCGCTGCCTCATGGCTTTCCACCTGAACATCTAAATCATCAACCCTGCGTCCCAACGCCATAAAATCCTCTCTCAATTCAGAAAAGGAGTGTAGCAGTTCCTCTTTATTCTTCTTCATGTCCGCCCGAAGTTCGATAAACCAATCTCTCATCGTATCCTTCATTGGTAAATCCGAAAGGGATGGTGCCCCCTCCCGAGATGTTTGTGGGGATAATAGTGGCGCCTCAGAATCCGAGCCTCCCCCTCCACTCCCCTCAGGTCCTTCTGTTATGTCCATCCCTGATTGCCGCATCTCAGCCGCCACTTTGGTAAATGAGAACTTTTGTAAATCACTTTTTTTCCTGGCAGCCATCAGCTTAATGGAAGTTAAACCCCCAAAAAATTACCTGTTAGTGAAGTGCCTGATCAGCTCCGCTATAAATGAGGGGAAGATCACCGCCCAGCCTCTCCACTGGTTAAGTTGCTCCCACCTTTTCCTACTCAACACAGTCTGAACTCCCCCAACTGCAGGCAGCCCCACTCTTTTACAGGAGTCGGCAATAAGCTGTTGAGTCTGGACTACCACACTTCAAAGGTGCTTCCCCGGTTTGAAGCTGAAGCGGGGCCACGAACCTCCTCCCTCGGATTCCCTCCTCTTCACTGCTAGTGCCACAAGGTCCTCGGGTAGCAGCTCACGCACTGTTTAAGGACTGCACTGGCCCCATTTTTTAAAAAACTTAGAGGCAGACCCCAGCACGACGCCACATACTTGCATCAATCGTTGTCTGGGCTAAACCCTCCTTGAAGCCCACCCTTGCTGCAGCTGCCAAATGGAAGCAATGTGCCGAGTTATCCGCCTCTTCCCCCAACTCCGCATCCAGTCACGCTGCCCTGTCTCGTCTTTTTTTTTTCCCTTCCCCTGTTCCCTCTCGCGGCTCTTACAAGTCGCAGCAGTTAGCGCACCACATCCTCTCTTTTTCAATCCAGAATCTCAGCTGTCAGTCGCCGCAGGCCTTGAATGTACTCCACGACTAATAGTAAAATGGCGGGTCAGGTCTCAAGACTCCAGCGCCCCTCCTCCGTCACTCATGCAGTTCGGGTAAGCCGGGCCTTTGCACACTATTTATTGGTATTTTTAAGTTTGCACCTGCATTCACATTCATCCACACAGACAAGGCCTCTCCCATTCCCTGACGCGTTCGGCAGAAAGGCAGGTCGAAACGCAGGCTCACCACGTTGCCACGTGGCGCTACTGGGCTCTTCTGTTATGTTTACCTCTAGATGTGCCGTCTGGCCAGGGGATGCCTCTCCACTTCCCCGATCGCTGTCTGCACTTTTCAGCAAACTCGTTTATTTTGTGCTTACTCGGCACAGAAACATAGGATCCGGCAGGCCCTGTAGCACCACGGCAGAAGTTTCACAGCAAAAGAGAACGTCCAAAATGGCGATCGGGAGAACCTCGGCCCAGCTATACCTGCAAGAGTGGCGCTCCCGTCTCTCAAATAGCTGCTTTTATTTATAATCAGTCGGTATGGATTTGATCAGCATCGCTCGGCATTCCGATGGAGTTATTAACAGCGCGGTTTGCACATTTTTTAAAAGCGTTCTTCAAGCTTCAAGGAGGAGCGGGACGAGAGCCCCTTGCTCACGCAGCCATCCAGTCATGTGGCCAACAGCGCCCCCCTCCCCTACCCGTTTTAGAAATGTACATGAATATCTTTTAAAACACAAAAATATATGTACATCTAATGACCCTGATTCAAATACAGAGGCAGACATTTTTAAAAAGTATGAACCTGTAACATTCTAAAATTACTTGCATGCATTCTTGGACTCACCAGTTTGCCACTACCTGCACCAGTGCACCCAGTCCTTCACCAGTTCACCTGGACATCCCACCCAAAAACTGCAGACAAGTCCAATTTAAATTGTCCAAGTCATTAGCAGGTGTAAAAATATTTAGACGTTTGTAATATATACATGTGTACCTCTTAAAAAAAACAAAAACCTGCAACTTGCACACCTACGTCTGAAGCCCCACTTGGAGCATATGTATTTTTCCCCAGTAACATGTACATGCTGTATTGCCAGTACGCATGTAGTGTCAAGGTTTATAAAGACATCTACATCTCTACATGCTACTTACGTATGTATATGCTATATTTACATGCAAAATCCTTTTGGGAATTCACTCCAATGAGTGTTTAAAGTCACACCTTCTAAATTTGGGCCGATACAGTACCGACGCATAAAATAAAGTGCGGCAGTGTCCAGCGCCCGCTCATTTGCCGCGCGCACATTTTGGTTCACAATCCGCTTGATTCAGTATCGCGGGGTAGGCGCTCGCTATCGATTTTACTGTATAGGACATTATAGAACTCCTATACAGTATCCAGGGGTCGCTTCTTCCTTACATGTCATTTCAATGGAACGGGAAATGTCACTTTTAAAATGTAACGAATTCCAAACTTTTCATCGATCTGGAAACTTATCCCATTGTTCCTCCTTTGTGACATCATCGCCGCGTCATAATCCTACCTTGGACGTGTATATAAGTCGCATCGCCAAGTAAGAAAGTCCCTTTGTATTTGGTTTGGGCCAGGACAGAGCGGTTACAGCGGTACCTTTGGATATCTTTCGGAAGATTGGCAATGCTTTCAGCAGGTAAGAGGCATACTAATGGACGCTTGGACACCGCATGGACACCGGGAGTCATGTACGCTCAGAGGCCGCTGCCTTGAGCACCCGGACGCCCATGATCAGAGACCCCGCTACCTTCCACGTCCGGGCGCTCAAGGCAGCTGCCATGGACATTGGAAGGGAGCGGGACCTTCGATCATGAACGTCCAGGTGCTCAGGGCGGCCATGGACATTGGAAGGTAGCGAGGCCTGCCTCAGACCACATGGACGATCCCGCCTTTCCGAACGTCCGATGCTGTCCGTTGGATATTCACTGACTGTCAAGAGCACAGCACCACACTAACGCCAGAGTCAGGGTAGGCGGTATAAATAGAGGGTAAAGATGCGGAAAATGTGCAGGTTAAAGACGTGATATTTTGGGCGCACGTTACTGTATCGAGGGGAATAGCCAATCTGGTCATGAAATACCATTAACATACCATCTACATGCGGTGGGCGCTAATTGTAACGCTTCGTTTTCAGCACATGCTATGGACACGTTACAGCATATACCGAATCACACACCTAAAACACGCATCTTATTCATGTTAAAAAGCGCGCAAGCTCAGCCACGCTTTACTGTATCGGCCCGAATGGAATTACTATTACACCCCAGTGCAGAGAGGTGCATTGACTTACCTTATGTTTTCTTAGCACTGGAACCTTAACTCCTAGTCCGACAAGGAGTAAAGTTTTCATGGCTAATATGAGTTTATGGGCAGAAGCCGGAGCTCCGGTGCCAGCAGCTGTTGTCAAGATTTTGTCCCCACAAAGCATGTTTTCTGCACATTAACTATTTATGCACACAAAAAATGGTTTTCTACACTGAAAATTCTCAATGTATTAGCATACTGTTAACTTACTGCATGAGCCATTAAAAAATGGCTCAGCTTACACATTAAAAGAACAGGGTTCTGAATTCCAGCACACAGTTTAACAATCAGCTTATTACATTGGTCCCTGTATGTGCCTGCCTCTGTTTGCTTGCTCATGGTCTGTATCTCCAAGCCTTTCCAGCAGCAGAGGCCCCTTTATAGTTTTGACATGTGCCTCACCTCCTGCGCTTGTACTGTAGACACAGCCAGGGATTTATAGAGATGCTACCAGGTCTGTGTGGTTGTCACTATAATCTACTAGCATATATGCTTAGAGTACAGAGCAGGATAGAGCAATCAAAAGGGATTAGAAATTAATCCAGGCAAATCCTAGAAAGGGAAACAGATGGGCACTTTGTGCATTTGTCATGTGTTTTCGCTCAAGTTGCGTTTTGCTGCATCCATCAGAAAGTCACATGTCCTGTGCAGTCAAAAAGGAGATCAACTACTGCGCTCAAGACTGGCCCGGTACTCCCCATTCATTAAGGAAGAGCGATAAAGAGTTGAAACAATTTATGATTTGCAACCACAGAATTTAGCAACATACAGTTTTAAAAACTATAGCACCAATTTGTAAAAATGAGGTACCTATAACAAAATAAAGCTTGCTATTTTTTTTTTTTTTTTTTTAAATGGTTAAGTGAATCAGTGGGCCAACATTTAGGAACACAAACTTCGCTTCTCTTAATCAGAGTTAATCCCACATGTGCTGCCCTTAAGTGAGTCAGCTTTAATTGTTTTTTTTCTTTATTTAAAAAAACAAAACAAAACATACAAGTAGAACTTGTAAGGCAAATTAAGCCAAACATATGATAAGAAAAGAAAGAATGTGAAGGGTTGTTACAATATAACCATAGGAGATAAGCCAGTCCCAAAAGAAAGAGGAGAGCTAGGGAGGTCATGTGATGCGATGAGCCAAAAAGGACGTGCTTTCTTGGGCTCTGGGCACCATCCCCCATTATCGGGTAAAATCTGTGGCATCTAGAACTCAATATAAATATTGTTTAGCTTAGTGAGAAGAGCTTATGTCATTAGACAAGTACATGCATAAATTGCCAGGGACTATGCCCTTGAAGGGGGGAAGAAAGAAAGAGAAGCCGAAAGCTCTGCCTGAGAAAATGGCCGCTGAGGGAGGGGAACATTCCAACTCCTTACTTTAATCTGCTTCCATCGACACAATCACAATGAAGGTAACTAATGCAGTAGTCGCTGCCCTTGATACCAAATTAAATGGAATCTCAGCCCAGATCACTGAACGTAAGAGCTCCCTGGCTGAAATAATGCCGCGACTAAAAATGGCGGAGAGAAGGCTTGCATGTTTAGAAGATGATTCGACCGCAACAGCAGTCAAGATTTCTAACTTGTAAAAACAACTGGGAGCACAGGCAGATAAATTGGAGGACCTAGAGAATAGGTCCCGCAGGAATAATATCCGTTTAATTGGGCTGCCAAAGTCAATTGTGGACGGGGATCTGGCAGGGCTTCTGGAGAAATGGCTGCCAGAAGCTTTATTGCTCCTGGACTTGTCTGCTGTTTTGAAAATTAAGAGGGCTCACAGACCGGGAGGCAGGCGAGAAAAGGAGTTGAGACCACAGGCCGTCATTGCTAAAATAATGAACTGGACTCACAAACAATAATATCATGCAATCTTATCACAGAAATTGCGACTTAAGGCACTAGGAGGTACAAATTCGCATTTTTCAAGACTACTCGACGAAAGTCTCTTTGCGGCGAAAATAATTTAACCCACTTTGTACAGCATTAGTGAAAACGCAAATAAAATTCACTCTTCAGTTTCCCACCAGGCTGCGGGTCTGGCACATGAACAATATGCACGATTTTGATGATCTGCAGAAGGCAAAAGTAAGAGCATAAGAACATAAGAAATTGCCATGCTGGGTCAGACCAAGGGTCCATCAAGCCCAGCATCCTGTTTCCAACAGAGGCCAAACCAGGTTACAAGTACCTGGCAAGTACCCAAACACTAAGTATATCCCATGCTTCTGATGCCAGAAATAGCAGTGGCTATTCCCTAAGTCAACTTGATTAATAGCAGTTAATGGACTTCTTCTCCAAGAGCTTATCCAAGCCTTTTTTAAACCCAGCTACACTAACTGCACTAACCACATCCTCTGGCAACAAATTCTAGAGCGTAATTGTGCATTGAGTGAAAAAGAATTTTCACCGATTAGGTTTAAATGTGCTACTTGTTAACTTCATGGAGTGCCCCCTATTCCTTCTATTATCCAAAAGAGTAAATAATCGATTCACATCTACCCGATCTAGACCTCTCATGATTTTAAAGACATTTATCATATCACCCCCTCAGCCGTCTCTTTTCCAAGCTGAACAGCCCTAACCTCTTTAGCCTTTCCTTATCCTCTTTATGATTTTGGTTGCCCTTCTCTGTACCTTCTAGTGCAACTATATCTTTTTTTGAGATGCAGTGACCAAAATTGTACACAGTACTCAAGATGTAGGTTTCACCATGGAGCAATACAGAGGCATTATGACATTTTCCATTTTATTCCTCATTCCCTTCCAAATTTGATAACCTCACTCATTGTATTCCGTTCCAGATCATTTATAAATATATTGAAAAGCACCAGTCCAAGTACAGATCCCTGAGGCACTCCACTGTTTACCCTTTTCCACTGAGAAAATTGACCATTTAATCTTACTCTGTTTCCTGTCTTTTAACCAGTTTTAATCCACAAAAGGACATCGCCTCCTATCCCATGACTTTTTAGTTTTCTGAGAAGCCTCTCATGAGGGACTTTGAAATGCCTTCTGAAAATCCAAATACACTACATCTACCAGTTCACCATTATCCACATGTTTATTAACCCCTTCAAAAAAATAAAGATTTGTGAGGCAAGACTTCCCTTGGTTAAATCCATGTTGACTGTGTTCCATTAAACCATCTGTTTCTATATGCTCTGTGATTTTGATCTTTAGTATAGTTTTCACTATTTTTCAAACATAAGAACATGCCATATTGGGTCAGACCAAGGGTCCATCAAGCCCAGAATCCTGTATCCAACAGTGGCCAATCCAAGTCACAAGTACCTGACAAGTACTCAAACATTAAATAGATCCCCAGCTACTATTCCTTATTAATAGTTTATGGACTCCTCTAGGAACTCATCCAATGGAAAAATTGCTTACCTGATAATTTCGTTTTCCTTAGTGGAGATAGACTCAGGACCAATGTGTTATATGCTGCCTTGCTAGCAGACGGAGACTGAATCAGGTTCCAAAGCTGACGCCACCCTAGATACACCCCTGTTACTTAAGTCAGGCTCACTGGTCTTATAGTTTCCAGGATCACCCTTGGAGCCCTTTTTAAAATATTGGGGTTACATTGGCCACCCTCCAGTCTTCAGGTACAATGGATGATTTTAATGATAGGTTACAAATTTTAACTAATTGATCTGAAATTTCATTTTTTAGTTCCTTCAGAATTCTGGGATGTATACCATCCTGTCCAGGTGATTTTAGTTTGTCAATCTAGCCTACTACAACTTCCAGGTTCACAGTGATTTGGTTCAGTTCATCTGACTCATCACCCTTGAAAACCATCTCCGGTACTGGTATCGCCCCAACATCCTCATTAGTAAAAACAGAACCAAAGAATTTAGTCTTTCTGCAATGGCCTTATCTTCCCTAAGAGCCCCTTTAACCCCTCGGTTTCTTGCTTCGGATATGTTTTAAAAAGTTTTTATTATGAGTTTTTGCCTCTACAGCCAACTTCATTTCAAAGTCTGTCTTATCAATGTTTTACACTTAACTTGACGATGCTTTTGCTTTTTCCCATATTCTTCAAATGGATCCTTCTTCAAATTTTTGAGAAGTTTTTTTTGGGCTAAAATAACCTCTTTCACCTCACCTTTTAACCATGCCGGTAATCGTTTTGCCTTCCTTCTACTTTTCTTAATGCATGGAATACTTCTGGACTGTGCTTCTAAGATTGTATTTTTAAACAATGTCCACATCTGTTGAACACTTAACCTTTGTAGCCGCTCCTTTCATTTTTTTTCTATTTTCCTCATTTTATCATAGTTTTCCTTTTGAAAATTTAGGAGTGAATTTTCAAAACCTACGTGTTCATGTGCGAACGCAACCCGGCACACATACATGGACACACGTGTGTTATAAAATGCAGGGTCGGCGCATGCAAGGGGGGGTCTACTTTTGCAATTACATGTGGTGATGCAGCGGGGCCTTCCCCAGTTCCCTCCCAGTCCGCTCCAATTAAGGAATGAACTGGGAGGGAACTTCCCAACGCCCTAGCCTAACCTCCCTTCCCCTATCCTGCCCTCCCCCTATCCCTATCCTAACTAGCCCTATTTTTTCTATTTTACCTTTCGCTCCTGCCTGTGCCAAGCACCTCTAGCCCCGCCCCTCTCCCCAGACCACTCCTTTTTCAAGCCCCGGGACTTACACGCATCCCGGAGTTTATGCATATGGCTGGGCCGTTTGAAAATTGGCCCGGCACGCGTAAGGCCCAGGATTTACGCACGCCAGGGTTTGAAAATCTATCCCTTAGTGTTAGAGTTGAAGATTTAAATATTGTCCCTCTTTCAGTCATTAGATAAAATTTGATCATGTTATGATCACTATTGCCAAGTGGCCCCACCACTGTTACCTCTCTCACCAAATCCTGTATTCCACTAAGAATTAAATCTAAAATAGCTCCCTCTCTCGTTGATTCCTGGCCAATTGCTCCATGAAACAGTCATTTATTCCATCCAGGAACTTTATATCTCTAGCATGTCCTGATGTTACATCTACCCATTCAATTTTGGGGTAATTGAAGTCTTCCATTATTACTGCACTGCTAAATTGATTAGCTTCCCTGATTTCTCTTAGCATTTCATCATCTGTCTAACCATTTTGGCCAGGTGGATGGTAGTATACTCCTATCACTATACTCTTACCCAGCACACATGGGATTTCTACCCATATAGATTCTACTGAGCATTTAGTCTCTGGTATGATCTTTATCCTGTTAGACTCTATACCCTCCCAAAGTGCCACACCCCTACCACATTGATCCCCCCTATCATTGCAATATAATTTGTACCCTGATATAGCACTGTCCCATTGGTTATCCTCCTTCCACCATGTCTCTGAGATGCCAGTTATGTCTATCTCATCATTTACTGCTATACACTCTAACTCTCCCATCTTATTTCTTAGACTTCTAGCATTGGCATACAGACATTTCAAAGTGCGTTTTTTTGTATTAATAACCTGCTTTTCAGTTTATAGGGATAATTTGTAACCTGCTTTTCAGTTGATAGGGATAATTTGGAAATCTTTAGCTCAGGTGATTTTTTACATATAGGCACATGGACTACGTTTGCTTTTATTGGAACCTCTCTGTTGGGATGCCCTAACTCTCCTGTTTCATTAGTATTCTCCAAAGATATATTCCTCTGAACCATGCACTGCTGACTTTCGGCATTCCCCCTTGTTCTAGTTTAAAAGCTGCTCTGTCTCCTTTTTAAAGGTTAGTGCCAGCAGCCTAGTTCCACCCTGGTTAAGGTGGAGCCCATCCTTTCAGAAAAGTCTCCTCCTTCCCCAAACGTTCCCCAGGTCCTTACAAAACTGAATCCTTCTTCCCTGCACCATTGTCTCATCCACACATTGAGACTCTGGAGCTCTGCCTGCCTCTGGGGACCTGCACATGGAACAGGAAGCATTTCAGAGAATGCCACTCTGGAGGTTCTGGATTTCAGCTTTCTTCCTAAAACCCTAAATTTGGCTTCCAGAACCTCTCTCCCACATTTTCCTATGTCATTGGTGCCCACATGTACAACGTCAGCCAGCTCCTCCCCAGCACGGTCTATAATCCTATCTAGGTGACACAAGGTCCACCACCTTTGCCCCAGGCAGGCAAGTTACCAGGCAATCCTCATATCCACCAGCCATCCAGCTATCTACATTTATAATAATCAAATCACCAACTATGATGGCCGGCCTAACCCTTCACTCCTTGGCACTAGCCCTGGGAGACATGTCCTCAGTGTGAGGACAACACATCACCTGGAGATCAGGTCCTTGCTACAGGATCACTTTCTGCTACACAGGGTGATGTTCTCCAACCAGGAGACCATTCTGATTCAAGTCTTCCTTGAAGGACTGTCTTAATGGGAAAAGATGTGCTGCATGATGTTTTGTGATCCATTTGGGCCAACTTGTTATGGCTTTTCAATTTTATTCTGTTTTGCAAGCTCTTGTTCTAAAACAAAGTGCAAATAAGTTAAGTCTCAATTGAATGAACGTTATCGTTGCGACAGAGACACGTGGATCCCGACACAGATGGATTGAGAAGTAGAGACAGCATAGCCCCGCGGCTTTGGAAAGGATGGATGTCACTTCTTGGAGTGTCACAAGAGTGCTTTTCGATGGAGTAGTTGGGCTACTCTTCCTTATGTGGTTTCCTGGTAGGTGTTCACCTGAACTTACAACGGCGAGCTCCCAGCTGACATCATTAATTTATGACACAGAGCCGTGCCGGAGACGGCTCTTCCTGGTCCTAAGGGCAAGTCAGCGATGTGCTCAGGGCAGGAGGTCATTCTGGCCTTCTCCCTTTCCCATGTAAACTTCTCTTTGGCCTCTGCTGATGCGAGAAGCTGCACTGGAAGCGACAACATCGCTCCCATTCCAGAAGGGACATTCTCGTTCATTTAAAGAGTGCAATGAAAGGAAATATTGTTTCAGTATGTAAGTTTCCTTGTGGCTTGGGGTTAGTGTTTGGTTCCTTTGCTAATGAGCTTCCGATCACAGCCCTTTTACAGCTTTTGGGTTCTATACCAAGAAGGGTGGTTACATAAAGTTGAAGCATTTCTCTCTCTATATAGGGAGTCTTATGTTGTTTTATTTGGGGGTTGATGCCTATCCACATCTTAATCATACCTCTTGATCGCTGAGCCATTCTATCAGCATGTATGTGAGTGTTATGGGGAGGGGGAGGGGGGGTTAATTGGATTTTCGAGGATACAGCTATACTGAGGCAAAGTGTTTATTTCATTGTTGAAATTGGAAGGTTTGTTTTTTTTATGGGACTGGAGCATTCAGGGCTAGTGGTAAGCCATGCGCATTTGAACAGTGTTATGGTCAAGGCTAGGGAGCCATAGAGATAAGAGAAGGATTGGTTCTTTGTTCTTATTCTTGTATTTTTGGAAGTGACGTTGTTAGGCTAGTATCATTAAATGTTAATGGCCTAGGGTCACCCATCAAAAGAGCCAAGATACTGCAAGAATTAAAAAGATAGATATTGCTTGAATCCAGGAAACCCATTTGTCAGATGCAGAGAACAAAAAATTAAAGTATGAGAGAGTAGGCTTATGTTTTTATTCAGTGGTATTTGGTAAGAAAGCAGGGGGTGGCCATTCTTTTTCACAAAAATACTACTTTCCAGATCCTTAAGGAAATTAATCAACCAGAGGGAAGGTTCCTGATTCTGGTCGGGAAACTTAAAGGCAGGGAAGTAATTATTTGTAATGTTTATGGCACCAAATCAATATAATCAGTTTTGGGGGTTTTTTGTTTTCTTTTTTTGGGGGGCTTTTTTTTTTTAAGAGAGTTGCACAATTGCTACTTTTAAATATGATAGGTTGGCTTTTTCTTGCAGGGGATTTTAATTGTGTGCATGATTCCTTTTTAGAAAGGCTCCCATCTCACACTTTTTGGATAGATACAATGAAGAATAAGGGCATTGCATATTTACATAATAGTTTAAAGGTATTAGACTATTGGAGAATTTCAAATCCCACATTAAAGGATTTCACCCATGTCTCAAGGGCACATACACCTCTCAAGAACTGATTACATTTTAGGCTCACAGGAATTATTCCCTTGAGTTCACCAAGCAAAACTAAGTACCACAGGCGCATCTGATCATCTATCATCTGATAGATTTCCATATTATAGATAGCAAAGGCAGCTCAGGCCTGTGGAAATCCCTGTCATTCTTCTGCGAGGATAAGGATTTTCAACTATTGCTTCAGACAAAATGGAAAGAGTTCACCTTACATACAGTAATGCTGCAACTGCTGACACTCCTGGGCTTTTTTGGGAGACCAGTAAAGCAGTCCTTAGGGGAGAGATTATTGCTTTTCTAAAAGGGAGGATTGCTAAACTGAATGAAATGATACTAAATTTAGAGGCCCAACTGAAATTAGCCAAAGATAGAATGATACATAGCTTGTCTAAAACTACTAAGTCTGCAGACTTTACTATATTGGAAAGCTTGAATACCTGCCTCCACCAAAGGGTACAAAGAATGATGCAACATTCAGAGTATCTTTATTTTCACTTTGGTACCAAGGCTGGGAAATTTTACTTAATACAGTCTGGATGTGGAAAGGGAAGACATACATAGAGAGGCTTAAAACCCCTCAGGGAACCTGGGCTACTAAAGAAACTGATAACGTGATATTCTGATTGCTCAATGAAGCTCTTTATTCAGAAGATAGAGTAGGGAGGGGATCTAATGAAGAAGAGTTGTTTTTTTTCAGAATCTGTTTGCCTTCCATCTCAGAGACACAATTGGAATTTTTTAATCAATCTATACAGACTTTTGAAATGATAAATGGTGTAGCACTGAGTAAAAACCAACAAAGCTCCAGGCCCAGCTGGGTTTCCATATGAGTACTACAAAAGTTTGAAAGATAATATTGCTGGTCCGATGCAGGATATATATATATATATATATTTTTTTTTTTTTTTTTTTTTTTTTTAAGAGCTGCTTTACAGCAGAAGAAAATTTCAAAGGGGCATTAATACTGCACATAACAGTTTTGGCTAAGCCAGGTAAGGACCTGGCTTCACATAGGCTGATCTCTTTACTTAACTGTGATCCAAAAAGTTTTGCAAAAATTCTCGCTGATAAAGGGAAGCACTAAACTCAACCTATCATTTCATCTCACCATGCGGGTTTTGTTAAGGGCAGGACGACGGGAACACATTATTAATGTAACTACAGCTATGATCCACAGGCAGGCATAACTTTTTCAACAAAGGTGGGGGAGATTTAGTTAGGGGTGGGGGGGTTGGGGGAGCTGGAGAAAAAGTTCCCTCCAAGGCCGCTCCGATTTCAGAGCGGCCTTGGAGGGAACGGGGAGAGTCATCGGGGCTCCCCTCAGGCTCAGCGCGTGCAAGGTGCACGTGTGCACCCCGTTGCGCGCGCCGACCCTGGATTTTATAACATGCGCGCGTTATAAAATCGGGTGTAGATTAGTTCACGCTGGGTTGCACGAACAAATCTATGCCCGCGCATAAGTTTTACAATCTGGTCCTTTAGGTTTGGAGGTGGGTGGTACTTCCTATAAAATTGCAGCTTTTGCTGATGTATTAATTTTTCTCACTCATCCGAAGGCCTCTTTGTTAAAGTTTTAGCCCACCAAACCCATTTGGGAACTTTTGCAGGTTTAAAAATCAACCAAGATAAATCAGAGTCCTTAGACATCTCAGAGAATAGTCACCAGTCATGGGCTGGGACCTTCCCCTCTCCATTGGTTTCACTCAGAAATGAAAAATTTGGAGTCTGGATCCCCTCAGATGTGTATTCTCTTTATAAGGTGAATATGACACCACTGCTCTGGAGAATGCAAAATAATCTCAAATAGTGGATGAATTTGCCTTTGACACTTTCTGGTAGGATTCATTTGTTGAAGATAGAAGTTCCTAAATGGTTGTACCTGATGCAGATGTTGCCCATCTGGCTACTCAAGAAAGAACTATGGAAGACAGAAAGATCTTTTAAAACATTTCTTTGGCCTGGAAATAAAGCCAGACTTCCTCTAAAACTTTTACAATTTTTATTGTTGTTCGGTGGGTTAAACTGCCCTAATTTTCAACATTACAATCTTGCCTGTATGTTACGACTTATTCGTGACTGGCTTCTTGGTTCTTCCTTTTTCTCACCAAATGAATACTTACAAGCATGGTTGGGTAAGTTCTCCCTTTCATTGATTTTGCAGTTGGAGTGGCATGAATCTTTGACTGACCTTAAATCTTTAATGGTGGTCACTTCCAGTAGACAAGCTTGGATTTCTCTATGTAAGATGTCTGGGCATCAGGGAAATCTTATAGCTCTTTCGCCTATCTGCAGCAACCCTTATTTGCCCCCTGGGGTGGAACAGAGGCGTGTTAAAGGACTGGAAAAGGAAAGGGCTTATCCACATTCAGCAATTTTTTTTTTTTTATGGGAGACACCAGTACCATAAATTACATTCCAGCTACCGTATAAAGATTTTTTTTTTTTTTGCCTATTTACAACACCATCACTACATCTCGACCCTACTTATTAAAAATCCAAGTCTAGGTTGAGTAGGTAATTAGACACAGTCTTGCTGGAAGATATGAGGAAAACCTCATGTGCTAAATATTCTAAAGCTTTGCTCTTGTTTAGATAATCAACAAAATTTCACTGAGGATGTGATAACACATTGGTCTCACAGGCCAGAAATAAAGCTGCCGAACAATGCCTTTCACTACTACTTTAAGGGTATGTGAAGATGTCGGAAAATGTATCAAAGGAGACAATTTAAATTTGGCAGGTATATTTATCACAAACTAGGGCATTCAGAGCTAAAGTTTGTTAATCTCCTAGATGGGCCAAGTGTGAAGCAGAAGATGAGAATGCCAGAAACCATGCATATACTCCTTTTGGACTGTGATCCAAGGTGTTCTAATCGAGTGGGGTTTTCCTTGTCTGAAGTTCTGCATCTTTGCTTATTTAGTATCCACTCCAATATTTCCCCCATACTTACCAAATCTCAGACAAAGCAGGGGTTATTAAAAAAAAACCCACAATATTGGCAAACTGGATAGGATAAGGTTGACCATGTCTAACTTCCTGGGAAAAGAGGATGATAAAGTTGCTTACTTTTTAATATTTTACCACAAAATTGCTTTCCGAATCCAGAAGGGAAACTACACTGGAAGTCTGGCTCCCATTGTAAATGCAGTACCCACAGTAATTAAGAATGCAATTTTCAATGTATGAGCAGAATCCTTTATTCCCCTTGTCTAAATGTTTAAATATTCAAATATTCATTTCAAGGCTGTTATCCTCATCAATGTTCATAGTAAAGTTTTATCTGTGGTGGGATAATGGAGGGGTGGGGGGGGGTTTAATAGGGGTTTACTATATCTTGTAGTACTGTACTCCACACCACTTGTTTTGGAATGTAGTTTTTCTCTCTTCTTCTCTGATTGTGGGCAGATGTGGTTGGTGTTTGTTGTAATCCCTGATAAAATATTAATAAAAATATGGAAAAAAAGAGAGCCAGAAACAAGGGAGATAAGAAAAGTATTTAATTGAAAAACTCTTCCAAGACGACATCTCCCTCATACTTTTCAAAGCAGATACCAACCCCATCCTGCAAAACCCACCCACTCGAGACAACACCTTGATCTTCAGCCCTAGAATCTAAAAAAAAGACAACCTTCTCAGCTTTGCAAAAAAAAATACATTTCAACAGATACATAAATTTAACATTTACATGGAAAACGCAAAAGAAAGTGTGTGCCTAAAGCAATCACTTTGTTGAACAGAGAGAAATTTCTCCCTTCTTGCTCGAGAAATTAGGAAACATCCAAACTTTAAATTCCATGAAAGGCAATTGAGCTGCTCAAAAAAAAAAAAAAAAAAAGCTTAAGAACCAGATCCCACTGAGTAACTGAAGCAGAAGAAACCAGAAGTGTAGCCCCTATGATCTTCCTCAACCACAGTCATTTCCAGAAAATCAGAAAGGTCCAGATCCACAGGTCCCACTGCACCCCCCTGACCTGGATCAGCACTTGCAGGGGAGGTTCTTGAGAGTAGATAACATGCCTTAACAAAAAAGGGGAAATTTCTTCAGAGATTCCCAACACCTCGCACATATAAGATTTGAAAAGTTCAGCAGAAAAAAATCATAGGGACAATAGGAAAATTAACCACTTTAAGATTCATGCTCTTGAAGAATCAATCATCCTATCCTTATGTATGGAAACATGAACCTTGGAAAAATTCTCTGTGAATACTTTAAGATCCTGAGTATCTTTGGAGTAAGATGAAACAGTAACCTCCTGAGATTGAATAAGAGATAAAATGTTATTGGTGGAAACAGTTAAGGAAGCTAATGACTGCTCCATGGAGGAAAGAAGTAACCAGATGCTGTCCCAAGTAATGGGGGATGGTTTAAAACTTGGTATTATCACTGGGAGCAATGCTGGAGAACTCTGAAATGCAGGCATGATGGCAAAACCTGACAAAAAGCTCACTCCAGCCAGGGGAGCTTCCATGGAGCTCAAAACCACTAAAGCTGCTACACTCAAGTACCTTCCCCTGTTAGAATCAGCATCTGTGTCCTGTGCCCATCCAGGTGAGCAGCAAACCCTGGAACACACAACTCCAACATCGATGCAGGAGGAGAGCTGCGGTCAGGGTTTGTCATCAGTACCCACAAGTACCACGACAGCTGGCTCCGCCCCAGCACTCTCTAAAATCTTATCTAGATGAGGGGTGAGGTCCACTACCTTCGCACTAAGCAGGCAAGTTACCAAAGAAATATTGATGCACACCAGCCACCCAGCTATCTACACTTCAAAATGATTGAGTCACCCACTATATATGTTACCCCCCTGTAAACTATTGACTGGACTAGGCCTCTCTCACTACCATTTATGCAGACGACATGCAGAGTTTGCTCCCCATAAAAGATACACTTGAGAATACTTTAAATTCTGGGACATCTACTTATCAGCAATAAGGCAGCTATTATCACAAAAGTCCCTTTCACTTAACCACAATAAAACTGAAATATTATATATATATATATATATGTAATAAACTTACATCAGTACTTAGCCCTGATTTCAAAACATGTCAGACAAAGAATCAAATTGTTTTTACAATAAAAGACCTAAGAATTTTCCTAGATAGTGAGTTAAACTTCAAAAAATATATTAACACCGTGATAAAAGACAGTTACTATAAACTTCAAGTACTAGGTTTTATTCATCAAGAATTTACATATTTACACTGCTGTAAACACTAGTCAAATCCTCTCCTTAACCACTAGATGCCAGCAATGGTCCAAACTTGCTCTTCTTCAGCTAAGGTTGGCATAAGCTAACCCATAAAAGGAAATCTTCAGGACATGATTCGGAACTATAGTCTTCCCTAAGCACAGATTGCAACAGCTCAGAACACATTTCATATACATTACTGATCTTACCATCCTCAAAGATTGGGCAGTGATGAGGGAAGGATAAGTAAGCCAACTCCATTAAAGATTCTGGTTCCATTCTTCTTTAAAACATACTTAAGCTACAGCTACAAACTCCCAACATTTTGAAGACCACCAGTTAGGTTAATTCTGATTTTTAACCTCTATCCATTCCACTGCAGTCTGAGAATTGGAATACAAAAGTTGAACTACAGTTTTAAAAGAACAGATGGCAGAGTCATACATTAAAGCAGTAGCCATAAGAACACATGACACTGGACTTGGACCTCTGGTTTGATGCAGCATGGCACATATTACTGAAAACTCAGTAAACTCAACCTGTAAACTTGTCTAAGAAACCAATAAACCTACAAAAGGAAGGACAAAGTACTTGAAAGTTACAGGCGAACAGTAATGCAAAGAAAATAATGCACACTAAGCATTACAAATTGGGTGTCTGCAAGCCAGGAAAGAAGAGCAACACCTCTAGTATAGTATCTTGGTCTTCTCGATCATTCACCCATATTTTATTTAGGAATGATTTTTCAAAAAAAAAATTTTGTTCCATATAAAAACTCTCTCAAAGGAAACAAAAAGTGTACAATATTTCCCAAATGGTTATTTTGACCCATGCAAATAAACAGAATGTCCCAATGTCAGCTGATGTTTTGAAGAGCCTCCATCAGGAGGAACTCATCTTTGAAGTACAGTTCCTCTAAGCCAGATTTTATCATGTTATTCCTTATATCCTAGCACCTATGCAAAAAAACACAAAACCAAAACCAAAACATGCTTTTATCCTATAACTGCCTTTTAAAATCACATTCACACATCAGCTGCTTACATGCAGCATGCCTATATGGGGGTCTATTATAAAATTAAGAACAACTCAAACCATTTAGATTCATGATCATGAGAGAGACCAAGTGAAAGGCACTTTCAAAAAGTAATACCAATACCTTAAGAAGGAAATACATTTAATTAAAAATAAAATGAAAGTTTCTTTTAAGTTACTGTGTAATTCTACACTTAACATTCTTAAGTTATCTCCTGCATCCTTCTCCAAGCTTTCTTCATATTCACCTCATAACATCCCATCTCCCTTGCATGCTTCACAACTACCAGCCAAGCTCTACATCTTCCTTCAGCTGGTGGGGCCTTGGGACAGCCTCAGCTTCATTACATCACTGTTACCTAATTTTCTGGGGTTGGTTGGCCCTCAAACTCAATGGCCTCAACCACTTTTTTTTTTGGACGGTAGGGCTTAAGGACCCCTACTAGTTTAAGCAACCAGTACACTTGTGTATTTGGGTTTGTATCCTGCCAATCCCCACATGCAATGCCAATAACCCAGACAAACCAAAATATATTTCACAGAATAAAACGTATATAAAAACACTAATGGGGGCTTGCCAACGGAATTTTTTTAAAATATAAAATTAAGGTTTGTCTGTCAGCTGAGCATTTTGAAAATAGTCACTATAGTTCAGTAAGATGACAACAGCACATCATCTCAACTATTCAATTTCTGGATTCCCCAAGAATAATAATGCAGACTTCACTGGTGGCAAAGAACTAAGATACTTATTCCAAACTGCCTCAGCACAATCCTCCTCCCCAAAACCAAGAAACATGTTGCACTATTGACAGACTCTTCAGCACATGGATTTTGTCCTATAACATACCTGTGAACTATGATTGGCCAAAAGCACAAGTCACAACCTAAGGGGCCAATGCAATAAAGTCGCGTAGAAAGCGGGCGCTGAACAGTCAGCGCCCGCTCTCTTAATGCACGCATGGGGGGCACCATGCAATATTAAAATTAGGGGGTCGCATTAGCAAGAAGGTACTAGGATCGCTTGCGCAACCCTAGCACATCCTTACTAACGTAAACCCAATCGTTTTTCGTGACTACCGTTCGCAGGAAAACCAACAGTTTATCGATGTCTGTTTTTGTGGCTGTCCACCAGTAAGGAAAACCAATGCCAATAAACTCTGCATCAGTTTTTGTGATGGGTCAGACTGTCAATTTTTTGTTTTCTTTTATTTTTCATCTTTTTTTGATGCGCACAGCTATTAATGCCTGCTCCTGGCAGGCGTTAATAGGTGACAGTTAAATGTGCATCCGAGATGCATATTTTTTTTGCATCAGGAGTGAATGTCTAATAGCCTCATTCACATGCATTTGCATGTGATGAGCGCTATTAGGTTCCTTCCACGTTGGACGTGCATTGAATAGGTGCTAATCCCCTTATTGCATTAGGGGATTGATTAGCGCCAATTCTACTGCATCTGACTGCAGGTTAAGTGTGTGCTCAGCTCAGCGCACCATATTCCATCAGCCCCTATGTAGGCTTAAAGTCTTTTGGGAAAGGCAACATGTTGCAAAATGTTTCTCAATAAGAGGTATGCGTGGAGGAACCTGGCAGAACAGAATGCTTTCTATGGGGACATGCAGCAGTAGTTTAGGGAAATTGTGGGAGTAACTTGGGTTATGGGTTCTAGAGGATAGGAGGATTAGTAAAGTGCAGTTGCTTACATAACATGCCATACTGGATCAGACCAAGGGTCCATCAAGCCCAGCATCCTGTTTCCAACAGTGGCCAATCCAGGCTACAAATACCCAAAAACAGTCTATCCCATGCTACTGATGCTAGTTAATAGCAGTGGCTATTTTCTAAGTCAACTTGATTAATAGCAGGTAATGGACTTCTCCTCCAAGAACTTATCCAAACCTTTTTTTAAACCCAGCTACACTAACTGCACTAACCACATCATCTGGCAACAAACTCCAGAATTTAATTGTGCGTTGAGTGAAAAAGAACTTTCTCCAATTAGTTTTAAATGTGCCTCATGTTAACTTCATGGAGTGCCCCCTTGTCTATTATCTGAAAGAGTAAACAGATTCATGTTTACCTCTTCTAGACCTCTTATGATTTTATAGATCTTCATCATATCCCCCCCGCCATCTCTTCTCCCAAGCTGAACAATCCTAACCTCTTTAGTCTTTCCTCATAGGGGAGCAGTTTCATCCCCTTTATCATTTTGGTCACCCTTCTCTGTACCTTCTCCATCACAACTATATCTTTTTTGAGATACAGCAACCAGAATTGTACACAGTATTCAAGGTGCGGTCTCACCATGGAGTGATAGAGGTATTATGACATTTTCTGTTTTATTCATCATTCCTTTCCTAATAATTCTTAACACTGTTTGCTTTTTTGACTGCTGCAGCACACAGCCAACGATTTCAATGTATTATCCACTATGATGCCTTTCCTGGGTGGTAGCTCCTACTATGGAACCTAACATCATGTAACTATAGCATGGGTTATTTTTCCCTATATGCTTCACCTTGCACTAGGACAGCAGGATGTTAGTCCTCACATGTGGGTGACATCATCAGATAGACCCCAGCAAGGAAAACTTTTGTCAAAGTTTCTAGAATTTTTGACCAGCAGACTGAGCACATCCATGCAAGGTCCTCCCTTCAGTCTCATAATATAGCAATACCGATGAATGAAAAAAATAAAACAAACCAAAGATGAACCCAACATTGTGGGAAGGCAGCTGGGATTCCTGAGGACTAACATCCTGCTGTCCTAGGAGAACACCTATTTCAGGAAAGCAACTGCGCTTTCTCCTAAGACAAGCAGGATGGTAGTCCTCACATGTGGGTAAGTACAAAGCTCCAGACCGTCAGTTTTAGACAGACACCAACAGCATCCAAACAAGATGCCAACAGGCATAACAACTGTGGTGCTGTGGGTAACAGGAGACTGTCTGGTTCTCAAGAAGCACAAGCAGTGTTGGGTTCAGGTCTGGAACAGGTTGTGCAGGATGGACTGACCGAAGATGCTGTCCTGACTGCTATCCCTGTCAAGGCAGTAATGAGCTGCAAATGTGTGGAGAGAACACCAGGTTACGGCCCATCAAATTTCCCAGATCGGGACAGCACACAACTGAGCCACTGACACTATCGTCCACACAGAGTGAGCCTTTACTCTGCCAGCTAATTGAAGGCCTGCCTGCCTGCACATAGAAGGCGGCAATGTAATCTGCCAGTCAGTTAGAAAAGGTCTGTTTTCCCACCACCATCCCCACCTTGTTAAGATCAAATGACACGAAGAGCTGGGTGGATTGTCTATGGCTTGCTGTACGATCTAGGTAGAAGGCCAAAGCTAGTTTTCAGTCCAGGGTATGGGGACAGCCCCTGGGTGGGAATGAGGCCTCAGAAAAAAAAAAAGTGAAAATCAGTCACCACCTTGGGCAGGAACTTAGGATGCATACACAGAACCACACGGTCATGTAAGAACTTTGTGTAAGGTGCGTACATAACCAAAGCCTGGAGCTCACTGACCCTGAGAGCGGAAGTGATCGCCACCAAGAATATGACTTTCCAGGTGAGGAGCTTCAGGTCACAGGACTGCAGAGACTTAAAGGGAGGTCCCAGGCTACTGCTGGTGGTCAAACTGGGAGCTTCAGTTGGAGAAGACCTCCCAACGGCTGGACTGAAATGGGTGTACTAGCAACCCTCAGGGATATGTGTTTACCGCATGCTGAAGTGCACCCTGACAGAGCAGGTCTGGAGCTCAGACTCTGATAAGTGCCACAGGTAGTCAAACAACTGGAGGAGAGGGGTATAATCCATGCCCCCCCACACCAAATGGAAAAATGTTTCCATTTGGAGCTGAATGACTTCCGTATCAAAGGTTTCCTGGACTCTACCAGAACCCTGGAAACAGTCCGAGAGCTGTAAGGGCTGGAGGATTAAGCAGTCAACATCCAAGCCATGAGGGCCAGGTGCCTGAAGGTTGGGGTGGTGCAGGGTGCCCTGGTTCTGTAATATGAAGTCGGGTGCAGTCCCCAGTGGGATGGGCGGACATACTGACAGCTTCTGGAGAAGCAGGAACCAACCTGCCTGTGCCAGGAGAGTGCCACAAGAATCATGGTTCCCCCCCATCCTCCTGGAGCTTTGCCAGGGTCTTCGGTAGCACAGGCAGAGAGGGGTACGTATACAGGAGCCCCTGCCCCAGTTAAGGAAGAAGGCATCACAGGCCAGATGGCTGTTCCCTGCCATCAGGGAGTAGAACCTGATCACTTTGTTGTTGATAGGGAATGCAAACTGGTCCACATCCAGCATACCCCACCGGCAAAACAGGTTGGTCATCACCACCAGGTTGAGGGACCACTCATGTGGCTGGAGCAGCTGAGCTTGCCTGGCAGGTAGGTGGCCCGGAAAAGCATTTCTTGGAAAAGGGCCCAGTTCCAAATCTGTACTGCCTCTTGGCAGAGGAGGAACGAGCCTATGCCGCCCTGTTTGTTGATGTACCACATCGCGAGCTGGTTGTCTGTCCTGATGAGAACTTCCTTGGATGACAACTGATCTCTGAAGGTCCAGAAGGCGTATCGTTTCGCCTGAAGCTCCAGAAGATTTATCTGGCAACGTGCCTTGGCAACGGTCCAAAAACCTTGATTATATAGGCCGTTTGTGTGGGCTCCCCACCCCCGGGGAGAAGCATCAGTGGTGAGGGTCACCTTGGGCAGCACAGGCTGAAAAGGAAGCCCACATTCCAGATTGGAAAGGGTTCCCCACCAGGTCAGGGATACCCTGAGAGGGTACGTGACCGTGACCAGAGTTTCAAAATCTTGAGATGCTTGCTGCTACTGGGACTGAAAGGTCCATTGAGAGCTCTTCATATGGAGGCAGGCCAGGGGAGTCACATGGACAGAGGCCACCATGTGGCCCAGTAGGCGGAGCAGGAGCCAAGCTGGCACCCTCCTGCTTTTGCAGACTAGGGTAGCCAGCAAGGTAAAGGCAATTGCCTAGTCCCTGGGCAGGAAAGCCTTCGCTTGCACCATGTCCAACCTGGCAATGATGAAGTCCAACTGGGAGGAAATGGGCAGAGGTGCAGCTTGGGGTAGTTGATGATGAACCCCACTGTCTGCAGGGTCTGCACTGTCAAAACCAGAGCATGCAAGGCCCCCGAGAATCACTTCTGAGCAACCAGTCATCCAGGTATGGAAACACATGGATCGAGCAATGCCTGAGGTAGGCAGCCACCACCATCAAGCATTTGGTGAAGACGCAGGGGGCCAATGCCAGCCCAAAGGGCAGCACTTTGAACTGGAAATGTGCATTCCCTCCGAGAAGCAGAGGTACTTCCTGTGATTGGGGAAAATCGCAATGTGTGTGTACACCTCCTTGAGGTCAAGGGAGCAAAGCCAGTCAACTCTTCTTCAGAGCAGGATCAGCATGCCCAGAGAGACCATCTTGAATTTTTCTCTTACGAGAAACTTGTTCAGTGCCCAGAGGTCGAGAATGGGGCACAAGCCGCCATTATTTTTCGGGATGAGGAAATACCTCGATTGGAACCCCTTGGCCCTGTTTGCGAGGGACTGGTTCTACTGCACCTGCTGCAAGGAGGGCAGAGAGCTCAGTTTGAAGAACGACCAAATGGGTGGATGAACCCCACAATGGACACGGGGGAGAGATCTCTAGGAGCCGATTGAAGTGCAGACAGTATCCCTGGCGGGCGATGGAGGACCCAGCGATCCAATGTGATCTCTTCCCAGCACCAGGTGAAGCTGAGGAGACTGTCACCAACTGGGGGTTCAGGCGCCACGGGAACTGCCAGCTAATTTATGCTCCCTTGCCACCAGTCAAAAGCCTGTGGCCAGGGCTTGCAACGGCACTGGTTGGGATCTGGGGGCCCACTGCTGGTGGGGGCAACCCCTGGAACCGATGCGGGGTGTGCGAGTTCGAGCGGCTGGAAGGTAATACTTTCTCTGCTGGTAGAAGGGTTTATGAAAACCTTGCCTGGAGGCTTTCCTGGCTGAGGATGGCCCTTCTAAGGCACCTGCTGGAGGGTATCATGATGGTCCTTCAGCTGCACCATCATATCCTGGACCTTATCCCTGAACAGATTCTCCCCTCTACAGGGAGGTTGGCGAGCCCATCCTAGACCTCCGGCCGGAGGTCCAAGGCCCGGAGCCAAGTCATCCTTCTGGTGCCAATGCCCAGCACCGAGGAAGTGGCCCACAGCCCACCAGTGTCTGGATGGTTACCGGTGCTGGTGCTTCTGGGACCGCTTCCAGTGCACAGCCCGTTCTTACCCCAGCACCGAGGAAGTTGATGACCCTGAGATCTGGGGGAGTGGAGAGAGAGAGGATCGATCTCCTCCTCCCCGATCCTTGGGGGTGCTAGCTAGAGGGGTCACGAGAGGGAGTGACTGATGGCTCTCAGTGATCCTTGGGCGAAGAGAGACGCAGGTGTGGAGGATTTTGGGGTTCCAAAGTTTCTCCATTTTGTCGAGGTGCACTGGTGGCACAGACTAAAACCGGTCAACGCTATGAAAAATGTACAATGACCGACAGTCACTGAAAGGTGGGGAGAGTCTGGAATCAACCATGAGTTGGAGCAAAAAACGGATGAAGTCTAACCGTAGCAAGAGGGCACCAACCACAAAGGGGGACCTGATGTGGATCAAAAAGATAGAAAAACAATTGAAGAAAACTCGAAAAAGTGGGAGCTCCACGGTCCGCAAGGCAACTGCACCACAGAAAAGAAACTAAAGGGGGACCTCGCATACATGTGCGAATACTAGCAGGCTGGGCATGCTCAGTCTGCTAGTCAAATGTTTTAGAAACTTTGACAAAAGTTTTCCTTGCCGGGCTCCATCGGATTATGTCACCCACATGAGGACTACCATCCTGTTTGCCCTAGGAGAAAAATCATTTGTTGGTCTAGGCCCTGCTCTGTTTTAATATGTGAGTACATTATGGTATTGTACTAATTACATGTCCTACCCCGCTTAGGATATTATGGCATAAATTAAGCAGACTACAAATGTAATATTGTACCCTTATTAATTTTGTTTATCATTGTAAGTGTTTTTAGTAAAGCCAGGGAAGTTCAATATTTTATTAAATTATAACTGCCCCTAAATAGATGGAAAAAACATCCCTCTGCCTTTGGAGCACATTGGCAGTTGAGGTGGAACACTCATTAAGTCAAGTCAGTAAAGTTAAAGTCCTTTAGCTTGTGATATGAATTCAGGCTTGAAGTTATATATCATTCTTCTTGGAGCACTCAACTGCAGCTTCATATCAAAACAGAACCACCAAAGGCAACTGTAAATAAAAGGCAGATGCACTATGTAAATGGCAACATGTTTTGTCAACCTGCATCATCTTTGAAAAGGCTCGCTTCAAAATAAGTTAACAGCACAAAGCTCTCCCATAAACAAATGGGAGCTAGGAACCATGAATGCAAGCACAGGTGCAGCTAGGTTACAGGTTTAGTGGCTGCATAATTCAAATATTTATCAAACAGTAGGTGTTGCCTGGTACCCACCTTCAGGAAAGTCACCTCCCCTTCTGCACATGACAGCAGGATGCACTGAATACTGGCATTGCCCATATGTTTACTGTTCTAGGTGTGTCAGCAGCTAAAGCTTTTTATCTAAAAGTCCATGTCAATGTGCTTAGGAGATTACAAAATGGTGAGGTAGTTTGTTTTGGCCTCCAGGCTGATTTAGGAGAGTTGCCCTTTAATCAGTTCAATAAACAGCATACGATAAGATACCAGTGGTAAGATACTGCAAGCAATAGTGTTCTTTTGCTAGTGAATTTGTCCCAGGTATAAGGCAAAGAATAGCATTTGGTATCCTTGATTCTCTCTACCAGAGGTCCGGCACACTTCAAAAACAAAACATTTCATAAAACTAGCCAACCTCCTCCCACAAACACCAATGCAACCACCTTGAGCAACTTAGGATCAATAGCCACTGATTGGCTAAGAACCAATTAATTTTAACCAGGGATTTGGAGATTTTTAGCTGAAAATAGCTGACTAGATTTTCAGCTGAAAATTCAGCTAAACAATGCTTCAAAAAGTGTAACTGTATAGACCTACCATAATTCTGTGCAGATCTGAAGCATGGTCAAATTTAGCTGTTAGCACCAAATCAGTGCTAATTGGCTAAGCACTCTTTGAAAAAATAACATCCCTCCCCCCCCCCCAAATAAGAATTTGAACACTCACTTAGGACTGTCAGAGAAAACACTGGATCCCAAGTAGACAGCAGGGAAGAGTCCTGGCAGCTCAGCTAGATTAACAGATTTTGAGCCATGCAGATAAGGAACAGATATTGTAGGGATTCCACTTTGGATCGGGTTTTTGAAAAATTCTTATCAGGCTGTACGGGGTAGGGGGCACACCGAGCAGGGACCAGATTTAGGCCTGCTATTGCAACACTGATTTGTCTAGCCATATTTAGCGGGTTAGTATAACACCTGAACTAAAAAATGAAGGGCATGCTGTGTTCCAACCCATTTTTTTACCAAACTGGGTGCCCACAGGCTTGGTATGACCGAGTGTGCATACCATGCATTTGCACGGGGCGGCATACCCGGGGTTGAGCTCCGCCAGTGGCCTCTCCTTCAGCTGCCGGCGGCCTACTGTATCTCTCCTTCCTCACTGCCGAGGTTAAGTCCCACCAGCAGCGAGGAAGAGATTGCAGGCCACTGCAGTCTAAAGGTGGCCGCTGGCAGCAGGAGGGGGCCACTAACAGAGCTCAAGCTTCCGGCCACTGAAGTTCAACCCACTGGCAGCTGAAGAAGAGAGGCCGCCAGCGGCTAAGAAGAGACCTGTGTTTTTGTGCGCACACACCCGTGCACAACTTCCGCTCCCCTCCCCCCTCCAAAAGCAGGAATGCCGTTGGGGCATGGCGAAGCTCATCCCACCACTGCCCGATGACAATAGTAGACAAGGTGTGTGTGTATGAGCACATGTGCCTGTGAGCGCCTATGTGTCATAGGCTCTCACAGGCACACATACATAACAAATCTGTGAGGGAGAAGGAGCCTGTGTATGTGAGAATGCGTGAGAATGAATATATTATTGTGCGTGTGAGTGAAGATAAAATTTGTACAGCCCTATCTCCCCCAATCCACGATGACCTCAGGGTAACTGGAAATCAAAAGATCAGGAAATTGTTAAATCCTTATTAGTTTTTATTATTGGGTGTAATTTGATGTTTCTGCTCTTTTGAAATATTTAATTTGGGGGGTAAGAATAGAACATTTTTTAATTATTGGATTTTATTCAGATGTTTTGAAATTTTATTGGTGTTTGGGAAATTTTGAATACTCTTATTCATTAACTGGTTTGAAATATTTTTACAAATGATTTTACTATTATGAAAGTTTTATACTTCTTGATTTTATTTAATGTTTTATGAAGAATGGTAAAGCTCCTGTTTTTCCACTGTTGCTCTGCACGTAGAGCCTGGCTTTTTGTAGGTTCCAGTTCAGTTCTTCAGTACGTTTATACTTTCTGACCTCTGAGGGTCTGTCTGTGTTCTGCACATTTGACTGAGGTGGGTGCGTATCAGTTTTTAAAAATATAGATAGGAGGGAGCTGGGCTTTATTTGATGGGCCATGACAGACTGAAGTGTATGTGTGTGTGATGGGGAGGGGGGCAGCACAGTAATTGTTCGCACAGGGCAGCAAAAACACCTAGCACCGGCCCTAGGTGCACAGCTATTTTGTACTCATATTGAATTGGAAATTTGTAACCATTTACATTTCTGTTTAAAAGTAGATTTTAGCCACAAATCTTTTGAATATGGACCCCCTTACTGTATAAACGAAAGTGGCTTTGGATGCTTGGGACAGTAACAAACAAATTGAACATGGTTGAGATACAGGCAGGTACAGCAGATGCCCAAGATCAGAGTCAGTAGCAACTGAAGTTAAATGAGCCCCTGCAACTCCATATTTTACTGCAAGGTCAAGTCAATCACGAGTAGAAGGGAAAGTATTTAAAAAATCTCCAAGCTATAACTACCAAACACTTTGAAAAATTTACATCCTCATAATGAAAGTCTCCTGTTCAGTCTCCCTTCACCATTTTCAGTTCAGTTTACACTGAAATGCTTGAAAGACAGCACATAAGCCACTTAACATAAGCCACAGAGACCATGTAACAATGATATCAATGGACAGTAATAAAGGGTTACAAATGAAAAACTGTTACTGAGGCTGATCACTCATACTTCATTATAACATACTGCATAGTACAACAAAGGTGCAATAATGAAGACAAACTACATAATGGAATTTTTTGTTTCTTCATTAAACTATAGAATTTTTTCAGCTGAATCATAACTAATTGCAATCTAGACATAAAAACCTCCAGAAGTAAAATTTAATGCAGTACATTGTGACAATCATTTTAAACATTCAGAAAGAGTCTATTTTTTAAATTTTAATGTTCTACCACCACTCTTGAAACATTCTACAGTGGTAAAGAAGCATTCTATTAACCTCCATCATATGCCCCTCACACAGAAAGGATACCAGGGTAAGCGAAAAATGCCTGGTCAGTGTTTCAAATGGAAAAAATTAAGAAGGGTAGGTTTGACATTCTTGCCCTGGACCTGACCATGCAGCTATTCGGAGGTTAGATAAGAGCATTATTTAAGCAGGTGATAAAATCCTCACAGAAAGCATTTATAAGTGGTTCTGGTGCACTGGAACGCAGTTCAAATACTGCACATCCAATGTATCAGGCCTCAATTTGGTCCCTCACACCAAAGCAATAGCAACCTCAGGCTTGGTAGCCACATACACTCTAGGGTCCTCCGTGTGGATCTTTCACACTTCTTTAAAAAAAAGGTGGGCATACTAAATTAAGATAAACTCAGACATTTGATTTGTTGCTACTACAGCTTATTGAGCAACAAAGGCTGAGGATAAAAACCCTAGTATCAGAATGTGGATCCCTAAAGGATGGAATTAAAGAAAAGAGTACATGGGGCAACTTTCTGGTGTGGCAGTTGCTACCCTTAAATAACAGTATCCAGGTTTAATGCAACTCCACCATTGCTCTCTGCTTCAACAGCAGTCGGAAATTGGATTCAGACAGCAACCGACTTTTACGGTTTGGGGAACAAACAAACATGGGGGTAACTCGCTGAGGCGGCTTTTACAACCCTTAATCATTAAGCCTGATACTTTTGATGTGGCTCCATCATTACTCTCTGCTTCCACAGCAGGGGTTAGGGGAAAAAGGATTCGGACAGCATCTGAGGGCCCTGACTTTTTTGGTCTGGGAAACCGATGGTAACCTGCACAGTGCAGCAGATACTGGCATAAGCTTGCTGGGCAGATCATTTGATCATTTTCTGCCGTCATTTCTACATATGAAATGACGGCATTTGTCTAAGGGTAAAAGTGGAAAGACAGCAGAAAGGCAATCCATGAATACTGGAGCAACTTGAAAGCAAACTTCAGAGTCAATTGTTAACCCTATCAAATGCTTTAAACTGAAATAATTCACTTTCTATTTGGAAACCCATTTTGCCTCCATGAAAAATATCTAGAAGGTGTATGTTTAGGGGATGTGAGATTTGCTGACAAACATCCTTCCAAAACAGGTGTCTGTGTGCCAATACACCTGTTTACTTAAGTTCAATTGTAACCTTTTATTGTTATATGAAGTTTTTTATATTATGGTGTATCCACCAAAATGAATTAATGTTATGGTAACAATGAAAACTGTATAAAAATTGACATATATGAACACAAAAAGATAACAAGTTCAGCCCTTTACCAGAAAATTTAGATATGCTTCTATTTGTATAATAAATCTTGAAATCCTCCACAGAAATACTGTTGGAATAGCTCACTCATTCATTGTTTGCTCAGATAGTTAAACAAATTAATTCCCACCCAGGGAGACATCACAGATTTGAATAAAATGAGATGCTGGTGTTGATTTTTGTATTTTTCAGGAAGGGGGAAAGGAGAGAGAAATTTGAGTTTAGAAGATTTTACTCAAGCTCTTCTCCCCATTCCACCTCAGTCCTTATCTACCCCCAAAGGGGGTGATTTATAAGTTACTGAAAAGTTCATTTTTCTTGCTCCAGTCCATTGGAGGCGCCTTTTTATTGGACCGCTTCTGATGTGCTCTCTCCTTGGCAACAGCCAGCGGCACATTCAAGTCCAGCGCAGGATTAGGTGTTGAGTCGCCTTTCTCCAACTGCTCCTGAGAATTAAACTAACAAGGAACAGAACATTAGAGAAAGCAGTGGTCCCAGTTACTACTCAACCTTCCTTCCAACCTCAGTAGCCTTTACCCCTTACTGCTATTTATAAATTGAAGGAAATGCCAAATGTCAACAGGCATAACATCAGTTTATGCTCATCAAGTTGGCTGAATTCTATCTTGGTCACCAGTTTCTCAAGGACTGGCCATGCACAAGTCTTCCCCTGTCAGTTTTGAAGTGTTGGTCATAGGTTCTCCCTACCTTATCCCTGACAAACAGTTTCTCCTCTGTAGCATTCTTCAGTATCTAACCACAGACCCTTCTGTTCTTATAGGAGTCAGCTGCACAAAGGTCCTGCCTATCCCTCCTCTACAAGTTCAGTTGCACCTCCCCCATTCTGAGCTTCATACCTTTTCATCTGGGTCATTTGGAGTAGAAGGTGCAGTCACAAGTTCAGGTGTGGAAGGGGGACTTTCAGCCACCAGTTCAGAGAGCTCTTCCTTCCCATTATTCTGAACAGAGATGGAGAAGGGAAATTATCACTTAGTCATGAAAATTCTTTGGTTTTGAAGGCTGGTATTAAATCCCCAAACACTAGGGTCTGGCTCCTCAGTTCTATTATAGATTAGATTTATAGGGAGAGCTGTAAGAACACAGTAGCCCCTCCTTGCATACCAGAGCACTGTAAGGTTCAAGGGTGTGGGATGCTCTTAAAGCTGCACAATGGGGAAAGGAGACAAGTGTATGGTAGAAGCAATACTTCTTGTTTCGCATCTTGTGTGCCAGTTTCTGCCCTTAAAAGTGGAGCAACTCCAAAGTGATCTGTTCATTTAGGCAACAGGTGATTTCCAAGTCTCTTGTAACTATATTTCAGTGGTGAACAGGTGTGCTGTCCCTGAACATAGTGAATATTCCTCTGAGTGAGCGGGTGGGAGGGGATTTCAATTTTGGTATGCGGGGTTTATTAAATTAATTGAATAATGTTAGTTTCTGTTGGATGCATGGTATGCAAAAGAAAATTTGTTGTGCTGTATTACAATAAAACAGATTTGACTTATATGACAACTAAATTCACTCTGCTATATGCAGAGATCTAGATTGCATACAGCATTTTAGATTATTCTTACAGCCATCTAATATAAAGCTTAACATAAGAATGCCATTGTGAAATCAAGATGTTTCTGGTTGGGAATATATGAGCCACTAAGTGTCCTAATCAAAGAAAAAAAACCCCCACTAGAACCAGTAATGAAAACAAGGAATCCCATACAAAAAACATTACAAACAGCAAAAGGATTTGTCTGATACAATATTAATGCCTGCAAAAAGTTGACAATTCTCCTATATCGCCCCATGATAAAAATGTACACTTCAGACTGTTCAGTTTACCTTCTCTTCCACATCTCCATTGACAACTGGCTCTGGCAAAGGACCTAAAGGGGAGACAGAATTCTCATTAACCATGCAACCGATATTAGGATAATAACAGAAGAGCAAAGGGGGAGCAAGGCATACTATAACCCAGAGCAAGTCATTTTCCCCAGGCTCTCTTTTCCTTTGGTCCCCATATACTCATGCAAATGCAGACAATCTCCAAACAATCACAGGATTTATTAATAAAAAATGTAAAGGCATAAAAAGGAAAAATATGTAGTAAAGGACTAACAGTTCCTGCTCCCTACACATCCCAAACAATTTATGGCAGAATTTCATGTCAATGGCTGCTTAGATTCTTTATTTCCACCACAGTTCTATTTGCCCTGATGATTAAACCATTGGAACAAGGGTGGGAGAAATCTCTGGTTCTGAGACCAGTCCTTGTAGCACTAGTTAAAGCTTCATTCGGGTTCTCCATAAAGCACATTCATTCTCATCGCCTTTCCTGAGCCACAGAAGTGAGGGTAAACCACCTTCAATCCTGTTCAACTAAAAAGTCAAATAGCCTACAGCTCATTAACTGAAGCAAAATGTCAGACACTGCTTAATATAAAGCTAAAAAAGAAGTCCATGGATACTTTAATGAGCCTTACAGGCAGCAGAAATTGCTCTAACACCTTAAGTTTTATGGTGTCCACACAGGCTAATTTACTGCTTTCTTACATGTCAAATATTTCATATTTTAGTGCCAAAGAATTAAAGCTCTTGGCTCGGCGATCGCATCGTGGGCTGGCCTGCGCAATCGGCGCCGCAGACCCACCGGGGTAAGGCCTCTAAAACCCACACTTGCCCTCGGAGGGTCCACCGCCGATCGCGAGGCGATCCCCCGCTGCCTGCACCGCCGGATAAACCCGCCTCCCAGCCAATCTGAGCTCACGCTCTGGCAGCCAATCAAGGGCAGGCCTCGGAGCCCTTTAAATTCTCCCGCCCAACAGCGCCGCGCGCCGAGCGTCGCGCGCCGAAGGAGCGCGTCAAAGGGGCCTGCCCCTTTGTGCGCCCCTTCGTGCAGACCCGAAGAGCAGAGCAAAACCTTAAAGTCTCCTTCTCTCACCCGCAACTTCTACATTGAATCCCGCTTCCGGACACCGAACAACGCGCAGACGTCCAACCACCCCAGACATCAGATAACTTCGCACAGTGAGTAAAACGGCACCCGTTACCTCTTCAGCAATTCACATACACAACGGCCAGCCACTCCAGGACTCATAACGCTACTAGTAGTCTGAATCGCACCTCCCCCTCCCTATTCCTCCTACTCCAGATCTCTACAGACAATTAATCCAACAACTCTCCTTTAAATCAGCTGATCCCCTCTCTTACCTAGCCAGACATTCTAGCCAATCCTTCATTTCTCTGTATTCCTAAGCTTGTTCATAGACTTCCATTGTGATGAACAATCATCCTCACAGCATTCACACGGTGTGATGAACATCCATCCTCACAGCATTCACACGGTGTGATGAACATCCATCCTCACAGCATTCACACGGTGTGATCAACAACCATCCTCACAGCATTCACACTCATACAGTGTGATCAACAATCATCCGCTCAATATTCATACTGCGTGATCCAGCAGCATTCAGCAGTAGGCAGCTACTCCAACATCCACCAAAGTTCCATACTCAACCATTCAACGCACTCAAATTCTCATCTGAGCTCATCACTCGAGCATCACTAACACCACAGTCAGCATGACGCCGAGATGTCAGATTCCGATTCTTCAACATAACCTACTCACCACAGGAAAAACCACCTTGCTACAAAGATCCCGCAACTACACAGCCCTTATCCCTATTATGATTTCTCCTCTTACCCAATTACTAGGACTAACACTATTTTCCCTTTCGCTATTCAACGCTCAATCTCTCACCAAAAAATCTCTGATCCTCAATGACTATCTTTGGACTCCAACCCAGACATCTGTGCCATAACAGAAACTTGGCTTAAACCAACAGATATTGCTATAATAAATCAACTCCCCACCGACCTCTACGACTTCTTTTCCCTCCCTCGTCTCAAAAAAAGAGGAGGGGGCATTCTTTTGGCAGCCAAAAAAGATTTGAAATTTAACCAACTCTCAGTCAAAGCAGTCCCTAAACTTGAAATAGGACTTTTCAAAACAGCTCAACTCCAAGTCCTACTCGTGTATGCCCCTCCAAGCGTTCTGGATTCAGATGCCTCCCCCATTGTAGAAATAATTACTACACACTTAAATCTGGAATCCCCGGCTATAATTTTAGGAGATTTTAACTTACATGTTGATAACCCTACACCCACCACCAATTGCGAAGCTCTACTTACTGCCCTCTCAGCTATGGGATTTGAACAGATCATTAACAAACCCACCCATAAAGCTGGACACACCTTGGACCTTATCTTCGTAAATACTGGGATCAAATACACCTCACCTCCTTCCTGCACCCCTGTCCCATGGTCAGATCATTCTCTAATCACCGTCACTTTTTCTCTGACACAATTCAGAAAACATCCCCCATCGAAATCCTCATTTCTCTACAGAAGACCCTGCTCATCCGACGACCTTAACAGCCAGCTCACCTCAGAGCTTCCTCACATTAACCTCTCTGACCCTAACTCAGCCATCCTCTCCTGGAACAACATCACTGAGGCAGTAGCAAACAAACTTTGTCCACTATCAGCAAAAAATCTAAACCCAAACCCAGCAAAAAGACAACCATGGTTCTCAAACAACCTCCATAAACTTAAACAAAGCCTAAGACACAAAGAAAGCAAATGGCGTAAGGCACCCTGCCCCAGCACCTTAGCCGCCTACAAACTAGCTCTACATCACTACAAGAACTCTACCCAAAAATCAAAAAGGGATTACTATGCTAGCAAGATTCATGACCTTGTATTTGACGCCAAAGCTCTTTTTGCTTACATATCTAACCTGACACACATCAACATACCAGATATTCCCATAGACCTAGCTCAATCTAAAGCCGAGGAATTGGCTATTTTCTTCCAAGACAAAATATCTAACCTGCTAAAGCGACTGACCCCCAGCAACAATTCTCGTCCTAATGCGCCACAGATACAAAACAAAGGAACCTCCTTTGAATCATTCCAACCCATCACAGCCTATGAGATTATTCTGTTACTTAAAAAAATGAAACCTTCATCCCACCCCTTCGACCAAATACCCACAAAGCTCCTCCTTCTAATACCGGAAACGATATCCAAAACTCTGGCAGATATCATAAACTGCTCATTATCCCAGGGTCTATTTCCAGAAGACCTAAAACTAGCTTCGCTAAAACCACTCTTAAAGAAACCTAATCTAGACCCCAAGGACCCCAACAACTTTCGTCCGATCTCCAATCTTCCATTTATTGCCAAGATAATGGAAAAGCTGGTCAACACTCAACTCTCCAACTACATTGAAGATCACAAAATACTTTACCCCTCACAACATGGTTTCCGTAAAGCTTTAAGCACAGAGACGCTACTCATATCCCTGACAGACCACATCATCATGGGGCTAGACAAAGGCCAATCCTTTCTACTTATCCTTTTGGACCTTTCGGCCGCATTTGATACCGTCAAACACTCCATCCTCATCAATCAACTTGCGAACATAGGAATCTCAGGAACTGCCCTATCATGGTTCAATACTTTCCTCAACAACAGAGGCTATAAGGTCAAGATACATAATAAGGAATCCTCCCGCTTCTCTTCAGCTTTTGGAGTTCCTCAAGGCTCCTCCCTATCCCCTACACTCTTTAATATTTACCTTCTACCGCTATGTCAACTGCTAACCCACTTGAAACTAACTCACTTCCTATATGCAGACGATGTGCAGATCTTGATCCCCATCAAAGAAACCATCTCCAAAACTCTTGAATTTTGGGAAATTTGCCTTAAAGAAATCAATCGCCTCCTCTCGAGTCTAAACCTGATATTAAATACAGCCAAGACGGAACTGCTCATCATCTCACCAGAAAATAGCAACCCACCTCCATGTCCTCTAACCCACCATCTTACCACCCAAACAAGGGATTTAGGTGCAATTATCGACAACCATCTTAATCTAAAATCCTTCATCAAACAAACTACTAAAGACGGATTCTATAAACTTCAAGTACTTAAAAGAATCAAACCGCTCCTTCACATGCGAGACTTCAGAACGGTCCTTCAAGCAGTAATCTTTTCTAAGATAGACTACTGCAATTCCATCTTATTAGGTCTCCCTTCTGCTTCCATTAAACCCCTTCAGATGCTTCAGAATTCAGCTGCGAGAATTCTGACTAACACCAGGAGAAGAGACCACATCTCTCCTATTCTCAAGAATTTGCACTGGCTGCCAATACACTTTAGAATTATCCACAAATCCCTCACTATCATCTACAAGACTATCCATCACCAAGCATCCCTCAATCTTCAAATTCCACTCAGAAAGCACACATCCACCAGACCCATCAGAGAAGCCTACAAAGGATCACTCCTTGTTCCACAAACCAAAACCACTCAACACCTAACCTACAGAGACCGAGCCTTTTCCACAGCCGGACCTTCACTATGGAACTCTATTCCTCCCGATCTAAGACAAGAACCATGCCTTCCTACTTTCAGAAAAAGGCTTAAGACATGGCTATTTAAACAAGCCTTCCCAGATCCATATTGAAAGACAGTAACATCTTATAAGACACTACACAATATTATGTAAATTATTAATGTAAATAATTCATCTTTACTACTCAACTATCTTACTCTAATTCTCTCCCCAGTTTTATGACCCTGTTGTAATGTAACTTTTATTTTATTTCTTTGCACTTGTTTATGTTCTGTTTTTTGTGCACACCCTCTCGTTATTTGTAAACCGGCATGATGGGGTTCCTAATCTCGAATGCCGGTATAGAAAAATCTATAAATAAATAAAAAAATAAAGCCACTACTAAAACCAGAACAAATCTGCTATCAGGAGGGGAGGGCTTGATTAACTGGTACAAGAAAAGGAAAGGAGAGAACCAGGGAAGGCATGTACAAGAAAAATACTAGAGACCTACTAGGTGTGCTTGACTCAGTATGGGTAAAGCAAAAGTTGCTTACCTGCAATAAAGGTCCTCTCAATAGGTCAAATCAGCCACACAATTGGGTGATTTCATTTGATTGTGCCAAGAGAAGAAAAAATGAGCTCAGAAATAAGGTTTTTCTGAGCATGCACAGGGGGTTCCCATGGAGTTACCTCCAAGTGAGTCTCCTCAGTCTTAATATAGCAAGCTTACCATTAACTTCAGGAGAAATGGAATTGTACCAGATTTGTCCAGCCATCTATCGAGAACACGTGTTGCAGGTAAACATTGCTTTCTCCATGGACAAGCAGGACAACAATCAGCCACACAAATGAGAACTCAAGCTGAAGGCTGCATGCCAGTTTTTTTTTTTATATATATAAAAAAATATAACATGCAATGTTAGTAACTGGTTACGTGGGAGGTAACAAAGGGTAGTGGTAAGGAGCTTTGAGAGGGGCATTACTAGTGGTATGCCTTAAGGATTAGTCCTTTAACATTTTTGGTGACATCATCCGATGGAACCCGGCATGGAAAACTTTTGTCAAGTTTCTAGAAACTGACTGGCAGACTGAGCATGCCCAGCTTGCTGCTATCCGCGCATCCATGCAAGGTCCCCCCTTCTGTCTCGTAACATAGCAAAAAGTACGAGCGAGAAAAACAAACCAAAGGTGAACCCAACATTGTGGGGAGGCAGGTGGAATTCCTGAGGACTAGCATCCTGCTGTCCTAAAACACCTGGTACAGGTAAGCAACTGAGCTTTCTCCTAGCACAAGCAGGATGGTAGTCCTCACAGAGCTCCAGACTGCACCATTTGACCAGAGACCCACAGCAGCCGAACAAGGTGCCAACGGGCACAACACAACTGTGACGCTATGGGGAAAATAGGGGCGGTCTGGTCCCACAGAGAGCACGATGAGAGACAGATGGGCTCAGGACTGGATTGGCCAAAAGCCCTGTCCTGGCAACTATCCCTGTCAAGGCAGTAGTGAGCTGCGAACATGTGGAGAGAACTCAAGGTCGTGACCCTGCAGATTTCAGCAACAGGGACCGCATGCAGATGGGCCACTGACACTGCCATAGCCCACACAAAGTGAGCCTTCACCCTGCCAGCCAGCTGCAGGTCTGCCTGCTCATAGCAGAAGGCAATACAATCTGCTAGCCAGTTGGACAAGGTTTGCTTCCCCACAGCTGCTCCCAGGCTATTGGGGTCAAAAGACAATCCAAGTAGAAAGCGAGCGCCTGCTTGCAGTCCAGGGTGTGGAGAGCAAGTTCCCCCGGGTGGGAATGAGGCCGTGGGAAGGATGATTGACTGGTTGATGTGGAAATCAGTCACCACCTTCAGCAAAAAGTTTGGATGAGTGCGCAGCACCACACGATCATGGAAGAATTTCGTGTAGGAGTGTACGTGACCAGGGCCTGGATCTCACTGACCCTGTGAATGGAAGTGATAGCCATCAGGAACATAACTTTCCAGGTGAGGAACTTCAAGTCACAGGATTTGAGAGGCTTGAACTAATGCTGCATTAGCCTCGCCAAGACAACGTTGAGATCCCACAGGGTCGTTGGCAGGTGAAGCGGGGGCTTCAGCTGAACAAGACTCCGGCATGAAGCACCCGACCAGCAACTGGACTGAAATGGGCACACTGGCGACACCCTGGAGGTAGGCACGGAGGTGTACTCGGACTGAGCTGGTTTGGAGGCCAGACTGACAGGTGCCAAAGGTAATCCAGCAGGTGGGGGAACGGACAGGAGAAAGGGTCCAGTCTGTGGCCACTGCAACAGGTGGAGAAACGCTTCCACTTCGAGCTGTAAGATTTCCAGGTGGAAGGTTTCCGGGATTCGATCAAGACCCTGGAGACACCATCTGAGAGCTGCAAGGGCTGGAGGATCATGTGCTCAACATCCATGCCGTGAGGGCCAGGGCCCAGAGGTTCAGGTGGCACAGGGTGTCCTGGTTCTGCGATAAGAGGTCGGGAGCCATCCTCAGTGGGACTGGTGTGCTCATGGACAGGTCCTGGAGCAGAGGAAGCCACACCTGCCTTGGCCAGGAGGGTGCCACCAGGATCATGGTCCCCCCGTCCTCTTGCAGCTTCGTCAGAGTCCTCAAGAGAAGCAGAATAGTCCCCAGTGAAGAGAGAATGCATCTCAGGCTGGACGGTCCTTCCCCAGAATCAGGGAGCAGAACATGCTCACCTTATGATTGAGGGGAGAGGCAAACAGGTCCATATCCGGCTTGCCCCAGCAAGGGAATAGGTCAGCTGCCTCCGCCGGGTTCAAGGACCACTCATGTGGCTGAGGTGGTCCGCCAGCGTATTCAGATGGCCAGGCAGTATGTGGCCCATAGGCACATCCCCCTGGAGAGAGCCCAATCCCAGACCTGTATCGTTTCCTGGCACAGTGGGGAGGAGCCCATGCCACCCTGCTTGTTGATGTACATCACCACCTGGTTGTCTGTTCTGAGAGGACGACCTTAGAGGACAGCCTGTCCTGAAAGGCCCATAAGGTGTACCGGATATCCTGCAGCGGGACTCTGCCGCAGTCCAGAGGCCCTGGGTATGCAGGCCGTCTGTGTGGGTCCCCCACCCCTGAGGCGAGGCATCAGTGGTGAGGGTCACGGGCTGGAATGGGAGCCCGAGTTCCAGAGTGGACTGGGCCCTCCCACCAGGTTAGGGAGAGACAGAGGGACCGTGACTGACACCAATGCTTCCAGATTCTGGAATGCCTGCTGCCACTGGGACCACAAGGCCCACTGCGAGTCCCTTATGCGGAGGCGGGCCAAGGGGAGGTTACATGGACCTAGGCCACCATATGGCCCAGCAGGAGGAGCAGCAGATGGGTCAGTACCTTCTTTTGGTTGCAAATGAGGATAGCCAGCGAGGAGAGGGTGACTGCCCTATCCCTGGGCAGAAAAGCTTTCGCTTGTGCCGTATCCAACCTGGCACTGGTTAAGTCCAGTCGTGGAAATGGATTGAGATGTGACTTGGGGAAGTTAATAATGAATTCCAAGGTCTGACCTATCAAAGCTAGAGCATTCACGGCCCCAGAGTGTGATTTGCTCCGGATGAGCCAATCGTCCGGGTATGGGAAGATGTGGACAGAGCAACGCCTGAGGTAGGCAGCCACCACCGCCAAGCATTTTGTGAAGACGTGTGGAGCTGAAGCCAGCCCAAAAGGGAAGCACTTTGTATTGAAAATGTGCCGTCTCCACCAGAAAGCAGAGGTACTTCCTGTGGTTGGGGACAATTGCAATATGGGCTAAGCCTCTTAAGTTGAGGGAGCAAAGCCAGTCTCCTCTTCAGAGGAGCAGGATCAGTGTGTGCCCAGAGAGACCATCTTGAATTTTTCTCTTACGAGAAAATGGTTTAACACCCTGAAGTCGACAATGAGGCACAAGCCACCATTCCTCTTCAGATTGAGAAAATACCTCGAGTAGAAACCGTAGCCCCACTGCTCATGGGGAACTGGTTCTACCGTGTCCGCCGCTGAAAGGGCAGAAAGTTCCGATTGAAAAACTACCTGATGGGCGGCTGTACCCCAAGATGGACAAGGGGAAGCGTCTCTGGGTGCCTGCTGAGATTTAGGCGGTAGCCCTGGCAGACAATGGATAGAACCCAATGGTCCAAAGTGATTGCCTCCCAGTGGAAGGCGAAGCAAAGAAGCCTTCCACCAACTGGGAGATCGGCCACCATGGGAACCGGCGTTTAGCTCGTGCCTCCTCACCCCCAGTCAAAAACCAATAGGTGGGGCTGCTGGGGGTCTGGTTGGGCCCTCAGAACTCGCTGCTGCCGGCCACGGCCTCGAGGGCTGGACCACAGTGGGTGAGTATGGGCAGCTGGAGGGAAGTGTTTCCTTGACTGGTAGAAGGGCTTGCGAGAGCTCGGCCTGGAGGACTTCCTGGTGGTGGAAGGGCCCTTTGAGGGACTGGCGGAGAATTGCTGAAGAGTATCATGCTGATCTTTCAGCTGCGCCATGACCTCTCAACTTATCCCCAAACAGGTTCTCTCCTGTAAAGGGGAGGTCCGTAAGCCAATCCTGAACCTCCGGTTGGAGGATCAGTGCCAAGGCGCTAACTCCACTGGTGGCTAGGCAGGCAGCGGTTTCGAAGACATCATAGGTAGACCTGATCTCATGTCTACCCGCCTCGAGTCCCAGCGAGGCAATGGCTGCAAGGGACTCCTGCTGTTGCTGGTGAAGGCCCTCCACAAACTTCTGGACTTGCTTTCATAGGTTGCGGTCATATTGGGTCATGTACAGCTGGTAGGCTGCAATACGGGCCACCAGCATAGCCCCTTGGAACATTTTCCTCCCTATGCCGTCGAGCTCCCTGTGTTCGTGCTCTGGAGGGGCAGAAGCGTGTTTCTGGCTTTCTTAAGCAGGGACTCCATCATCTCAGACTGGTGGGGTAAGTGCCGCCGTTCAAAGCCCATGGCCTGTTCAACCAGATAAGTCGAATCAGCTTTCCTGTTCATCGGGGCAACAGACACTGGGGGTTTCCAAATACAGAGGAGTATTTTAAAGATGTCATGGACCAGCACCGCCATGACCTCTTTTGGAGCATTGATGAACTGGAGGACCTCCAGCATCTTATGACAAGTATCCTTCTGACAGGAGCTGGAAGGCAATGGCCTCGTCATGGCCCTCACAAAGCTGGTGAAAGACAGGTCCTCTGGCAGAGAGCGACGCCGTTCTTCTGGAGGGGAAGGCTACAAGAGGGGGTCATCTGAGAACTCAGACACGTCAGAGGCAGCTGGAGGGACCCTCCTCCTCACTAGGGTCCGGACGCTGAGGGCGGGGACTGGGAGGGATGGAAGGCCTGAGCCCCAAGGTCACCGAAGGGGCATCGGCAGCACTGATGGACCCCCAGGCATTGAAAGGGGAATTGGCCACGGTACGGCGGGAGGCAATGGCAGCTGCCTGGGGAACGGCAGGCGTGGGCGCCTGGTCCCTGAGGCCTCAGCCTCCTTGAGGACCCAGGAATCTGAATCGCTCCAGTGGAGGGCATCGGTGGCCGAGGAGGCATCGGAGGCCTCTTGGGCACTGGTTACGTCAGTAGGACGCCAAGAAGGATGTCCAGACGCTCCAGCAAAGGTTCAAACAACGAAGGCAGAGGCTCGGGCACCGGTATGGGGCTGGTGGCACCGGCAGCTCGATGATCTGAAGCGCTTTTGAGCTCTGCCGCTTGCACCCTGTGGGTCCAACTCCTCCTGAAAGTCCTGGGTAATAAGGACTGATGGAGGGGAACAAGGCGTCTCAGGCGCATCCTCGGAGGGACCATGAGGAAGCACGGTGCCCAGCTCCATTGTGAGAACTCCTCAGGCTTCTGGGCACATCGGAGGATGGGGCCACTGGTGGCCGGTGCCGCTTCGATGGCCGCTAATGCTGCTTCAAAACCGGGATCGTGTCGGGACAGTGAACGTGTCTATGCTTCCTGGGTTTTCGGTGCTTGGCCCGGTCTTTCCCCTGTGCAGAGGACGAAGATGACCCCAAGGTTAGGGGGAGGGGAGAGACCACAGAGAATCAATCTCCCTTTCCTTGATCCTTAGGGGACCGCCAGGGAAAGCAATGGAGACTGTTCCCCGCGGTCCTTAGGCATGGAGACACCACCAGAGGGTTTTGGAGAGCCAAAAATCTTCTCCATTTTATCTAGGCATGCACGACGTCCTTTGGTGGTCATTTGATCGCACAAACGACTCCCTTGAACATCGTGCAAGGCCCCAAGGCAGAGGATACATATGTGGCAAGAGAACAGATCTAGAGCCTTCTGCTCATACCACACAGAAAACCTCCATTTCAGTCCATAGGACTTTCTAGTGGAAAGCTTTCTGGAATCTACAAGGACCCGAGACATCTTTATTAACCTCTCAACATCTAGGCTGTAAGTGACAGAGCCTGGAGGATCGCGTACAGAACACCCCTGCCCCAATGGTGGGCAAAAGGTGTCAAAGGCTGGTTCCTTCTTTCCTGTTGTATCTTCCTGTTGCAGGGGGACATAAATAAGCACACATCTGGGCTCCCCAGATGTGGATGATCCAGTTCACTACCTCCTTGTCCAGAGACCACTGAAGGCACAACAAGTCTGTCCACTATCACATTCTCCATTCCGACCAGATACATGGTCCTGAGTACCATCCCGTGAGGCAGGGCCAAGGACCAGATCTGGACCTCTTCCAGACACAGGAGGTAAAACCCTGTGCCTCCCTGCTTGTTGACATACCACATCACATCTTGGTTGTCTGTATCAGGACTGTAGTCCACAGGGGATGAGGCCCTGGGTGTTCTGCCTTCGTCTAGAGCAGGGGTGGGCAATTAATTTTCCCATGGGGCCGCATGAGAAATTGGGATGGTTTTAGAGGGCCGGACTAATATAATTAACTCAGTTCTCAATAGCCCTACTTATGAAAAGACAGCAGTTTACCACCAATGCATGTCCTCTGAGAAAACACAACAAATAAGACCGATACAAACGCTTACATGCTAGCAAAATATCTCATCTCGGTAACAGACACAGAACCGACCTAACATACTCCCAGGATCTGTAGTAATGCACAAACTAATCCGCACACAGTTACACCTGTATTATGGAATACACTCAAACAGGAGCAACCCTATCTATGAAAAGGCAACACTACAAATATTAAATCAGGTCCTAAAAACCAATACACCTCTTATTAGGAAAACAGAACTAGCAAGCACTATAGATCCCCACACAGAAATAATTGTAAAACTATACTAATAAGCAGAATAAATGTTTCAAAACAGCTATGAACAGAATAACATCCAACAATTAAAAACTCATAAAAACTATTAAACATTCTCCAAACACCAATAAAATATTTCAAAAAAGCAGACACCACACAATTAAAATGGCAGTCAAGAAAAATAAACTTAAAGCCACCTTTACTTACCCCCTCCAGCAGCTCTCCTACTCCCCTTCCCTGCAGGCCGTGGCACACACCAGAAGCAGCAGTAGAAGCTAAGCTCTATACTTATGGTCCTCTTCCTTAGTGCCCATGTCTCTCACACACACACCATACCAGTCATGCCCCCATGACCAGTTTCTGTCTCTCACACACCAATCATCTCCCAAACAGTCTTTGGCACACACACACCAGTCACCTTCCTGAACAGTTTCTCTCATGCCATACACACACACACAGGCTTCCCACTCCCGTGTTTACTTACATATATGGGCTTCTCACTCTCATAATCACTTTGTCTCTCTCTCTCTCTCACACACACCCACACACTCACTCACCAGTCTCTCACTCCCATGCTTGTTCTCTCCACATGCACAGGCTTCTCACTCCCATAATCACTTTCTTTCTTTCTCTCTCTCACACACACACACCCCAGTCTCTCACTCCCATGTTCTCTTTCAGATATACAGGCTTCTCCCTCCCATGATGTGTCTCACACACACCCAGGTTTCTCACTCCCATGCTCACTCTTCACATGCACAGGCTTCTCATTCCCATAATCACTTTCTGTTACACACACTCCAGTCTCTCTCATTTCCATGCTCACTCTCCACGTGCACAGGCTTCTCATTCCCTGAATCACATTCTCTCACATTCACACTCACCAGTCTTTTTCTCTCACACACACCGTCACCTTACCAAGCAGTCTCTCTCTCTCATGCATGCACACTCACCCAGGTTTCTCACTCCCACAACACCAGGCTTCTTACGCTCATGCTTTCCCACATACCCAGACTTCTCACTTCCATGCTTTTTCACACACACACACACACACACCAGTCACCTCCCTGACTGTCTCACACTCTCACATACACATCAGTCATCTCCCTGAGCAATCACTTTCATTGTCGCTCACATACACACACACACACACACACATCAGCTCTCTGACCAGTCAATTACACACAGGCTGGCTGGCTGCTTCTCTTTCTTTCTCTTACTCACTTCCTCTTCCCCTCCCGAGCACAAATGGGAGCTGCAGCAGCCCCCGCAGGCCAAGAAAGAAGAATCCCATTGGCCGCGGAAGGCTCATGCTGCTGACTCCTCTCTCGATTACTGGCTGCTTCAATTGCTCGGGGACTGACGCTGCAGCTGACGCGGCACGGCTCTCCTTCCCGCGCACCGCTCCGTGTATCACTTCCTGTTCCGGGTCACGGGAGGGGGGTGCAGGCGCGGGAAGAAGAAAAGGCCAGCCGCGGGTACCACAGCTTCTTCTAACACCGCTGCCGTTCCCACTGGGCTTGAACGTGCTGACAGCCCAGCGGCAATGGCAGCGGGAGAGACCGGGAGCGCGCGCCGCGGACCGGCAAAAAACTCCCACGGCCCGGTCCCAGTCCGCGGACCGGTGGTTGAGGACCCCTGAGATAAAAGACCACGAAAGGCGGAACTGTGACATATGTAGGAAAGAAACTCAAGCGAAGGCACGCTGCCCGATTGGCCGGTGCTGGGCAAGGCTTGCCCAGCACCGGCCAATCGGACAGCGTGCCTTCGCTCGAGTCACTCCCTCCCCCCCCCACCGGACGCTGCCTTCCCTCTACAAGGGAAGGCAGCGTGCCTCATTCTCTGTCTGCTCTCAGCTGTGGGCGGGCCGGTCACAGACCGTAGGCAGGCCGGATTCAGCCCGCGGGCCGCCCCTTGCCCAGGTCTGGTCTAGAGGGACTGGCACTGGTGCCAGCCAAAGCAAAGATGGACGGGGGGGGGAGGGCTGCAGGCCTCTCTTTTCCTGCCAGCCTCAGTGGAGCTTCTTCCTTGGAAGAACCAGCAATGAGCACCGTATCAGCCAGGGGGAGCATCGGTGCCCCACCGGACATCAATGGCCTCCCAGGACCCAGTGCCAACTGGGTCAGTAACACACCAATAAGCACATTGAGCCGTTCCAGCAGCAGTTCCAGTAGGGTGAGTGCCGGCACCATTGATTGAATGCTCTGCAAAGCCCACTGCACTGCCACCTGGACCCTGTGCTCCAGTTCCTCCTCGAAAGTTGCCGATGCCTAAACAGACTGGTAGGCAGGAGGGGTGGCCAAATCTTCCTCAGATCCCCGAGGTGGATCAGCAACTGGCACCAGGACAAGTGGAGACCGTTGTGGACACTGGCATTGATGGAGAATAGGCATTCCTCACTGCAGGGTTACTTCAGGGGCATCACGGCATGAGCCGGTACTGTGCATTGAAGGTGACCAGTGCCAATGCTTCCTTGGTTTCCCCTCGGTGCTCGGCCCGGTGTTTCCCTGGTGCAGAGGTTGATGACGAATCATATGTCCTTGACTTGGAAGAGACTGACAGAGGCTAGTCCCCGACACCCCTATCCGCTAATGACTGACGGAACTGATGGCCCCGCCAATGCAGATGGCTAAATGTGCAACAGTGCAGCTCCCAGGTGCAAATGCCGCCAATGGCTCAGACTTCGACCCTAATTTTTTTTTAATCTTGTTCAGCATGATGTCCCTTGGGGGTCATCTGGCCACACATGCGGCAACATCGGCCATCGTGTGATGCCCCCAGGCAGAGGACATCTCATGAGGGTATGTAATGGATATGGCCCTCGGACACTGGAGGCACCAACTAAAACTGGACAAGACCATAACGAGCGAAAAGGGGAAAAAAATCCAGAGATTGACGGCAGGCGGTCAATGCCCAGGGGGAGAACAGAAGCAAAATAAAAACTTACCTGACCACCGAAAAACCTGACTGGGGAAACTAGAGAGACAGAGGGACCCGCATTTGATGAATCATGAGAAAACCCAAAAAGGACGGTGAAAATAGTTTCCAAGGCAATTTAAGGAAAGGCCACAAACTCACTCTACCGCAAGGTGAAAGATCCACGGAGAAAAGACTGAAGAGGGATCCCACGTGGACATGTGGAATAGGGCATGCTCAATATGCTAAGTCAATTTCCAGAAACTTTGACAAGGTACTGGTCCCTCAGTAGGCAGTTTCCTTTTAGCTGCCCCAAAAAGTTGAGGAAAACAAATACTCAGTGAGACTTCTGAATTTTAAGGCCCTGGCATAAATTCAAGAATAGGCAGTGCAGTTAAGTACATCATGTGCTGATGCCAAATACATGCAGCAGTCATGAAGGGACATTTTGTAGGAACATTGACATCTTTTGAAGCCTTTTTGTCTGCCATTTTAAAGAGCTGAAGTTGACAAAGCTAAAAATGGAAAAAATACCAGTAAAGCCTTTCAACAACCAGCTTAGGAGAGCAAATATTGCATTCTCACGAGTAGAGAGAAGACTAAGGAGACTAATGTGGCAACACCGGCATGGGAGCCTCCATGCATGCTGAGCTCCAAGAGCACTTTTCTGTCTCATCACAGTCAGATGACATCCAATTGTGTAGCCAATTTGTCCTGTTGTCCATGGAGAACAGGACAAGCATACATATGTGAAGAGGGAAAGGGTTAATGAGATGCTTAGATTCCACCTAGCCTTTTCCAGTACTGGATCAGATTATCCACTTTGTTCTGGTGGTCTAGGGCCTGGCAAAAAAAACAAACAAAAACCCAAAGACTCTCCAACTTCCATTTCTCAGTGACTGAAATATGGTCTCCATGAAATAAAAACTACATATGCATATGTTGCTACAGGTAATAGTTCAAAATATGAGCAGTGTCAAAGCTTCAAGCTTAGTTCCTATCCATACATCTTTCATAGGTATTCATAATTCAAGTAAAACCAGCACTGCCTGCATTTTTTTTTTATACCACAGTTCAAGCATGAGGCAAGCGATTCACTTTTGATATTTACCCTCAGCCAATTGGGTTTTCAGTATATCCACAAAGAATTTGTATGAGAAGTCTGCATACCATGGAGACTCAGTATATGCAAGCTCATATCATGCATACTCATTGTGGATATCCTGAAAACCTGACTGGCTGTGTGGTCCCCAGGACAGGTTTGGGAAGCCCTGGTTTAAGGGGTGGTTTAAGGAAATTAATCAGCTTTCTAGCACTTTTTTCTCCATTAGAGTTAGCTCACACTTTTTCAGTAGTAGTTCAAGGCAAGTTACATTCATGTATTTTATATTCCACCTTTCAGGCACTATAGGTATGTAAGCCTTCTGGGGATAAGAACAATCCTAGGTCATTTGATAAGCATTTTTCCCATACACACGACAGAAAAGCCTAAGTAAATAAGGCCTGAAGTATGGATCTGAGGCAATGGAGGGTAAAGTATCTTGCCTAAGGTCATAAGGATCAGCAGTAGAATTTGAACCCTGGCTTTCCTATTCTCAGCAAGCTGCTGAAATCACTAGGCTACTGCACTCTACCACTAAAAAATGGTGCTTTCCTCCAGACTTCATGCTCCAAATCCTTCATCTGCAAATCTGACATTGCAAAGATCTTAATGCTGCCCTTAAACCCAGAGTCAGCATTAACTTTACCACTCCAGGCATGAGCTGATGAAAGTTATTTGTACTTGCATTTAAGGCAGCTGAATTAAGAAGCTTATGAAAGATGTGCTAAAGATCAGCAGCTAAGGTTGAAACATTGACTGGTACTAGTAGGCACAGGTTTCACACTTGAGAAAATTCAACCCTTTTGCATAAAGCTAAAGAAAAATACCAAACCAGGTTGCTAAGTGAATGGGGAAACCACAACATTGCTCTTTTCTGAAGCTGCCCATATCTGTACAATTGACTTTTCCCTCACCCACCCCCCAAATCATCTGCTAGCTATGGTTCTTCATGGCCAAAATAGTTTAATGTCCTACTCTATTCCAGTTCATTCGATTCTGTTCATGCTGTTTAAATTTCCTTACTGGGGAATAACCTTAAAATGAGCTTTACCAAGAACTCCTTCCCTGCTACTGACAACCAGGAATTCATGTGCAAAGTGATCAAAAACTAGAAAGTGGACAAGCATTGAAATGGTACATGCAAGATTAAAAACCACAAAAATATTTCAAAAATCAAAGATAAGTGCTGCTAAATTTCTAAATCAATGTTTATAATTCTCTTGCATACCATTTCCTAACATGCCCTCAAGTCCTTCCCAGCCAGCAAGTGGGCGACAGTTAAGGAAATGCATCAGGACTACTTAGAAGTTAACCCAAAATCTTGGGCTTGATTTTGGGACTTAACCTCTTCTCCCCTCTATGGAACATGTCAGTGACCATGCCCCAAACTACACAGTTTCCTAAAATGTTAATTATGAATGCCCCGAAAAAAAAGTTACGTGGTAACATGCAGAAGACACAGCAAAACATGCAGAACAGTTTACAATTTGTTTTCCCAGCCTCTCTTTCCTCGCTCCATCATGTCAGGTGAGTGAATCAACTGTTCCAGGGCGGTGTGATATCTTGTACCAGGCTGTACTGTAGGGTGCTAAGGAAAGAAGCAAACACGGGAGAGGAAGGGAGCTGGTGTGAAAGGGAAGGTGCAGAAAGTAGCTTCAAGTACAAATCTGTGGAAGTAGGAAACATTTTGTGGGACCAACTGACTCCATTTTCACTGGCTAGGCTGATTCTGTCCCAGTTTTATTCTGCAGCATGCACTTTCCCTAAGCAGTATTTACAAACCCATACACAGAGTGGGGTAAAATGGAGTGGATCAGCCTAGCCAGACAAAAAACACAGCCATATGGTTACCCAAATTCTGATGGAATGAGCCAATGCTTGGTTTCAAGAACATTTTAACTCCAACAAATCAGCAAGGTTGAACTCCTTGAGGGTCCTTATATAGCACTTTTATTTTACATCTTTCCATAATTTTCAGCTTAGCACATGAAAACTGTTTCTTCCCTGATAGCACCAAACTGCTGAATCTTGTAGTCTCATGCTTCTAGAGCAACTTGATAGGTTCAGCAAAAGGGGCATCCCATAATTAGGGGAAAATACTTATTGGAACTTAATGTTCCTTCTAGGTGTAGTGCTGTAGTTTAGCACAAGATATCCACTGGGAAATGTTTCAATCTAACATTTTGAGTCAGCATGAGGGGTTTGAAGTTCAAGTCTGCAAGTAAACTGACGCATAGGCACCCAATTACTCACTCAAGAATCCTGCAACTTTAGTTCAACTATAAACATACTTTGTGGACTTCAGGTAAGCAATGAAGAATCATTTCTGAAAATGACTTCCCCAAAGCTGGATGCTGGAGAAAGTAACCTAGCACTGCTTTTTTTTATTGTTTAAACCAGGAAACATATCAGCAATAAAGACCACTGAGTGTTTTAAAAGTAAGTTACTCCAAGTTGACATTCATAAGAATTTAGGCATACTGTGCTCTTGGATGAGCCAAAGTATTTTTATGTTGTGATACAGGTGATTCAAGTTAAGACTCTCCTGTCCAGGGCTAACCAGGCTCTCAGCATGCTTTGGCTCAATATCTGCAAACAGCAGGTATGGCAGTGGCATACAGTACAGATAACCAAAGCTGATGAAAGCACATCACTGAAAGGTTAAGCTTTGAGAGAGGCTTCTGTCCCAGTCGGTTGGGAACTTGTGATATGGTCACCTAATTAAGGTCATCTTAACAGAGGAGTTTGCAATTTTTGCATTTGTTTGCCTCTAATTCTCTCCACCTTGTAACCATTCTATTAGTTTCTACATGTGTCTGCTAAATCAGTTTTATGTTTAAAAACCATTCTAAAGTCCAGGTTTTGCTCAAAAGCTCCTCTGGGTCTTCAGAGCAGTAGGATTAAAGTTCAGTGTTTTGTGTGTCTTAGCATTTAAAAAGCAGAGGATGTGGAAACAAGGTGAAAAGCATTAAACTGGAAAAGGATTATGCTCCTAAGTAGCCATGGCAACAGTACAGGGAGGGGAGGAGAGATGACAGGATGTTGGTACATACTAGTTGACTGTACTCCCCCAAGAGGAGCTGCTTGAACTATAAGCCCAGTGATAAGCAAGCAGTACAATTCCTCACATGTTAAAATGCAAGTAAGCACAGAAACTGGTTAGCAGGACCAGAGCGCAAGGAAAAGTTTCCTTACCATAAACAGTGTTTCCGTAGATAGCACGATGAATTAACCATGTTGTCTGGGACATCCTCCAGTGGCCTGTAGACGGAGCACCTCAGCGATTACAGAGCTTTGGCTCATTGCGACTGTGCATTTCTTCCTGCACGAATTGGTTTCTTCTCCTCAGTCTGTAACATAGCACATTCAGCAAAGCAGAACTTCTTTGGAGGCTGTCCAGGGATGCGAGTAGGTCAGCATGGCTAATTCATCCTATCATCTACAGAAATACTATTTATGGTAAGCAAACTTGCTTTTTCCAAGTCAATAGCAGGGCTGAATTAGCCATGCTGTCTGGGAGTCCCCAGCCTTGGGTTGTGATCCCCTACTTATACATTCTGAATGGGGACTGGAACCCCTCTTGGACACCGAAGTCTTGTATCCACAACCCGTTCAACTATGGGCAGTCTCATTTTTTCACTGAAAAAAACACCCCCGAGCCCAGTGCTGCATCTGAAGATGTTTGCTGATCCAGACAGTAGTGGGATGTGAAAGTGTGTAGAGATGACCAGGTAGCAGCTTTGCAAATGTCCAGCAATGGTACCTAGTGAAGATGTGCTAATGACACAGCCACTGCTCAAACCTGGTGCGCTCGAGCTTTGTCAGGAAGAGTTGATCTCTTTTCGTGACAAAAATGAATGCATTGTGATATCCAGCTTGATATAGTCTTTTGCCACTGGCAGGCCATGGGCGATTGGATTGAAAGACACAAACTGAGAAGATCTCTCCGGAAGTTGTGTCCTTTGTTTATAGTACGCTAAATCTCTCTTACAGTCCAAGGTATGGCGGAGACAATGTCATTGCTATGGGGCTTTGGGAAGAAGATTGGCAACACCACCTTGTGTAAGGAGGGATAGGGGTCATAAGGTAACTGTGGTGAAAAAACTGTAAATAGGGCGAGTAATGAACAAGGGCTTGAAGCTCACTGACTCTCCTGGCAGAAGTCACTGCAACCAGGAATACTACTTTCCAGTTGAGGTATTTTATGTGACTGTCCATTGGTTCAAATGGTGGGAGCATCCGTTCCAGTATTTAATTTGAGATCCCAAGGGACTGCCAGCTTGGTCACTGGTGGTCGTAGTCTCAAGATACCTTTCATGAACCGGGAAACCATGGGATGGTTCAATATTGGAAGTCCTCTGTGTGGATGATATGCCGCAATAGCACTCACATGAACCCTGATTGAGGCTGTTGCCAAGCCAGACTGGTAGAATGTGTGAAGGTACTCCAGTAAAGTCTCTGGTGAACAGGAGAATGATCTCTTTTGCCCAACACCAATTCAAATAAGAGTACCATTTCCTTTGATAATTTTTCTTTGTAGAAGACTTTCGTGACGATATGAGGATGTCCTCAACCCCTGCCAAGTGCAGGTAGTTCAATACTGTCTTCTCAATTTCCATGCCATGAGATGCTGTGAAGAATACATGTGGTACAGTAGTGTTCCTCCCTCCTGCATCAGCAGATTCCATAGGTCCTCCTATCTCGTTGGAAGGCAAGGTGAAAGAGGAACCAGACAGGCGTACCAAGTTTGTCTCTGCCACGTTGGAGCAATGAGTATCAGGTCCGCCACATCCTCGATGCATTTCTATATTGACCTGGAGATTAGAGGAATCGAAGGATAAGTATATAGAAGACCCCCTGTCCACAGGATGAGGAACATGTCCTGCGCGAACCTTTCCCAGCTGGGATATACAGAACAGAACACCCAAACCTTCCTGTTGCTTTCCGTGGTGAACAGATTCATGTGGGCAAGACCCCTCGTCTTGAAGAGATCATCTGCTACACTCTGATCTAGAGACTATTCATGTCGGTGGAACACCCTGCTTAGAGGGTCTGCTTGCAAGAAGACAGCATATGTCTCTGCCCATTCGAGGATCTGGATCGCCTCCTTGCAAAGAGGCCAGGAACCTGACCCTCCTTATGCAAAACATGGCCACTTGATTGTGTGGATCATGACATTTCCCTGCAACTTGGTTTGAGAAGGTCAGAAGGGCATTTTGAATCGCTCTTAGCTCCAGCAAATTTGAGAATTGGCCTCTGATGGGGACCAGAGTCCCTATGTTTAGTCTGCCCGTGTGCCCCCCAGCCAGTCATTGAGGCATCCGTGATCAGAATTATCTGATGCATTGAGCTAAGGAAGAGCGCTCCCGCAGAGTAGTTGTGTGGGAGTAGCCACCATGTTATGTCTGTGCGCATGACATTAACTTCACTTTGGTGTGCAAAGCTGAGTGAACTGAGTCCATTGGGACTAATCTCCATTGCAGGCATCTCATATGGAGTCTAGGATGTGGTACTACATAGATCACCGCCATGTGGCCCAGAAGGGATAAAACTTGGCAGGCAGAGGGGCGAGTTATAATCTGCAGTTGAGGCACTAACAAGTGAATGGTCTTTACTCTGTCTTCTAGAAGATAGACTTTTCCTGCAACTGGTTTTTTTTTTTTTTGCTTGTTTTTAACTGTTTGAGAGAGTTGTGATACAGAACAATTCCAAAACATCAACATCCAACATATACATAACATGATACTCCAACCTCTATTTTTGCTTCAATAAGTTGCAGAATCTGAGTGGGCTGGAGATGTGATTTTTCGTAGTTTGTTAGGAAGCCTAGATTCTCCAGACAATGAATGGTCTATGCCAAGTGCTGCCATAGGGAGTTCACCTCTGAGGCTACCAGAAGCCAATTGTCCAGATAAGGGAATAGTTGGATCCCCCCCCCCCCAGTGGAGGTGGGCCACTGCTACCACCAACATTTGGTAAAAACTCTCAGGGCAGATGACAGACGAAAGGGGAGTACTTTGTATTGGTAGTGAAGTCCATTGATCTGAAAATAGGTAATGCCATGAGGAACGGTGCACCAGAAAGTGAGATCATGCATCTTTGAGATCTATCAAGCACATCCAGTCATTGGGTTGAAGGGTAGAATGACTTTAGGAAGGTCATTTTGAACTTTCCCTTGGAATGGATTTTTTGAGGGCTCTTAAATCCAGGATTGGATGGAGACTCCCTAATTTCTTTGGTATGAGAAAATATTGGGAATAAAACCCCAAGTTGTGTTTGCAAACAGGCACCACCTGAATGGCTTGCTGGCACAGAAGAGGACACTTCCTCTTGTAGATGTGGTGTCTGGGCAAGGTTCTGCATAGGAGGTGTAAGGCGCGGAACTGGTGGGGCCTCCTTGAATTTTAACTGATAGCCTTCGTGAACAATGGTTAAAACCGAACATCCAATGTGATTGCCTGCCAAGAGTCATAAAAAAAGGGCTATATGGCCTCCCATACATGGCAGTGACAGTGGCCTGGTTATCCTCAAACTCTGTGGTGGCTTCTGGGTGGTAGTAGACAGCTGTCTGTTGGCACTGTGCTCTAGATCTGTTCCTGGAGGGCATTGGCTGTGCTTGTGGCCTGAACTGCATAAAGGACTGCGTCCAGTAAGGGGTAAATTGCCGATACGGACATCATTGATAATTGGGTCTTTGGTAATTGGAGTAATACCTCCTGGACACCAATAGCTGATCTGAGGGAGAAGCCAGGGATTGAACTGCTACATTTTGTTCCTTTAGTTGTAAGTCTGCCTCCCACAACTTGTCTCCGAAAAGATTATCTCCCTTACACAGAAAGTTGGCTAACTTATTGTGCTTATCTTGGCCTGACTTTGTTCTTTTGGCTGTTGGTATCGCAGCCAAGAGGACGTTTGATGGGGCCCCCACTCATAATGAATTTCTGGTTCTGAAATGTTAGATGGTCTAAGCTTCTTCAATAAAGGCTCTTGAAGCTGGAGTGAATTTCTGTTTCTTCGTGAGGTGGAGGAAAGGTCAGAGAATACCCTCCTTGAAACCACAGAGGAGCCCCCCTGACAAAAGAGTCTGGGTGTGTTCCTGCATCAGAAAAGCCCCTGTCCTGCAGTTCATGTGTTTTAAAAACACACTGGGATCCAGTCCTGGTGTTTTCATCAATGCAGCTTAGATGGGGCAGCCCTGTGTCTTCTGGGGGTCCTCCTGTGGCACTGCGTCTGGTGCGTGCGTCGTGCACGCTGCAGCCTCAGATGAGAAATAGTGGAGGCAGCACTTGTGCCGGGTGAGCGGGGGAATGTGTCAATGTGCGCCTGGGCACATGAGCACATCGTGCTTTGGGATTAGTGACGTAGTCTCCTGCGCTGATGCCTGGTGAGCATTGGAGTGCGCCAATGCAAGTCTGAGCGAGCCACACGCCTGGATTGATGAGCTGAGACTCCGTCTTCCCTGGACGTGAAGTGTCTGTCTTGCATTGATGCGGTGCATTGCCCACCACATTCGCAGGCAACGGCCCGACTGATGGTACCTCTCGGCAGGCAATGGCTTTGTGGTGCGTAGAAAGCGACGGGGGTTCCCGAACCAATTGCTTACTTTGCGGTCCTAGAGAGGAGGACCTTTTTGCTTTTGCCGGTCTATGAACTTTTGGTCCTGGAGGAGAGTGAGGAGTGGCGCTCTGAAACCGAAGCATAGGATCAGACTTCATCTCAGACACACTATCTCTGCGTGTAGCCTCTGTGCCCTGGGTGACCACAGTCCCAACAATTGTACTGGTTATGCTCAGGGACCAGGCAAATGTAGCAGAAGTCATGTCAATCTGTGATGGACATAACCTTATCGAACTGGCAATATTTGAAGCCAGGCAGTTTTGGGTGCCATTCTGCTGTTTTTCCTTTTTTTTTTTAAACTCTGTGCTGCCACTTGCGATTGGCAGCGCAGAAAAAACAGACTGAAAAGGAACTGATTAGCACAGGAAGATGCACACAGTTGCAGAGCCAAAGCTCTATAATCGCTGAGAGATGCTCTGACCTACAGGCCGCTGGAGGACGTCCCCATACAACATGGGTGATTCAGCCCTGTTATTGACAGGAAAGATGCTGCAACAAAGACCATGGATATTTAGTCCATAGTGATAACCTTCCATGGGGAATTTAAACGCATTAGTGCTCTGCTTCCAGCTTGCAACATTATTAAGCTTTAGGAGTGCTACTGTTTGGTCCTCAACCCTTGCAAATTCCAGGGCCAGTGCAAGGGTATTAGGCACTCTAGTCGCCTTCTGCTTTGCCCCCCCCACTCCCGGTCGCACAGTCCCACCCAGGCTCACACATACTCTCTCACTCCTCTGTACGGAGAAAGTTGTCAGTGCCTGCAAGGGAGAGAGAAGTGCTGGGTTGGGTGAGCACAGAAGGGTTGCTCGTTACCACGGCTGCTGCCCCTGGGACCCTGGCACTCTAGGCCCCCTAGTGCTTCCACCAGCCCAGGCAAACTCACCAACTTCCACATGACTTTTACTGATTTCTTCTTGAACTTTTCAGAGACTGCTATACTTTATTCTAGAGGTGGCCAACCAGTGGCTCTTTCATGTGTAAAATGAGGCTCTTGCTCTCCTGGGCCATATGGGTCCTGGGCAGAACTACAGAGTACAGGAGGGAGGGACTGCAGAAGGAAACATGTAATTGAAGAAAGCAGAGAAGAGTCATTCTGCTCCAGCCCCTTCTCTCCTGACGTCACAAGTGCTGTTGGTTGCTGCAAAGAGGAACTGAAGTAACAGGGTTTCTCTGCTCATTTTCTCCTCCCCACCTTCTGCAATCAGCAGCAGTAGAGGAAAGGAGGTGAAGCTAGAGCCAACAGGTCAGCAACCTACTCCAGCTCATTATCATCCTGTCCAATCCCCACCCCACCTGCTGCCTGGAGTAAAGGGTTCTTTTTTGGACTGCTACTAAATGGAAGGAACTGGAGTACACAGCCCCAGGCCCACCAGCTAGTGAACATAGTGATGTTCAAGACTTAAGATTCAACTGATAGCAAATGAGGAGAATGGAGCTCCAATCAGGCCAGAATAATTTGTGGTAATGGAAAAAGGGGTGAATGTAGTTAATGAATACTTTGGGAAGCAGGGCATTACATGAATGTTGGGGGAGGACAGAGGATTAAATGCTTGAAGTAAAAGTAGTGCAAGAGGGAGTGAATGCTTCAGAAAGCAATGACATAAGGGGTGAATGTTGCAAGAGCTGGGGGGGGGGGAGGGGGTGAACAGCACAAGGGGGAGTTTATGCTGTAGGGAATATGGGTGAGGGATTTGAATATTGTTTCCTTCCCCATCTTCCAGAAGTCAGAAATGCAAATTGGAGTGTCTGGCACCTTATTCCTCTAAGATCCATGTTGTCACCTGTTCTGCAACAGGTGTGAGGGGACTAGGGCTTGGGTTGAGGAAGAGAGGGCCAGGATTGGATACTATGAGAGACATGTTGGGGGGAGTGAAGGAGCCATGAGAGCAAGAGTTTGTGGTGGAAGGGGCTCAAAAAAATGGGGAAGGCATTAGACAGTTGTGGGAAAGGCAGTGGGATGGTATGTGTGCAAGAAAGTCAACCGTAATCATTGGGGGAAGTGAAAAAAATAGAAATGGTATCAAGATGGTGATGAGGGTGTGTGAGAGCTAGGAGAGTGAAAGGGAAGGGAAGGTAGGATGAGTGTGTCAGGTTGTGAAAGTGAAAGACAGGGTGAGAGCTAGAGGGGATGAAGAGTAAGACAGGGAGGATGACAGGGACAGGAGGGATAAAGGAAGCTAGAGGTGTGATGGGAATGGAAAGCCAGAGATTGTGGCTGGATGGGGAAAGATTTGAAAAAGTCACATGGTGGCAGGGGAGAGGGGTAGTGCAAAAGGGGGTGAATGCTTCTGGGATGAATTTTGGAGAGGTGATGGGTGTGTGAGAGCCAGAAGTGGTAATGGTGAAGTGTGTATGCAAGAGAGCCAAAGACACTGGAGTGGAATTTCAAAGGAGCGAGAGTAGGGGCAGAGCAGATACTAATGATGGGCAGATGTTGAAGACAGGGGGAGCAGAGTAGTACAAATGTCATTGTTCTTGTGGGGTTTGGGGAATGTTATGCTGGGGCTGCTGAGAGAGAGAGACTGATAGAGAAGGTGGGAGATTGAGAGAGATTGGACAGAGCATGGGCAAGAGAAAAGGAGATGTTGGTCAGAAATGCTGGTCAGAGACAAGTGGGGACAGGATGGAAGGACAGACTGGTGAGGATGGTAGGGAAACTGGTAGGAGAATTGAGAGACTGGGGGAAACGAAAGTGGTGGAGACAGTAGGAGGACTGAGATATAGCAGAGTTCTCCCAGGACAGCAGGATGTAGTCCTCACATGTGTGTGACGTCAGCAGACTGAGCCCTATCACGGAAAACTTTTCTGTCAAAGTTTCTAGAACATTTGACTGGCACACTGAGCATGCCCAGCATGCCATAATCTCGGTAGCCACAGGGGTCTCCCTTCAGTCTCGTTTGTAGCAAAAGGTGCGAGTGAAAAAATAAAATAAAACGTTTCGGGCCCAAATCTGCGGGGTGGCGGATCATAGCAGAATTCGATACAGTCTGCTAGCCAGTTGGAGAGAGTTTGTTTGCCCACTGCAACTCCCGGTTTGTTTTTGTCAAAAGAAACAAAGAATTGGGTGGATTTCCTATGGACTGCAGTGCGGTCTAAGTAAAACGCAAGTGCACGTTTACAATCCAAGGTGTGTAAAACCCTCTCGCCTTGGTGAGAGTGAGGCTTTGGGAAAAATGTGGGCAAGTCTACAGACTGATTCAAGTGGAAGTCAGTAACTACCTTGGGAAGGAATTTAGGGTGAGTACGTAAGACCACTTGGTCATGCAGGAACCTTGTATAGGGTAAGTATGTGACAAGTGATTGTAACTCACTAACCCTTCGAGCAGATGTAATGGCTACTAGGAAGAGAACTTTCCATGTAAGAAATTTAACATCGCAGGAGTGTAAAGGCTCAAATGGAGTGCGCATGAGCCTTGTAAGTACTACATTTAGGTCCCATTCAGTGACAGTGGCCGTGGAGGGGGCTTAAGTTGAAATAGGCACCTCATAAACCGGTTGACAAGGTGTTGCGCTGTTACCAGGGCATCCCCCACTCCTTTGTGGTACGCTGAGATGGTACTCAGGTGTACCCTCACCGAGGAAGTCTGGAGACCAGAATCTGAAAGGTGCCAGAGATAGTCGAAAAGAGATGGAGTGGGGCAGGAAAAAGGGTCGATACCTTTTTGCGTGCACCATATGGTAAATCTATTCCACTTAGAACGATAGGATTTTCGTGTGGAAGGTTTTCATGAAGCTACAAGCACTTGAAAGACATTAGTTGAAAGGTTGAGCAGTTGCAGGATCAAGCTTTCAACATCCAAGCTGTGAGGGATAAAGTCTGAAGGTTCGGATGGCGTAACATGCCGTGGTTCTGAGTTATGAGAGAGGGTGCTGCTCCCAGGCGAATGAGTTCTCTGATCAAGAGGTCGAGAAGCATGGGAAACCACACTTGTCGAGGCCAATATGGGGCTATGAGTATCATTGACCCTTTGTCCTGTTGTAGCTTCACAACAGTTTTGGCTATCAGCGGTATTGGGGGATATGCGTATAGGAGGCCTGTGTTCCAGGGGGCGAGCAAAGGCGTCCATGGCTAACGTGTTTTGTTGTCTGTGCAAGGAGCAGAATCTGTCCACTTTGTGATTCAGATCAGATGCAAAGAGGTCGATTGTTAGTTGACCCCAATGCTGGAAGATTCTCCTCGTTAGCACAGGATCCAGGGACTACTCGAAGATGGAACTGTCGACTGAGGTGATCTGCAACTACGTTCTGTAAGCCTGCTAGATAAGTGGCTCGTAGATGCATGAAGTGTGCAAGGGCCCAGGCCCAATTCTGCGCAGCCTCTTGGCAAAGAAGATAAGAATCTGTGCCGTCCTGTTTGTTCAAGTACCACATTGCAACTGTGTTGTCTGTTTGTATGAGAACTGTCTTGTGTGAAAGGCAGACCTTGGATGCATAGAGAGCATAACGTATGCTCGAAGTTCTAGGAAGTTGATTTGATACTTTGCTTCGAGTTGTGTCCAAGTACCTTGAGTTTGAAGGTTGTTCACGTGAGCTCCCCAACCCAAGTTGGATGCGTCCGTGGCTAAGGTTACTTGTGGAACTGGTTGCTGGAAGTGAAGACCTGTCAGCAAGTTGACTTTGATTGTCCACCAGAGAAGCGATAGACGTAGTTGGTGGGTTACATGAATCCGGGATGAAAGCGGTTGAATGGCTTGGAGCCACAAATTTCAAAGTCCATTGAGTTATTCTCATGGCCAGCCTGGCATTAGGAGTGACGTGGACCGTGGAAGTCATGTGGCCCAGCAACTTTAGGAAGTGATGGACTGAGGCTGTTTTCTTTGTACGCAGAGACATAGCTAGCTTGGACAGGGTGTCTGCGCGGTCGTTGGGCAGGAAGGCCTTTGCGACTGTGGTGTCCAGATCTGCTCCGAAAGTAAGGAGGTGAGATGGAGTCAGGTGGCATTTTGGTAGTTGATGAGAAATCCCATGAGTGTAGTAAATTGATAGTGAGCTCGAGACCATTGAGAGCTCCTTGCTTGAATTGGCTATTGATGAGCCAGTCTTCCAGATAAGGAAACACGTGTATGCTGTTCCTGCATAGATGGGCCGCAGCCCCTGCTATGCACTCTGTAAACACACGGGCTGCCGAGGCAAGTCTGAAAGGCAGAACCCGGTACTGAAAACGTTGATGTCCCTCTAGAAAATGCAAGTATTTGCGGTGATGTGGGGATATTGGAATGTGAGCATATGCGTCCTGAAGATCCAGAAAACAGAACCAATCTCCTTTTTGCAGAAGGGGAAGCATGGTGCCCAGGGACACCATCCTGAATTTTTTTCTGGTGAAATTTGTTGAGATTGCGGAGGTCTAGGATGGGGCAGAGGCCGGCTGATTTCTTTGGAAAGGAAAATTGGTCCTTACCTAATTTTCATTCCTGTAGTACCACGGATCAGTTCAGACTCCTGGGTTTTGCCTGCCTCCCCCCTCCAGCAGATGGAGACAGAAGTTTTAACAGACTCCATCCCATCCCCCTGAGGTGCCACCTAGAGTCTGTCAGTATTACACTGTACCCAAGCAGAGAAAAGTAAAGTAGTACAACCAAAATCCCCCCCCCCTCGTAGAGCAGAGTGAATGAAAACTGGTAACATGAATGAAAACATGCCCATTCTCTTACCCTTTTAAGGTGGGCGCACAATATCAAAATGCATTGAATAAATCTGCAGAATATGAACATCAACCAGCCGAGCGGACTCTCCATTTCCCCATGGGTGGGACTCTGGACTGATCCGTGGTACTACAGAAACGAAAATTAGCAGGTAAGGACCAATTTCCCTTTCCCTGTATGTACCCGGATCTCACTTTTCCTGGGACCACTCCATAGGACAAACAGATGGTCCGAAAGATAGAAACCGTTCATGACCTCCAAATAACGTATCAGCACGCGTCTGACGTCCAACTGTCTTAACTCCCTAGACTTGGAAGTAGAAAAATCTAGGCCAAGGACGGGAGCTCCATCTGATTCAAATGAAAAGAGGACACTACTTTCGGAAGAAAGGAGGGAATCGTTCGTAAAGAAACCCCTTCATTAGAAATCTTTAAGGAGGGTTCCCAAGATAAGGCCTGTAGCTCCAAAACACACTGTGCCGATACAATAGCCACGAGGAAAACTACCTTCAAAGTCAGATCTTTCAAGGTTGCCCGCATCAGCGGCTCGAAAGGTGCACTACAAAGGGCACGGAGAACCAGGCTGAGCTTCCACGAAGGACAGGGGTTCTGAATCGGAGGATGCAGATGTTTACAACCACACAGAAACGAACCACATCCGGATGAGATGCTACAGTGAGGCCATGTACCTTTTCCCGAAAACTACCAAGGGCTGCCACCTGAACTCGTAGGGAATTGAAGGTTAGACCTTTTACTAGACCTGCCTGCAGAAAGGCCAGAACATCCGGAATAGTAGCCCTGGACAGCTCCTCGAAAATACCCCAAACTGTCGTAGGCTATGGAGGTAGAAGTTTTACGGGACTGCAAAAGCGTAGTAATCACCTCTTCCGAATAACCCTTATTTCTCAAACTCTGCCTTTCAAAAGCCATGCCGCTAGACAAAAGTGATCTACCTCTGTGAAATAAACACCTTGTCACAGCAGGCAGGGATAGATGAAATCTCAGCGGGCCGTCTACCGCCAGATTGAGAAGGTCCGCAAACCACGGGCGCCTCGGCCACTCTGGCGTGACAAGTATTACCTTGCCCGAATGAGCCTCAATGCGGCGTAGAACCTTGCTGACAATGGCCACGGCAGAAAGACGTACAACAGAATGTCCTTTGGCCAGGGAAGCACCAGAGCGTTTACACCTTCCGCTCCTGGTTTTCTTCAACGACTGAAAAATCGAGGTGCTTTGGCATTGTGATACGTCGCCATCAGGTCCATCATGGGCTTGGACCATCGGTTGCACAGGAGACAAAGCCTCGGAGAGTTCCCACTCTCCTGGATCCAACTGGTGGCAGCTGAGAAAATCGGCCTGCACATTGTCCACTCCGGCAATGTGAGAGGCTGCTATCCTGTACATGTGCTGTTCCGCCCAGCTGATTAAAAGTTGAGCCTCCTTCGCCACCGGACTCCTCCAAGTTCCGCCCTGACGATTGATGTAAGCCACCATCGTCGCATTGTTGGAGAGAATCCGCACTGATCTCCCCTCTACTAAGGGAAGGAGGGCCTGTAGCGCCAACCGAACCGCTCTGGTCTCCAACCGATTGATCGACCAAGAAGACTCCAACCTCGTCCACTGACCTTGCACTGCCATTCCTCGACAAACCACTCTCCACCTGGAGAGGCTGGCATTGGTGATTGCCACTATCCCCAGGACGGCATTTCCAAATCCACACCTAGTCGTAAATTGTCTGGACACAGCAACCAAAGAAGACTGGACCGTGCCGAATCAGTCAGTGGGAGAAGATGAAACTGTTCGGAGATCAAGGCTGATTGAAGAAGATGCATATGCGCAAAGGCCCAGGGCACCAGTTCAAGAATGGAAGCCATCGAACCAAGGACCTGCAAATAATCCCAGACCCTGGGACGAGGCATGGATTGCAAGGACTCCACCTGAGAAGCTTGGACAATCTTTCCTCGGTAAAGAAATCCTTTCCCAAGATCGTGTCGAACCGAGCACCCAAAAACTCCAAGGACTTGGAGGGAACCAGGTAACTCGTCAGGGTTGACCACCCAACCCAACGAGCTCAACATCTGTAGCACCCTCTGCACCGCTGCCCTGCTAAGGTGTTCTGACTTCACTCGAATCAGCCAATCATCCAGGTAGGGGGTGTACCAAAATCCCCTCCTTTCACAGGCCTGCTGCCACAACCATCATTACCTTGGTGAAGAATCTGGGTGCCATCGCCAGACTGAACGGTAGCGCACAAAATTGAAAATGACGCCCCAGGACCACAAACCGCAGATATTTCTGATGATCCAGGCGTATAGGAATGTGCAAGTAAGCTTGTCAGATCTAGAGATGCTAGGAATTCCCCTTTGTGTACAGACGCTATCTCCGAGCAAAGAGTTTCCATTTGAAAATGAGGCACCTTTAGAGTCCGATTGACTAAGTCTAGGATGGGACGGAAGGTGCCTTCCTTCTTGGGCACCACAAAGTAGATGGAGTAGCGCCCTCGCCTGAGCTCTCCTGCGGGTACCGGAACTATGGCGCCTAGGTCCTGTAACCACCGCAGAGTGTCCTGTACCGCCCGGCGTTTTTTGTGGTACCCGCTTGGGGAAACCATGTACCGCTCATGGATCGACCGAGCAAAATCTAACGCGTAACCGTGTTCTGCTATACTGAGGACCCACTGATCTGAGATTAAGTTGGTCCACTCTTTTAGAAAAAGGGATAACCTCCCCCCCCCTATTCCTGGGACGGAAGAGTGGTCCGGCCTCGCTTCATTGCGCTGACTTGGGACCCCCATGCGATTGTGGGGCTCCATCTCTGGCAGGCCGGCGCCCTCGAAAGGACTGATTTCAAGAAGATTGGCGGCCGGGACCCTGTCGAAAGGACGAACCAGTGGAATGTGAAGAGCGAAACCAGTGATTTTCCCGAAATCTTGCCCATTGAGGAAAGGGTCCTCTCATCCTGGGTCTATCCTCCAACCACCTATGGACTTTATTCTTCCCCAGAGATTTAATCATGTCCTCCAATTGTTGCCCGAAAATCAGCTTACCCTTGAAAGGTAAGGAACTCAGTTGAGCCTTAGAGTAAACATCCGCAGCCCAATGTCTGAGCTAGAGGAGCCTGCAGGCTGACACAGCCGAGACCATAGCCCTGCTAGAAGTCCTCAATAGATCATAAAGCGCGTCAGCACTGTAAGCTACCGCCGCCTCCAGGCACCCTGCTTGTACCGCCTCACTCGCAGAAAGGGATACTGTGGCTTGCAAATCCTGAACCCAGCGGAGACTGGCTCGCAGCGCGAAACTGCTGCACATAGCTGCCCAGACTCCTAGGGCCGAAACCTCAAATCTTTTTAAGCTGCAACTCCAATTTGTGATCCTGCAAATCCTTCAGGGTAGTGGCTCCTGTTACCGGGATGGTGGTTTTCTTGGTCACTGCCGAGACCGCGGCGTCCACCTTAGGGACCTTGAGGTCCAGCGCTGCCTCCGGAAGCGGGTATAACTTGTCCATAGCCCAACTTACCTTTAAACCAAGGTCCGGAGTGTCCCACTCAAACAAGAGATCCATAACTGACATATGAAACGGAAAAGTTCGAGCTGGACCCCTGAGGCCCACCATCACTGGATCCATAGCCCCAAACCGTGAGCCCTCCGGAGGAACCTCAATGCCCAGCTCCTCCAGAATGGCCAGGATAAGTGGACCTAACTCATCCCTTCTGAACAGGCGGACCACTTTGGGATCATCACCCTCCACTAAAGGTGTGACTACTGGCTTGGTCGGCTGGTGCTGGTGATCCTGATCCGCATCCGGTCCCTCACTAGGGGCTCGTGGAGGAGACTCGCCTTCATCCACCCCGTCCGTATCTGAACTGTCCGCCTGACAGGAAAAGGACTGGAGAGGGTGTTTGGCCTTGGGGGCTTCTATGCCACTGTGCGACTTAGTACGCTTGTGGAGTGATGAACCTCCTGTCCTAGCCCCCAGCGGGACCTCACGGGGTAACCTTAGAGCCTCTGTTACCAGGGGGGATGGTCCCACCGGGACATAACAAACCCCTGGGAGGCTTAAAGAGATATCTCTTTTTTTTTTTTTTTTTTTTTTTTAAAGATTCCCTAAGGAACGAATACCAACAAAACTAAAAACCTAACACTAAACCCAGACTAAAGATTTTGCACCTCCATCATCTGCTGGAGGGAGAAATACTGACAGATTCTAGGTGGCACCTCAGGGGTATAGGATGGAGTCTTAAAACTTCTGTCTCCATTTGCTGGAGGGGAGGCAAAACCCAGGAGTCTGGAATGATCCGGGTACATACAGGGAATGAGAAAATAGTGGGAGTAGAATCCTCTGCCCCGCTGTGCCCAGGGAACAGCTTCCACAGCCCTGGCGCTCAGAAGGCTGGAGAGTTTTGACTAGAATGTGTGCGAGATCTTTGTGGATCCACAGCGGATAGGGTGGTGAATCCGGGGGTACTGTGAGGAAGTTTAGATGGTATCCTTGGGTTATAATGGATATGACCCATTGGTCTGTGGTAATGCTGAGCCAGTTGGTTATGAAGTGGTGAAGTCGACCTCCTATCGGCAAGTCTGGTTTTGGATTGGTGGAGTGGCTGCTGTTCACTGGATAATTTCAAAATCCAGAGGCTTGGCTTGCTTGCGGAACTGGCTGAGGTTGTCGTGAATGTCCTCTCTGAGGTGGTTTGGATGGTCTCACTCAAGATGTATGTGGATAGTACCTGCGTGAGCGATAAAACGATCTTCTGGTGTCCCTTCTCGCAGTTCTTCTTGCAGAGAAGGGAGCCTCCGTAGTAACCGTGGACAGCTGATGCAGAGTCTTGTGATGGTCTTACAGTTGAGCCATTGCGTCCTGTATTTTGTCACCGAATAGATTTTCTCCGGTACACGGTAGGTCAGCGAGCTTGTCTTGGACTTCAGCTCGCAAGTCAGATGCTTTAAGCCAGGCCCATCTTCTGGCACTGATTCCTGTCACTGATAATCAAGAAGCAGTCTCAAAGGAATCGTAAGCAGCCCTTACCTCATGTTTTCCTGCCTCAAGGCCTTTCTGAAGAATGGTATTGAGACCTTCTTGTTGTTGTTGAGGTAGAGAGTCTGCTATGTCTTGGACCAGAGGTTCCTTTGGTATTGTGTCATGTATAATTGATAGGCCGCTATGCGTGACACTAGCATAGAGCCCTGAAAAATCTTTCGACCCAGATTGTCAAGAATTTTTGGTCCTTTCCAGGGGGTGCAGAAGAATGTGGATGCAGTCTTTTGGCTTTCTTCTGCGCAGATTTCACCTCAACTGACTGGTGGGGAAGCTGTGGTTTCTGAAACCCTGGAGCGTGTTGGACTAAATAAGTTGCATCCATCTTTAATTGGTTAGACAGTGCAAGGTGGGGGCATCCACAAATTGGAGGATTTCCAATGTCTTATGATGTATGTCTTCCTCGCTGACCAGGTCAAAGGGAATTGTCTCTGACATTTCCTTTATAAAATTAGCAAAGGACAGGTCCTCTGGGGGAGACCGTCTCCTTTCTTCAGGAGGAGATGGTTCTGAAAGTATGTCCTCAGTAGAAGTGTCGATGTCAACATCCTCCCACGGGTCATACAGGGTCTTTGGCTGAGATCCCGAGGCAGGAAAAAGACCTGGTACTCCTGGACGTGTTGGCATTGATGGATCCCTCGATGGTGGATGTGGCGGCACCGATGAAGATTTCAGCGCCATCGAGGGGAATCGTGGGCGTCTCGATCCCAAGAGTCCCGACGGACCTGCAACCGGTTTCGGCATCGGTGGAAGCAGCGCTGGAAGATGACTGGAGTCTGTGCCTTTGTCTTCCAAGGACCCCGGAATGGGTATCGGGGGTGTTGGAGACTCAGGACATTTCGGTACCAATGGCCCAGGCTGGGTCGAAAGGGCACCGATGAGTGTGTCCAGGCGGTTGAATATCGGCGTGAAGATCAATGGCTCCGGCGTGTGTGCCGGCATCGATGGAGGATGAATGCTCCAGAGGGCATCGAGGACCGCCTGTTGGACAAGCATGTCCAGCTCCTCCCTGGAAGCTGGCACAGGTAACAGCTACAGGGGGAGGCAGGCTAGGCACTACTGCCACCTCCACAGGAGTCTGTGGGGGCTCAGTACCCGGCACCGATGTCGATTGCCTCAGTATCTTGGGTGAAGAGGAGGTTAGAGGCTCCTCTACCCGTGTCCTCTTCGGCATCGGCTCGATAGCCATCGAAGCCAATGCAGTGTCTTGTGCCGGCATCGGGAGTAGACTCGCGCCAGTGCCGGTGATTCCCTCGGTGCTTGGCCCGGTCTTTCTCCAGCACAGAGGAAGAAGATGCCAATGCCCTAGATCAGGGGTCAGGAACCTATGGCTCGGGAGCCAGATATGGCTCTTGATGGCTGCATCTGGCTCGCAGACAAATCTTTAATAAAAAAGTAAAAATCTAACAAAATCACCCACCGTCCTGTCACCCCCCAAGACCTGCCAAAAGTCACTGGTGGTCCAGTGGGGGTCCAGGAGCGATCTCCTGGACTTGGGCTGTCGGCTGCCAGTAGTCAAAATGGCGCCGACAGCCCTTTGCCCTCACTATGTCACTGGGGTTGACCAATGGCGGTGGTAGCCCCTGTGACATAGTAAGGGCAAAGGGCCGTCGACGCCATTTTGATTACTGGCAGCAGACGGCCCTTTGCCCTTACTATGTCACAGGGGCTACCGCCGCCATTGGTCGACCCCAGTGACATAGTGAGGGCAAAGGGCTGTCGGCGCCATTTTGACTACTGGCAGCCGACAGCCCAAGTCCAGGAGATCGCTCCCGGACCCCCGCTGGACCACCAGGGACTTTTGGCAGGTCTTGGGGGGCGTCAGGAGGGTGGGGGGGTTGTAGTAAATTAATTTTGGAGGTCTTGGGGGGTGTCAGGAGGGTGGGGGTTTTTGTTAGATTTTTACTTTATTAAAGATTTGTCTGCGAGCCCTGGACCCCCACTGGATCACCAGGGACTTTTGGCAGGTCTTGGGGGGGGGGTGTTAGGAGGATGGGGGTTTGTAGTAAATTAATTTGGCAGGTCTTGGGGGCGTCAGGAGGGTGGGGGGTTGTAGTTAGTATGGCTCTCACGGAATTACATTTTAAAATATGTGGTGTTCATGGCTCTCAGCCAAAAAGGTTCCTGACCCCTGCCCTAAATGTTGGCGGTGATGGGCGGTCACCGCTGCCTTGCTGCTCCCAGCGAGGTTTGTCAATGGACTTTGTCGATGCTCCAGCCAGTGGTGACTGGGTGGATGTCAGAGTTCACTTTATTTTGAAAAGGGACTGCATTTTGTCCAGTCAGGCACACCTGCCCTTCGGGGTCATTTGATCACAGCTTGGGCATCGAACATTGCTTGTTGAGCCGAGGCACAAAACAGACATCAAGCGGGTCTGTAACTGACATCATACGCAGACACATGGAGCATTTTCTAAAGCCCATAGCCATGTTGGGAAAAAAGGGGCTGCAAAAATGGTTGGTGGCCTGCGGGAACCAAGGGTAAGGTAGCCGGAACCGACCGAAAATGGTTGAAATTACTCACCGAGCGTCGAGGAAAACGATGTTGTGATGGGAGACCCCAATGAGGGAACTTTTTGTGAAGAAAACTTCAAGTTTTTCCGTGAGGAAAAAGTAGTGAGAAAATTCTCAGAGCCCCTAATCGCGAGGCAAACTGCAGCGCGGAAAAAAAAGAGACTGAAGGGAGACCCCTGTGGCTACAGGGATTATGGCATGCTGGGCATGCTCAGTGTGCCAGTCAAAAGTTCTAGAAACTGACAGAAAAGTTTTCTGTGATAGGGCTCTGTCTGCTGAGGATTACCTCAGCAGAGGACTACCATCCTGCTTGTCCTGGAAGAATGAGAGAACAGGATGGGACAGAGAAACTGATGGGAGAATTGAGACTCTGGCAAGGAAAGGGTAGGAAGATTGAAAGACTTGGAGGGGGATAGGGTGGCAGGATTGAGAGAGGCTTGAGGAAGGTTCAAGAGACTAGAGGGAACAGGATGAGATTAAAAGACTGGTGTGGACAGGATAGGATTGAGAGAGGAAGAAATACTGTTGGAAGGGGATACTCCCACCTTCCCCCTCACCCCTTGTCTTTTGGAAATGTGAGGCTGTTTTGTACCATGCATTATATCTTGACTCTTGGTGTGTGAAAGGTTGGCCACCTCTACTTTATACCAATACTACAGAAAAATCAGCTCCCATCACTAATTTTGCAGCCTCATTTCATGTACTTAAAAGCTCACTTGTTCTTCCTGACTTTTACTGTTCTTGTAGTTTTGATATTTATGCAACGTAATTCATGCTTTCATTTTTCATGTTCTTATGGACACCACACATCCTACGCAGTTTTCAAAGCCCACTGGACTAAAAGCTTGTGTGCCAAGATAACCATAATTAATTCTCCATACCTGTCAGGTGGGCCTGGGATGGAATGACTTTACATTTCTTGAAGAACTCATCTGCTTCTGGATCCACAACCAACAAACTGGTCTCATCCCCACTAGTTTTAATGGCAGCCACCACTTCAGCATGCTGTTTCCCCTCCATGCACTTCTTGTTCACCTGGCCAAAGACCACCAACAGAATGAATGAAAAAAGCCTTCCGGGGGGACTTGGACAGCCAGTTTTATTAAGGTACATAACAAGCCCTTCACAGCTCTTACATCAAGAAACTCAAGCTTAAACCAGTTTGATATGGCTTGTTCTAAAAACATTAGGAAACCTATTGTATTTAGGATTTGAGGAGTTTGTTGTTTTTTTAATTTGGGTTATTGCATGACAAGTTTAAAACAGACAAAACTTGACTCACAGAGCCCCCCCCCTGCACACACAAAAACTGCATCACAAAGTTGCTTCAAGGGTACTGCTGTCTGTCTACCCATGGGAGAACAGCGAAGTTCTGTAAATTAAAGCACATTTTTCTGGGAAACAAATTATGAATTTGTAAACTGGAGTCAGGGTCACTGTCTGTACTTGTACATTATTACTAGGAAGTTATTTGGGGGCTGGGTCAATGTTACTGGTCATCCGAGATACTGCAGCTAGGTAGCAGTAGGGCATTGGCTTGATTTTGTCTGTTTTAAATTATATATGTTTTATTGTAAATTGCTTTTATAGTTTGCACTGGTTATGCAGTATATGTTTATTAAGTTAAAAAATACTATTTTCATATATTGTTTAATCCAGTCAGCAGTTAAATGCTAGTACACAAAATACCTGTAAAACATAAAAACCTAAATTCATATCTTCAATCTATGAAAAACAGTACAATCCAATAACCTAATTATGTACCAACTTAACAGCCTACTTCTTGCAAAACCAGGCAAATCAAGACCATATCCATGTGACCCTTCCCCAAAGCACCACCCTCCTGGAGTGTCCCAAGTCACTAATCCTTAATATACTTATGTTCACAGAATGCCAAGTCCACCACACATCTGAACTTAGCACACCTTGCCACATATTACCCTAGCTTGGTCTCACTAATGCAGCTTTACCACTGAAATTGAACAGTTCTAATTTAACTAGGAACCAGCAAGTAAGAGTATGTGAGGGTGCTGACCATGGAGTTTAATAGCCTTGAACAGACTAGACTTACAGAACCAGGTAGCTGCTATAGCAACTCATCTTTAGGCAAAGAAGAATTGGGAAGTTTTTTGGGGAGGATTTGACTAGCACAAAACAGATAAGTACCCCAAGGATTTAGTTATTTTTAATATGCACAGCTTGCTGGATTTAAATAAAATTTCATTAAATCCAGATTTTCCAGAGTAATTAGTATAATCATGGACAAGTAAATGTTTACAAGGCACCCGCAGTGATATCCAGCAAGGCTGGAGGCGACATTAGCTATGCACCCTTTTGGCTCTACTCTCCACCTCCATATTTTCTGCCTCCTTTTCTCCTATACATACCTCAATGATACGGTCCTGGGGTTTCAATCCTGATGCCTCTGCTGGCGAGTCAGGGTCTACTGCTCGGATATATTGGCCTGGTTTGTTTTTTTCACTATGGAGATTAAACCCATATCCATTTGGCCCTTTCTTCATGGAACATAAACGAGGCCGTAGCTCCTTCTGCTGGAAAAGAAATATTGGCAATTATAAATTGTATGAATAATTCCTTCAATCAGTCCACCCTGCTCTGATCTCAGCCTAGATGTATGGGTCAGAGCCAAAACCTGTTAAAAAAAAAAAAAAAAAAAAAAAGTACACGTGTAATAAAATACCATGGTTGCTATGTTAGTCCACTTGGATACAGAAACAAAGGTCAAACAAGTTGTGACATCATTTTATTAGACTAACATTTATGAATAGCTCTCCAAAGCTAGTTAAATGTACTTAGACCAATAAAAAGGTCTCCTACAACTTGACCTTTTGTTTTGTACTTGGAAAAGGTGATCTGATGTATTTTATAGTGAGAATTACAATTATCAGATGGAGATACACAAGCAGCGGAATGTTCACTGGTATTTCAGGCAAGCTGATTGGGTGAATCAGTATTAATCCCTCAAAAACTTCCTGATTTAAACATTTGACAACAAACAGTTGTAGCAAATGATCGAGAGGTTAAAAGGGCAATTAGGGAAGATAAGGTCATCCTGGAAAGACTAAATGAATTCTTTGCTTTAGTGTTTACTGAAGAGGATGTTGGGGAGATACCCGTTCAAGACCTTTTTCAAGGGTGACAGTTCAGATGAACTGAACCAAATCATGGTGAACCTGGAAGATATAGTAGGCAAGACAAACTGAACAGTAGTAAATTATCTGGACTGGATGGTATACACCCCAGAGTCTGAAAAGTCAAAAATGAAATTTCCGCCTTATTACAATTAATTTGTAAGCTATCATTAAAATCATCCTCTGTACCTAAAGACTGCATGGTGGCCAGTGTAACCCTGATATTTAAAAAGGGCTCTGGGGTGATCCGGAAAGCTATAGACCCGTGAGCCTGACTTCAATGCCAGGCAAAAATCATGGAAACTGTTAAAGAATAAAATCACAAAACATTTAGATAAACATGGCTTAATAGGACACAGCCAACATGGATTTACCCAAGGGAAGTCTTGCCTCACAAATCTCCCTCTTTTTTTTTTTTTTTTTTGAAGGGGTGATCAAACATATGGACAAAGGTTTCCACAAACTACGAATTCTGAAACACCTAAAATCTCTCCTAAATCAACCCGAATTCAGAACCATACTACAATCCCTAATCTTCACTAGCTTCGATTACTGCAACTCATTGCTCTTAGGCCTACCCATATCAACCACCCATCCCCTTCAAATGTTACAGAACGCCGCAGCTAGATTACTTACAGGCCCATAAAAAGACAGATACCCCCGTTCTAAATGACCTTCACTGGTTACCTGTCAAAAAACAGATAGAATATAAAATTCTTACCATCCTACACAAATCAATTTATAACAACGAAGTCGAGTGGTTAAATACTATAATACAAAAACATACTCCACAGCGTAACACAAGATCAACAAATAAAGCCTTGCTGACAATCCCTCAGTCACAGCCGCCAAACTTACAACAGTAAGAGAGTGGTTTCGCTAGCAGGACCACATCTGTGGAACACCTTACCTGAAAAACTAAGATTACAGAACAACTCAAAGCTCTTTAAAAAACTACTCAAAACATGGCTCTTCCCACAAGCCTACAGAAACAGCATAGGATAAACAAGTCCAACAAACCCAACACCTCAGTCTATTCAAATATAATATGTATTCCGTAAACACTGTTGAGAGTCTCAAGACACAAACGAGTTAGGAAGTGTAGATACTCTATCACACTCAAGCATGGAGGCAGTCTAGTATTCAGCACTCATTTCCCACATTCTACGACCCCTATTTAACTATAATATTATGATATTCTAATAGAGCCCTAGAAAAATAGCTTTGTTACTTTATACAGATGACATAACTCATGTTATCTTATTTATTTATTAACAGCTTTTCTATACCGATATTCATATCACATCGGTTTATAATGAACTTAAAGGAAAGCAAATGTTGCTTACTTGTAACAGGTGTTCTCACAGGACAGCAGGATGTTAGTCCTCACATATGGGTGACTTCATCAGGATGGAGCCCAATCACGGAACACTTGTCAAAGTTTCTAGAACTGCATGCCCAGCATGGCACTAACCCTGCAGCCAGCAGGGGTCCCCCTTCGGTCTTGTTTATAGCTATAGGAAGTGCCAAAAAATAAAATAAAATGTAACGAACCCAACACCGCAGGGTGGCAGGCGGTTTTGTGAGGACTAACATCCTGCTGTCCTGTGAGAACACATGTTACAGGTAAGCAACATTTGCTTTCTCACAGGACAAGCAGGATGTTAGTCCTCACATATGGGTGAGTACAGAGCTGAGGATGTCCGAGTATGCACCAAATGTACCCAAAGACGTGCAACAGGCAAAAAAACTGGGGTGGAATTTGGCAGAGGGCATCCTGAACCCTAACGGGCAGGCGGAAGGGTGTTGGTTGCGCAAGACAAATTGGCCGAAGATGGAATCTTGTCTTCTAGCCTTGACCAAACAATAGAGGGCTGTGAAGGTATGAAGAGAACTCCAGGAAGCAGCCCTACAAATATCAGGAAGCAGTACCGAGCGTAGGTGCGCTACTGGCGTTGCCATGGACCTGACAGAGTATGCTTTAACACGGTCTTGAAGTAGAATGCCTGCTTGCTGATAGCAAAAGGATATGCAGACCGCTAACCAGGAGGAGAGTCTGCTTACCCACAGGCTGCCCCAGTTTGATGGAATGGAAAGAAACAATTGCGTGCTTTTCCTGTGGGCAGCTGTACGGTCTAGATAGAAAGCTAAAGCCCGTTTACACTCAAGGGTATGCAGAGCCTGTTCTGAATTGGAATGGGGCCTGGGAAAGAAGGTAGGTAGTATAATGGATTGATTAATGTGAAACTCTGATACTACCTTAGGCAAGAACTTAGGGTGAGTGCGGAGTACTGCCCAGTGGTGCAGAAGTTTAGAGTAAGACGGATAGGTAACTAGAGCCTGTAACTAACTCTGCGAGCGGATGTGATTGCTAGGAGAAAAATCACAGGATTGGAGAGGTTCGAATGGTGGTTTCATGAGCAGACCCAAAACCAGATTAAGGTGTCAAGAAGGGGCCGGAGGGCGCAGTGGAGGCTTGAGGTGGAGCAAGCCCTTCAGAAATCGTGTTACAAGGGGTTGTACCGAAATAGGAACATCCGACACCTTTATGGAAGGCAGCTATCGCACTGACATGCATTCTGATGGAAGAAGTTTTAAGACCTGATTCTGACAAGTGTCAGAGATAGTCCAGAAACTTCGTGGTGGAACAGGTAAAAGGATCAAGGGATTGAGCAGAACACCATGATTTAAATCTGTTCCATTTATAAAGGTAAGATTTTCTCGTGGAAGGCTTCCGTGAAGCAATCAGGACACGGGAAACAGGCTCCGAAAGGTTGAGTGGTTGAAGAATTAACCTTTCAACATCCAGGCAGTCAGGGACAAAGCCTGAAGATTGGGGTGTCGAAGGCACCCGTCGTTCTGATAGATCAGAAGCGGGTCCTTTCCCAAGGGAATGTGCCTGCGAATGGAGAGGCTTGAAGGATCAGAAACCATACTTGGCGTGGCCAGTGAGGTGCTATCAGGATCATGGTTCCCTTTTCCTGATGTAGTTTCATGAGTCTTTGAGAGAAGCAGAAATGGAGGGAATGCATATAGGAGACCGGTTGCCCATGAGAAGAACGCATCTCTTGGCTGTGAGTGTTGGCTGCGAGTAAGAGATCAAAAGTTCTCTACTTTGCGGTTTTGAGGTGACGCAAAAAGGTCTATGTGGGGATAACCCCAACGTTGGAATATTGAGTCCGCTACTGTGGGGGTCGAGGGACCACTCATGTGGTTGAAAGGCGTGACTCAGCTTGTCCGCCAACACATTGTCTACTCCCGGCAAGTAGGTGGCCCTGAGGTACATCGAGTGGAAGAGGGCCTCTGCCCATATCTGTGCCGCTTCCTGATACAGTAGTTAGGAGCACGTGCCTGTTTGTTGATGTTTATTTATTTTTATTTGTTTTTTTATATACCGCCACTCAGATATCACGTCGGTGTACAGAGAACAGGAACATACGCCGGGGGTGCTATACATTTAACATAAGGATAATATATGAAGTCTTATAAATAAAACAAGTAAACATAAATAATGCAATATATATCAATTGAATGCAACCTATAATGGTGAAGAGTTAAACAATTTAAATGAAAAATATAGGGAGCCTAGTAAAAACTAAAAATATAATTTGAAAAGGAGAAGTGAAAAAAAAAAATGATGTACCACATGGCCACCTGGTTGTCCATCTGAATTAGGATGACTTTGTTGGACAGACAATCCCAAAATACCCTGAGAGCATATCTGATTGCTCGGAGCTCCAGGAAATTGATTTGGTGTTTGGCTTCCTCTGGAGACCAAGCTCCTTGGGTCTGTAGATTGGCGACATGTGCTCCCCAGCTGAGGTTGGAAGCATCAGTGATGAGAATTATTTGAGGGTCTGGAGCCTGGAAGGGTAGGCCTTGGAGGAGATTGGTCTGATTTTTCCACCAAGCTAGAGACTGACGAAGTGGGTCGGTGATGTGGACAATGGTCGATAATGGTTGGACGGATTGAGTCCATTGTGACCTTAAAGTCCACTGCATGACTCTCATGGCAAAGTGGGCCATTGGAGTAACCTGTACTGAGGACGCCATGTGTCCCAGCAGGATGAGGAAGTGGCGCTGTCGAGTGGTGCTGAGACTGTAGCTGGTGTGCGAGAGAAATGAGAGTGAGAGCTTGCTGTCGAGGCAGAAATGCCTTTGCTTGAAATGTGTCCAAGTCTGCCCCTATGAAGGACAAAGTTTGAGATGGGACTAAGCAGGATTTCGCGTAGTTTATGAGAAATCCTAGCAAAATCAGAGTGTGTAAGGTGAGATGTAGGGACAACAGAGCAGCTTGCTGAGTGGGAGCCCTGATCAACCAATCGTCGAAATAGGGGTAGACGTGAACACCTTGAGTCCTGAGGAAGGCTGCTACTACTACGAAGCATTTGGTGAAGACTCGTGGTGCAGATGCCAGGCCGAATGGTAGCACTCTGTACTGACAGTGCTTGGGGCCTACCAGAAACCTCAGAAATCTGCGATGAGATGGAGTTATCGCAATGTGTGTGTATGCTCCCTGGAGGTCTAGAGAGCAGAACCAGTCTCCTCTTTGCAGAAGAGGAAGGAGGAAACCCAAGGTTACCATCTTGAACTTTTCTTGTTGGAGGTACTTGTTGAGGGCATGTAGGTCCAGAATTGGATGAACGCCTCCTGATTTTTTGGGGATTAAAACTACTGGGAATAGAATCCTAGGCCCTGTTGGGAGTAGGGCACTGGTTCTATTGCTCTGGACTGGAGGAGGAGGGAGACGACCTGTTCCAGGAGTGCTGAGAGGTCAGATATTCCCCACGTCAGCCGAGGTGGGGAATCCGGTGGGATGGAGAGAAAGTTCAGGTGATAGCCTTGAGAGATTATGGCAAGGACCCACTGGTCTGAGGTGACTGTGTGCCACATGTTGAAATGGCACAACCTCCTACTGATATCTGTGGCAGTGGAAGCTGGCTGCTGCTCTATGCAGAGGTTGTCGAGACTGGGCCTTCTGGAAAGGTCTTGTGGAACGACTTCTAGATGGTGGTGGATAGGACTTCTTTGGACAGAAGAACGACTTTTTAGTGTTATTCCTGAATAGCTGTTTGGAGAAATACTCAGAAGGCATCAGAGAGAGTTGGCGAAGGGTCTCATGATGCTCCTTGAGTTCCACCACCATCCACTGTATCTGTTGGCCAAACAGATAGTCTCCTATGCAAGGCAGATTGGACAATCTGTCTTGTACTTCAGGGCACAAGTCTGAAGATTTAAGCCAGGCCCATCTTCTTGCAGAAATAGCAGCTTCAGATACCCTGGAAGCGGTGTCGAAGATCTCTTAAGAGGACCTTATTTCATGTTTCCCTACTTCAAAACCCTTGTGAACCAAGGTTTGTAGCTGTTCCTGGAATTGCTGAGGCAGGGACTCTCAAAGTCCTGTATCTGCTTGAATAAGACCCTGTTATACTGGGTCATATACAGCTGGTAAGAGGCGATCCGAGAGATGAGCATTGATCCCTGGAAGACACGCCGGCCAATGGCATCCAGGAATTTCTGCTCCTTACCTGGGAGGAAGGAAAAGTGGGGTTTTGAGATTCGTGCCCTCTTTTGGGCAGATTCTACAACCACAGATTGGTGATCCAGTTGAGGTTTCTAGAACCCTGGGGCTGACTGGACTAAAAAAGTGGTATCTGCCTTTCGGTTAACTGGAGCTACCGAACCAGGGCGCTCCCAATTCTTTTTGAGAAGATCCAAAAGAACCCAATGAAGAGGGGATGGAGGTTATTTCCTTGGGAGCATCCAGGAATTGTAACAGCTCCATCATTTGGTGTCTATCAATTTGTTCTGTCTGTAATTGGAAGGGAACCAACTCAGACATTTCCTTCACAAAATTTATGATGCAGCGACCAGAATCGTACACAGTATTCAAGGTGTGGTCTCATCATGGAGCGATAAAGAGGCATTACGACATTTTCTGTTTTATTCACCATTCCCTTCCTAATAATTCCTAACATTGGTTTGCTTTTTTGACTGCCACAGCAAACTGTGTCATTTTCAATGTATTATCCACTATGATGCCTAGATCTCTTTCCTGGGTGGTTGCTCCTAATATGGAACCTAACATCATGTAACTACAGCATGGGTTGTTTTTCCCTATATGCATCACCTTGCATTTAATCCACACTAAATTTCTTTCTGCCATTTGGAAGCCCAATTTTCCAATCTCACAAGGTCCCTCCTGCAATTTATCACAATCTGCTTGTGATTTAGCTACTCAGAATAATTTTGTATTATCTGCAAATCTGATTACCTCACTCATCTTATTCCTTTCCAAATCATTTATAAATATATTGAAAAGCATGGGTCCTAATACAGATCCCTGAGGCACTCCACTGCCCACACACCTCCACTGAGAAAATTGTCCATTTAATCCTACTCTATTTCCTGTCTTTTAACCAGTTTGTAATCCATGAAAGGACATCTCCATCTATCCCATGACTTTTTACTTTTCTTAGAAGCCTCTCATGAGGAACTTTGTCAAATGCCTTCTAAAAATCCAAACACACACTATATCTACTGGTTCAACTTTCTACATGTTTATTAACTCCTTCACCTATCTACATGCTTATTAACCCCTTCAAAAACGTGAAGCAGATTTGTGAGGCAAGACTTGCCTTGGGTAAAGCCATGCTGACTTTATTCCATTAAACCATGTCTTTCTATATGTTCTGTGATTTTGATCTTTAGAACACTTTCCTCTATTTGTCCTGGCACTGAAGTCAGGCCAACTGGTCTGTAGTTTCCCAGATCGCCCCTGGAGCCCTTTTTAAATAATGGGGTTAACATTAGCCACTCTCCAGTCTTCAGGTACAATGGATGATTTTAATGATAGATTACAAATTTTAACTAATAGATCTGAAATTTCATTTTTTAGTTCCTTCAGAACCCTAGGGTGTATACCATTCAGTCCAGGTGATTTACTGCTCTTCAGTTTGTCAATTAGGCCTACCACATCTTCAGGTTCACCATGATTTAGTTCAGTCCATCTGAGTCATTACCCAAGAAAACCTTCTCCGGAATGGGTATCTCCCCAACATCCGCTTCAGTAAACATCGAAGAAAAGAAATCATTTAATCTTTCCGCGATGGCCTTATCTTCTTTAAGTGCCCCTTTAACTCCTCGATCATCTAATGGTCCAACTGACTCCCTCGCAGGCTTTCTGCTTCGGATATATTTTAAAAAGTTTTTTATTATGAGTTTTTGCCTCTCCGGACAACTTCTTTACAAATTCTCTCTTAGCCTGTCTTATCAATGTCTTACATTTAACTTGCCAATGCTTATGCTTTATTCTATTTTCTTCTGTTGGATCCTTCTTCCAATTTTTGAATGAAGTTTCAGGGGGATGCACATTTGACACACTAAACCCCTTTATTGTATACAGGGTAGTGGACACGTATCTAAAACAGGTGTCCAACTGTGGGTAAAACTGCTCTCAGCTGAGCGCGCTTTACAGAATCGGCCTGAGTGACTTCTGCTTTTTTAGAAGTTGCTGCATTGTCCCTCTGCCTTGGTTTACACTGGAGTTTACAGACAAGCAGATCTTGATAAGAATCCTTCAGTTCTGGTTAAAGTTCTCATCTGGGCAAAGTTTCTGGTTTCAACTGAGACTGGTTTTGGCCTGTCAGCATACTTGTCAGTATCCATCTTTGGCTATTTTGATTCATATTGGGTGCTTTCAGTAGTTAAACATGGGATATCTCCCCACAACACAAGGTTCTATAGAAAAGAGACTGAAGCGACCCTACCTAGATGCATGGTATAATGGCATGCTGAGCAGCTCAAACTTCTAAAAACTGACAAGTTTTCTGTGCCGGGCTCCTTTGGATGTCACCCATGTGCAAGGACTGCCATTCTGCTTGTCCTCAGAATCCTGGTTTATTTATTTATTTATTTATTTATTTTTAATTTTTATATACCGAAGTTCTAGTAGGGACTACAAATCACTCCGGTTTACATAAAACGAAAAAATGGTTGTGAAAAAGAAAGCCAACATCGACTGGAATCTCTGGCACCACAACAGGAAGTTAGGCAGAGTAATGAACTTTAAGGTCCTTATTTCCTGCCACTGTTTCTAAAGGATAAAACTGTAGTGTGAGTGAAAGTCCTATAGTGTGTACTTCTGCATCTTCTCCTCCACTAGTAATTTAGTATGTTTAAAAATAATGTCATTTCTGAGCCTGTGCAATTCAGATATTTGGTATATTCTGTCTACAAAAGGAAGCTGTATTTTGTGAACTAGTACTCCTTTTATGTACTGCAGGGTTTTAGCAGCAGACTGTATATGCCATCCTAATCAGACATTTTTATTACATCTTCACTAGCTACTTTCAAGTTTGTGACCTGGAATTGTGTTTTAAAACACAAATAAAAGTACTGTCTGACTTATGATAGTATTACCAAGGTACATAATGGCTAAAATGGGTCAGACCAAAGGTCCATTTAGTCCAGCATCCTATCCCAAGTGGCAAGTAGAGTGTGCTTACAGGAAGTGGGAGTGTCTAGGGTTGGGGTGGGTATGTTATTTTGTCTGTCAGTAGGATGTTGATTTTGTACATGCTGACCTATTGTAAACTGAGTTCTATATAAAGACAATTAAATGGAAATAAACTAGTCCATGCATATCTCATTCACTTTCTACCAGTAATTTAAGGATGCACCTAATACAGGGCAACATCCCTATTTATAGTTATGCTAGTTTCTTGTGGACTGAAAATAAGCACAAGGATTTCTCAAGACATTTTTTCTGACACGAGGAAAGTAGCATAGCTGGTAACTACAAACTATAAGCACAGAACTAAAGTCTGATGAGGACTGGTCCCTAGATTTAAATCCCACTGCAGACCCCATATTTGTTCATCATTCTCTGTGGACTACAGTAAGCTCTTGACTTAAGATGGTTCAAGTTATGATTTAGACTTCTATTTCTAAATAGACAACCCATCATCCAACTTAACACTTGCTTCAAACTACATTAGAGCATCTCCCAACAAGCACATGTGTGGACCATGAGGCCTAGCAAGGTAATGTCAGAATAACAGTAAATTCCATTCCTCAAAACAGTGACAGTGCAGTGTCCTGTAGGCATGCCTCGGCACTTTTGTCAGACAAAAAGTAATGCTTTAGAATATGTGTACTTTTTACAGTGCTTTAGATTTTCACAAAAATTCAATTTAATACATCATTGGGACTTGGTGTTTGAGCCAATACCCCAATTCTAACATTGTGCTGATGGGAAAAAATGGTTTTAACAGTTTTCATGAACCAATTGTGTCGAGGACTTCCTGTGTATCAGTCATTTCAAACAAATCTCTGAACAAAACCAAAAACTTGAAAACATAACTGAGAAAGACAAGAGCTACCATTTTCAAGAGAAGGCAGCTTAGCGATCCTGCATAATTTGTTGGGAGCTAAGAGACCAAAGATCAAATGCTTCTCATTGATATTCCTTGCAATCATTTCCTCGAGTATTTAATCTACTTAAAGGTTTTGGGGCAGGGACGACATCTAAAGTGCTCCATTTATTTCATACACATACCAAAATAAAAACTAGCTTCCAGGATTAAGTGCAATATTTTACTATTACAGCTTAATTGCTGACCACTTAAGCAAAGTTGCTTCCCTGTAACAGGTGCTCTGTGGACAGCTGAAAGGCAGCCACACAAATGGGTGAAATCAATGGTAAAACTGGTTGACCAAAGTTAATGTGTGCACAAGTCTAGCTCCTAACAATGTTTGCTAAAAGTGTGCATGGTTGAGCAAGTGGCCACTTTGCATATATCCTGAATAGAAGCAGACTTTAGGTGCAATATTGTGGGTCTAACTACTAACTTGGTGTGCCCTTAAAGACTTTGTAAGATTAAGACCAGCTGCTCTGTAACAAGGAGAAATTCAGTGAGAATACTTTATCATAAAAGAAATGCTTCCTTTAGCACCATGTCCTGTACAAATAAGAATGGTTGAACGGTCCAGTATATGGACAGCTTGCTTCACTGACAGACTAACTTTGGGAAGAAAACTAGCAGAACTATTGATTAGTTTAGATGAAACAGGTACTACTTTGAGTAGAAGTCTTGGATGTGTTAATACTATATTTTTCTAGTTTTGAGTATAGGGCAAGTTATGTTCCAAACACTGACAGATAATTGCTACAAAGAATAACATTTCAAAGTCTGGGGTATCCAAGGACTCAAATGGAGACTTCATCAGCTGGGTAAGAACTACATTTAGGTCCCAATGAGTCTGAGGTAACCCTATTGGTGGTCTTGAGTTAAAGCCTTTTGTAAAAATCGATACAAACTGAAGACCTCTAACAGTGATGGTAAGCCGTTATAGCACTTAATGGAACTTGTATTGCATTCATTTTTAAACCTGAATCTGCTAGGTGAAGAAGGTATTGCAAAACTACAGGAACTGAACATATGAATGGATCTTTGTCTTTCAAAATACACCATTGTGAAAATATCCATTGAAGTTATAAGATCTCCAAGCTGCCAAAAGTATCTGCCCAATTCCTCAAGGAAGGTGTATGCTATGCACCAGAGATTGAAGGTTGGGGTGAATTATTCATCTCTTGAACCAAGACGAGAGATCTGGATATGGAGTGATGGGGGGGGGGGGGGGGGGGGGGGGGGGAGAAGAGAGCATACAAAATTTACTTTTCTTTGACTTAATTTTTTAAGTGCTGTTTGAAGTAATTGATGACAGATTTGTTTATATATCTTATTTTTATATTGCTGTAAGTGGCTCAATAAAAGTAAAGCAAAGCACGATTTGGGAATGCTGGAAGTCTTACAGGTGGAGCCAGCACCAGCTTGCTCAGCCACAGAAGCAAGATCTGTTTTGACCAATAAGGTGCCACTAGGATCATGGTCCCAGTATCTCGGCTTACTTATAGTCTTGAAAATTAAAGGAACGGGAAGAAATGCATGTGTCCAATCCTTGTTCCATGAAATTGAAATCCCTCACCAACACTTTCGGGCCAATACAGTAAAGTCTGCGGGAGAGTGGGCAAACGCCCACTCTCCCGGCGCATGCACAGGCCACTCTCCTGTGCGCGCAACTCAGTATTCAAATTAGGCCCGGCGGTAAAAAGAGGCACTAGGGACACTAGCGCGTCCCTAGCGCCTCTTTTTGGACAGGAGCGGCGGCTGTCAGCGGGTTTGACAGCCGACGCTCAATTTTACCGGCGTCGGTTCTCAAACCCACTGACAGCCATGGGTTCGGAAACCGGACGCCAGCAAAATTGGGTGTCCGGTTTTCAAGCCGTGGGCCTACTTCAAATTATTATTATTATTTTATTTTTTTTTACTTTTTGTAACTTTCGGGACCTGCGACTTAATATCGCCATGATATTAAGTCAGAGGGTGCACAGAAAAGCAGTCTTTACTGCTTTTCTGTGCACTTTCCCAGTGCCCGGAGAAATTAGCGCTTACCTTTGGGTAGGAGCTAATTTCTGAAAGTAAAATGTGCGGCTTGGCTGCACATTTTCCTTTCTGAATCGCACGGGAATACCTAATAGGGCCATCAACATGCATTTGCATGTTGCGGGCGCTATTAGGTTCGGGGCGGTTGGACGCGAGTTTGACCCCTTACTGAATCGACCTGATTGTATGCTGGCCTTTTGGAACAGTAGCAGAGTAGTCTGAATTGTGCTGCAAAAAGATCAATGGATGAGTTTCCCCAATGTCAAAATAGAAAACCCACTGTGTCCTTGTAGAGAGACCATTCATACAGTTATAGACAACTTAATTTGTTCACTAACACTGTTTTTCCTAGCAGGTGAACTGCTAATAGTTGTATGTTTGTATTGCACAGTTCCATATGTTCACAGAGTGTCTGCAGAGTTGTGCTAAGTCTGTTCTTCCCTGTTTATGCAAAATATTACCACTTGGTTGTCTGTACAAACGAACTGTGTTGCTTAACTATGGTTTAAAAACTTGAACTCTGTATATAGCTTTTAGTTCTAGCAAGTTTAGTGAAGCTTGCTCTTGAATAGAGCCCATGCTCCTTAAGAACAAACTGAATTTAGATGTTCTCCCAAACCCTTGAGACATCTTTTAGAATCTTCTGCACCATGGAAAAGTTTGTCTTTCATTGTATACCATGAGACTAGAAATGTATCCTTGAAGTTAGAGGTTGAAGATGTTGATTCCAATGTTTGAGATACCACCGAGCTGGTCTTTACCACATGTACAAGCAGATGCCATGTGTTCTAATAACTTCATGAAAACTCTTGCTGTCACCCATTTAGGTTTGCAAACATGTTAAGTGCTGTTCCTCTGAATATGAAGACATTTTCCCTCCTGGGATTCTAGAATTGCTCCTATGAATTCCAGGCAATGGGTGGGAATTAATTGGGACTTGAAGTTTATTTTGTATCCTAGATCCTGAAGTATCTGAATTGTAAAATGTAATTCTTCAAAGTTATACTTAATATTAGCCAGTCATCCAGGGTTTACTATGAGAAAGGTGGTCAATATTGCTAAACACTTTACGAATACTCTTGGAACTGCTACTAGTCCATATGTTAGGACATTGCACTGGAAATGATGATCTTCCACCAAGAATCAATTATTTCCTGTGGGATTGGTTTATTGGTATGAGCATAAGAATCTTTGAGGTCCAAAGTGGTAAGTCAATCTCTAAGAGGGAACCTAAGGAATTCATCCTGAACTTCTCTTTAAGAATGTATTCAATTGCCTTAGGTCCCCTATTGACCATAGATCCCCTCATTTTTTGGAATTAGAAAAACTCAAATGGAAACATTTCCCTTTTTGTAAACAGACTCTACTGCTCCAGATTTTAGGATGGCCTCTTAGCTTCTGCCTGAGAAGAGGCAACTGATGTAAGGGCTGTTTGAGGATACAGGGAATTCTGAGGTTGTAGGAGGTTGAAAATTCAGGTATCCTCCTTCGATATAATTGAGCACTCATTTGTCTTTGGTGATGAGGTGCCATTTGATTTGAAAAACTGAAGCCCCTCTCCCACTGGAAGATCTAGATATTGGTGATTTTGCTTGTTTAGCTGATTGTTAAATGCAGAGTAGATATTTGGGGCAGCTGTTCATATAAGTTTTAAAATGTCAGTGAGGTGAATGGGTGAGCTAACCTTCCTTTTTGAGATAGTTGAGGTGTGGGCTCAGGGTGAAATTCTTCCATATGGCCCACAGCTTGTCATGTTATGCTCCAGACCCAATCGCCTCAGAGCTCATGAGGGTCACAGCTCACCATTTTTGGCATTTCTCAGTTTAGTTCTTTTGCCCTGATTTTCCCCCAATATCCTCATGAGAAAAATATAGTGAAAACAGAGCGTCTTAAATCCAAAGTTATAAAAGAAAACTAAACTATTGAAAACTAAAAGCTGATGAAAAAATCAGCAACTGGAGAGCTCAAACTCCAACTGCTCACAAACTGGCCAAAGACTGAGGAGGGCATATGGTAATGGCAGCATAGGAATGCCCACACATGCTCAGAAGCAGGGCTGCTTACCTGTAACAGGTTCTCCTAGGACAGCAGGATGTTAGTCCTCACTGATGGGTGACGACAGATGGAGCTCGGCATGGAAACCTTTTGTCAAAGTTCCTAGAAACTGACTGGCACACAAAGCATGCCACTATCCGCCTGGCCACATGATTTCCCCTCTTCAGTCTTGTACCTTAGCGAAAAAATAAAAAACTGATGGAGAACCCAACTTCGTGGTGGTGGCGGGCAGGTTTTCTGAGGACTAATATCCTGCTGTCCTAGGGTCCGCTGTGTGACCTGTTCAATAGATCCCTAGAAATGGGAGTGGTGCCGAGTGATTGGAGAAGAGTGGTGGTGGTCCCGCTTCACAAGAGTGAGAACAGAGAAGAGGCTGGTAACTACAGACCAGTTAGCCTCACTTCGGTGGTGGGAAAAGTAATGGAGTCACTGATGAAAGAGAGAATAGTGAACTATCTACAGTCGGGAGAATTACTGGACCAGAGGCAGCATGGATTCACCAGGGGAAGAGCCTGTCAGACAAATCTGATTGACCTTTTTGACTGGGTAACCAAGGAATTGGATCAAGGAAGAGCACTCGATGTCATCTACTTGGATTTCAGCAAAGCTTTTGATACGGTCCCGCACAGGAGACTGGTGAATAAAATGAGAAGCTTAGGAGTGAGTGCGAGGTGGTGGCCTGGATTGCAAACTGGTTGACGGACAGAAGACAATGTGTGATGGTAAGGGAACTCTCTCTGAAGAGAGAGCGGTTTTAAGCGGTGTACCGCAAGGATCGGTATTGGGACCGGATCTGTTCGCAATGTCGCTAACAAAGATATTGGACGGGATAGAAGGTAAGGTTTGTCTTTTTGCGGATGACACTAAGATCTGCAACAGAGTGGACACGCCAGAAGGAGTGGAGAGAATGAGACGGGATTTAAGGAAGCTGGAAGAGTGGTCGAAGATATGGCAGCTGAGATTCAATGCCAAGAAATGCAGAGTCATGCATATGGGGAGTGGAAATCTGAATGAATAGTATTCGATGGGGGGAGAAAGGCTGATGTGCACGGAGCAGGAGAGAGACCTTGGGGTGATAGTGTCTAATGATCTAAAGTCGGCGAAACAATGTGACAAGGCAATAGCTAAAGCCAGAAGAATGCTGGGCTGCATAGAGGAATATCGAGTAAGAAAAGGGAAGTGATTATCCCCTTGTACAGGTCCTTGGGTGAGGCCTCACCTGGAGTACTGGGTTCAGTTCTGGAGACCGTATCTCTGAAAAGACAGACAGGATGGAGGCGGGTCCAGAGAAAGGCGACCAAAAAGGTGGATGGTCTTCATCAAATGACTTATGAGGAGAGATTGAAGAATCTAAATATGTACACCCTGGAGGCAAGGGAGAGCAGAGGTGATATGATACAGACTTTCAGATACTTGAAAGGTTTTAATGATCCAAAGTCAACGACAAACCTTTTCCGTCGGAAAATAATCAGTAGAACCAGGGGTCACGATTTGAAGCTCCAGGGAGGAAGACTCAGAATCAATGTCAGGAAGTATTTCTTCACAGAGAGGGTGGTGATGCCTGGAATGCCCTTCCGGAGGAAGTGGTGAAGACCAGAACTGTGAAGGACTTCAAAGGGGCATGGGATAAACACTGTGGATCCATAAAGTATAGAGGACGTGAATGAAGAGTGGGTGACTCGCGGGAATGACGGCTACTACCTGGAGATAATACCCTTATTCAATAAACATACACACGGTTAATGTGACTCCAACATTGCTCTAAGCTTCAACGGCAAGAGGAAATGTTGGAAAAAAGGATTGCATTCACAAAAACGTGGGGAGTAGCTTGCTCGTTACGGCGGTTACTACCCCAAACCAAATAAGCCTGATACTTCACTTTCAATGCATATCCAGCATAGCTCTCTGCTTCAACAGCAGGGGGAATGAAGTAAAGTGGATCTATATACAGACAACCACCAACAAGGACTGAATTACACAGTCTGGGTAAACAAGCAAGCATGGGTGTAGCTTGCTTATTGCGGCAGTTACTACCACTAACTAATTAAGCTAGATATTTCACTTAGATGCAGTTCCAACACAGCTCTCCACATTAATGGTGGGGGGGGTGGAAGGGAACTAGAACCAAAAGGTTACAAAGAGCCCAAGAGTAACAGATAAGTATGAGAAAAAAGAAAAAATTGCAAAACTTGCTGGGCCATTTGGTCTTCTGCTGTCGTTTCTATGAGAATACCTGTTACAGGCAAGCAACTCTGCTTTCTCCTAGGACAAACAGGATAGTAGCCCTCACAGATGGGTGAATACCAAGCTATCTGTTGCCCCTGGCAATAACAGAACCCACAGCATGTAACCACGTGCCAATGGACAATAGAAGTGCTGAAGGTGAGAACGGGAGGCAGGCAGCATGAACCAGACACTAGGCCCTAATGCTTGGAACAGATTACAGAGAACAAACTGGCAAAAAGGTACCATCATGTCAACCATCCTTGTCTAAACAGTAATGGGCAGCGAACGTGTGTAGGGAGCTCTGAAGCCTTGCAGATCTCAATGATGGGAACCCACACAAAAGTTGCACCACCGATGCTATGGCTCCGAGTGTGCCTTGAAGCGGAAGGCACCCATGCTCGTAGCAGAAGGATAAACAGTCTGCCAAACCAGTTGCCCACTGCAACACCAAGTCTGTTTTTAACAAAGGAGGACCATATGGACTGCCAGTGGGCTGCCGTGCGCTCAAAATAAAAGGCAAGAGCACGCTTGCAGTTCCAGGCTGTGCAGAGGACCGTTCACCCTGGTGGGAATGGGGCCCTCAGAAAGGTGGGCAAAACTATGGACTGAGATGGAAATCAGTCACCCACCTTAGGCAGGAATTTAGGATGAGAGTGTAGAACCACCCTGTCATGAAACTTCGTATAGGGCGGATTACTCACTAAAGCCTGAAAGCTCACTGACCCTGCGAGCAGAGGAGACCGCCACCAGGAAAATGGACTTTCCAGGTGAGATGTTTAAGCTCGCAGGAATGCATAGGCTCAAAGGAGACTGCATGAGCCTCACTAGTACCACATTGAGGGTCCCAGGACACAACAGGACAAACAGAGGGGACTTTAGTTGCAACAGGCCCCTCATGAAGCAACCCATCAAGGGCTGCACAGAAATGGGTGTGCCACTTATCCCCTGGTGATAAGTGCTGATAGCACTCAGGTGAACTCTGATCGAGGTGGTCTGTAGCCCAGACTCAAAGAGGACCACAAATAGTCCAAAAGTCAGAGTGGGGGCATGAAAACGGGTCTAGGCCTTTTGCCTCACACCAGATGGAGAACCTCCTCCACTTCAACTGGTAAGACTTCCTGGTGGAAGGCTTTCAGGAAGCCACCAGTACCTGCGACATTATCAGAGAGGTTGAGGGACTGCAAGACTACTCTTTCAACATCCAGGCAGTGAGGGCCAGTGACTGGAGGTTTGGGTGGCGCAATCTGCCCTGATAACTGCGTGATCAGGTTGGGGGAAGTACCCAGACATGGGCTCCCGGATCGACAGGTTGCGCAGGATCGGGAACCAGATTTTGTCGTGGCCAGCATGGGGCAACCAGAATCATGCTGGAGCTTCACAAGAGTCTTCCCCACCAGCAGGAGCAGAGGATGTGTACAGTAAGCCTTTGCCCCAAAACCGGGCAAAGGCATCCAAGGCTGGTTCCCTGTCCTTCCTGTACAGGACACTTTGTAATTCCGGGAGAGGCAAAAAGAGAGCCACGTCCAGAAAGCCCCACAGGCGGAAGATTGTCAGCAACTGTCAGGTTGAGTGATCACTGGAATGTCCGACTTAGGCAATCCACCACCACATTTTCCATCCCTGCAAGGTAAACTGCTCACAAGAGCATGCCCTTGGACAGGGCCCAGGCCCAAATCTGTACCATCTCCTGGCAAAGCAGGAAAGAGCATATGCCTCCCTGCTTGTTTATGTACCACATTACGACTTGTTGGTCGGAATCAAAACCACTTTGTGGGCAGGCACTCCTGGAATGCTGAGAGGGCCTACCTGATCACCCTCAGTTCCAGGAAATTTATCCGACAACTTGCCTCCTGCTCCAACTGCATGCCTTGGGTGTAAGCATGGCCCACATGTGCTCCCCCAGCCCAAGGTGAAAGACATCTGTGGTCAGTACCACCTGGGGGGATGGCGCCTGGAAGGGGATACCCTTCTCCAATTTGCCAGGTCCTTCCACCAGGGGAGGGCATCTCCTAAGGGGCAAGGTGACCTGTACTGGCGCCAAGAGGTCTTAGGGGGCTTGGAGCCACGAGAGCAGAGTGTCAACTGTGCCACACCCGCATTGGCTAGCCGGGCTAGTGGAGTGACAAACTGATACCAGGTGGCCCAGCAAGCGGAGCAGTACCTGGGCAGTGACCATCCAATATCGGATGGAGTGCCAAAGATACCATGGTCTGAGCGCAGTCCCTAGGGAGGAACGCTCTGGCCAGAGTTGGGTCCAAGAGAGCCCCAATGAAGGCAAGATGCTTGGATGGGCACAGATGAGATTAGGAAAATTGATCATGAATCCCAGTGACTGTAGTCCTTTGGTCGTCAAGTGGAGGGAGCATAGAGCACCCTCCCTGCATGGTGCTCCTGATGAGCCAGTTGTCCAAGGTAGGGGAACACTGCACCTCACTGAGGTGCAGGTGTGCCCCTGCCACACATTTTCATAAAGATCCACAGGGCTGAGGCCAGGCCGAATGGGCAGCACCCGGGTACTGGAAATGTCTGTGGCACACTACGAAGTAGAGATATTCCCGCATTATAGGAAATATCTCCATGTGAGCGTATGTGTCCTTTCAAATCGAGAGAGCAGAGCCAATCCCCTTTTTTGAGGAGATGAATCAGGGTGCCCTAGGAGACCATTTTGAAGCGTTCTTGCTGCAAGAACCTGTTTAAGGCTCTGAGGTCGAGAATGGGCCAGAAGCCGCCTGGTTTTCTTGGTATCAGAAAATATCGAGTAGAACCCACTGGCACAGTTTCTACTAGCTGTGGCCTTTAACAAGGCCGAGAGCTCCAACTTGAGTGTTTCCTGATGCCCAGACAGGTCCCACATTGGTGGCAGCAGAGAATCTGCCGGAACTGTCCTGAAATTCAGGTGATAACCATGCTATACGATTGCCCAGAACCCAGCAGACTGTGGTAATAGGGGCCAGCGATCTGCCAAACCGATGCAGCCGGCCCCCAACCAGTCGGCTGAGGTCCATGGGCACCGAAAGGTGGCCTCCACTCTCTCTGCTAGTCAAAAGCCCACAGCTGGACTGGGCTGTGGGGCTGGTTGGGGGCCTGGGAGCATGTGGTTGGCGAAGCTGGACCCAGCACGAGAAGCCAGAAGGTAGTATCTCCTCTGGCGGTAGGACTTGTGAGGTCCGTGTCGCAGAGACTTGTGAGCGGATGACAGTGGGTCCAAGGTATTGGCTGCAAGGACTCATGATGGTCCTTGAGCTGAGCCACTGCATCTGACCTTGCCCCCGAAGAGATTTTCTCCGGTAGAGGGCAGGTCCACCAGCCTTTCTTGGACCTCCGGCCGAAGGTCGGAGGTCCAGAGCCAGGCCATGCGCTAATGCCTATAGCTGATACCCTGGCTGCTGTCTCAAAGACATCGTAAGTTTGTCTGTACCTCATATTGCTACCCGGCCTTCAGGCCCTTTTGTACCACTGTCTCCAACACATCTTGCTGCTGTTGAGGCAGGTGTTCTGCCAACTCGAACTTTTTTCCCACAAGTTCCTGTTGTATTGGGCCATGTAGAATTGGGAGGAGGTGATACGGGCAATAAGCATGGCCCCTTGAAAGGCCCTTATTCCAAGGGCATCCAGGGCCCTATGATCTCAGCCTGGAGGGTCAGAGGAATGTGTATGAGATCATTTGGCCTTCTTTAATGCAGACTCCACAACCGACTGGTGGGGGAGCTGAAGCTTCTGAAAGCCAAGGGCTTGTTGGACCAGATAAAGGGAGTGTCCTTCCAGTTGACTGGGGGGACAGAGCCCGGGTGCTTCCACATCCTGTACAGAAGTTCTAAAGAATTGCATGGATTGGGATAGCTACCACCTCCTTCAGGAGGTCCACAAACTGGAGCACCTCCAGCATTTTGTGGTGGGCTTCCTCTGTGAGGAGCTCAAGTGAATGGCCTCTGCCAAAGCCCAAAGCCTGTGAATGACAGGTGTTCTGGGGGGAGAGTAACGCCGCTCAATCTGGCGAGAAGGCTCGGAAAGCAAGTTGCAGAGCCTTCGGAAGAGGACTCTGATGAATCATCGCCCCAGGGATCATAAGGCATATCTTCCTCGCTAACGTCCACTGGGGGACATCAAGGGAGCCGGTGACCATGCGCCTCAGCAATAACACCAAGGGATGCCTTGGCAGCCTCGACGGCACTGACAGAATTGGGGGGCATAGACGGCACAAAGGGAATCAAAAGCCCTGGAACTCTTGATGGCCAGGGATTGGGCTTGGGAAGTGGAGGTGCCCTAAGGGCTTCCGGTGCGGTTGTGCATCTTCCTCTTTGGAGGATCTGGGAATTGGTATTGCTCTAGAGGGGGGACCTCTGTGGCAGATAGGGAACTGAAGGAGCCCCAGGCACCGGTTGTGTTGGTAGGGCACCCAAGACTATGTCAAGACGCTCCAGCAGGGGCACTAAGTGTAGGTGCTGGTTCCGGCGCCAGTATGGGAGCCGGTGCTGGTTCAAAACTCCGGAGGGCTCAGAGCACCGCCTACTGCACCCTGCGGTCCAACTCTCCTGAAGTCTGGTGAGAAAACGCAGATGATAGAGGAGGAGGGTGAGGCATCAGCGAAGCCTCCACGGGGAGCCATGGAGGCTCAATGCCCAACACCACACTGTGGGGACTGCCTAGGACTCCCAGGTTTGGAAGATGGGGCCTCTTCACCATAGGGTTGCTTCGGAGGAGGCTCGGCATGGGCCGGTGCTCCTCCAGAATTGGCACCGATGCCATGCGAGGACAACTGCCAATGCCTGTTTTCCCCTCGATGCTCGGCCCGCTCCTTCTCCTACACAGAGGTTGATGACCCAAATGCCTTGGATTGATCTGATGGTGGAGAGGGCCAGTCGCCTCAGTCCCTCTCTTCACGAGGAAAAACCAAAGGACATAGAAGGTGACAGCATGTTGAAGGGGTCACTGCAGCCCTTCGGTGATAAGGCTCCTGATGCCAGAGTCGATGGAGCTGACTTTTTGGAACCAAAAAGCTACTCCATCTTGTCTAGCCAAGAAAGTCAGCCCTTAGGGGTCATCTGAGCACAGTTTGGGGCCCCCAGGCAGAGAATACAGACCTCGTGTGGGTCCGTGAGAGACATGGTCGTGCGGGCACGGGGGGGGGGTAGGATTTACAAAACACGGACACCCTGAAAAACAAACCAGCGAGCAGTCAATGGCTGGCAGCCACGGGGAGGCAACATGCTCGGGAATCAACTGCACAGAGAACACCTACCGAGACGCTAGGGGGAACAGCTGCGAAGAGGGGACACCCCCCCCCGCCCATGGAGGAAAAAGAGGAAATCCTCGACTGAAAGAAGTTTTTGAAAATGTGCGGAAGAAAGCTGAGAACAGAGGCGACTGCTTCAAGGGAAAAGACAAGACTGAAGAGAGACCCCCATGCGGCTGTGCAGATAGTGGCCACGTGGGTCATGCTCAGTGTGCCAAAGTTTTCCGTGCTGGGCTCCACTGATATCACCCATCTGTGAGGACCACCATCCTGCTCCTCTTAGGAGAAGGTTTATGACTAATGATGGAGAGCAGGTTCTGACTGATGGATGATACAGTAACAATACAGTCATGTAGAGATGTATTGTTACTGCTTGTCCACAGAGAACAAAACTAACCAGAACACCTTCATTACCAAACATCCAATTTGTAAACTTACTGTAAAAATTGTACAAAATAGTTAGCTAAGTATAAAGCTAGAAAATTAAAACCGAAATGAAGCAAAAAGGAGGATAGCAACATAACATGACCATAAGATTAAAGAAAAAGAAATTACATGTTACAAGAAATTTAGGTATTTTTAGTTTAACCACTGAGTTCTGATATGTACAACTTCTTTTCAGTGACCATTTTTCCCTCCCACTTTCAATGCCGAAACCTTGTCAGACTTGGACAGAGGTAGGAAACACACTTGGTCCAAAACAAAATGCACTCATAGGATGATAATTGTAAAAGCTAGACGAAGAGGGCTGATTTTGTCTCCAGTCTAATAGAGATGCCAGTAGTCAAGCATACCATCGAGGCAACATGTTAAAATCAGGATGGGAAGGATTGCTGTTACTACAATGATTTGATGATGCCACACTGGTGGTGAGAGCTAGTCTGAATGAGACTTTCCTCCAGCACTAAGGGCTGGCAAGGGTAGTTAAGGTTCCAGAGCATGCTGTCTGGGATGGGGAGGTGTCAAAATAAATCAGCTTTTAACAGGCATCAGTGTACAGTAAACATTTATTAAAAATCAAGTGTTGAAAAAATAGATCAGATTATATGTAGTACATTTAAATCCAACTATGTATGCAAATGTTGCTTACCTGTAACAGGTGTTCACAGGACAGCAGGATGTTAGTCCTCACATATGGGGTGACATCACAGGATGGAGCCCAATCAAGGAACACTTTTTGTCAAAGTTTCCAGAACTTTGAACTGGCCCCTACTGGGCATGCCCAGCATGGCACTAACCCTGCAGGCCAGAAGGGGTCCTCCTTCAGTCTTGTTTAAAAGCTACAGGCAGTGCCGAAAAAATAAAGAAAAACGTTACGAACCCCAACACCCACGGGGCAGCAGGCGGGTTTCGTGAGGACTAACATCCTGCTGTCCTGTGAGAACACCTGCTACAGGTAAGCAACATTTGCTTTCTCACAGGACAAGCAGGATGGTAGTCCTCACATATGGGGGTGAGTACCGAGCTGAGGATGTCCGAGCATGCACCAAATGTACCCAGGTGTGCAAAGCACTAGGCCTGGGATGAAATTTAGCCGAGGGCATCCTGAACCCCACCGGGCAGGCGGAAATGGTGTTGGTACGTCACGTTGTAAATAGGTTATGAAGGGACAGACTGGCCGAATATGGAATCTTGTTCTTCCGGCCTGTCCAAGCAATAGCGGGCTGCAAAGGTTTGGAGAGAACTCCAGGTGGCGGCCCTGCAAAATGTCAGGAAGTGGCACCGATCCTAGGTGTGCTACTGAAGTTGCCATGGCCCTCACAGAGTGTGCTTTAAACACGGTCTTGAAAAGAATGCCCGCTTGCTGATAGCAAAAAGGATATGCAGTCCCGCCAACCAGGAGGAGAGAGTCTGTTTACCCACAGGCTTCCCTAACTTGTTAGGATGGCAAGAGAAACAACTGAGTGCTTTCCCTGTGGGCAGCTGTACGGTCTAGGTAGAATGCTAGAACCCGTTTATAGTCAAGGGTATGCAGAGCTGTTCTCCTGGATTGGAATGGGGCCTGGGAAAAAAGGTAGGTAGTATAATGGATTGATTGAGATGAAAGTCTGAACTACCTTAGGCAAGAATTTAGGGTGAGTGAGGAGTACCGCCCAGTCCTGCAGAAGTTTAGTATAAGGCGGATAGGTACCTAGAGCCTGTAATTCACTAACTCTACGAGCTGAAGTGATTGCCAGAAGGAAAATCACTTTCCATGTGAGATAGCGAAGTTCACAGGATTGAAGAGGCTCGAATGGTGGTTTCATAAGCCGACCCAAAACCAGATTGAGGTCCCAAGAAGGGGCCGGAGGACATAGTGGAGGCTTAAAGTGAAGCAAGCCCTTCAGAAAACGTGTTACAAGGGGTTGTATTGATATGGGAACATCCCTGACACCTTTATGGAAGGCGGGCTACCGCACTGACATGCATTCTGATGGAAGAAGTTTTTAGACCTGACTCTGATAAGTGCTAGAGATAGTCCAAAAACTTCGTGATTGGACAGGTAAAGGGGTCAAGGGACTGAGAAGAGCACCATGACGTAAACCTGTTCCATTTGTAAGAGTAAGATTTTCTCGTGGAAGGCTTCCATAAGCAATCAGGACACGGGAAATTGGTTCAGAAAGGTTAAGTGGCTGAAGGTTTTAACCGTTCAACATCCATGCCGCCAGGGACAAGGCGTGAAGGTTGGGGTGGCGGAGGCACCCGTTTTGAGTGATCAGAAGCGGGTCCTTTCCCAAGAGAATGTGCCTGCGAATGGAGAGATCCTGAAGTATTGGAAACCACACTTGGTGTGGCCAGTGAGGTGCTATCAAGATCATGGTTCCCTTGTCCTGACGTAACCTTCACGAGAGTCTTCAAGAGAAGAGGAAGTGGAGGGAATGCATAGAGTAGACCGGTTGCCCATGAGAGGGAGAATATGTCTCTGGGTTAAGAGTGTTTGCTGCGAATGAGAGAGCAGAAGTTCTCTACTTTGCGGTTTTGAGGAGACGCAAAGAGGTCTATCTGAGGATATCCCCATTGTTGGAAGATGGAGTTCGCTACTGAGGGGTTGAGAGACCACTCATGCGGTTGAAAGATGCGACTCAGCTTGTCTGCCAACACATTGTCCACTCCCGGCAAGTAGGTGGCCCTGAGGTACATCGAATGGGAGAGAGCTTCCGTCCATATCTGTGCAACTTCCTGACACAGAAGGAAGGAGCCCGTGCCTCCCTGTTTGTTGATGTACCACATGGCCACCTGGCTGTCCATCTGGATCAGGATAACTTGATTTGAGAGGTGATCCTGAAATGCCCTGAGAGCATATCCGATTGCTCGAAGCTCCAGGAAATTTGGTGTTTGTGTCTGCAGATTGGCCACATGGGCTCCCCAGCCGAGGTTGGAAGCATCGGTGGTGAGTGTTAATTGAGGGTCTGGAGCCTGAAAGGGCAAGCCTTGGAGGAGATTGATCTGATTTTTCCACCAGGCAAGAAACTGACGGAGTGAGTCTGTTACGTGGACAATGGTAGACAGGGGCTGAATACTTTGAGTCCATTGAAACCTTAGAGTCCACTGCATGACTCATGGCCAAACGGGCCATTGGTGTGACCTGAACTGAGGACGCCATGTGTCCCAGGAGGATGAGAATGTGGTGTGCAGTCGCGGAGTGCTAGGACTGCAGCTGGTGTGCAAGAGACACGAGAGTGAGGGCTCGCTGTCGAGGCAGAAAAGCCTTTGCCTGCAAGGTGTCCAAGTCTGCCCCAATGAACGACAAGGTTTGAGATGGGACTACGTAAGATTTTTCGTAGTTGACGAGAAATCCTAATGAAATTAGTGTGTGTAAGGTTAGACTGAGGGATGACAGAGCAGCTTGCTGAGTGGGAGCCCTGATTAACCAATCGTCTAGATAGGGGTAGACGTGAACACCTTGAGTCCTGAGGAAGGCTGCAACTACTACGAGGCATTTTGTGAAGGACTCGTGGCGCAGACGCTAGGCCGAATGGAAGCACTCTGTACTGATAGTGCTTGGGGCCTACTAGAAACCTCAGGTATTTGCGATGAGATGGAGTTATCGCAATATGAGTGTATGCGTCCTGGAGGTTTAGAGAGCAGAGCCAATCTCCTCTTTGTAGAAGAGGAAGAAGTGAGCCTAAGGTTACCATTTTGAACTTCTCTCGCTGGAGGTACTTGTTGAGGGCCCGTAGGTCCAGAATAGGACAACACCTCCTGATTTTGGGGGATTAGAAAGTACCGGGAATAGAATCCTAGACCGTGCTGAGAGTAGAGTACGGGTTCTATTGCCTTGGACTGGAGAAGGAGGGAGACCTCCTGATCCAGAAGGATGGAGTGATCGGATGTTCTCCACTTCGGTAGAGATGGGGAGTCCGGTGGCACGGAGAGAAAATTCAGATGGTAACCCTGAGCAATTATCGCCAGTATCCATTGGTCTGAGGTGATTGAGTGCCATATAAGAAAGAAACATAACAAACATAAGAACATAAGAAAATGCCATACTGGGTCAGACCAAGGATCCATCAAGCCCAGCATCCTGCTTCCAACAGTGGCCACTGTTGGAGTGGCACAATCGACCTCCCACTGGTATGTGAGGCAATGGAAGTTGGTTGCTGATCTCTAGGTAGAAGTCAAAAACCTGAAGGAGGACCTAGTTGCGGTTTTTGTTTCCGTGTCTGACGAAACTGGGCTTTTTGAAAAGGTCTCGTGGAACGGGATCTGGTTGGTGGCGGGTAAGACTTCTTCGGGCGGAAGAATGACTTCTTAGAGTCATTTCGGAAGGGCTGTTTTGAAGAGTAGTCAGAAGGCATCAGAGAGAGCTGTCTTAGGGTCTCATGATGGTCCTTGAGTTCCGCCACCGTCCATTGAATTTGTTCGCTAAAAAGATTATCTCCTACCCAGGGCAGGTCGGATAACCTGTCTTGTACCTCAGGGCGAAGGTCAGAAGACTTGAGCCAGGCCCATCTTCTTGCCGAAATAGCGGCTGCAGAAACCCTAGTAGCAGTGTCAAAGATATCATAAGATCTGATCTCATGCTTACCTGCTTCAAAACCCTTGTTTACTTATCTTGAAATTGCTGAGGTAGGGAGTATGTGAAATCTTGTGTCTGCTTAAAAATGACCCTATTATATTGGGTCATATAGAGCTGATAAGCAGCAATTCGGGAAATGAGCATTGACCCTTGGAAGAGACAGTGCCCAATGGCATCTAGAAACTTCTGTTCCTTGCCAGGGGGAAAAGAAGTGTGAGGCTTTGATCTCTTTGCTCTCTTCTGTGCAGATTCTACCACTACAGATTGGTGATCCAATTGAGGTTTCTGAAAAACCCGGAGCTGACTGCACCAAATAGGCAGGTGTCAGCTTTTCTGTTGACTGGAGCAATGGAGCCAGGATGTTCCCAGTTCTTCTTGAGGAGATCCAGAAGAACCTGGTGGATAGGGATGGAGGTTATTTCCTTGGGAGCATCCAGGAATTGGAAGCAACTCCATCATTTGAAGTCTATCATCCTGTTCAGTCTGCAATTGGAAAGGAACCAATTCAGACATTTCCTTCACAAAATTTATAAAGGAAAGGTACTCTGGAGGAGAATGTTTTCTACTTTCAGTGGGTGAAGGCAAATCATTGGTGTCTGGGGAGGAATCAGTCCAAGTATCATAGGGATCAGCACCTGCCCCTCTAGGAGCTAAAGGGGGACAGGGTGGTGGGATACCTGAGGGTCCTGGTCTAGGCTCTGAAGGAATCTAAGGAATAATTGGAGGCACCGATGAAGGCATCGATGGATGGCTCGGTGGCACCAACCGGGCGTATCGGCACAGACATATCGGCATCACTCCCGATGGAGGGATGCGGAACGGTTGTTTCTCCTCCCGATAGAGTAAGCAGGGAGGGCACCGGAGCCATCGGTGACCCAGGGTCCATTGGTGGAAAAGCGGCAATGAGCATTTCCATCCTGGAGAGCAGCAGTGCCAATGCTGCCAGAATCGGGTCGGTGGTCGGTTCCACAATCAGTACCGGTGTCTGTGCCGGAGGAACCTGGAGTCGTTGCATCGCCTTGTCGATGGCCTCCTGAACCATCCGGTCCAGTTCTTCTCAGAGGCCTGGAGCAAGCAGCCCCGGCTCCGGAAACAGAAGAAGGCGGCAGAGGCATAGCCGGAGGGACTACCATTAAAGGCGGAGTCGCGGCTCCGATACCCTGTCGGATGAGGGTTGCCTCGGTGATTCCGGTCGCCGAAAAGGTCGGTGCCTTTTCTTGTCGGGGTTTCTTCGACGGCGGCTCTGACGATGGCGAGGTCGATTTTGCTCCCTCGATGGTCCGAGACTTTCGATGTCGATGTTTGTCTCTGCGATCCCCTCGGTCCTGAGGGGGGAGTAGAGGGGTGTCGAAGGCTAATATGTCATCGATGCTGGATGGTCACCGGCTGGTGGTCGATGCTGGCGCGAAGTTGATGAGCCGGTTCTGACAACGTCTATACAATGGACGGAGTCGGGGTTTGAGCACGGAAGAGAAGTTCCACCTTCTCCATTCTGGCCATGCGACCTTTTGGTGTCATTAGGGCACATTTGGTGCAGGTCAAAACATCGTGCTCTCGAAGACACATTACACAGACTTTATGGGGGTCTGTGATGGAAATGGTGCGATTACAGTCCGGGCACAGACGGAACCCCGACGCCATGGCAAAAATTGATCCGCGGTACGGTCGATGGCCAGTAGGCCGCAAGGGCCAAACTCGATGGTAATCAACGGAAAATGGGTAAAAACTTACCGGAGTACCGTGGCTTGGAAAAGTTAAAGGAGGGACCCCTGTGGGGCAAATTAACTTTTAGTAATTCCGTGAGGAAAATTCCTGTCAGGAATCTCTGCGGAGCTCCTTAATTGCGAGGCTACTGCTGCGTGGGAAAAAGAAGACTGAACGGGGACCCCTGCTGGCTGCAGGGTTAGTGCCATGCTGGGCATGCCCAGTAGGGGCCAGTCAAAGTTCTGGAAACTTTGACAAAAGTGTTCCGTGATTGGGCTCCATCCTGTGCTGTCACCCATATGTGAGGACTACCATCCTGCTTGTCCTGTGAGAAACATTTTGATAACAGAATACTTCCATTTACAAAAACTTCTGCTATTGGTATAAGACAGGCTGCACAAGCAGACTTATTTGTCTTACAGTAGGATCACACAATGAGCCTGTGATGCTCAATTCAAAATAGGTATACTTATTTAAAGCACAACATTCTTAAGATTTTTTTTGGCTGTTCCTCCCTAACAATTTTGTACAAAGCAAGAATCAAGACTCACTTTACTTCTGGGAAAAAAAAAAAGTTGGGCATAAATTACAACCAAATGTGCAAAAAAATGCCTTCACAGGACCACGCAGCTTCCCATCTTAGATTCATAATGCTGTCCAAGTTAAAAATAAATCAAAGTTTATTCACAATATTGGCCTGAGATTTAGTAGTACTAACTTTTAAATGCCACAGGAAAAAGATATTTAAGCATATCTTCTATTCACCTAGCAGATCCTCCCATCTTAACTAGCTGCCAAAGAAACAGTTCAATCCTGTTGGCAATGCACTCCAAGTTATTTCACACTCCTAAATCCAAACAAAAGGCTGGACATTGCCTTAGCTGCTCCCATGAGAAAACATCTTGACCCAGAACTAGAATCCAAGTGAAGAAAAGAGTGTTGTGGGCTTGTGCAGGAATTGTCTATTAAGTCCTGTCTTCCTGGTAAATCATTAATATGTTCAGTCTTTCACTGTGGAAAAATAAAACATCATTAACTCGCCCTCTTCACGCCAGTTACAAACAGTGCCGCATAAGTGGGGTCTTTTCATTCAGTCTTAATCTCAACTTCTTTAAATAAGCATTTTGATATAGAAAAACCATGGCAAGATTGCAGTGTTTGTCAGTCCTCCCCACATCTCCATTCTCTTGCCCTTTCTCCCCATCAGCACAGACTCATACAAGCCTAGTCTCCACTGGTTATGAATTCCAGTAGTCACTGGGGTTAATGACCTATGGTGTCATTTTTTATTAAGCTCATACCTTTCCAATGGTATCGAGCTAAAAAAACAAAACAAAAAAAAACACACAAACTGGCTGAAACTGGTCAACATGTAAACTCTCAGAAAGAGCACCTTCCCCTGACAGACGTAAGCTTCAAAAACCACAAAAGGAGAGGTACCTACAACAGAACAGTTTTATAAAGGGCTAGAATTCTACCTGCTAAGTATTATAAAATGTGTAATAATGGCTTAGAGTTAATCCTCATGCTGGCCAGCTAAGAGAAAGCTACTGGTAGGGACAGGCCTTTACTACTGTTTCAGAGACAACAGCTGTCATTGTAAAGTGAATTTCAAGGATCTGCATCCTGCTCTTGGCCACAGGAGCCATTATCACGCTTGACCTGTATCTGAGGTGTTGTGTAAAATTAAAAAAACACAAAACCACTGGTTTTTTTTTCATGAGAACTACATTAGGAGTATTTTTTCAAACTAATAGAGGCCTTGCAAGTGAGACTACTAATGTACAACAACCTTTTAACCAGTGAAAGTATCAAAGAAAATTACTGCTGTAGAAAGGAACAAGAGCACTCACTGATATTAAAGTCCTGTAAACCAAGCTTGCATTCAGTAACTGTGTGCCTCACGTGCATCACCTAAAAACACTAATATACTGCAGATCAAACATCCAGTAAACTTGAAACTGAATTATACCTCTGCAAATTTACTCATTTTACACCCTAACACTAATGCTACCTGTGAGTTAAATGTAATCACCAGAATATTTACCCCTAGGTTTGAGATTATACAGATGGAATCAAATGGGAAAAAAAGACCATGATCCATTCTCCATCTTCTCTGCCAGAAGAGGTGCTAAAGATGAAAACAGTAAAATTCATAAAGCATGGGATAATCACTGTGGATTTCTAAAAGCTGGAGGTGTAATGAAGAAAAGGGGGCATTCGGGTAACCTGCAAATAGCAGCAACCTCTACTTCTAACAGAAGGCATGTGGATCACAATCCTTAACCAATTGGCTTACATATTGATGCAACTAACATTGCTCTCCGCTGAGACAGCATGAGGGGAATTGGATTCAGATGACAGCCAATGCTGGGCCTTGACTTTTATAGTCCGAGTTACTGATACACAGACATTAGAAGCAGTCTTGCACTTTTCCCCTATGGTCAAGTCCAAAAAGCAAAGCATGTTCAAACAGCATTGCCTGAATTATCAAGGCGGCTGCTCATTATGTAATAATGCTGCTAGCAGTAATTTTGATAGTTTGCTTTGATAGTTGCTTGTTTAATTACTACACTACCCTTAAGTCTTGGGATAGCTGCACAAAGCAGCAGAAACGTGGAGGTAACCCACTATCATAAGATACTTGCTGAGCAGATTGGATGGAGCAGATGGTCTTTCTGCCATCATTAATAAGTTACTACCTCAAAACTTTGATCAATTAATACACCACAACTATGGTTGCCACTTTAGTTTTTATAAGCACACCAAAATTTATCAGCAGCATACTAGCTTAGGTTAATCAAGCTCCTATCAAATTTTCAGACACTTAACTGTTAACTAACTTCCTGGAGTATGGCTCCCTTCTAGGTTACAATCCTGGATGGGTATGCTTGGCAGATACAAGAGGAGAATGGTAGGAAAAAAAATCTTGATATATTAGGTTAAATGTGCAGAGTGGGTAAGCTGTTGCATATTTGAATTCATATGCTGATCTACCCAAAGTAGAAGAATCTCAATGGAAAGACTAGATGGTTTCAACTTTTTACCTCACACAAAAAATGCCCAAAGAACACTTATTCCAGAGCCTCCAAAATTGTCACCACACATCAGGAAAGGCGGTCGGACGATGCCGATCGCACTAATAAATTGATGAAAAGGAAATTGAACCGCGAAAAAATTCTTGAAGACCCTGAAGTTCATTTGGGACGCTGAGGACGTGTGATGCTGAAGACATCTAAAAGCTGAGTATACCGTCCGGGACTGTCAGTTTACAAAACCCGCTAAGAGTTATCTAGTGGAGTGGTTTTCCTCTCTTTGAAAGGTGGATTATAGTTAGTATGACGGTGATGCATTGAACAGCTGCCGATAGTGTGGGTCTTGCCAACTTTTTTTAAACATAAAATTTGAAAAAGAAAAAAACATTTTTTTGATTAATAAATTAAATTTGGACCTGTATACTACAAATGAGTCTGTATGGTTAACATTCTCACGTAGATCAGAGGTCCTACAAATATATTCAATTGATCTATATTTGGTGGTTCTACATTTTACAATTATTGTCAAATGTATACCAGTAGCCTTTTTTTGGTTTGATGCGTGGTGTCAACTTTTTACCTACCATTTATGCAGCACTAGCAGCTTCAGCAACAAAGTTGTCTGCCTCTCAGGAAGTTATGTGGTTTCTCCCTCCTCCTCCACATACTGCTTGCAGTGAGCAAGCAAGAGGATGCAAATCTTGACATTGCTGAGTATACTATACAAACTAATAAAAAAAAGGTCATCTTATAGGACCTCACTAGTCAATGTGCACTAAACATCCACAATTTGAACAGCATTCAGTTCAGCATCCATTTTCACCCTCACTTCATCCGCCATCTTTTTATTTGCCTCTGCCCACTTTTTAGCTTGTTTACTTTAATTTTAGCTGTGTTGAATGAGGAAAGTTATTATGCAATTAATCTTCTCAGCCTAGGGAGCAGTGGTTTAGAAAGCAGAAACACACAGCCTTCTCTATTATAACTGGTTCTGCGGTATGAGAAATGCAAAAGCTGGAGGCCCATGGCCAACTTTGTTTTGTTATAACCTAGTCTTCTATCTAGACACTACAGACTATGTGATGATCAATAAAAGAAGGCTGGCTGTAAGGGAAATCTGGGAAGGAAATCCAGTAAATAAGTCAGAATGGGAGTCAGCCTCCAACTCCCAGAAGACACAAGGGTTCTGGAGCAGGAGAAGCCACCCAGGCTTTTACCTTACTGAAGGGTGGAGAGCACCCAGGTCAGTGATGGCCAACCTTTTGCGCTCAGTGTGTCAAAATTCATAAACAAAAACGAGCATAACTCGGTGGTGTGTCACTTCTAGAAAAATCCATAATTTGTGATATTTGTAGCTCTAACATTAATAACAAAAAGTTATAATTTTAATATATGTTCTGTATTTATTAATAAAGCAAACATAATTCTTTACCTTACCTGCTTAGTGACTTTTGTTTGCTGAATTTCATTGGCTAAATCTTCAATTAAACACTCTCTCTCCCCCTCCCCCACCCCCCTCCCCCCCCCACACACACACACACAAACTCTTACTCCCCTGGATTTTCTCATACACACTCATGCTCTTCACACTCACTGGCTCCCTCACATACACACAAACACACCCAGGCAGGCTCCCATGCATTCACATACATACACCCCCAGGCAGAGTCCCATTCATTCACATGCACACACTAAAGGCAGACCCCCCCTCTCTTTTGCCAGCAATCTCGGAACCTCTCTCATTCCTCTGCTGCCACTGTCACTGCTGCCGCATGGCTATTGGGGAGGTGCCGATTGCTGCTACTGACACTGAAGCCCATTCTGCTGCCTCCTCTGTGCAGGCCCCATGGGCTTCCACTTTCTCCATGCTGATCTCGTACATTGTGAGATCCGCATAGAGAAAGTGCTATTCTTGCACATTCCCAAAGATTACATGTGCCAATCACTAAAAAGTAATTTATTTTGTTTTTTACCTTTGCTGTCTGATCTTCGTTTTCTAATTGGTTGGTCACAGGCTTTTTTTCCCACCTTCCCTTATTTTTTTTGCCAATTCCTTTTATATTGTCTTTTTTTCTGTTTCTTTTCTCTCCATTATCTTCCCTCAAACACACAGGTTCTCATTCTCACATGCATTTCTCTCTCACACACACTCAGGCTCTCACTGTCACATGCTGTGTCTCATACAATCATTCATACACTCAGTCTCACTCCCACATGCTGTCTTGCTCAAGCACAGGCTCTCACTGTCACATGCTGTCTCACACACACAGAGGCTCTCACATGCTGTCTCTGCAAACATTCAGGTCCTCACACACACAATCTCTCAACCCATCTCATACACGCACACATACACACACCCTCTACAGACCCTCCCCTCAGCCTCTCTCTCACCTCTGGGCCTCCTCTTCGCGGGTCGCCGCAGGATGGGCTCTGCGGTGGCCCTGCTACCAGGCCTCCTCTTCTTCTCGGGCCGCTGCGACTTGAGATTTGCGGTGGCCCGTAAACGCAAGTGCTGCTCCACTTCTGCACGCGCTGCTTCCCCTCCTTCCTGCCCACTCGGCTCCGGCAACGTTTACTTCCGGGGACGCACAGGCAGGAAGGAGGAGGAGCATCAGTGCGTTTAAACGCGATCTTTTTCTTGGCCTTGCCGATCTCCCTGTCGCTGCGCCCGGGGGCATTGGGGGGATAATAAAAAACTAGTTTTAAAGGGTCGGCGCAGCCGATTAAAAAAAAGGCTCTGCGCAGCCGATAAAAAAAAAAATTCCCTATAGTCCTCAAAACGCTGCGCGTGTCAGCAAAAAGTCTCAGCGTGTCACCTCTGACACGCGTGTCATAGGTTAGCCATCACTGACCCAGGTACTGTAGGAAAAGGTTGACAGCTTGTCCAAAGGAGGGGCAGACAAGGAACAGGAAGGTTTTATTAGAACCAGGAAGAGAGGAGATGGAGGTGGAGTTGAGCAGTACTGAGGATGAGCCTGAGCAGAGATGAGTGGTGGTGACCCACTACAAGAGGGGATACCATTAGGGAATCTGCAGATGAAAAGCTTTAAGTGGTTGGTTGTAGTTGCACCAATGGTAAAAAAGAAAGTCAAACCCCAGCTGCAGACTATAATGGGAGGTGGTAGTAGGGCCTAGCTCCCCTAGAACCAGGCCCCATAGAGCACAAGCCATTCCTAGGTTGTGGAAGAAGCAACTGCAAGCAGCAGTGTAAGGATTAAGGAAAGATTTGATTTTATCAAACAATCCCCAAATCATGCAATAATAAGATAACAGACTTTAAAATACCAGGACAAGTTGGGACTGTTTGCTTACGCCCAAGCTCACAAACTGGGGTGAGAATTTGAATCCATAGCTTGACAGCCTGGAAGGAATGGGGTAAAAGTACACAGACTGGATTACCTGGCCTGGGGAACCTCTGAGACAGGAACAGGGGAAGCTGCAAAAGGTCGAGCAGCAGGACAGAAAACCTCCCAAAGACTTAACCGTTTCAGCTTATTTAGCTACAGTCAGATTGTGACTGGAAGAGTGGCCAGTGGCACCTATTACAAGTTACACTAAGCTACCTACTCTTCCTCAGGGGTAGCTAATAGCTATCAGATTTGAGGCATAAACTTGAGGACAAGATAGTGTACTTTGGTAGATGAACTCTTGCCCTCAAAAGCTAATACCTCTTTTGTTAATCTAAGGTACCAGCCTCATCTTTCTTGTGCCATAAATTAACCAGCTTTATTTTCTACAGAAACAAAAAGAGTCAAACCATTACCATTCGATTACTTTATACAGAACCATGATTAGGGGAGTAATCCTAGAGACCACATTCTCAGAATGGAGAAGTTTGCTTCACAAGCATACAGGGATCCAGAACCAAAGAAGTCAACTGAGAGAACGAACACTTGACAATTTGCCTGAAAATAAAAAAACTGAGCATGTTGTCCTTCCTCCCCATTTCAAAACACCTGTCAGTGCCTTTTACACCTTCACAAAACATTATAGGAACCACACAGAGCATCTCCACAAAATCACAAACAAAAGTAACAATACATTCTAACAGAAAATGTGTGTTGAGAAACAAATAGAAAGCTGAACACCCTTTCTCTAAATTCAGATTTGGAAACTAGCAGCATTCCCATTAACACACTAGTCTTCCCTTCCACTCACTTCTATGCCAAAAAGAATTGCTTCAAACTAATAAAGCAAATAAAGGTAAGTCCAGTCTAACAAAGCAAACAGGATTTCTCTGCAAGCAAATCATCCGATCTGGAGCATAGCCTACCACAAGTTAATGAAGGCTGAAAGGAATGGGTGCACTTTCTCTGGCAGACACCACTGTAAAGAATTCCTGCATATCCTCTGGTCCATATGCAAGCCAAAACAGCAAAGTTTTGCTACCAAACTGTTTGGTTTAAAACACTCCACTTGCATTATAAAGGCTACCTCTATACCTTTCAAAAAATAGAATACTCCAGGATAGCCTCAGTGAGAAACAGGCTTTGGTGTAACTACCACTGACAGATCACAGGAAGAATCCCAAGTGCGGTGCATTTAGACTCCCTTCATTTTTGAGCCAAAGGCCCACCTGACCACAGAAACAGGCAACAGCCACCACCAAATAAGCTCTGGAATTGGTTGCCAGAGGATGTGGTTAGTGCAGTTAGTGTAGTTGGGTTCAAAAAAGGTTTGGATAAGTTCTTGGAGGAGAAGTACATTAACTGCTATTAATCAAGTTTACTCAGGGCACAGCCACTGCTTTTAATTGCATCAGTAGCATGGGATCTTCTTGGTGTTTGGGTAATTTCCAGGTTCTTGTGGCCTGGTTTGGCCTCTGTTGGAGACAGGATGCTGGGCTTAATAGACCCTTGGTCTGACCCAGCATGGCAATTTCTTATGTTCTTGTGCCAACCCTTTACTCACGTGTCGAGCACAGAAACCAGGAGAGGGAGGAATCCCTACTCAACTCCCCTTCTCTTTACCATTTTTTTTTAAACACCCTTTACCTGAGCTCAGCCTGTCCCAGCTGAGAACAAGGTTGGTGTCCAGCTGCAGGGGGAAAGGACATAAACCTTCACTACTGTATTTGGCTTCCTGCACCTGCTTGCCTTTCCGTTTGTTTGTTTTTTTATACAGTTAAGTCCACACCAGTTTGAAAAACCAGCTACCAGAACAAGGCACTCATTGAAGGACCATGGAAATCACCTCAGGAATTCTCAGTTGAGGGAGGGACCATAAGGTATCACCACAGATAAGTAGGGCGAATTAATTTCCTTCTTTTCTCCTAAAAAACAAAGCAATCTCCAGTAGCGAGATGCATGTCTACCATCTGCTAGAGACTGAGAATACTAGTGGACTGTCACTACAGGGGTATATATATATACTGTGAGATCAGCTTTGCTCCATCTCCATCTGCTGGTAGAGGTGCATAACCCATTGGTTTTAATTCACCTGTCTATATGCTAAGAAATATGCTTTTTCCCTTCTCAATCTTCACACAATACCCCATGACAAAGCAAAGTCAGTCTGCAGAAACTTGTGTAAATTAAAAAAAAAAAAAAAAAAAAGAATTATATTTACATAAGTATTCAGACCCTTTGCTATGACAGTCAAAGTTGAGCTCAGGTGCATCCTTTACCCATTGATCATCCTTGAGATGTTTCTCCAATTTACTTGGGAGTCCAACTCTGATTAATTCAATTCATTGGATAGGATTTGGAAAGGCAAACTTATCTATATAAAGCCCCACAGTTGACAGCGCAGGTCAGAGCTAAATCAAAGCCATGAAGTCAAACGAATTGTCTGTAAATCTCCAGGACAGGATTGTGTCAAGGCACAGATCTGGGGAAGGATAAAAAAAAAACAAAACTGCTGCAGCACTGAAGGTATGGCCTCCATTGTTCTTTAATGGAAGAACTTCAAAACCACCAGAACTCTTCCTAGAACTGGCTGTCCACCCAAACTGAGCAACTGGGAGAGAAGGGCCTTGGTCAGGGAGGTGATCATGAACTTGATCACTAAGAGCTCCAGAGTTCCACTGGGAACATGAGAGAAACTTCCATTAGGACAACCATCTCTGCAGCACTCCACCAATTAGGCCTTTATGACTGAGTGGCCAGATGGAAGCCACTCCTAAAAAGGCACATTTCAACCCGCTTGGAGCTTGCCAAAAGGCACTTGAACTCAGAGCATGGGAAATCAGATTCTCTGATCTGATGAAACCAAGACTGAACACTGACCTGAATGCTCGGTTATTTACACTTTCGAATAATAGAAGGACTAGGGGGCATTCCATGAAGTTAGCAAGTAACATTTAAGACTAATCGGAGAAAATTCTTTTTCACTCAACGCACAATAAAGCTCTGGAATTTGTTGCCAGAGGATGTGGTTAGTGCAGTTAGTGTAGCTGGGTTCAAAAAAGGATTGGATAAGTTCTTGGAGGAGAAGTCCATTAACGGCTATTAATCGAGTTTACTTAGGGAATAGCCACTGCTATTAATTGCATCAGTAGCATGGGATCTTCTTGGTGTTTGGGTAATTTCCAGGTTCTTGTGGCCTGGTTTTTGGCCTCTGTTGGAAACAGGATGTTGGGCTTGATGGTCCCTTGGTCTGACCCAGCATGGCAATTTCTTATGTTCTTATGCCAAGTATCATGTCTGGAGGAAACCAGGTACTGGTCATCACCTAGCAAATACCATTCCTACTGTGAAGCATGGTGGTGGCAGCAACATGTGGGAATGTTTTTCACCTGCAGGAACTGGGAAACTAGTCAGGATAGAGGGAAAGATGAATGGAGCAAAGTACAGAGAGATCCTTGATGAAAACCTGCTCCAGAGCACACTGGAACTCAGACTGAGGCAACAATTCACCTTCCAACAGGCCAACCACCCTAAGCACACAGTTAAGACAATGAAGGAGTGCCTTTGACAAGTTTGTGAATGTCCTTGAGTGGCCCAGCCAGAGCCCAGACTTGAACACAATCTGATATCTCTGGAGAGATCTGAAAACAGCTATGCAGACACACTCCCCATCCAACTTGACAGAGCTTGAGGGGATCTGCAAGAGGATGGGAGAAAATCCACAAACCCAGGTGTCAAGACTGTAGCATCATACCCAAGACATGAGGCTGTAATCACTGCCTCAAAGTAGCGAGTAAAGGGTCTGAGTACTTATGCAAATGTGATTTCTTTTATTTTTTAAAATTTGCACAAATTTCTACAAACCTGATTTTTTGTCATTGTGGAGTATTGTGAGCATATTGAGGAGGAAAACATGCATATTCCCCATTTTAGAATAAGGCTGTAATGTAACAAAGTATGGAATAAGTGAAGAGGTCTGAATACTTTGACTGCACTGTATGAGTTTCAGAACTGATTTGATCATATGCCTGTTGCTGCAGCCATGATCTATTGCCAGTCAGTTTTGAAGGGGACATCTCAGTATACATATAGTAACAATGGCAGAAAAGACCAAAAGGTCCATCCAGTCTGCCCAGCAAGCTTCTTATGGTATCTGCCGTGCAGGTTACTCCCATATTTCTCTTAAGGATAGTATGGTAACTGCGGTTCTGTGCAGTTATCCTCAAGCCATGATAACCCATAACAATTTTGATAGCAACATTTTTAATGGGTGATGAGCCTTCTTGAAAATTCAGATTGTGATGCTTCAAATGCTTTACTTATGGACTTGCCCGTAGAAGTAGTTCTGTGCTTTTTTCCCTTATGTCTGCATATCAGTACCCCAAATTAAGTCAGGGCCCATGCTGGTTGTCACCTGTATCCAATTTCCCTTCCCCCCACCAAAGCGGAGAGCAATGTTGCATTTGCATAAAAATCAAGGATTGTGGGTTAAGGGTAGTAATCCCATGCCTTCTGTTAATGGTAGTAACTACCACTCCATGCAGGTTAACCCTATGCTTATCATTACCCCAGACTATACATGTCAGGGCCCTTGTTGGTTGCTGTCTGAATCCAATTACTTTTTTCCCCTGCTGTGGAAGCTGAGAGCTATGTTACAGTTGCATCAAAAGTATCAAGGCTTATTGGTTAAGGGTTAAAGGTAATAACTGCCACACCCCCTTTTCTTCAATTCTGTCCTCTAACCTTTAGGATCCACAGTTTCTCACATAACCTTTGATTTATTTGACTGTTCATTTTTATCACCTCCTCTGGAAAAAGATGAGCAAAAAATTGGGGTGGTGGGTTTCGTGGGGCACACTTGCTTCAACTTATGCTTAATACATTAGGCTCCTCAGCTTCTGCTGAACTGCCCTCAGTTACAGCATAATCAACAGTAATTCCATGTTAACCAATTTTAACAGATATCTTGTGGCATTCTTGGAAATACAATACCAAAAAGGTGCAGTATAATGGGTACACTGGGACTCTACTATTTTTAAAATGCTAAAAAAAGACATAGGCAATGCTGTACAGGTGCATAAGAGTCCCTGCTCAATAAAGCTTTCAATCTAGTCAAGACAAAAATGACAAGAATCTGTGGGAAGTATATTGTACAGAAGTGTTTAGGATTTAAAAGCAGCCTCAAAAGTTAGTTTTCAGACTGGTCTTGAATGCAGCTAGAAAGTATAATGCACAGTATCAAGGGCAAAAACAAGAACAATTTGCCCAATTATGTTCACAAAGAAAGGTGTAGGGAGGGAGGAAGAGAAGACAGGTAATGATTTGCTGCAGAGTGAAAGCACTTTTAGGAGTAAGAAGCTTGAACTGTATGTGGGAAGTGGAAGGGGAGCTACTTGTAGCAACTTGAGGGTTTACATGGTCAGAGTATAACTAAGGGTGTTGAGGCAAAAACTAACAAAAAAATTACTGAGTTAGTTCAGTAAGGTATCAAAATGCACAGAATCCAGTTTCTTGCATAATCAATATGGGTATTAGAACTAAAAAATGTAGTCCAGCTACAGAAATATGGATTTACATTAAAATGTTTATAAAGATATTAGAATATTTTTCAGAGCTTACTAACCATTAACTAATTTTTTTTCCACACAGATTAGGTCATCAATTACTATAGAACCTCCCTTGACAATTACGTATCTTAATAGATAAATGGCTCAGCAATACTGAAATGTGTTTTATTCTAGCCTATTACCCCTACCAAAATCCCCAGAACCCAAAATGAGGGCTGTGAAGGTACAGGAAGATATGTTATGTTATCTTCTCTTCTGAGAACACATGGCAACCTAATGCTCTACACATAGCCTTGCAGTCTGACAGTATATACCACCATTGCTCTACTGCCCGGTAGTACAAATGGGTGACTGAACCCCAAGTTCAAAGCTTTTAGAAGCTGTGAGAATCTGCTGAGGACTGGGATAGGTAGAGAGGGAGTAGAATGGGACAATCTCCAAACCTTTTCCTTCCCATCCATCCTAGAGATAAACAGTATCAGCTTCCCAGAGTGGATAAAACTTCTGGCCCTAACAGACAAAAGACTCCAACAACAATGTGGAACACAGCAGTAATAAGCAGTCCCTCCCCCCTGCCCCAGTTTTACCTGATCTTCCTCCCAAGAGCTTTGAATAATCCATTTAAAAAAAAAAAAAAAAACCACAAACCTGCACGCAGTGCATAAAGAGGATACAGTGAGGTGACCTTTGGCAAGTCCCTTCACCCTCCATTGCCTCAGGCAGAAAACTTTAGGGGCCATTGCAAAATATGTTAACTGTGTGCTGAAATTCAGGACACAATTTAATGCACGTTAAAAAAAAAAATGTATCACCTGCTGCAATAAGATAATGTTATACTAATGTATCAGGAGTTAAAAGTGCACGGACTGGAAAATGTGCATTCAGCACAGGCTGAACATTTAAACTTGGGGAGCCACTCGGATGTGATTTATGTGCACAAAACTCATGTTTTACGTATATAAGACATGCACACAATTTGTACACAAAATGTTTTATGCACAAAAATGCTTTCAGCACAGAAAGTTTTTGTGCACAAGCCATTTGTGCACAATCCCAATTACAGGTCCCCTTGTCAGCAACTTCTGCCATAAGCTGACAAGAACTGGAAACTACTCCACCTCTGACTAGGAATAAAATTTCCAGCACTAAGAAAACAAGTTAAGCCAGTACACCTCTGCATTGGAGTGTAATAGTTAATGCCTTCATTAACATGGGATTTCCATGAGAGGGTGCTAAGCAGAACGCACCGTTTTACATACATATTTGTGTGTGCAAAATTCCTCGCATCATCTGTAGTTAAGATTTGTAAACAAATGTACACATCTGCTGGTAAAACTGCACTTTGCTGAAAGCATCTTACTGCAGCAGCCTATTAAATTGTAAGCCTTCTGGGGACAAGGAAATACCTAGCATGCCTGAATGTAATGATTTGAAATGGCATTCTGTCTGGTTGGTAAACCAATATTTCTCAAACAGACCTGAAGTGCAAGTCTGATTAAATCTTATTTTCCAATTCACTAGCAAGGATTCTCATTTTCTCCAATCTTACCAAATCCTCTATGTCTCGTTCTCACTTTCAAATGAGAATCCTTTTTACATCAGCTCAGCTAATCTTGCTCAAAATGTTTTGCATAATACATATACAATATTACAATGCAGAAACAAATTATTCCTTCCATAACTTTCTGGAGGGGAGGAGAAAAACTGCAGCATCTTAGCTTCCCTTCCTAGCTTCATCTGGTGGTCACCCTTTGAGCAGTTCTCTGGGGGGGGGCAGTCAGAATGCACTGAAGAGGGTTTTGATAGAACAGCATATACTAGCCCAATGCCCCTAGCAGCCACTCTTTGGCAACCTCGGTGTACATGACGGAGAGGCTTTGAGATGGTCCCAACTACACGTACTACTTTAAATATTTGGAAAAATTGGAGTACCACACGAGTGGGTTCGCGGAAAAACTATGTCGTCCTCTATTTTATAACACTGCCTTTATGCCATGTTCGCCACTTTCAGCTTTCAAACCCTGGAGAGAGCAAGGCATACACCTAGTGCAACATATATGGGAAGGTGATCACTTGATCCCCTTTGATCAACTATGCATGCGATATACCCTTCCACGATCTGAATTTCTCTATATCAGCAACTCTCCCATTTCTTATCTAGTAAATATATTAAACCCAATTTACTAACTGGTAAATCTCTTTGAGAGCATTTGCTCTAGGGGGAGGGAAATTAAAGGCTTAATCTCAAATATTTATAGTCTGTTGAATTCACAGATGAGAATAAAACCCTAGCATATACATTCTTGGGAGATAGATTTGGGATGACCTTACTCTGAGGAGGAATGGGATGTTGCTCTCTTATGTATTTGCAAAGTCTGTTTCCTCTTTAATTGTTACAAGATGCTGTACTTCTCGCCTGAAAGGCTGAATAGGTTTTTGTTTTTTTTATTTCAGATAGTAAACTATGCTGGAGGGGATGTGGCAGGGTGGGATCTTTTATGCATATCTGGTGGGAATGTCCAACTATTCTGGGGGCAGATAGTCTCCATCGTACTTCAGACTTCCATTAAGTTGCAGGCGGCCACTGCACTGTTGCATTTTCTCAGCAAGAGGTTGGATGTGGCTACTGGCCAACTATTACAACAGGTGTGTGTGGCAGCCAGGATTGAGACTGCAGCACACTGGAGAAAGAATCAAGCCCCGGCAATACAAAAAGGTGATCACCAGGTTAGATTATGGTGTGTACAATGAGTAAACTCACCGCTGCCAGGAAGAATGTGAGGAAATATATTTGGGAACCTTATTTGAAATGGAGGGAAGTTGCTTCTTGAACTACAATTGTGTATCTGATGCAGTGTTTGAGTGTATTTACTACTTTTTTGCATCGAAAATTTCTATATTAATTGACTCAGGCTGGCAGCCCCTGTGTGTAATTGTAAATTGAGCACTAGATGGGTAAGTGTGTTAATGTTTAAAAATCTTTGGATTTACATTGTCAATGTCTAGATATACATATATATATTTTTGTGTTGACATCAATAAAGAGAATTATAAAAAAAAATGCACTGAAGTGGTGCAAAACAGGAAAACACTAAATATTTTTTATTATACATGCAAAGTATTAGAATATTAAATTATGGGAGAGAGCCTGGGTATTCAAAGTATGGGACATAAGAATCAGAGATAAGACCTGGAATATAGTAAATGATGGCAGAAACACTAGCTGGCACATTCAGTCTGCCCAATTGTGATTCTTCTGCTTGGATAATTGAGGACAAATTCCCATGCTCAATTCAACATTAACTTCTTTCCCCCATTTTCACCTGAACTTTCAACCCTTTCCTACCAATGCCCTTTATCAGTCTCAAGCACGCCCAGAATCCAAATAGTAGCCTATACTGCTTCTGACAGGCAATTTCAGATCTGTTTCCTCTGATTCTTACCCAACAGTAAATCTCACACCCAAATCCCCTCCCATGTCTTATGAACAAGTTTTCAAATCCACAGCGCTAACAAAATTAGCAAAACCACTGTCCAAAACATTCAGCCCTCTCCATGCTCATTGAAATTTGAGTTTTAACTATGTTCCTTCTAGGAAGCCTGTTGCAGTCATATCATTGCTGATAAGATTATAATCTCTACTCTGTGCATATTACCCCTTGGCTACCTCCATGGCCTGTGGTGCCACTAAGTCATGCTTCTGCTATCCAAAGTTAAAAAAAAAATTATCTTTGAAGGAGTCACGTGATGTGGTGATCGGGGCTGGTCGCAGCTAGCTCGGCTCCAGGTGGCAGGCCGCTGAATCCAACCATATCAGCACTCATCCGCGCACATTTTGGAAAATCAAGCAACCACAGAGCTTGGGCATATGAATATCGACCGCTACATGCATAAATCACCAGCAACAATGCCTGCTAAAGTGGCCAAAAAAGACAAGGAAAAAACGAAAACCGCCGAGGACAAAATGGCCGCCAGCACGGAAAAGGGGTCTCCTGACCTAACCAACGATTGCCGCCCTGACTGCGCTATCGGCGGCAGTGACATCTGCAGTTACCGAAGCGCTATCCATTAAATTGGACAAAATTTCGGAGCAATTAAATACCATGCAAGCTGCATTTTTGGAACTACCTCCTCGCATTGATACTCTGGAGCTGCGGATGTCTGCGGCTGAGGATGAAGCATTGGCGACGGAAGGCAAACTACATAAATTAGAGAAACTAATTCAAACCCACGAGGACAAAATAGATGAACTGGAAAACCGGTCCCGACGCAACAATCTTCGTTTTGTCGGCATTCCAGAATCGGTTCCAGACAGCGAGCTAGCAGCCTACCTTATCAAATGGCTCCCTGAGGCCCTCAACGATTCTGAGCTGACATCACTACAAATTGAGAGGGCACACTGACTTGAGGCACGCTCGGCGGAAAACAGACGGCCCCGTGTTGTAATTGCCAGGATCTACAATTTCACAGATAAACAGCGAATCTGGCAACTTTCACGCAAACTCCCGACGCTGCAACTGCAGAACGTGCAGGTACGCATTTTTTCAGGATTTTCTTCTGCGCGCATTTGCCGCCAAACGTAAGGAGTTCAGCCCCATTTGTTCGCAGCTGGCGACGAAACAAATAAAGTTTGCGTTACAGTATCCTGCGAAACTCCGTATCTGGAACAACAGGCAAACACAGGTATTTGAGACTTTACCAGAAGCACAAAAGTACGTCCAAAGTATTCTCCCTAAGGAACCAGAATGAGCTCTTTATCGACAGGCCTTGTCGGCTACTGGATGTTGAAGCTCCTGTTCTAGCGGATGTCTGTCACTATCTAATATGTGCGTGTCCAGTTCCTGTTAGTTGCGTTGGTTGAACTGGGACATATTGGTATGGAAATGGCTTATTGAATTTTCCTTTCTGTATGGGCCTGCCACCTGAACACTCACAAATATGGCTCCTGCTCTCACTATCGAGAGTATCTTGGGTGTTGGTTGGACAAAAGGGGATTGGATTGTGTTGGGGTGGGGTGGGAGGGTTGGGGGGGAGGGTTTGCACCTTAATGACAGGTTTGCATTTTGTTTTTTCTTAAGCTTGATCATAATGTTGTGGAGAAGAGTCTATGCTTTAATGTTAATTTCTCTTCTAGTTGCCTTTCCACTTTGGGTACTTCAAGCACTCTCCTTATTCTGGTATTATTTACTTCCACCGGAAAAGCTTTTTCCATTTTTCATTTATTTTATCCGCACTCTGGTGAAACAATGTTTTGATATTTCACTAAGGTCGTCTCTACGATTAAAATGCCCATTATGAGTCCTAAGCTAAAATATATGACTTGGAATGTAGCAGGTATGGGCTCGCCTATCAAGCGAGAAAAAGTATTGGCCCACTGCCACAAATCCAAAGGTGATATCATCTTACAAGAAACCCACATGCTGGACCATGAACATCTTAAACTTAATCATAAAAAAGGTTTCAATCAAATTTACTTTTCTTCCGGCACACATAAACGCAATGGAGTAGCCATCTTAATTCACAAGTCTGTTCCTTTTCAGTTAACTTCCCAGTGGAAGGATGAGGATGGGTGTGTTGTTATCCTCCAGGGATACCTTTTTGGGACATTAGTTACGCTAGCCTCGATCTATGGCCCTAATAAATATCAACATTCCTTTTTTACCACTTTAATTACTAAGTTACTTGAATTTGGTCCGCAATCTCTGATAGTGGCGGGGGATTTTAATTGTCTCCTGGACTACACGTTAGATAGAAGCTCCTCCAGTCCAATATCCGCTATGGGCCCTGATAAAGGACTGCCCTTTTTGTGTTCTGCTTTGCACTTAGTGGATGGTTGGAGAGCCCTCCACCCTATGGAAAAGGACTATACGCACTATGCCAGGGCACACTCCACTAAGACCAGAATTGATTCTGAATCACTTTTTTCTTGATTGATTGCTCAGATATTGGTCCGCTGGTAATCTCTGACCACTGTCCAGTTAGTTGTGTGTTGGGCGCCAATCCCATGTTACCTTCTCTCTTTCAGTGGCGGATGCCGGAATGGCTGGCCACAGATAAAAATTTTGCAAAATTTTTAGAGGAGCGATGGCTTGCAATATGCGGAATTCAATCAAGCCCATACGGATCAGCCACCGTTATTTTGGGAGACCTCCAAGGCCATCATACGTGGCAATATCCTAAAATATGTCATCCAATATAAACGTAAACAAAATAAACAAATATTGACCTTGGAATCTAAGTTAGCATATTACAAACAGCAATGGAATACGCACAATACGCCCATATGGCGTGATAGGTTCCGACAAACCCAGAAAATCCTCAATGATATAATCCACCAAAAAGCGACAGGAAGTATGTTTGCCTTTAAACATAAATTGTTCGAACATGGTAATAAACCGGGGCGTCTCCTAGCTCGCCTAACTAAGGCTAAACAGGCCTCTAAATATATTACCTCTCTTAAGCGATCGGATAGCACCTTGGCAGTCTCCACACCGGAGATAGGTCAAATAGGACCTTTTATAAAAATTTGTATACTGCAGACGAACCTAACATTAGTAATCAGGATGCATTTCTGGAAAAGGTAATGTTACCTCAAATCACAGCCTCAGCAACGGGAGAGTTTGAAACCGCCCTATCACTTCAGTTGAGGTCACAAAAGTCATAAATGACCTCAAGTTACATAAATCAACCTGGATCAGATGGCGTAAATTTGTTGTTTTATAAATCACTTGTATCTCATATTGTACCTTCTCTTACTGACTTATTTAACCACATGATATCACACGATACGTTACCGGATACCATGAAGGTAGCGGCTATTACAGTATTACCCAAACCAGGTCGAGATCCCACGGATCCAGGTTCCTATAGACCAATATCACTATTGAATCAAGATGTAAAAATTTTCGCGAAAATACTAGCTAATAGATTAAAATTTATATTACCAGATTTGATTTCCTTGGAGCAGACAGGTTTTGTGCATGGTTGTCGGCCAATCTCCAATATTAGACGTCTGCTGGTGGCACTGGAAAGCTGCCGGGTTCAGGGTACGCCGGATCCCTTCTTGGTCAGCTTTGACGCTGTGAAAAAAGCGTTTCGACCGAGTGGCCTGGCCGTATTTATTTTACAGCTCTACGGCGGTTTGGGTTCAATGGCCCGTTTTTAAATGCTATTATGTTGTTATACAGTGACCCAAAGGCGTTTATTTGCCCTTAACAACTCCACCTCAGCCATATTTTCTTTGGGCAGGGGTACCCGGCAGGGCTGCCCCCTGTCACCTCTTTTATATATTCTGTCATTAGAACCCCTTATCCATACAATCAAACATTCTACAGCGGTTGCCAGGATGATTACTGGAAAAATAGAGCAAAAAATGATGCTTTTTGCTGATGACATGTTGATGCTCATCTCTAACGCCAAATGTTCTTTACCTACTTTGTTGCCACCTAATCATACATTCGGATCCTTTTCTGGCCTGAAATTAAATCTCACCAAGTCGGAAGCTATGGACCTTAATGGTACCCTCAAAGAGCAATGGCCAGATTTTCCCTTGCTGTGGGCCGCAGACACTATAAAATATTGGGAATTAAAATCCACCAAAACCCACAGCATTGGTATTCTCGTAATATCACTCCTCTCATATAGGCCCTTCCGCTCCAGGTAGATAGTTGGAACGCTTTCCCCCTCTCTATTTCTGGCAGAATAGCTTTGGTGCAAATGATATTACTTCCTAAACTATTGTATATCTTACAATGCTTCCTGTGTTTTTGACTGCTAAGGATGTGAAATTGTTACAGAGATTGTTCAACAAGTTTTACTGGGGGACCAAGAAAGCTAGGATGAGCTATTCTAAATTGATGGTGCCGAGGCATGAAGGAGGATTGGAGTGGCAAACCTTCGTTTTTACAATCTAGCATTCCCTGGCAAGTACCCAAACATTAGATAGATCACAAGCTTATTAATTACCATCATAGCTGTTTATGAATTTATCTTCTAGGAACTTATCCCAAAGCTTTTTTAAACCCAGTTACACTAACTGCTGTAACCACATCCTCTGGCAATGAATTCCAGACCTTAACTATGCGCCGAGTTGAAAAGAATTTTCTTCTATTTGCTCCAAAGTGTATAAGCAATTCCTCACGTGCCCACTATCATCAGTAAAACCTGGATACCACTGTGCTGTTTACCAGCAGAGCCTGATGCACATCTCAAAGCATAAGAGCACACAAGTACAAACATCTTAAGGCTGAGTTTGGGCAAGAAGAATTTTAAGAACATAGGCATGGTCATTAAAAAAAAAAAAAAAGCACAGCTTTTATTTCAAGAAAAGGAATAGACTTGAAATGTTTTAACACAAATGAAAGGAGACCCAGGAATGAGTAGAAGCAGCAAAGCCAAGAAATGGGCCAGCTGACATTGGGAAATGTAACCAGTGTTGATCATTTAATCCTCTGAAGGAAAACTGAGTAATTCATTTAATTATACAGAAAGCAGGCCCTTTCCAGAAAGAATGGTGGGTAGCTTTACTTTTAACTAGGACACATGCCAAATTATCCACTAGTAAATAGCTTTAAGGAAGTGAAACATATTGGATTGCCTAAACTACACCAACATCCCATCTCTACAGAAAACTAGAGTACTAATTTGAAAGTACAAATTTGACCAGTTGCATTCACAAAACTGAATTTTAAAAATCTCAGCAGCAAATTACCTGAATTTGCAATCAATTATCTAGACAGCAGCAGCCATACTGGCAAAATGACAAACTGCATGGCAAATCAGATCCACTGTGTGCAATATCATTGTAACTTCTGCCAACACAGCTACTCAGGGGTCGTGTGGAATTTAAATTGCAAAAAAAAAAAAACTGTTCCCTTAAAATTAGTGTAACCAGTGTAAACTTTTCAAGCATTGTTTTATACATAATGCACAACTTCATTTGAACCAGACTTTGCAGATAATGTACTATTCAGTCAATTTCACTCTGGCTGTCCAGAAAATGTGTAAAATCAAAGATTTCTACAAGGTAAAATAGGGAACTAGTCCCTTAGTAGTAAATGACAGCAGAAAGACTAAAATGGCCCCTGTTTAGTCCTCGTGTGCAGCACTTAGTTTTCTAACCTGCTCATGACCTTCTGAGCCATGTGCAGAGGGTTTGTGCCAATTTTGATGTATGCTTTTGTTTGGAATGCATAGTCTTTGATGGTGCGAGAGAAACTTTCATTGCTGGTTCAGGTGTCATTTGCCCAGGCTTTGTTGCGCATTGTGCAACACATGCTTCGGTGTCTTGCGATTTGTCACCTCATGTGCTGCATGCTTCATTGCATCACAACTTAGCACATCCTGTGCCATGTGTTCCGAAGCAGCAACTTGACGCATCATGCATCCCCCTTTCAATGCATTATGTGCCAGAACTCCAGGCATCACAGACTTTGAAATGACCTGCGCTGTGATCTTAGAGGCAATGTGTGCCATCTTTTTTTTTATACACTCTGCTGCTCCCTTACTCTTTGGTTGCTTAGATGCAGGCTTAAACAGCATATATGGCTTCTCTGTAGGGCCCATAAACTTGGCTCATCTATGGGGGCCAGTATGATGGTAAGGACAGAGTCCATCGACCCTCTAAGCTTCTCGGGAGTGGAGCATAACTTCAAAGCTGAGGAAACCTCCACTTTTGCTGACCTGGAATCTTCTTCCCATAGTCAGGCAATCTTCTATGCCCTCTGCCTCTGAGCATGCAAAGACATCCACCTGCAATCACAATTTCTTTGATCATGTTCAGGCCCTAGGTAGATGTAGCAATAATTATGTCCGTCTGTAACATGCTTAATATGCCCACAATGGCAATATTTGATTCCCAGAGACTTCCTGGTCATTGTAGCACTTAAAGTGCTTTGGGGGATTCGCTCAGGTGAAAAAAAGGTTTGAGGAGACCAGAAGAATGGAAAACTTCTCCACATATCCATGCATAGCATGGAAAAAGTGGAACTAAGGAGATGTAACAGCAGACATTCGCACTGAACTAGTGCGCATGCTCACAAGAGCAAAAGCTCTGCAAGCTTGGAGAGATGACTCCACCTCCTGCCGTTAGATGACATCACCCAGACAGCATAGCTAATTCTGCTTATCAACAGAAAAACTATGGAATTCATTGCCAGAGGATGTAGTAAAAGCTGTTAGTGTAACTGGGTTTAAAAAAAAAGTTTTAGACAAGCTGTTTGAGAAGTCCATAAACCAGTAAGACTTGAGGAATCCATTACTTGTCCCTGGGATAAGCAACATGGAATCTTTCAGTCTTCTGGGATCCTGCCAGGTACTTATGACTTGGATTGGCCACCGTTGGAAACAGGATACTGGGTTTGATGGATCTTTGGTCTAACCTAGCATAGAAAATTTTATGTTCTCTCATGTTGTACCACTTTTTGGATTGTAAATGCCACCGCATGGAGACTGCCTCCATTCCTTTTGTTTAGGATAACTGCCTCTCTATGCCAATGATTCTAGGTACCCAAAAAGCATGTGTTACATGGAATTACTCCAAGAACCAGAAATGTTAGTTCTAGAACCACAATACTATGAAGATACCTGGAATAGGGAATATTTTGTGAGCAAAAGTCCCACTGTTTATTAGTGTGATCAACATCTCATGCAGTGTTAGTTCTTAAAATAGGGAATATTTAAAACTACTCGAAACCAAAACCATAGCCTAAAAGCAAATTATAATATTCAGAAGTGAGGCAACATCTTAACTGATACCAATCTGTGTGCAATAGTTACACACTGATATCCCTTAATGTACAGCCTCACTTCTAATTCTGATTGCAGCTGAAGAACTGAAGCCTAGCTTGGAACATCTGCTTACTAAAGCTAGATAAGGAGGTCTATTTAATCATCTATTGGTATAAGTGAAAAAGGGGGTTTTTTTATGCCAACCTGAAGACACTTGTTTCATTACTAGGTAAAGTAGCACTGAAGGCAACATAAAAGGTGAATGCTTAAGTACATTTCAACTACAGATGTTCCACTGCCTCCAGACTCATATATAGTAACACAAAGCTGTAAGGCCATTGCCATAAAAATGTGAAGCACATATCAATGAATAATGCAAAGTCCAAATGCTCCAAGGTCTTCCTCCTTAGCCCCACCCCATCTATCCCCAGACTTTCTTAAGTTCTATCTTTCTATAGTTTCAGGAAAGCAATCCAGCCACAATTGAAACCCTCTCATAAGAGAAATGCAAAACCGAGTCACTACATAGTTTTCAGATGGTAGGTGTCTGGCAGAAGTGTCACATGAAGCATGTAAGTAACGAGTTCATTGAAAGTAACAGCCATCCTATGACTAGAACTCAGATGTGGGTCAAAGTAAGGAATTATATATACAATATAAAAGATATATACATTTCTAAAAAAGATAACATTGTTAAATAATGCTGAGTAAATTGGAGGCTGCTATGGCTAGGCAGTACATGCCTTAAGTCTCCCTTAGGCGTTTTTAGTAATACATTTTATTATATATGATTAACCTGATGAAGGGAGACTAGGTCTATCTAAAAAGCTAGTCACAGATTATTAGACCAATAAAAAGGTTCCACCTATAACTGTTGTTGACCCTTATTTCTACATATTCAAAATGAACACGGCAACCACAATACCTTGCTCTTAAGAAAACTTTCTGAACACTGGTAACAGAGGTGAAATGTTATGTTTCTGTGTCTAAAGTACAGAAAGTAAGAAAGGTGGTTCTAAATGGCTTATAAGCAAACATCACCCTCTGAGATATAAAAGACAGGTTGCAAAAAGGAGGGGGGGGAATGTTGCTGGGTCATTTAATTAGATTTGAGCCAAAGGTGGAAAAAAAAAAAAGTACGACAGGTACCCAATAAATTGAAAGGGCGGGCACAGCAATCTTTTGAGAACAACGTGACAAACAAGTAGGTTAGGGAGCCCTATTCTTGCACCCTTGGATATAACTGATCGGTAAATCCTCTCTCCACCCTACTCTATCCCGCTGCAGCAGCCGGATACAGGGCTTAGAGATGACCTTTGAGCTGCTACAAGCTGGCGGCTGGCCCCAGCAAGAGGAGCTAAACTCAGCGGCCACAAATTCACCCGTACACGGAAGGGGCAAGCCTACCCACGCACCCCACCCACCAACGGTCCCCATCGGTGCCCTCGTACCTCTTCCTCCGGTATCGCCTCGTCCTTCCGCCGTTGACCATCGCCGGAGCCCGGCAGCCCGTGGATCAGCTCCTCCCGGCAGGGGAGCCCCAGCTTCTGCAGCCTCTCATCCGTCTCGCGGTCTACCACCAGCAGCCGCACGCCGCCGTCCGCCTCGCGGATGCGGTTCACCACCTGCTGGTGACTGGCGCCCTCCACGTTCTCGCCGTTCACCTCCACCAGCCGGTCGCCGGCCCGCAGACCCGCGTGCTCGGCGGGCGAGTCAGCCTCTACCAGCCGGATGAACTGGCCCGATTTGTTCTTCTCGCCGTGCAGGTGGAAGCCGAAACCGTTGGGCCCCTTATCCAGGGAGCAAAGACGGGGCAGCAGCAGCGGTTCGCCGGCGGCGGCGGGGCTCCCCTCGCTCATTCTCAGGACTGGAAGGGAAGAGACCCGTTGACTGGGGGAGGGGGGAAGCGCGAGCCGCCCCGCACCTGGAAAGGCTCTCACTCACACACGCACGAGCGAGCACTACTCCGGCGCTTAGGTCGTGGGACAGGGAGCCGTACGTGCAGGTCGCGAGCCGCAAAACAGTCTCGAGCGGCTTTTGGGAGGGGCAGCTGCCCCCCTATCGCGCGGCCTTATGTAAGGTGGGCGGGCGAGCTGACCTACCGGAGCTAAGCGAGGGAGGAGCTAAGGATTGCACTTTTTCAAGCTTGTGCTACACGGTTAAGTGTGGGACGGGGTTTTTAGGCGGAGCTATGCAAATATAGATCGCTTGGGCCCGTCCCTCAGCTGCCGACCCTTTAACAGGGAAAGTGCACCGGAAGTATAAGCGTTGAAGTTGCGATTTTCAGAGTCGTAAACCTGTTACTCACTAGGCAAAAGTTATTAATAGTGTTTTCACAGGCAGACTGTTCTAACCCAGGCAGAGCCGGATTTTGGCTCCCTAGACACTGTTGGTGGTGTCACCACTACCCCCCCGAGTTTGAACAAAAGGAGCAGAAGCTGTATGGCACAGTCTCCTAGTTCTTTGTGAAAAATTGGCAGACATTACTCTCGATACAGGAAAGAGTTTTACCTACACAAATGTGGGTTTAGATCACCGCCTTCACATGGAAATTCCATGCATTTCTCACTGCAAGATAGGTGCGCTGGCTGAGCGCACATTTTTTTTTAAGCTAGAAACTTTACTTCTAGTCAGAGCTGGAGTAAAGTTTCTAACGATTGATCCGCTGCCGGGATTCCCCCGTACTCGGGAGGATAAGAGGCAGAGGCTTGATATATGCTCTCTCCAGTTCAGCCCCTCCCCTCCCGAGTTAAAATGTGTGTGCTGACTGCACATTTTAACTCCGGATGTATTAGCATAACAGTAGCTCTCTGCATTGAAAGTTAAAAAAGTTATCAGTGTGTTTAACACTCAGGTTATTGCATCGGCCTGCCTGTTAGCAAGGACGATACAAGTTAGAAAAGCGGGGAGGCTCCACTCTGCATGGCCCCTCTCCCATTGAAGGGGTTAGACTAGCCTTCCCTTTTGAGAAGTTTTATAAGCAGCTTCGTCCTTAAGAGACGGGGGACAGCACTTCAGGTCTGAAGGAGGAGAAACAGCTGACCTGGTGCCCTTTTCTTCCCAGTAGGATTCTGCACGGGCCTCTTTTTTTTTTTCCCACCAGTGGGATGGGGTCCACTAGCAGCTGCAAAAGCTTCTTCTTTTCTTCGCCACCAATGGGATAGTGTCCAGCGGCAGCCCTATTCTTTCTTTCTCCTTTTTTTTTTTTTTTAGACCGCTGCTGCCCACCTCCTGGGTGTGCAAAATGTGCAATTGCATATCCACGAGCACTGGGCCTGTCAAACCCACCCTCCAATGCTGTCAACTCAGCTCCTCCTAATCTCCCCATAATGATCCCACTTTGCTCCTTCTGTTGCAAGATGACTCCCTCTCCTCTCCTGTTCCCTGCATGTTGCCTCAAGGGGAGGGGCTGGATCAGGAAACAGGGCTGTTCCCTGCTGAGTGAGATTCAGCACAGCTGAAAGGCAGAAAATCTTCAGCCAGCCAATTGCCTCCAGTGGCATACTAAGGGGGAGTGTGGTCCGCCCTGGGGGACAGCCAGGAGGTTGGAAGCTATGAGCAGAACCCATCCCACTAGCGGTAGAAGAAGAGGGAGGCCTCCGGGATGTGAGCAGTGGAAGCACTGGGCAGCTGTTTAGTGCTCCATGGGTCTGGAGCTGGAACTGCATAGTCTTTACGTTTTCCTGCCCCCTGTGGCCCAGAAGCGGAAGTGGTGGGTTCGTGCGGGCAGGAAGAAGGAAAGGTCAGGCAGTCATGGTCTGAAGCAGGAGGAAGAGCAACAGTGCTGTCCTCCACCCTCCCCACCACAGATTCAGGAAGTAGAGCTGCACCAGCCCCCCCCCCCCCCCCCCCCGCAGCCTCAAGAAAAATGAAGAGCCCCCCATCTATCGTGGGGGCTGAAGGAGGAAACTGCTGCTGTGCTTCTGTTGGGGAGCGGGGTAGGAAGTGAGAGAGAGTGTGTTTGTGTCTATGTGTGTGTTAAGAATATGTCTGTGTGTGTGTATGGGAGTAAGGGTGCAAGTTTGTGTATGAGAGAGGGAGCTGTGTGAGGGGGGGTGTATGTATTGAGAGAGAGAAATGGAGGGAGCCTGATTGCAGGAGTGTGTGCAAGAGAGAGTGAGCCTTTTCAGGGGCGGATTGGCCTATCAGGGGATCGGGCATCCCCCGGTGGGCCGGTTGCGTTAGTCACGTGGTCTGCCGAGCTCGGCCATGACAGAGCCGCGCTCGGCAGACCACGTGGTATCTCCTGGGCCGGCCTGGGCGGCGAATCCCCGGGCCGGTCTTCATCAGGAATCCGCCGCTGAGCCTGTGTGAAGGAAAGGGGAACCAGAGATTACTGGGCAGGGAGGAGGGACAGAGAAGTGAATTGAGGGGTGCCAAAGGAAGTATCCACCTCAGGTGCCAAATACTTTAGGTACACCACTGACTGCCCCTCAGATTTCTGCTGCCCTGAACTCAGGATTAGTTCGTACAGTATTTAGTTTTGATTAATTAGGCTTGAGTCACTCCCTATTCTTTTCATACTCTGGAGCTATTCCAGAACTGAACATGGGATAGTTTCTGTTTATGTTCAAGCTCAGTTCCGGGGAACTGACTACAAAATACCATTCACAAACATTTTTTTTTTTTAACATTGTTTATTAGGAAGCTGCAAACAGTTAACATGTACAAAAACTATATATAGGAGCATAGTATTGCAGGATTCCCATATGTTTTCACTTTTTTATTTTTTATATAGCAAATCCCCCCCCCCCCCCCTTATTTATTTGAAGCTTTTATATACCGGCATTAGTATGCAAACATCATACCGGTTCATATTGCAACTAATAGGCTGAAAATACAATCCCCCCAGGAAACCGGTGAGTCGCATGGGAAATGAAAATTTAGATGTTGATAGAAATTGTATTGATCAAGGAGGTTTGCCAATAAAACCAGGCAATGTGAATGGAGTCGTAGTAGTGGGATAGGGATAATTCACCCCAGTTATCTGTTCATTCAATCTGGAACAGGCAACGGAAAGAGTGCTTGTAGGCCAACTGGTAAAGTCTTATAGAAGCCACTCCAAATGTCTCTGAAGAGCATCTTCCTCCTTGAGAAATGTGAGTACTGAGACCCATATTCCATTTGGAACAGTTCCGTCATTAACGTAGTACAAAGCTTTACGGATGGGGTTGTGGGTTTGATCCCATGTATTAGGATACATTTTTTCGCTATAAAACATGCCTTGCAAATAAAGATCATGTTATCAACATTTAAAGACTCCTCTCCATAATCATTATGTAAGACACTGACTTCCATCCCTGCACGTAACTATACCTGATTGCGTACAAGTTCCCTGAAATGTTGGATCGGGTCACATAGCCAGAGACGGTGAATAAAATTTGCCTCTAGAGAGCCACATTTAGGGCATGCATTGGAAGTAATTAGATGGGCCTTATAAGCGCGAGCGGGGGACAATATGGATCTATGAAAAATCCTACATTGCAGCTCTCTGATAATTTGTTTATAAAGCGATAACAGTCTCTCATCATGGTAAGATCCAACGGTTCTGTGAAATCAGACTGCCATTTCTTTGGAAGAGCAGGAAAAATTTGACAGGTCTTTTGCCTTTGGTAAAAAAAAAAAAAAGCATATAGATTAGATAAGGAGCCTTGCTTGCCACTCATAAGCCTTCGTAAAGATTCATCAGATTGGTATGTTAGGGGCCCCCCGAGAAGTACCCATTTGACGAGTAATAAAAGCTGCTGGTTGACCATATATCAGAAAATGCATGGGCTTCATACCCAGTTTCTCCTGGCATTGGGCAAATGAATATAATGTATCGGAGACTGGATCCAAAAATTCCCGGAGTAGCCAAACAGGGGAAATTGAAAGACATGGCAGCATGCAGGGGGTGAACCTTGGGTTCCCTTTAATGGGAAATTCAGGGGATATATGTGTCAGCAGCCCCATACGGTTACAGATCTCTACCCAGGCTTTCCTCACAATATTCACCAGCGCGGACTGGATCCCAGCTTCACGCAGCTCATGACTGGCAGCGTGGAGCACAAATTTTGGATGTAACGGTACTGTAATAGCTTGTTACCAAATGAGCATCAGTATATTTAGAAGTAGTATTTAACCAATCACCCAACAAACGTAGATTAGCTGCCCAGGAGTAGGCTCTAAAATCCGGGATGCCTAACCCCCCTTTGTGCCTGAGGGACCATTAAGGTCTGATATGACATCCTCGCCCGTTTCCCCCTCCAAATAAAGGTACTCATAATATTCTGTACAACCCGTTGGTTCCCGGCCCGAAAAAGGACAGGTAGCATCGATAAAAGATACAAAATTTTAGGGGCCAGAACCATTTTAATTGCAGCTATGCGACCCTGCATTGATGGGAGGTTATGCCAACTAACAAGCTTCTGGCGAATTTGTCTATCACAGGGGGGATATTGCTGTTATACCATTGGGCTGGATGTTTATGTAAATAGATACCTAAATATTTGATATAGTCTCCCGCCCATTTTACCGGGGAATCCTTCCAATCTTGTCTCAATCGACCAGAAATATCCAATGCTTCAGTCTTATCTAAACTGAGTTTAAACCCAGAGACTGGGTGATATTCAGCAAGGCCACAGGAAGGGCTTACTTGGCATTTGAAAGAAGCAGCAGAATATCATCAGCGAACAGTAGCGTTTTATACTGTTGGGATCCCACCTGTATACCTGAGACCTCCGGTGATTCTCGCAACTTAATAACCAGGGGTTCCACTGTTAAAATAAACAGGAAGGGGGACAGTGGGCAAACCTATCGAGTACCCCTGCATAATGAGAATTCCTCTGATAACAGGGTATTGACTTGTATCCTGGCTGTGGGATTAGTATAGAAAACCTGTATATACTGGTATATTTTCCCCAGGAAGCCAAATTTATGAAGCACTCCCCATAAAAAGGGCCATGCCACTCGGTCAAATGCCTTTTCTGCGTAGCAACTGACCAACAAGGGATTATGTATGGCACCCATTCCACATTTTTCCAGAGCTGCTTGTACCTTGTGAATATTAACTGTCGAACATCTCCCATGGACAAAACCCACTTTGTCGAAAGAAATAAGGGACGGGAGGGCATATTTCAATCTCTTGGCTAGTATCTTGGCATATAATTTAATGTCTAAATTTAGCAGAGAAATCGGGCGATATGAAGAGGGAAGTTGGCAGTCCCTACCTGGTTTTGACAGGACAACAATTGTAGCTGCTCTCATGGTCGCAGGCATTAAACCTTGAGCAACTATATCTTCATGTAGGGCCCTAAGGGTATCTGAGATATCCGGGAGCAGAGCTTTATAAAAGCATGCGTCCAGTCCATCTGGACCTGGAGCTTTTAGGGCAGGCAGAGATTTTATAGCTTCAGAAACCTCTTCAGCAGTTTTGTCCTGATTCAGTTTCTGCAATATCTCAGCCGCTATAGTAGGATAGGGGATGTGCTGTAAAAATTGGTTGACAGCTGCTGGGAGAACGGCATCCTCTGAGTATAGCATCTTATAGAATTCAGCGAATACACTTGCTATGTCTAGAGATGAGGTTTTGATACCGCCAGTGGTGTCCTTAATGCTGGCAATGAATTTAGAGGAGTCTTGGCTTTTTAATAGCCGAGCCATCAGACGTCCTGATTTATTCCCATATCCAAAAAGGTGATACTTTAAATGACAAATTGCTCCCTGCGCCCTTTCCTGGAGTAAAGAATTCAGTATGGACTGAATAGCTTTAAACTCCATCAACTCACTGACCGCAGAACTTGTTAGCAGAATGCGTTTCTGGGCCCTCAGTCGGGATTCTGGGCGTATTATCTCTGCTTGCATTCTTTTCCGTTTATGGGAGACATAACTAATGATATCACCCTGTAATACCACTTTGGCCATTTCCCAAAATAGGATGAGCTGATTGAGGTGCTGCCCATTAAACTGTACAAATTCTTTCCATTTACTTCGCAGATATTCCGGGAACTCCGGATCTCTATATAAATAAGCAGGCATTCTCCACTGTCCCCGTCCACGGGATTCACCCACATTCATAGACCCTATCACTGGATAGTGATCTGATATTACCAGATCTCCAATCGTGGCCGTAGTAAAACTGGAGAGCAATGATTCTGAAATTAGTAAATAATCAATTCAAGATTTAGAGGGATGGGCTCGCACCAAGTGGGTAAAGTCAACCTCCCCCGGGTACAGGGTCCTCTATAAATCGAGCAGCCGTAGGTTGTTGCATAGGAACTATGGGCCCTTATTTTCATTTAGGGAATGTGCTTTCCTAGATGGGTATCGGTCTAGTTGAGGATCTGTGATGCAGTTTAAGGTTCCCCCCCTTCCCCCCCCAGTATTATTGGATACTCCTCCAATTGTGACAGTTGCGTGAATAAGCCCGTAAAAAATGAGTGGTCATAACCATTAGGGGCATATGCAGACCCCAAAATAGTCTCCCGCCCCAACAGTTTCCTCATGATAATTATTTAGCACCCCATGGGGTCTGAGATAGCTTTACTAAGCTGAAAAGAAACTGCCTTGTGTATAAGTATAGCCACCCCTCTGCTTTTGGTAGTACCAACTACTGTATAGACCTGCGGTACCCCCTCTTTTCCGAAATTTGAGGGATTCCGTGTGGGGACAGATGCGTTTCTTGGAGAAAGGGCCACTTTGAACTTAAGTCTATTTAAATGAGAAAGTACCATCTCCCTCTTAACCAGGGTACCAAGTCCCGCTACATTCCAGGTAATAATTTCAGTCGCCATTGACCATAGAAATTTGTATGTGTTCTAGTGAAACTTGACCACATTTGTCATCACAACTATACCAAGAACAATATTCCAGACTTATGAACATAACTTCAGCATTTAGAAACAGTAAGAAATTATTATTAATACAGGTTTGCCTGGCCAATGCTAATACCTCCCTTAACCACCCATATCATACTTCCATTTCCATCAGTATTATAGAACAAATAACTGACTTTCCCGTTGTGCATACCCCGGTTTCCCTTATACCCACATCCCGTGCACCTATCTTGTGCCTTGTCCCCCAGATGAGGACCTGGAGTCATCTGATGTTGGATGTGCTCCTCACCGCCCCCTGCTTGTGATACAACGTATATAAACAGCAGCTTTAAACTGCCCAGTGCCAAGTGCAGATAAATAGCACACTTAAACCATATACATTTTAAACATCAGGATAGAAAATTCTCCGGCATCAAAACTTCAGTGCAGTAATGCACGGAATGCCTGCAATCAGGCATGTTTCCCTCCGTGATTCAGGGGCATCGCCCCTCCTCTTGCGTGGAAATCTTCGTGAGCTGAAAACAACAAATTTTCACCCCTGGGGGTTATCCTGGGGTGCCAGTGAATTAATGAAGTCTGTGGCAGCGCTGGGAGTTTCAAATACATGAGTAGTGCCTTGATGCCACACTCTCAATTTGGCTGGATAAATTAAAGAGAAGCGAATGTTCCTGTTGAATAAAAGTAGTACAAATAGTGGAAAATTCTCACCGCTGGGTGTAAACTTTGTTGTTTCTGTCTCCTTTTTCTGTCTTTGTAGCCATTAGAGAGGAAAAAAATCACGCAATCCCGTCCTAGATGAATTTGGAATCACTGTCCTTCCCTTGTAGGCAAAAAGGGAGCGATGCAGGGCGCCAACGGAGCAGGTTTCTCGGGGGAAGTGAGCGGAGCTCGGGCACACACTGCTTACCGAGTCCACCACATCATGTGACTCATTCACATACATTTACCCTGCAATAATCCTGGAATAGTTAATCCAGGAGTGAAACCTATTTACCAGAACAAGATTGGTTTAACACAATATTAATACAGGATCACTCTGTCTGGGTTATATGTACTCTTAAGTACATAAAAAATGTCACGCTGATGTGTCAGTTAGGATTTGAGGTAAGCTCCTAAATTGACCCCCTTGAAAAATGACTAGGGCTGAGTCCCTAAATTGAAAAGTCTAATTTCACTGGGCAACTAGATTTAGGATCCTAAAAAGTGTGTATTTGGTGGTGGGGCTACAAGGGCAAAGAATGGAGGGGAAAAAAAGGTTTTTAACATTAGGCATCTAACTTAGGGGTAATTTTTTTAAACGCCGGTGCGTGTAAAAAAACGGAGGTACATGCGTGGCTGGGCATCTCCCGGTACCGTAGAAGAGTCTGTTTTAGAAAAAGGACAGGGCTGGCCGGGACAGCAACATTAGGCACTGTCCTGGTGAGGCGCGCACCAGGCCCCAGCCAGCACGCGCCGGAGAGCAGGTAAGTACAGGGGGGAAAAAAAACTTGTTAGAGGGGTTTTAGAGGTCGGGGAGGAGAGGGGAAAAGGCAGGCAGGGTAGGTAGGGGTTTTAGGAAGTTCCCTCCCCCCAGTCCGCTCCTTTATTGGTGCGGACTGGGAGGTAACTGGGGAAAGGCCCAGTCCATCACTGCATGCATTTTATAAAATGCACCCCCCCCCCCTCCCGCATGTGCATGTTATAAAAGCAGAATGTCCATGGACGCCCGCGCAGTTGTTTTAAAATTCACCTTTACAGTACTTAAATCTAAATGTATGTCTAGCTTCAGGATCTCAGTTTTAGTAGCTATTTATAGATACATTTCAGCTAAAAATCACCTAAATTTAGGAATCTAAAATGTAGGCCCTGAGCATTTTCCCCATAGACATAGACTAGGAAAAATCCTTTAGTATATCTGTTCATTTTGCAGTGTGAATGAAGAGAGTCTAACCTCAGCCTGTACTGGGAGCAGAATTAACAGTGTGTGTGTGTATGAGAAAGTAGTGTGAAAGTGTTTGGAACTTCTTCTTTTCACTTTCCATTCTGAGTGGGACCTATGGAAATCAGCAAGCAGCAGACAACAGAACGCTTCCAGGAGACATGTCAAGCCGGAGAGACGCTTGCTTCAAGTGCATTAACACATTACTGATAGAGAGAATTAAAATGGCACATTTTGTACAAATTGAGAATTCAGATGTTAAAGTGTTTTAAAAAGGCAACTCAAAACACGGTATGTTAGATAGCAGTAGAGCAATCTATAGCCACAATTGCCTCAATGATGTAGATCCACAACGTTCAATTTTAAGATTTTTATTTCTCTGAATTTTGGAATAGGCAGTCATCAAGGTTTACATTAGTTATAATCTGGTTCAAGATGCAGAGTCAGTCCCCCGACATGGATCGTGTTTTGCAGGAAGATGCATCGGGAGGGGATTACTGAGATCACAAAGATCCTTTTACATACAATTCATAGTACAATCTAGAATAAACAGATACAATTAGATATAGATATACAGGAGTATAGCCCCAACTAGCGAAGACATTCAAATCAGCATGACAATCTTTCAAAATGACTGCCAAAGGAACTGCTTACCCCATAGAAAACCGCGCCAACAGGAGCCTATCAGATGAAAGATGCGGAATACAAAAATGAAGTCAAACAGTGAGCAAGATATAAAAATCTTTACAAAAAAATGCAGAACACTCAATTTCTTTATTTATTCCACAGGGAGAGAGGGACTAAAATCTCCCATTCATGGGCTGTTGAAAGTTAGAAAAAATGGTGTGAAAAAAGATCTCACATTCTTAAAGTTATTTAAACTTTTAAAGGAACAAGATTACATGGTGATATGCAGCCAGAGATTTTAATCTCTAAAAGAAGGTTTAAATGATGTTTTAGCGTATTGTTTTTTTTAAAGTGGGTGATGGTATTAATGTTAAGCACTTGTTCATTGTTTGCAGTGTATGATGTTCCCCTGAGGAAGTGCCGAAACATCAGCGATGTTGGAGGTATAGTAGAAATGAACAGTTGGCGTAAATTGACTTGATTTTTCATTAAAGTTTTGAATTTTTAGATAAAAATAGAGAAACATTGTTCATGAAAAACTGCTTGAAATGATGGAAATTCCAATCCAATGTATGCAAGCAAAAGACTGCAGATTGCATCTCGCATTGAAATCTGATACAATCCCTCTTTTGATTTTGATTTATAAAGTGCATATAGTGTTTTTGTATTGTTTCACCTCATTTTTCATAGTTGCTTGGATACTATGTATGGGGTGTGTGTCCTCATAGATATTTTTGGTGTATAGCCAAATGAAAATGACATGCATCTGGGTGAATAACTCCTAGCGAGCCAGTTCATGGGCAGAGCAGAGGGCATTAATAGAGCATGTATGGTGGCTTCAGTTCTGTTGCATGCCCCACATGTCTTTTATGAAGTCAAAATGAATATTCAGCCCAAAACAGCAGTGATATGACTGCATTGTGCTTCCAAGAAGGCAGTGGGGAATAGGGATGTGCAAGGAGAAAATTATTGATTTGAATTTTTGTTTTTATTTAATGTTTATTTCAGTTTGGTTCATTCACCAAACTGAACTATACAGTAAATAAAAAATACATCTAGGGTTTCTAAGAGAAAAAGGGGCAGGATTGAGCCCCGTTTGCTTCGAGAACCAGTGCAATTTTGAAATTAGAACTGGCAGGGCAGGAGTAACCGGGGCTCATTCCTTCCCCTTTCTCTCATGGAAATCCCTGATGGGCTAAGTAGGAGCCAGGGAAGCCTCAGGGCTGCTGGATGTACTGATAAATAGTGTGCATTTGCTAGTGTGCCTATATACCAAACCAAAAAAAAAGCCAAGTCATTTTTTTTATTTTTCAGAATGAGTTCATTTTCAGTTTGAACAAACTGTGCATCCCTAGTGGGAACCTACACAGAGCAGTGACTACAACCCTAAACAGCAGTGGTATGACTGCATTGGGTATTCATGAAAGTACCGGGGAAATCTGCATGGAGCAGATGGTTCCAACCCTACACAGCAGTTATACAACAGCACTCGGCCTCCAAGCAGGCTTAGGTGATCTGCACGGAGGGACCGTGGTTAAAACTCAAACTTCAGCGAGCACGGGGAGGCTGGAATATTTACAGTGGTCTTGCTAAACTTGGTGGCCTTGGAGAAACTATAATATCGATCCTTGCTTATTAGGAGTGTCACTTCAACCCTACACACCAAAGAGAGATCTAAGATCACAAAACAAAAGACTTCTAATAGTACCTCCACTCGGAATACACACCTAATGGAAATAAGAGTCTGAATGTTTTCAATAGCAGGCTCCAAGCTGTGGAACTCACTTCCAGAGTTATTACGCTAGATAATAGAAAGAATTTCAAGCGTGAACTGAAAGGCATACGATTTAATGTAAAATGCCAATATGCTGAATATAGCAATGACAGTACCAGAGTTAATGCTAGATGAGCAAGCAATTTATATTGTATGATATAAAGGGTATTGCTAATAGAATTAGAATTTGTATTTACTGTTGTGTTGAACTAGAAAAGTATTAATATGAACTAAATTATATAGTAGCTACTTTGATATCCTAGAATTACCTACAGAGTTCTAACAATAATTCACCATAACCTGAATCCTAAGAATGAACTACTTGGAATAAAATTTCATCCACATATTCCTACTCACTCTCTTAGATCTCAAAATAAAGGTCTACTGGAAATACCAACTATAAAAAACTACTACTTACGACAAACAAGAGAGAGAGCTATTTCTCTAGCAGGCCCTATGCTCTGGAACTCCTTACTTGAACACCTTCGAACTACTCTGACACCAAGAAATTTTAACAAGACCAGAAATCCTGGCTCTTCAACAATGCCTTCTAAATCTCTTTGCAACTTAAAGATCATCCTTATTACTCATTGATTGCCTTTACATCTAAATGTCTTCCTCTACACTGTTTTGTATCTTTTATCTATTTTTTGCACCGCTGTGATCTAGTGATTCTCACATGGAACAACGGTATACAAAAACCTAAGGGGTAGATTTTTAAAAAAAATATGCGCGCGGGTCCATGTGTGCGCACTACCCAGTGCACACACATGGACATGCGATTTTATAACATGCGCATGCCAGTGCATGCATGTTATAAAATCGGTGGCGGCGTGCGCAAGGGGGGTCGATTTGCTCAACATTCGTGCAGCGACGCATCGGGGCCTTCCCCAGTTCCCTCCCAGTCCGCTCCAATTTAGGAGCGGACTGGGAGGGAACTTTCTTACCCCCTACCCTAACTTCCCTTCCCTTCTCCTCCCCAACCTGAAGTAACTTGCGCACACCGGCAGCAGCACAAGGCTCCAGGACAGCAAACAATGGCACTGTCCAGGCCCACCCCTTCCAAGAGGCCCGGCACTTGAACGTGTTCTGGCCTTTACGCGCTTGGCCGGGCCTCTTGGAAGATTCGCCTGGCACACGTAAGGCCTGGCTATGCACATAAAGGCCAGGATTTATGCGCGCCAGGCATTTAAAATCTGCCCATAAATAAATAAATATGTATAACTATGAACTAGAGTATGTACTCACTGTGGTGTTGAAATAGAAGTAGATTGTGGACAAAGTATATGATCGGAGACCTTGAATATGAATGTTGTTACTTTAAACCGTTGTGATCTTTTTATGGAACGACAGTATATAAAACATGTAAATAAATAAAAAAAATTGGCACTCTCCAATCTTCAGGTACAATATAAGATTTTAATGATAGGTTACAAATTACTGGTAATAGACCTGCAATTTCATTTTTTTAGTTCTATGTAAACCATCTGGTCCAGGCAATTTGTTATTCTGGTTTATCAATCTGCCCTATTACATCATTCAGGTTCACTGTGATTTGTTTCAGTTCTTCTGATCCATCACTACTAAATATCATTGCTGGCATAGGCATCTCCCCAACATTTCTTCAATAAACATTGAAGCAAAGAATTCATTTAGTCTTTCCGCTACGGGCCTGTCCTAAGTGCCTCTTTAATAATGAATGCACATATAAATTCCCATTGCAAAACATCACCACATCGCCAACACAGTGTCTTTTCCCTGGTCTCTCAACACTTTTCCTACCACTGGTCTCCATATCTGTCTCCAGCTCCAACAGTCAAGAGTTTTCTTCAGTTGTAAACATTGTTTAAAAATGCCATCTTGGAAGGCCAGACCAGATGTATTCTATTTATTAGAAAAAGTGAAAGGAAAGCAAAATGGCTGCCAGTATGGTTAAAAGGTGAGGTGAAAGAGGCCATTTTAGCCAAAAGAACTTCTTTTAAAAAACTGGAAAAAGAATCTAACTGAAGAAACAGGAAAAAGCATAGTCATTGGCAATTTAAATGTAAAACACTGAAGGAGCAAGCAAAAAGATAATTTGAAAGAAGCTGGCCATAGAGGCAAAACTGCCTAGAAATGTTGATAGGCAGTTTATAAATTTTAAATAAATAAGAAAGGTTTTATTATGAGTTTATTTAAGTATATTCGAAGCAGGAAGCTCACAGATTTGCTTAACATGAAACTTAACCCAAATTAATTTTGGCGATATAGCCCTGTAATCCCAAAATTAAGAAAACATACTTAAATAATTTTAAATATGTATACTAGTAGAATTGTCTGTATTTGTAAATCCTTATTCTTAAATAATTTTTCCAATACATACTCCTTCTCCTTCTTCAAAGAAAAGGATAGAAAGAGAGTTGCTCTTCTATTTATAATGTAAGTTGATTCTTCCAAAAAGGTTAAAATACCGGGACTATTCTCCTCAATCGGCATATTAATATTATTAGGACGAGAGGAGAAATACATTTTTTAGATGGTTGGTATATCTTTTTCTTCAAATACTAGAATTTCTTTCAAATACTTCACAAACATTTCTTTTGGAGATAATAACCTTGTGATTGGGAAGTTAAATCTCAAATTTTTAATTCTTAAAAGATTTTCAACATTCTCTAGTTCTGCATGTAAAGTAGAACTATCTCTAATATGCATGCTCTCTAAATTTTGCAAATTCTGTATTTTCCCAATCACATCTTTCATTGAAGATCCTACCTCATTCAGTCTTTTATCCTGATCTAATATTGATAATGTATTGACATTCACCAATGATGAAAGAGAAGTACTGACCTGAGTTAAATTAGAATCTAGTTTCACGAGAACTCTGCACAAATCTCCAAGAGTAACATTGGCAGGATCCACAGAGTCAATCTGAGAACAGCCAATTGTAACTACGGCATTGACAGCTTCTGCCTCTAAAGGTTGTAAACTGAGGCAGGAAGTTGGAACTTGGAAAGTAAATAGTGCAGTGCCCCAGGAATCTGTACTGGAACCAGTGCTTTTTCATCTTCTTCTATAATAATCGCTATATTTAGCACTCTCTAGATTTGGCCAACGAGCGACGTCTAGTATACTGTCAGTGTAGTTTATGGTTCTCTAAAAGGTGAATTTTAAAAGCCCTATGTGCGCCGAATATAGGGGATCCGCGAATGTGTCAGGCTAGCATGTGTCTAGCGGATTTTAAAAGCCGACCAGATATGCACGCACTTGCCGCTGCAATGCACAAATAATGTACGAGTAAGAATTATAATTATGAGTGGGGAATTGTCTTCAATGATTGATATATCTTTTATAAAGGTTTTTGATAAGTAGTGTTTTTTTGTTAGTGGTTTCTATATATGAGCACTACTTAGTTAATAGTATTATTACTGCTGTTTTTTGCTACACACACACACATATATGTATATATATATATATATATATATATATATATATATATATATATATAAATAAAAGGCTTGTATCAGTCAGTCATGTCAGTAACACTGTCGTGTCTGTTTGTGGCCACCATGTGGCACCCGGAAAAGTGAAAGGTTCAATGTGTAAGACAATACAAACACACACACACACACACACACACACACACACACAGGTACCTATTCCTAAAGCCACACCCACACAGGCTACTATTGACCAGACAACCTGAGCAACACCAGGTAATGTTTGCTAATATGCTCTGTCCGCAAAGTCCTTTCCCTTAAGCTCCCACACACAGGGACAGACAAGCAGAGGCACACATAAGCTTGTGAACTAGCACACAGAAGCACACGCAAGAGCATAGCAGCATACACAAGCTTACACAACCTACCACATTTGCACACAGACTGGCACACACATACGCACACACAAACAGGCAGACACATATACAGGAATAAGACCCCTCCCCCCCCCCCCCACACACATACAGTCTCTTCCCCATACACAAAGGCACAGGCCCCCTCCTTCCCCCCTCTCCACACACTCACAGGCTATTATAGAGCACACTATCCAAGCAATGCTGGGCACTTTTCGCTAGCAATATAATAGTGTTTTTCAAGTCCAGCCTTTGAAATCCTAAAAAGGCATGCTTTTCAAGATATGCTCAATAAGTATTAATGCACAATACTTGTATATTCTAGATCAAAGACCTAGGTTAATTAGCATATTTTGGTTCCCTTGAAAACTACCATGTTAATGGCCTTTCAGGACTAAATTTGAAAACCACTGTTCCAAGAAGGCATTTGGGTAACCTTCACAAAATGGTGGTTACAGTTCTAACAGCAGTGGTATGACTAAATCAGGTTTCTAAAAAGGCACAGGGGTGACCATGGTTAAAACCTAAAATTCAAGGAACATAGGCCTGTTTTGGACAATGGCTTTACTAAGTTTAGTGGCTATGTGGAAGAGGATCTGGGTGTTGGATTTAATATTGGTTTTGTAATATTCAGAGGAAGGTAAGGCCTGAAATAGCCTACTAGTGGAGGTGGTATAGGCCAGTAGTTTAACACCACTTTGATAAGAACTAAGAACATAAGAAGTTGAACACTAGTGAGGGCTACAGCTGGAAGGTCACTGAGGTGAGGCGGATAGATAGAATGGGGCCTTCTCTATTCCCTTCCTCCACTCCACCCTGATAATCTGGTTCTCCATCCCAAGATCCCCTCCCCCCATCATTCCCCAAATCCCGCATTGGTCCTAAAGCCATCAAGTCTCACCCACCAATCCCTGATGGTCCTCAAGACCTGCTCACCCCTATAGTCACTTATTCTCTCTCCCTAGAAAATTATCCTCTCAACAGAGACAGTGCTAGCTTTTTTGCTGCCTTGTGCGAACAATTACTGTGCTTCCTACCCAGCACCCTCCTCCCCCCCCTGCCCCGCCCCTGATTCATTCAGTCTGTTTCCCAGGCCCATCAAAAAAAAGCCCAGCTCCCTTCAGTAATCTTATTTTTTAAAACCTGACACCTTCCCCCAAACAGAACCCATGGTCAAGGGAAGGGTATTAGGTACCCTAGGCAAACTTTATAGCCTTGTACATATGCCACCCCCACCCCCATATACACACATACATACTCCCACACTCTTTACAGATTCACACAGATTATGCATTTATAAACACATTTTACATGACAACGAACATTCAAAAGTACAGTCTCCTGAGGCAACATCATCACTTACAACATGCAAATATTTACATGCACTGCTGTGGTGCCAGCCAGAAAACACAGCAAAAAAAGACACTTAGAACTCCTATGGAATTACATTTTTTGTAATGCGTGCTGCATGTGGACTTGACCCTCATAAAACCATGAATAAACAAAATTACCATTACAATATAGTAAACCTCCCATACAAAACAACCCTAAATGCCTGCACTCAGACAGTAACAACCTTATCTATGAAAGTGTAACACTGCACATATTACACCAAGACCTAGTGTTGTGTCCATCGGTGCCCGACGCCCTCTCTCCGCCCTCCTTACCTCTTTGGCGCCTCCCTCTTCGTCCGCGGGAAGATTGGCTACCACGGCGTCCTACTGCCGCAAGTCCTCGGGCGTTCCCGGACCAGCTCGACGCTGCTATCCACCATGTTCTTGGAGGTCTAGGGGTGCACGCGCGGCACAGCCCCGACTGAAGTACCGGCGATGACGCGAACCTCAGGGGCGTCCCCCGAAGATGACGTCACCCGCGACAGATATATAAGGTCTTGGAATTTGCTAACACATCGAGTTAGCAAGGGTAAGGTTTTCGCTACCTAAGCTACTCTGCCTCCTCGGACTTACCAGAGGTATCCACTCCTCGGGGGCCTCGCTCTCTCCTTGTTTTTCAGGTGACAGTCTGGAACCGGTACTCGTTCCTCGAGGGCCCTCGTTCCCAGACTTGCTCCGTATACTCTTCTGCCTGGAAGTCACTACCAACTATATCAGCTACAACAGTGAGTTACCATCGTTCTTTCTGAGCTTTCCCTGGAACCAGGTACTCGCTCCTCGAGGGCCTATACTTTCCAGCTCCTGGGCTTCTTTGGGACATTGTGTGAGTGTTACCATCAGGTGCGGTACATGAACTCTGCATACCCTGCCTACTCACTGTATTTCAGTTTCTCTACAGCTCAGCCTCCAGGGATCGCTGTTCCAGTATCTGAGGGACTACAGCCTAGCCGGGCATTCCAGCTCACTACTGCCACCTCTGGTGGTTCAGTATACTGTCTAATAAAAGAACTAGTGTGTGTCTGTCTCCTAACTCTGAGCCTGACCAGTGGTCCCTCTCGGGATCTTCCCCCGGGGGCGAGGTCATCTGCCACTGGTCCAAGGATCCACCCAAAACTCTTCTAAATAACATCATTTTATTGGTGTTTGGGACATTTTGGATATTTTATCTAATTTGAAATATTCTTTTTATGACTGATTTTACTGTTATGATTGATAATTTTTTGATTTTATTATTTGTTTTATGAAGAATGGGTTTTCCATTGTTGCTCTGCTTATAGAGGCTGGCTTGTTGTGGGTTCCAGTTCAGTTCTTCTCAGCATGTTTATATTTATACTTTCTGGTCTCTTTAGTCTGTATTTGGTAAGGGTCTATCTGTGTTCTCCATGTTTGACTGAGGTGAGGTATTCTGTTACCATGTAATTTATCTGTAGGGATCTATAGCAGTCTGATTTGTTCTGTTTTCCCATGGAAGGTGTATTGGTGTTCTAGGTGTTCAGGGAATTAGCAATCTGTTCAGGATCTGATGCCAGATGGGAGGAGCAATCGGATAGGAGTAGCAATCTATTCAGGAACTGTTGCAGGGAGTTAGCAATCTGTTTTATATAGGAGAGTTGTGGGTGGATCCTTGGACCGGTGGCAGATGACCACGCCCCGGGAATGATCCCGAGAGGGACCACCGGTCAGGCTCAGAGTTAGGAGACAAACACACACTAGTTCTTTTATTAGACAGTATACTGAACCACCAGCGGTGGCAGTAGTGAGCTGGAAAGCCTGGCTGGGCTGTAGTCCCTCAAATACTGGAACAGTGATCCCTGGAGGCTGAGCTGTAGAGGAAATGAGATAAAGTGAGTAGGCAGGGTATGCAGATGGTAACACTCACACAATGTCCCAAAAAAGCCCAGGAGCTGGAAAGTATAGGCCCTCGAGGAGCGAGTACCTGGTTCCAGGGAAAGCTCAGAAAGGCAGGAGGATCGCCTAGGGCGCCTAATACCCTTGCACCGGCCCTGCACACACATGCAAACACATACCCTCCTTTCTCCAGGCCATGGTGGAATAAGCTCCACCATGGCCCCTTCCATCCTCCTCTTCACTTCAGGCCATGGTGAGATGAGCTCCTCCATGGCCCCGTGGACTAGTCTTTCCTTTGGCCCCACTGGCCTTTTTGCGATTAAGGGGGGGGGGGGGGGGCAGGGGCCAGAAAGCTGTGAGCGCACACACGCAGCTAACAGTGAAAATTGCCATGGCCTTTTTTCATTTTCAGCCGCCAGCGGGTTGAGCTCCGCCAGCAGTCCTGCTGCCACCCCGGGCAAATGCACGGTGTGCACACCCAATTGCACCGGCCCTGCCTCTCAAGCAACTCTCCTCCTCTCCCTCCTTGGTCAGTGAGGCACAGGCCTCCTCTTTTAAGCCAGAATCAGCTGGCTATCCTCTACCTTGGGGCAGGGGTGGGGAAGATGGGTGAAAGGCAGACTGGCATGTACCATCTATCATCATCATTTATTTATTACAAGCTCTTACAACATATTAGCTCAAAGCGAGTTACAGAAAAACAGGCCAGGGAGGCCAATTTAACAACTTGCACAGAACAGAACATAAAAACCGAAAACACAAAAATTAAAAACAATTTGTCAGCCTCCTCAGACAAGATGGGGGTGGTCCTGAAATTCAAAAGCATATCCTGTTGTCTCCTGGGGGCTGAGGGAGGGGGAGGAAGAGATCAATATTTTTTGTTCTCATTTACTCTCTCAACCACGTACCCTTCTAACCCTTTCCCTTCCTTCATTCACACTTTCTCTGCCGCAACCTGATGGTCTCACAGTCTGTTCTTCCCACTCCAATCCCTGACTTTCCCTTCCTTCCCTCCAGTCTCATTCACTAACTTGCCCCCCCCCCCCCCATACCCTCACTCATTCATGCAAAGGAGAGAACAGGAGTGGGTCTGGATTAGGTAGCAGAGTGGATTTTCTCAGCTCTTGTCTGTCTCAGGTTCATCCACCCTGCTTCTTCTCCACAGGCTCCCTGAAGGGGAGGCAATGCCTGCAGCTTATGCCTCTTGTCTGAAAAGAAGAGGCGAAACAGCGTGCCAGGTCACTCCCCCAGAAACTAAGCATATGTGTGCAAGAGAGAGAGAGTGAGAGAAAGAGTGTGAGAGTGAGCACGAGCACATGATTCTGTATGTATGAGAGAGAGGAGAAAGTTTGTGAGCAGCTCTCCTCCCCACCCTTAACTAATCCACCACAATCTCAGGGTAATTGGAAATCAGAAGTTCCCAGGTATGTTAAGTCAGAATTTAATATATTTGGAATCGTTCAGCCTCTCCCATAACTTTGCCAAGCAAAAAGTGTATAAAAGGAGATATAGACCATTTTCAAAGCTTTCCTTCCATTTTGCCTACACCTCTATTTTGTTGACCACAGAGTTGCATTAATACCATGGGAATTATTGGCCCAAGTGGGTGGACGGTGGGATTGTATCTATTTCTACCCATTGGCCTACCAATGCATTGCACACCACTGCTATTAAACATTTCTATTGCACTACAACATGTACACAGTGTTGACGTTCATAAAGAACAGCACTGTTATTTAATTGATGCAGTTAAGACACCACAGAGCATACATTGAGTTAGGGGCATTGTAAGATACAAGGCCAAAGATCAACTGCCTTCAAGCACTTAAGTGCTTTTATCCCACAACAACATACTACTCAACTGCCTTATTGTGATTATTAAATTATTTAGAAACAGGATTGTGCAGGATTTGGATGTAACACATGCTCTGGTGTCAGCTTATAATGCCGGATGGATTTTTTGGCAGTTAGTCATGTTGCAGAGATTTATCCTACTCTTTTATGATTACATAATAAGGAATTAAGGGTGGACACCGTTGGAAGGTAATGCTGCTCCTTTGGTGCTTTGCATTTTGAGGCATGAGGCCAAAAGTTAAGTACCTTCAACTACCACCAAAAAGTACAGTAAATGCCCTGAAGTGCTTGCTTGCTCTTATGATTTAGTTTTTAAGGGTGGAAAGCATGCATTTTAAAGTGCTTGGATCGAACTGGTACTGTGATAGTAGTACAGGGCGAAACATTTTGCACACTGCCCTGCTATGTCCTATAACAGTTTTTGTGTAAGTCCATTGTGCTGGATTTTGCATACAGACATCCTGGGAGATATAATTAAGCAATAACTCACCACAAATGCCATATTCTCTCCCTCTGCACACAAATGAAGAGCCGAGCCTGAGTCACAGCCTTGAGGAACCAGCGTACATATTTCCAATTTTACTCAGCTGCAGTGGGAGGTCACTGCTATTTTGGCACAAAGCAGATGAATGATTAAAACCAGAAAGGATGGATGAGAGGAAAGTTCACAGGAGTTAGAGGGGGAAGAGTAAACAAGTCTCAGAATTAACTCAGAAAATGTACCTGTGCTGACAACAGTTTCCTACTTGGGGCTGCTCATCGGCCATGCATAGGGAAGACGGCGCCCACCTCAAAAAAACTTGACTGCATTCTGGAGTCAGTTTGCTCATGGGCGTGGTCAAGATCCAATTAGAATTTTGTAGCTTGAATGCGGAGCGGAGGAGTAGCCAAGGTTCAAATCCCACTTCTGATCCTTGTGACCTTGAGAAAATCACTTTACCCTCCATTGCCTCAGGTACAAAAACTTAGATTGTAAGCCCTTTGGAGAAAAGGAAATGCCTACGGTATGTGAATGTAATGCTTTGAAAAGCCATAAAAAAATTCAGAATATAAATTAAATTAAAAAAAAAAAACGGAGCAACTGGCTGCTTCTGTCCTGCTCCCGCTTTGCTATTACTGCCTGTGATCTACACATTACTGCTATTTTAGTGAGAACAAATTTGACTTAACCGAGGGAGGATATTAAGGAAAACTACTGCTCTAGCATTTAACTTTCAAAAGGGAGACTTTGATAAATGAGGAAAATAAGAGAAAAATTTAAAAAGGTACAGCTGATATAAGAGTTTACGTCCGGTATGGTCATTGTTTAAAAATCAACAAAAACTATGCCCTAATCAAAATCGATTCCAGTAACCTTAATATTATCACCCAAAATATCCAACAATGGTTAACTGGTCATATACTTTAAAAACTGTTTCTATAACAACAATATTTTCAATTTAATGTAATTATGTAGGACTGACGATGCAACAACTCATGATCAAGGAACTGAGCTTAAGCTTGAGTCCTTTTTTCTTTATTGAAAACCAAAAATAATTTCCTTTTTTTAAAACGGTCCAAAATTGAATCTCTGTGTCATCCAATGTCCCATTTAATACTTTCATAAACATCCTAATAGAAAGTGAGCTCATTGGGGTAGATTTTCAAAGGGGTAACCTACCCCAAACCCACCCTGCGCGCGCTGAGCCTTTTTTGCATAGGCTCGGTGGTGCACGCAAGCCCCGGGACGCGCGTAAGTCCCGGGGCTTGCATGGAGGGGAGTGTCGGGGGCGTGTCGGGGGCGTGCCGCAAGTGACGTGGCATTTCGGGGGCGGGCCCGGGGGCATGGTTGAAGCCTCCGGACCAGCCCCCGGGTCGAGTGATGGCGCACTAGCAGCCCGCTGGCGCGCGCAGATTTACGCCTGCTTTCCGCAGGCGTAAATCTGCCAACAAAGGTAGGGGGGAGGTTTAGATAGGGCCGGGGGGGGGGGGGGGGTTAGGTAGGGGAAGGGAGGGGAAGGTGAGGGGAGGTGGAAGGAAAGTTCCCTCCGAGGCCGCTCCGATTTTGGAGCGGCCTCGGAGGGAACAGGCAGCGCGCGCTGGGCTCGGCACGCGCAGGTTGCACAAATGTGCACCCCCTTGCGCGCACTGACCCCGGATTTTATAAGATACGCGCGGCTATGCGCGTATCTTATAAAATCCAGCGTACTTTTGTTCGTGCCTGGTGCACGAACAAAAGTACGCCCACACGTACATTTATAAAATCTACCCCATTTTCTATTAGTATGTTTATGGGACATTTGATGATTTTGAGAAAGTATTAGTAGGACATTGGACAGATTAAATTTTGGACTGTTTTAAAAAAATATTTTTTTTTTGTTTTTCAATAAAGAAAAGTGGACTCAGTCTTAAGCCCAGCTCCTTGATCATGAGCTATTGTAGCGTCGGTCCTATTTACATTAAATTGAAAATATTGTTGTTAGAAACAGTTTTTGAAGTATATGACCAGTTAACCATTCTTTCATGGTTTAAAAATACCATTTTGGAAGCCCAGACCAAATGTATTCCATATATCAGAAAAGGTGAAAGAAAAGCCAAACAACTGCTGGCATGGTTAAAAGGTGAGGTGAAAGAGGTTCTCATAGCCAAAGAACAACTTTAAAAAATGGAAAATGGATTCACTGGAAGAAAACAGAGCAATCATAGGCATTGGCAGGTTAGATATAAAACATTGATAAGGCTGGCAAAAATAGAATTTGAAAAGAAGCTGGCCATAGAGGCAAAAAATCATTAAAAAAAACATTTTAAATATATACAAAGCAGGAAGCCTTTGAGGGAGTTGGACTGTTAGATAATTAAGGGGTAAAAAAGGTACTTAGGGAAGACAAGGCCATAGTGGAAAAAATAAAATATACTCTTTGCTTTAGTGTTTATGGAGAAGAGTGCTGGGGAGATACCTGTGCTAGAAACAGTATTTAAGGGTGGTAATTTGGAGGAACTACAGTACATCATTGTGAATGTGGAAGATGTAATAGGGAAAATTAAAACACTAAAGAGTAGCAAAGCACCTAGGCCAGATGGTATATACCCCAGAGTTCTGATAGAACTAACACATGAAATTGCAGACCTGTTACAAGTAATTTATAACCTATCAATTAAATCCATCTGTTGTATATGAAGATTGGAGGGTGACAAGATGTGATGCTAGTTTTTAAAAAGGGCTCCAGGGATGATCTGGGAAATTATTACCAGTGATCCTGACGTCAGTGACAGGAAAAATCGTAGAATCTCTTCTAAAGAACAAAGTTGCAGAACACATACATAGACATGGTTTAATAGGATGCAGCCAACATGGATTTACCAAAGGAATTCTTGCTTCACCAATCTGCTACATTTTTTATGGGATTAATAAACATGTGGATATAGTGTATTTGGATTTTCAGAAGGCATTTCACAAAGACCCTTACAAGAGACTGAGAAAATTAAAAAGTCATACAAAAGGAAACAATGTTCTATTGTGGATTGCAAACTGGTTAAAAGACAAGAAATAAAAAGTAGGACTATATGGTCAGTTTTCACAATGGAGGAAGGTAAATAATGGAGTGCCTCAGGGATCTGTACTGGGACCAGGGCATTTTAATATGTTTATAAATGATTTGCACTCACCTTGGAAAGGTGTTAAGGCAGTGTGATTTGGTTTGATTAGGTACCAACATTTGTTAATCAAGAGAGCAGCGAGTCACTCTGGCTGACTAACTGAAGTTAGACTGTTTGTATTTCCTAACCCACCCATCCCTAGCTTATCCTTTAATTTATAGGCAGGTGACACATTCACAAACCCCCCCCCCCCCCCAAAACACCTTATTGAGAGTTTGATCATTCCCCTGTAGGCCACTACCAGACATATAGTGAATTCACTATTACATTTAAAGGACATTAATTAGACACATTCCTACTCCCATAGCAACCTATAACTTAACTAGGAACTGAACAAATTTGAGATGAAGGCAGCAGTCCAGCAGCAAGAGGGGGGCTTCCCAATCTTTTGCATCAAGTGTATCATGTATGATTTTTTACCCGCCGGTGAGAAGTTGTATGTGTGCATGCGATGCAAAGAGCTCCTGTCTCTCAGAGAACGAGTCCGATCTCTGGAGGCTAGAGTGGCAGACCTGGAGGAGCTGAGGCAGACAGAGAGGTATATAGATGAGACCTTCAGGGACATAGTAGCCAAGTCCCAACTTCAGACTGGTAGCCCTCGTGCTGCCTTGGAGGAAGAAGGTCTCATGATTGGAGAACATCAACCTGGTGCAGCAGGAAAGGATCCTGTAGCAAGGACCTGCTCTCCAGGTGGTGCACTGGAGACACATGCCATTGGAGACACAAGGGATGTGTCTCCAAGGCCTATGGTACAGGAGGGAAGGGTTAGGTCGGCCATCATAGTTGATGATTCGATTATTAGGAATGAAGACAACTGGGTGGCTGATGGGCGTGAGGATCACCTGGTAACATGCCTACCTGGTGCGAAGGTGGCGGACCTCAAGCGTCACCTATATAGAATTTTAGACAGTGCTGGGGAGGAGCTGGCTGTCGTGGTACATGTGGGCACCAACGACAAAGGAAAATGTGGGAGGGAGGTTCTGGAAGCCAAATTTAGGCTCTTAGGTAGAAAGCTTAAATCCAGAACCTCCAGGGTAGCATTCTCTGAAATGCTCCCTGTTCCACGCACAGGTCCCCAGAAGCAGGCAGAGCTCTGGAGTCTCAATGCATGGATGAGACGATGGTGCATAGAAGAGGGATTCAGTTTTGTAAGGAACTGGGGAACCTTTTGGGGAAGGGGGAGTCTCTTCCGAAGGGATGGGCTCCACCTTAACCAGGGTAGAACCAGGCTGCTGGCACTAACCTTTAAAAAGAAGATAGAGCTGTTGCAGTCGGATACTGCAGGCATGGTAGTGGACCCTTGGGCCGGCTCACCTAGGATGACAGGGTAGGCCGGGAGGCGAAGCCACAGGCTGGCGGTGTTCACCCGGGAACCAGGAACCCCCCAGGAGGAGCCCGTAGGGTCCTGGAACCTTGGGACTTGGGGAATAGGCTCAATGTCCAGTGGCAGGAAAGGCCTAAGCCGGGAGTGTAGTATAGGAAGTCCAAGAGTATAAGATAGACCGTGGACCGGCTGTACAGGCCGAGGGCCAGCTGATGACAGGGCAGCGGGCGGCAGCGGAAACTGTAGCTAACCGGATACTGAAGCAGAGTCTGTAGAAAGCTGTGGATTGAAGCAGGCTGTAGGCTGGAATGGAGTCTGTAGCAGGCTGTGGACTGAAGCAGGCTGTAGACTGGAATGGAGTCTGTAGCAGGCTGAAGCGAAGTCGGGAACGAACCAAGGTCTGAGGCAGGCGGCAGGCTGAAGCGAAGTCAGGAACGAACCAAGGTCAGAGGCAGGCGGCAGGCTGAAGCGAAGTCAAAGGCAGTCTAAAGGTCAAGTCAGGAACGAAGAACAGACGAAGCGCAACTCGGAACTACTAGGCAGTAGTGAACCTCGTTGCAAGGCAAGGAGAAGGAGTCCGGATGCCGGTTATATCGGGCTTAGGGCGTGACGTCATCAGCACAGGCGGGGCCAGACTTCCGGGAGCTGTGCGCACAAAGTGGGCGTCCTCGCGCGCGAGGCAGCGGGGAAACGGGCAAGCAATGGCGGCCGCCACGTGGAACCGGCAGAGCCGCCGGGGTCCCAGCCACGTGGAACGCGGCGTTTCCAGCAGCGGAGGTAGGCACCATTCAGACCTAGCGAAGTGGAAGCGGCAGAGACCGCAACAAGAGCAGCTTTTAAACTAGAACAAAGGAGAAAGCCAGCAGTTGCTCAGCAGTGCATGGTTCAGAGGGAGGTATCTTCAAAGGATACTAATGATGCATTAGAATTAGGGCATCCCGACAGTGAGGTTCCAATAATAAGAAAAGTGGTCCAAGTGCATGTATCTAAAAAATCACTTGAGCTAAAAAATTCTAAACTTATCCCTATCAATTAAAAAGCAGAATGAAAATACAAACAAAAAACAAACTTTGAAATGTTTGTATGCTAATGCCAGAAGTCTAAGAAGTAAGATGGGAGAATTGGAATGTATAGAAGTGAATGACGACATAAGACTTAATTGGCATCTCAGAGACATGGTGGAAGGAGGATAACCAATGGGTACAAATTATATCGCAATGACAGAGAGGAGCACCCGGGAGGCAGTGTGGCGTTTTATGTCCGGGATGGCATAGAGTCCAACAGGATAAACATCCTGCATGAGACTAAATGCACAATTGAATCTTTATAGGTAGAAATCCCTTATGTGTTGGAGAAGACTATAGTGATAGGAGTATACTGTAGTCCACCTGGTCAAGATGGTGAGACTGACAGAGAAATGCTAAGAGAAATTAGGGAAGCTAACCAAATTGGTAATGCAGTAATAATGGGAGATTTCAATTACCCTAATATTGACTGGGTAAATGTATCATCGGGACATGCTAGAGAGATAAAGTTCCTGGATGGAATAAATGACAGCTTTATGGAGCAATTGGTTCAGGAACTGATAAGAGAGGGAGCAATTTTAGATCTAATTCTCAGTGGAGCACAGGATTTGGTGAGAGAGGTAACAGTGGTGGGGCCACTTGGCAATAGTGATCATATGATGATCAAATTTGAATTAATGACACTCCTCTATAAGGTTGAAAACACTTGGATCCTCTAGCACGACTTCTCATGTTAAAGGAGTGCTGCGCCTGCTTCTTATCCTCCAGCAAACAAGGAACCAGAGATTTGCCTTACTTACTGGACAGTTTCTCCAACCTACTGCCATACAAAAGTGAGCCATTAAAGGGCAATTTGGTGAGGTCGGCCTTGGAGGTCGCATCAGCCAACCAATTTCTCAACCATAACTGATGCCTGGCCACTGCTATCAAAGCCACCCCTCTGGCTAAAGTACAGACCAAATCACAGCCCGCATCTGCCAAAAGGCAGCAGCTGGTTCCATAACTGCCCTGGAGTTTACCCCCGAGTCATCAACCTCCTGGGAGAGAAGCAAACAAGATCAAGCCACCAAGGATCAAGACTGCAAGGTCATTACCACTGCTTCAAATGCTTACTTAAAGATATTCTCAATCTTTTTATCATGAGCATCCTTCAAGGCCGCTCCTCCTTCCACAGGAATAGTGATCCACCTGGAGACTGCACACACAAGTGCTCTGTCTTTAAGCACTCTCTTACCACTGGATCCAGAAGCCTTCCAAAACCTGACCTCCTCTGAAATTAGCCTCTGGGGCGCCCCACTCAAGATCAATCGATTCTTGAATGGCCTCCATCACAGGGAAAAAACAAGAGACTTTACGCATGGAAACCAAAATGGGATTTCTTTTTGGCTCAGACACTGAATCTGTCTCCAAGCATTCTCTAGGTCTGGGAAATTAGAACTGACAGTTCATCTCTATGGAAGAACCGCAACATAGTTCTATACAGTTTTAATTTGAGGGGGAATTTCACCATCCTCAAGAGAGGCAGGATCAGCGTCATCATCTGTGCCATCCGGATCTCTATCCAGAAGGTCCAGGCAAGGTTCCTACCTGTGACTCTGCTCTGGGAGCATTGGACAGGGCTGAGGACTGCACCTGAAGAAAGGATTGCAACCCCTGGAAAAATTCTACCCATGAAAAATTAGAAGTATCCAGAGCAGGAGGTATGGGAGGAGTACTCACTGAGCTACCTTCCTCTGCTGAGGAACCAGTTAGGGGAGTCCCAAAATCAGGCGCCCCACCTGAGTTGGTTTAACCAGACCCACATCCGGCTGGGAAGAACCAGGCTTAGTGAAATCAGAGGAAGACAATTCCCCCTGAGACTCCAAACAGATTAGCGGACTCTTCTGGCTGAGATGCCCAAATATGACAAGCAGTGCAAAGAGAAAGACGCTTAGGCTTCTTAGGTACAGGAGCCATTATGGCCGACAGTGCGCTGAGTGGCAGCAGAAGGCGTGCGTCTAGCTGTTGTACTTTATTTTATGCGCACTCAACCTAGGCGCCCAAAACAATTATGTACCTCACACTTAGGTGCGCCTACCTAGGCGTCCAAAAAATAAGCACACAAAACACTTAAGCACACAGTACTACCTGTGCACAGAGGTAAGCGTGCGGCCCCTATGGACTGACAATTCTGTAGAGGGCAGCCTTAGAAAAAACTGCTTTTCTGTACACCCTCCGACTTAATATCATAGCGATATTAAGTTGGAGGCTCCAAAAATAAAAAATCTGCCCGCGGGTTGGAAAACGGATGCTCAATTTTGCCAGCATCTGTGTTCCAAACCCATGGCTGTCAGCGGGTTTGACAACCAACGCCGGTAAAATTAAGCATCGGCTGTCAAACCCGCTGACAGCCGCCGCTTCCGCCAATAAGGAGGCGCTAGAGATGCGCTAGTGTCCCTAGTGCCTCATTAGCGTGGGCCCTCATTTGCATACTGAATCGCGCACCCAGGAGAGTGGCCTGGGCGCACGTTGGGAGAGCGGGCGCTCGCCTCGGAGTGCTGGCTCTCCCGCGCAGTTTACTGAATCGGCCTGATAGTAAATGAACTTCTGAGACCTACAGACTACTTCTTCAGAGGAAGAGAACTTACAGGGGTCACTTTTCAAAGGGTTTAGGCTCCTAACCTTTGGAATTAGGCTCCTAGATTGGATGTTTTGAAAATTTACTAGGGCCGAGTGCCTACATTTAGCCTCCTAGTTTCAATAGGCTCCTAAATTTAGGATCCTCAAAAGTGGGTGGCCACGAGGCAGAAATGGGGTAGCAGAGATAAAGTTAAGAGCTCAGCACTGATTTTCAGCAGTGGGCACCTCTCTTAGGAGCCTAAATCTAAGCTGAAATGTAGGCTTCTAAATTCAGCTGAAAATAAACACCTAGTTTAGGCGATCAGTTTTGTTTTTTTTTAATATGGGATCTATGTGCTATATCTTTTTTGTTGGTCTAATTAAAGTTATCACAACCTGTGAAGACTCCAGGCTGAGAGAGGCATAGAAATTAAAATTTTAAATTACAATTGGAGTTAGCAGCCTATTAGAGCTGCAGGCTGCAAACTAGGGAATCCAGGGGTCAGATCCCTTGGGAAAGTCACATAACCCACCATTGCCTCAGGTACAAACTTAGATTGCGAGCCCTCTGGGAACAGGGAAATACCTGCAGTATCTGAATGTAATCTGCTTTGAAGTGCAGAATACAAATCAATCAAATCTCATCAAATCTGGGCATTTGGAGTTGAGTTTACCAGCCCATAATCCTTGATCACATGAAAACAAACAGTCCAGTCAAATTAGGGCACCACCCCCCCCCCCCCCCCCAAAAGAAAGGCCCAATATGTATTCCTCCCCCCTCTGCCTGTGTCGTTTTCATGCAAAATCAGCAGTGATCCAAAAGATAGGATTTCACAGTAAATACTTGAATGATGGGCAGGGTTTTAGTATTTGGGATTTAAAATCCTAACCTTTTTTTGCCCACGTCTAGGTTTAGGGCCATGGTATGCTGGGCTGCCAGAGCAGGCCTTCCTGTCCTGCGGCAGTTCCACAGCAAACACTCAGCAAAAGCTCACTGGGAACTAATTCAGTAGGCCAGGCCAGCCCTGTTGCTTTGATTGACATATCCCTCTCCGTTGCACCACCACTGGAAATAAAATCAGTTTTCAAGCCTCTACATTACACCAATCATACCTTTTGTCCTCTTAACTTCCGCTGCTTCCATGTGCCCGCTGTAAAGATCATTTGGGAATTATTTTAAACAGTATTAAAGCACAATGTGCACACACACCCAAAAAAAAAGCAACAGGCAAGTTTACTGTCCAAAATACACACTCTAGTTTAATTTGGTTACCTTGCAAAGTACATGGTATGAATAATGCAGCAGAGTAAGGTCTGGGGACTAGAAAACTGCTGTAGCCAGCATCCCCTGAAAAAAGCCAATATTCTTGCTGTGTGACCATCAGACACATTCTTAAAGCAGTAAGCTCTTGTTAATAAAATTCAGCAACGATTAACCATTTTCAGGACTTTTTCTTCTGTTTTAACACTTTAATAATAAAATAAACACTTCAGGGTTTTTTTCTTTCACAATTGCTAAAAAAAAAAAAAAAAAAAAAATCAAGCCCAGGATATTCGCTTCTGTCACTGATCTGAGAACAGCGCTCTATCTGTGAAAAAGGGGTTCAGCAATGGGGTGGGAGGGGCCTCTATTATGCATCAAGAAATATTTGCAACATCCATTCCCTCCAATCAGGGCAAGCCTTTGACAGACTTAAGGCTCATGGCAGAAAGCAAGGAGTGGGCCCAAGCTGTACCAATCGCTCTGAAGCTCTGCCTCAACAACATTATTCAGCTCTGCCAAGGTGGCTCCTTGTGATGCAGGGACCCCAGGCAATTGCCCTGCTTGCCTTCCTCCCACTCCAAAACTGGCCCCTGCCTCCAATACAACATCACTGAAAGACAGTTCACAAAAGTTCTTTGAAACCCTTAATATCAAAGTGAAATGCACCCTGGCTCTGGTACAGAACATAGAATTGTGCAGATCACTTGCAGATCATAGCACAAGTGCATAATAGCAGGGACAATCTTGAGCAAGCACAGAATGCCTTCCACTCAAAGCACTAGTGGGGGAGGGGAGGGGATGGGGGGGGGGGCAGCTACTGCATTAGCAGGAAGATTGTCCAATTTATACACAAGCACACTGCTTCTATGTTTACAAAATACAGGACTCAGGTCACTCCGGTTGCTGTTCTGCAGTGACGTCAGTACACCCTCCCCCCTTAACAAACACACACCTTTGGCTGCAGGAAATCCAACAGATAGAAAGCTTACAAAGGAAACACAGAGGAGCTTGTGTGAGAAGTAACATCACAGTGTAGGCACAGAGGGGCCGATGCAATAAATTTTGCAGAAAGCGGGCACTGACTTTTCAGCGCCCGCTTTCTTAGCGCACGCATGGTGCCCGCAAGGGGGGGCGCCATGCAATAGCAAATTAGGGGGTTGCGCTAGCAAGGAGGCGATAGGGTCGCTTGCGTGACCTTAGTGCCTCCTTGGTAATGCGACCCCGTGGCGGCTGCCGGTTATGAAGACCGACGCCGGTAAACTTGGCGTCTGTTTTCATAACCGGCCGTCTGCCAGTAATGAAAACAGATGCCGATAAACTCGGCGTCCGTTTTCATTATTTTCAGACGGCCGGTTATGAAAACAAACGCCGTGTTTACCGGCGTCGGTCTTCATAACTCGGCGGTCTGCTGAGGTTTTTTTGGGGGTTTTTTTATTGAAGAAGTACCGAAAACAATTTTTTTCTGCTTTTCTGTACTTCTTCTACATGCGCTCAGCTATTAACGCCTGCTCCAGGCAGGCGTTAATAGCTCGGATATTAACGCCTGCTCCAGGCAGGCGTTAATATCCGAGCGATAAATGAGCTTCTGAGACGCACATTTATTTTTTTGAATGCGGAGTGAATGAGTAATAGCCTCATTCACATGCATTTACACGTGATGAGCGCTAACTCATTCACTCCGCGTCAGACGTGCGTTAAATAGGCGCTAATCCCCCTATTGCATTAGGGAGTGGATTAGTGCCTATTTAACCCGTGTCCGACAGCGGGTTAAACAGTGCGCTCGTGTGAGCACACTGTATTGCATCGGCCCCAGAGAGAGGCAGAACAGGCCATATAATAAATGGGATAATGCCACTGCATCCTTTCATATTCCTTGAACATACATGTGGGATCTCCTTATGACACATATTTGCCACAGGCCACTGTATCATAGGGTGTCTAAGTGAAGAAGGCTGCACCATATCAGAGGCCTTAACTCACTAGTTTTTAACCCACTCCCTCTAATTAGGGCCAATATTAGACACACTGGGGCCTAGGGCAGAAACTAACTACATAGCAACAAATCACTGGGAATCACCACAGGTATCTAAAGGAACTCAAACATGAAATTGTAGATCTGCTGCTAGTAATCTGTAGCTTAGTATTCCAATTGCCTCTGTCCACAAGGACTGGAGGGCAACTAATCTAACACCAATTTTCAAAACAGGCTCCAGGGGTGACCCAAGTAACTACAGACTGGTGAGCCAGACATCAGTGCCAGGTAAAATAGCGGCAGCTATTGCTAAGAACAACATTATTAAACATGTTTAATAGGGTAGCAAAGGGAGGTTATGCCGTACTAGTTTAATGTAGAGCTGAGAGGTTTTGTGACAGGCAGATTAGATAGGCCATATAATATTTTCTGCTGTCATGTTTCCAGTAGACTTCTTTGAAGGGGTGAATAACCATGTGGACAAAGATGAGCCAGTTGACAGTGTATTTGGATTTTCAGAAGGCATCTGATAAAGTATCTCATGAGCGATTCCTCAGGAAACTATAAAGTCATGAACTAAGAGGATACTGTGAATAGGTAACTGGCTAAAAGATAGGAAACAAAGAGTACAACTAAATGGCATGAAAGTCGACAGGGTGAAAGTCCAGACAGACCAGGATCAGCTAAGATTCCATCTTCCGAAAAGAATTATCATAAATCATGAACTAGTTGGTGCGGGATGGGAGGGGGAAGAAGGAAAGAGGGGAAATTGGCGAGTGCCTTGTCATTACAGCAGCAATCCCATGGGAAAAAAAAACCCCTGAAATTCAGAAAAATCAGTCAACTCGCACCTGAAATGTACTGCACTGCTTCACCTCCCATCACACTGTGGGTGGAGAGTGCTGGAGGGAAGCAATAGAGGAGGAAGGGGGGGGGGAGGGGGGAGCCTTGAAAAACAAATTCATCAAGTAATGCCTTCCTCCCTTTGAGACTCATTTCTCCCCAAAGAACTGTTTTGGCACTATGTTCATTTTCTTCTTAGCATTATTATTATTACAGCATCGGAGCTGCTGAGGTGACTTGCACCTCTGAGAACCTTCGGAGTACTGGCATTACCCTTTCTGGGGATAAACTCGCCGCAGAAGGCAGAGGCATGGCTGGTAACACTGGGGCACCGCCGCAGGGAAGTGCATGGCAGGAGGCACGAGCAGTTCTGACAGTACTCTTGCTCAAAAGTGCTAGGCAAGCAAAATAAATACAAAAAAAAAAATTCATCTGAGTATTCCTCTAAGGTTGCAGCCATTAATTATTAACCAAAGAAACAGACTGTCACTAGTTTCAGCCATTTTAAATGAAACCGGTGGGGCTGGGAATGAAGGCTGAATGGGAAAAGCATTTCAGAGGGAAGAGAGAGAGGAGAATGGAATAAGCAGGGTGGAAGGAGGTTTTAGCAACTCCATCACCACTTTTCCTCTTCTAGGTTCAGAAGCAGAAGGTGTGATTAAAAATTAAGCAACATGCATCCCAAGATGGCCACCTTTGTGTTTGGCGTCTATGAACAGCTAATAAATAATAAACTCTTTTAACTAAAAGCAGTCTTCTCTTTCTTAACATCTGTTAAGTGATGAGGGGACTCCACAGTCAGGGGCACAGAATCTTCCCGTACGAAGGAGCAAGGGTCCTGCACAGCCTTGCCCAGCCAGCTGCTTGCTCTGTTTCGCTGTAAAGATCATGTGGCCACAGTAAGAGCCCAACATGGATGTGCCATGGCCTGGGATGGGAGAGGCCGGGGAAGGAGCGACAGAAAAAGAGAACAGCATGCTTCTGCACCCCTTTCTCTCCCCTTCACACTAGCCTTCATTTACCATGTTGGAATTACTGGGGGATTTTAAAAGTGATCTGAGACAAGGGCCCTGAGGAGAGTTTATTTTCATTAAAGCCACCCTTCCTCCTCTTCTGCCAGTCCCTCCTCCTGGGCTCTTCCCCTGCCCCTGTAGTGCTGCTCTCAGATGAAGGCACAACAGGTAGTCCTCTTCTTCTGTGACTCAATATACTCGTGGATCTGGAACTTTGGCTCATCTGGCTGCAGCACAGCTCGGTGTTTCAGCTCTCTGATAGGACAGAACAAAAAGGGGGCAAGACTGAAATGTTATCTCCCAGACCAAACTTGCGCCCTCATGTCACAAGTCACATGGCGTCATCAGCCAAGAACAATCGCTTGTTGTAATTTGTCAGACAACATCATGTGACTGCACATCAAACATCATTGAAGCACATTGGCCAATAAAGATGGACAAACATAACAGCCATTCTTTACTTTAAAAAGAACAGAATATTTTTTTTTGGTAAGTGCAGTGACACACTCCAAACTGTCCATTAAGGGACCGGGAGGCAGCCTGTGTAGTTGTGAAATCCATGGGCAGTTTATACCCACAGACTATATAGGTAATTTTCAAAAGAGAAACAAGGCAGGCAGTTTTCTTTTGAAAATGACCTCCCAGGTAAAAAAAAAACCAAAAAAAACACTCAACAGCTGCAGAATCAGCAGGCAGCAAAACAAAATCTCTATGTGCTGCTTCTCCAGCCTGCCCTCCCCCTGCAGCTGCACAGTCATCCTCTGTGGAAGCGTGCAGGGATGTCTAGCTGCATTAAGGTGAACAAGGAACCTGGGTGAATTGCTTTGAAAGGTTTCCTCCTTCTGTGATCTCTGAATTCTCCTGCAACCTGAAAGTGACAGGGAATTGCACTTAACGTGCGCTTTAAAAGAATTTCCAAACCACACCCAGAGAGAACCATGGGACAGAGTGAAACGGAAAAGAACCAGAAAATTAACTCCCAGCATACAGCATTCTAAGTCATTCCGGTTATTATTTTGCACTTAAATTAGGAATACATGGAGTTGGGGCTGGGGGTGCCATTCAACATGCAAGCATAGCTTAGTGCTTTTTAACTATTTGGGTTAATAGGAAATGCTGGAATGGGTCAATCAGCTATGCAAGAGAAATCTTAAAACACTCCCTGCCCGAGAGCCAAGACACACTGAGTGGTTGTTATTCAAAAGCTTTGTCCGGATAACTTTTGGAGTTACCCAGACATAAAACAGATTCCAATTTCACATCTTTCCTTCCCTGCCAGCCCCCTGCCTCCTCAGCTAAATTCAGTCTGGTAACTCCCTACCTGCACGAAGTCTAGCCGAGTACAAAGGTGGCACTGCGGGCAGAGGGATGTTAGCCTGCAAACGCAGATATTCAGCACTATCTGCTTCAAGTCAGCCAGGTAATTCTAGTCAGAAAAATACCTGTCTATGGTTACCCAGGTATATTCATCTGGGTTTGTTCTGCTAAATACATGGATAAAATTACCCAGCTAACATTCACACTCACTGGCCCCTGAATAGCAACCATTCTGCTCTTGCAGTGCCTTTTTTTTTTTGGCTCAGCTTTTCCTCCTGCTCTTTTGGACTTGCAGCTCAATCAGAATCAGCCTGTTTTGGGCTACAGCACCATAAGCCCTCATTTCCAACTACGCGGGGGATTTTCCCCCTATTTTGCAATCCTCCTCACTTTGCCTAGCAATTATGGCGAGAATCCTTGGCCAGGGGTCACAGAGTGTGGCTCCCTTCAAAACCCAAATGCCTCTGCACCTCCTGGTCTGATCGATGAGCAGTGGCAAAGACTCCCTCCCCTATCCTTTCCAAGAGATGCGCATGCTATCTCTGCAGCATCCCCAGCCATGGCCAGCCTGGGGAACCAAACAACTATATTTGGCAGTTGAACCCAGGTCCCTCTGTTTGGCAGTGCGCAGCACTGCTCACAGAGTGACCAGGCCAGCCCCACATTACTGCTTTCTGCTGCAGCTTCAGAAGATGATAAAAACATTTTGATGTCCTCTCATAAAACTGCTAACGTGCAATGTGCTGACAAAACTCCATGGGGCTTCATTAGAGCTATGTTTCTATAGCATCTTCATGTAATCCTTCGGCACTTCCTCCTTCTACTGTTGAGCTGGTGCAGTGTATAAATTATATTCGCAGCAATTTAAGTTTCATAACACTTGGATATAAAAAGTGACACCTTTGCTTGGGCATGGGGGAAACAGAGGAAAGATTCTGTAAATGAGATATCAGTGGAATAAATCTCTGACTGACAGTGATTGGAATGCTGGATGTGGCAAACTCTGAACTTGTGCTCTTCTTGCTTCCCCTGCTGGCCAGTTTGTGTAACTGCATGCCAAGGCCTCTCAAAGTCAAATGTTGAAAGACTAATTCACCGTTGACGGAGAAGGGGAAAGAATGGGGAATAGATAATGGAGTTGCAGATTGTGAATGCCCAATTTCTTCTTCCAGTGTTCTGTTCACATTAGGACATCACCGGTTTATCGTATCAAGGGCTCATCGCTTGCAGACCCAATAATACTTACTTGGCAATCGCCAGAAATGCCAGCTCCACATTCATGCCAGTCTTGGCACTTGTCTCCATGAAAGGCACTCCATACTCCTGCAAAGGGACAACCTCCATCAGCATCCAACATAAGCCTCTCATAGTTAAAGGCAATGCATGAGTCCCATGCTGAGGGAGTAATAGAACACCTGCTATCTCTGGTTATTTATTCTTGGATCCTCTGGAAAAGTGCTGAATTGCAATGGATTATCTCACCAAGGCAAAGACAGATTCAGGATATACTGCCTTTAATTCCTCGGCAAGAGCCTCTTTACCCCATCCCACACAATCCCTGGAGACTCTCATGCCTTTGTCACTGAGAGGACAGTAGGCATCTATAGTAGTCTTCCAGTGGAGCTCATAAGAGCCAAAACAGTGACAGAATTCAATCAAGCATGGGACAGACACAAAGGGACATGGGTGGCAGAGGGCGAGGGAAGTCAACAGATCAAGTATGACAGTAACAGCACAGTAGGCAGGTCCACATGGCCAGACTGGGTGGACCATGGGGTTCTTTTCTGCTAATATCTTCTATGTTTCTATTTCTCTCTTCTTCTGGACCTCTTACTGCTGTTTTGGGAATGAGATACTGTACAAACCTTGTCCTATTAGTTCTCTCTCTTCACCACTGATTCCTTCTACCCTTTCTTCTAAACAGATCAAGGATTTCTCTCTCAGTTAAAGTTCCTCTCTTCACTCTGCTCAGTTCATCCTCTTTTCTTTCCTCTCTTTGCCTTGACATCTGTTTGCTTAGTCACTCCGTCTTTGACTTCCAATTTCTAGTGACATACTATTAAATCTGTAGCATGCCTCTAACCCAACTATGGCATCATCTTTCTGTTCTGGTTGCCTTCTTCCCCTCCAACCTAGCTATTTTTAATTCCTCTCTCTACCTTGGCTCTTTACTGTCAGATCTATTCTTAAGAAAACTTTAATTGACCACTGAGTCAAACTATCATCTGATTTTTCCGAGCCTTTTTTTTTTTTCAAAGGTTCTAGAGCAGGAGTCCATCACCAGCACTTCAACTATTTCTTCTCTGCTTCCACTGTTTTGACCATCTCACATCACAGAAACTGTGCTTAATCATTTATTCACTGCTTATCCTGCTAGCTCCTTCTCCATAATCACTCAATTCCTTTCAGCTTTATAACATTAGAAAGATATGTCTTTCTCTTTCCTTTGACTTGTCCAGTCTCATCTAAGCACTATACATGTCGAGACAAAACTATTCCAATGGGTACAGGCCGACTTCCCTAAGTTGTCTCTCCATGTTCTTCAAACTTCTAACACCCATCTTCCTTATCAGACTCCCTGCTATTCCCATGCTACAACTCTGCTGGATTTATTTTATCTATTTAATTTGTAATCCACCTTTCCGAAAATGCTGCTCTGCCTGCTCTTCCACTGGCTCCCTGTCAAATATTGCTGCCAATATAAAATTTCTTTTATTTACTTTCAAGTGGCTATATGGTTCTGCCCTGCATTATCCTTTCTGATCACTTATTATTTCCTTTCCCATATTCTATATTCTTCAAGTTTCACCCTCCTTGTCCTACCTCACATTGCCCAAAACCTGGAAGAAAGCTTTGCAGTCTTATGGCTTGCTTCTTTCCTTTGGAATAACCTCCCTGACATCCCAAACAAGTCTCCCTTGCACTCCCTATAAATCTAGAGTGAAAATTCACATTTTGTCATCTCGCCTTTCCTTAAACTGTGATGTCTCTGTTTTTGGAAACTGTCTTCTAATAACTTGGCGTAAGGCATCCTGAACAAGGACATCATATGAATGTCAAAAAATATATAAATAGTGCTCTCAGTGACAAATAACTGAACCATCTTCTCATTCAAAGGGGCAGCAAAGGGCATTAAAGACACTTTTATAATGGCCTCATGAGGCTAAAGCTTCTTTGGAGGACAGAAGAGAGAGAGAGTCATCTGTAAAACCAACTGAGGTTAAGACAGGAAAGAGTAAAAAAGCAACAAAAGTAAAGTAACCTCACTCAGGATAAGAGAAGAGCATGCAAATCAGTGTAAGGAAAGACAGGGAAAATAAAAGAAAGAAGATAAAATAGATGCACAGAAGTAAAGATGGAAAGATGAGAGATGGAGAGAGGCAGAGTGAGAGGAAGAGGTCAGACAGCATGAAAGCAAGGGGATTTAAGAAAAAGCACTGCCCACCCTGGCTAGAGTCTCGCCGTCCTCTGCTCTGATAACTCTCTCGTTGTTCACGTCAGCCTGTAGAGGTAAAAGAGCAGTTAGTGCCGAGGCTGTGCGAGAGAGAGAGTGAACGCTGAGGCTGCCTCTAGCTCAGCTGTGTTTACAGTGAATGCCACAGACCGGTTCTCTCTCTTGCAACACAAAACTGAGGAAGGGAAGAAGGGGAATAACTTGAGGTCCACATCTCAAGCAGAGTTTGGATCAGGTGCGGGCCAACACAGCCCACCATCACATACAAGGCTGGGACAGAGGGCACTTTATCACAAACGGAAAAGATAAGAAAGGCTCAAATATCTGAGAACAGGGCTCAAAGAAGGAAGTCCACAGTACAACAGGAAATGCGCCTTACCTTGTTGCCTAGCAACATGATGACCACATCCTTCTGAGCATATTCATGTATCTCGGTGAGCCAGGCCTGCAAGAGAAGAAAATGATCACCCAACGACAAGGTGATGAACATATCCTCGCAGACCTGCTGCTACTTTGGGACGCAGAAAGGGCCTGGGAGGGTGAGAGGGGAAAGAAGATACGATGATGCTTCTGTCTGATCAACAAGAGAGAGAGTCCAACTCTGGTGCAGTCTTGTGCAGATTCCAGCAGGAGGGGGTTCTGCCCACCTGTCACCCAACAAACCAGAAAGGAAGAATTCAGTACTTCACTTCTAACCAGTAATAGACAGAGCTTTTAGAAAGGGTGGGCATGCTATCACTGCCACTAGAGTGGTGGTGGAAGTGCCCACCAGCAGCAACATTAAAAGTATGGTGGGGGAGGAATCTCCCCCAACATTCCAAACTTTCTGGGGTGCTATTTAGTCCAGCGATGACCCTGGTAATAGGCACACCTGGGAAATCTCTGGGGTTCACCAGGAGGTGGTGAGATTTGTATAACTTGCTGAGTCTCCAGAGAAAACACTGGAAATCTCTGGGTGCTGGCTGGATAGGCCTGCATATGCTGGTAGGAGAGGAGGTGGTAGTGACAGGAGCTGGAAAGATTAGAAGTTGTTGGGGGTCAAGCCTGGAGGCAGGAAAGGGATCAGGTCTGGGGAGATGAAAGACTGTGTGAGAGAGAGTGAAAGTCTGCAGGCCTGGGGGGGGGGGGAAGAGAAAGTTTATGTACCCTCTCCCCTGGCTAATAGTCCAATTTTAGGGTGATCAGAACTCACAAAGTTCTCAGGTATGGCAACAGGAGCCAGACATGTGACAGATGGTGGTCCCTCTGCTTTATACACCCTGAACAACAACTCTTGCTCTGGCAAATGTCCCCTTACAGTACTCAGTGGACAGGGTTTGTTTCAGGAGTTAAATTCCACTATAACAAATCTTTTGACAAGAACGGTTTTGGTTCTTGGCTCCTGGATTTTAGGGCCAGACCCTTATTACATGCTCAGTCTCAGCTCCAGGGCTCCCAGAGCCCTCCAGAGCTTTCCAGCTTGACTGTGCTGGCTAATTTCAACAGGACACAACATACTTACCAAGAAGCACAAGGCATTAACAACCAACCGCACACAAAGCACCAGTTATAATATCAGCAAATCATCTATACGCTGTAGGCTACACACATGTCACAGTAACTCTCACTGGTCTGGCTAAACTGTAAAATATTTATTCACCACTTCCATAATGAACATTCAGAAGTGCCTCTTATACCACAAGAGATGTTTCCTCAGGAGGGAACTACTCAATTGTTTTTCTTACTGTTTTTATAGCCAATCCCATGTTGATAGCAATCAAGAATAAATATTTCAATTAACATACAAGAATTAGCTAATTATCTGCCAACGCATTATGGTTGTACCCACTATTTTGGTCTTTGCATACGACACAGATGGGCTGTTTATGTGGTGAGGCAGATATGGATTTGTGGTTCTGATGTTGGCCTGGGGATATGCCAGCTGTCCTAGTAGGAGGGGAGGGGACTCTGCTCCCAGAGAGCTGAGCATTGTTTTGTAAGATATCACTGAGAGCTCTGGGTTTCCCAGATGAGCCTCAGCCCTAACACAGAGAACCAGAAAATGTTTTCAGAAAAGCCATGTTACATTTTCCACAGCTTTTACAAAACATTTCTGCAGATCTCTAGTGACCCAAGAAACAAGGCAGGAATATCTTTGACAGGATGAGACTAAAATAATTATTTCCAATCTTGAAGTTCCACAAACAACTACAACATTTCTACAAAAAATAAAACACCCTGTAAAAGGACTTTCTAGTTTTAAAGAAAGTTCTCTGAACATTTCCAGTGCCCCCATACTTATGGGCACATAAACACTTTCTGACCTTTAAATATATAGAGGCTCAACCAATATTCCGTTATCTAATACTACTGTAACCTACTTTAAGTTTATTGTCATCTACTTTGAGAACTTCCATGGTAAAAAAGCAGAATATCAAATGACAATAACTAAATAATGCTCCAAGCCTAGTCAGATGTACATGCGGGCTTAGGAACTGTGGGATATAAAGAGGTGAATATTAGTAAAGCCACCGCACAGATAAGTTATCTGGATAACTTGTCCCAGATATTTAACGGGATAAATGTCATGCTGAGTATATTCAGCTAAAAAGTTATCCAGCTACGTGTAGTCGGATAGCTTTAAAACCTAACCGGCTATGTGTGAATATAAATCGATTGGTTTTAAATTCATTTGGCCTTGTGTGGCTGGATAATTTGCCACTTAACCAGATATATTCTAAGATATCTAGTTAACTGGCACTCTGTTAGAAACAAGCCCAGTTCAAGCCTTGGGCCCAATTTTTACCCCCTCCCCCAACTTCAGAAATGGTCCTGCTGAATTAAGCCCTCCCACTCACCTCCCCAAACATCTCCGAAACTGATTAAAAGTGTTAAGTGATCCCAGGTCACCCCCTCCCTTCCATAATAAAATGACCCAATCCATCTTCTCTCCCTCCCCACCCCAGTACATTTAGGTATGAAGGCCCCTCTACCATTTAGCAACAATGGAAGCAGCCAGGATCACACTCGAGAACTGGGATCCCGGAAGAGGGATCCAGGGAGGAGGTGGGGCGAGGGAGGGCTCAACCTAGGACCCCTAATTATATTTAATCAGTTTCAGAGGAGATTGGGGGAGTGGAGGGCCTCAGCAAAGCAAAGCCATTTATTAGGGGTGGTGGTAGAAATTAAGCCACTGGCCCATCTGCACTTTTTTTTTTTTTTTTTTTTTTTTTTTAACAGGGCCATTTAATTGGATATCTTTGAATATGACTAGTTTAGAGGCAAGTGATCTGGCCACACAAAGCTGGAAAACTTTAGACCTGCTCTGACGCAAATCTAAAAAGTTATCCAGCTAAACTTGGCTAGATCCAAGTGAAAATCGGCTAAGTTATCCAGATAATGTAGGCCCACCCTGGAATGCCTATTTTTTTTTATTCAGCTTGGTTTTAACCAGATCATGACTTATCTGACTAAAATCTAGCTGGATACGTGCCTCAATATTCAAAAATTTGCCATTTAGCTGGATAATTTAGGAGTTATCCAGCTAAATGGCTTTAATTATGGACCCCATTCCGTTTAGTGACATCACCAAGCGTCTAATGACATCCCCAAGCAAGAGATCACAGTTCAGCCTGTAGCTACTTACCCGAATGTTGTCAAATGATGTTTTACTGGTGATGTCATACAGTAAAAGTAAGGCTGGAAGAAAAGACAATAGACAATAGAACAATTCCAGTATCTGAAAACGATTTCTGCCACACAGGAGAACCTGTGACGCTGCTCCAAAAAATCTCACATCCCCTGACTGCTAAGCCATCCAATAGCACCACCTACCTGTGCATCCCTATAGTAGGCATGAGTGACACTGCGGAACCTCTCCTGCCCGGCTGTGTCCCAGATCTGCAGAAAGAGAAGGGGGGAGGGGTCAGGGAGGTGCACCTGGCATATTTCACATACAAACAATATTGCAAGACCCAGAACAAACCTGTCCTATCAACAACTGAGGTGGAGGGCTTTAAAGAAAACCTGCCTGGTGGAGACTGGGAGTGATTGATGATGTAAAAGAAATCTGCACACGTGCATACCAGCAACTTAAGGGCAACCTTCCCCAGCAGAGATCAAAGGGTTAAAGAAAACCTGCCTCAGCCACAATTGGGGGATTTGAAGGAAACCTGTCCCAACAGAAAATCTGCAGTGTGCTGGGTCTGAGGGAAACCTGATCTCACCCAATGAAACAGATTGCTCAGGGGCCTCTACCAGGCTGAACCCAGATAGTAAGGACAGGCAGGACTGGGAGGATTCATAGCAGGGGCCAAGTTAACTTGCTCACCTCATCTGGTCCCCCGACTCTACCTGCAATTTTACTTTAACACCCATCTATAGTTACGATCTTATTCTGCAAGAGAAAAAAAACAGCTTTAACAGAGATACAGGCGTTTGTGCAATGGGGATAAATAGTTGGGCAAGAGCGCATAAAGACAGGGGAGAAATCTTCTTTGGGTACATTTTTCTACCAGTTCCTTATTCCAGGATTGTCCTATTACAAAGTATAAGGGACAACCCTATTTGCTGAAAAACACACAGGTAGATGCAATAACCTGTGATTTAAGAACCTGGGTGCTGGATTTTAGTGCATATTTTTAACGCACAGACTCATTTTTTTTTTTTTTAACTCCTGATGCAATAAGCTAATGCATTGAGAATTTTAAAAAATGTTGACTGGAAAATGTGCATTCAGAACACACCAAACACATTTTAATTAATGAAGGGGGAGGGGAATGTCTCGTGAAACATATATTTCTGAAATCACTGGGAAAGAGAGAGAGAGTACTTATCTGGCTAAGTGGCAGCAGCTACCATGGTCAAAGAGCCAGCTAAGTTTGGACTTATCCAGCCCCCTGGCTGCAATTAGATGCATCAACTTAGCCGGCTAAGTGGCAGTGGTCAGAACGAATCTGGCTATATGGTCAGAGCAGGAAAAACCTCTGGTTTCCACCTGTCCCTTTAAAAGTTTTAAGTGCTAGCACAGTAATGCTGGAAACTGTGCTCAATCTCTGACCAGGAGTAAAGTTTCCAGCATTAACAAAATACGCCAGTGCACCTCTCTGCATGGCAGGAGTACTGCTTAATGCCCTCTTTTGCATGGCATTTCCATTCGAGGGTGCCAAGCAGTCCTCACATTTTTGAACGCACATTTTCTGAACGCAAAACTCCTTGATGCATTGGCGGTAAGGTTTATGCTTACGAAATGCCTATTCAAGTGTGGGTAAAGCTGTTCCAGCTGAACGCACCTTTCGGCATCGGCCTGACAGACAAGAAACCCAAGTACAACACTCAGACATTTGACAACTGTGCCTCAGATTTACCACTGCACAGTATTCGCAGGTGGACAGGGTGCACATTGGGAACAGTTTCAAGTTGCTGAGATCCGTAAGGCCATGTGTTACTCATCTGCTAAGATTCCTCTTGACCTGCCTCAGGCCTTGCAATAACTTGATTCTGGGTGAAAAAACAAGATTTGCTTGTCAGCAGAACCCTAAGTACTTACCACCTCCTAGTCCCGCCCTCCCTTTGCACCTATTGCCTTGGCTGTCTTGGAAGAGTTTGACAGATTTGTCTAACACAGCAAAACTCCAGGTGCTGCTGGCTGTTGCTATAGGGGTTCACACCAATGCCCCAGGGGTCTGACTACGTAATAAATCAGGCGCAGAGACAGCAGTTCAACAGGAAGAAACTGAAACCCGAAACCCACGTATCACCTCACACCATCTAGCCAAACTGAGAAATGGCAAAATAGTGCAAGGCGAAGGCAGTGGGAGCAGAGATATAACCAGGGCTCTGGCAATACTGAATCAGAAGACTGCTGGGGGAGGGGACAGCAAGTCACACTACATCAGTGCTCAGTCTCTGGAAGGGGAGGGGGAGAGAATGGAGTAGATACTTGAAGGGATGGGCAGAATAAAGTTTCCTGGAAAGCGCTGGTAAACAGTGCAACAGAAATGTAAAATAATTCAAAATAGGATGTGTTCATGCACCTGGAGCAGAAGCTTCTCCCAGTTAGGGATGTTCTCCCAGTTAGGGATGTTCAACCCTGGTGATATGCCATTGCTGGTTTAGGAAGACGGTATATCAGGGTAATAAGTGACACACAGAAGCTGGTTAACATGATTATTATTTTGGCCTTTACACAGCAGCCTAAACAAAAATTGCACACAGATGCAACATGTCCCTGCCTCAGAGAGCTTAGGCTGGTTTATTTCTTCTTCGGCCTACGAAGGGGGAAGGAGGTGTTTTTTTTTTTTAATCTGTTCAATACAAGGTTTCCCTCTATGTGTCAGAAGTTCTTGTTGAAATGGTACATGGAAAAGGCTGTGGAGTTCTCACCCTGAAGTCTATGCCGACAGTGGCTATGAAGGTCCCTGAGAGGAAGGCCCCGTCTTTGAACTGGATCAGGAAACTGGTTTTCCCAACGCCCGAATCTCCCAGCATCATCACCTACAACATGGGGGGGTAAAAACCCATTAATAGTGTGGGGGCAAACGAGCAGGGAATCATGTAGAATACCCCCAGAAATAAATGTAAGGTTAATATAATTGGAGAGATCTATATTAATGTGCATGTTGGGGGGTGGGGGGCAGTACAAAGTGTGCTACAACCCCTACCATTAATATAGGAACAGTATGATATTCGAGCCCCCATCCTCAAATAATAGAGGGAGGATATCAATATGAAGACAACATTAATCACCCTGACAATTTATTGAGTGGGACAGGCATAGAATGGCTACACGGGCCTTTAAAAGTCAGAGTTAGGGTGATGGAGGTGAAAATGTCTTATCTTATGTAACAGGGTCAGGCACTATAGACATGAATGGATTTTCAAAAGGAAGTGGCACTCTGATTAATGGGGGGAATATGACAAGACACAGTGATGGAGCATGGACTTCATAAAAAGTCCACCCTGCCCTTCACCCAGCACACGTGCACATCAGTACAGCCCATCCTCCTCATCCTCTACCCTGCCTTGCCCTCTTCTCTCACCCAGCTCAGAGACTGCTCTCTGTTTAGGTGCTACCTGCGACCTGAGCGCTTACAGGGGGAGCAGAGTAGGTCTTGCCTATCCCGCCTGTCCTCTCTTAGGGGGAAGATGAGTTTTCCCAAGTCTGCTTGCTCATCTAGACCTCTCTGCGTGATCCACTTACGTCGCTTTCAGCGGATGGTTTCCATTCTAGTCAACGGTGGGTATCATGGTGGAAATCGCACAGATTGGGAAGAGTCTCTCCTTTGCTAGGCGATAATGTTGCTTAAGGGGCCAATAAAGAACATAAAAGCATTACTGGAGATCCCAGTCCATCAGCAACAAAGACGATGAGACTGCACAAGACTCAGTCGTTGAATTCTACTTAAAATGACTTTCACCAGGCACATCCTCATTTTCCCTGTGAGGGACGAGAATCGCTTCATACAACACTGGCCACACCTGAATTCTGGGCAACGAAGCTGATGTTCCTCACAAGCAGAATCTGCTCGCTCTCCATGACAGCAGGCACAGAAAGGTAGCTGTGCTGCCGGGAGGATTGTGCATCCCCCATCTAATTCCGCAGCACCGTCCAACGTGTCTTTACCTGCCTCCTCTGCTGCTGTCTTTCAAATGCCCAGGAGCTGCTCCTCCCTCTAACATCAGCACAGTGGGAAGGGAGCCACACTTGTAGAGGTGGCTGCTGATCCTCGTACGTCAAGGATCCTGGAAACGGGCAGGCAAAATACATTTTGCAGAACAGCACAGTTTTTCGCTTTCCTTGCAATGTTCTTTTCTGCGTTTTGTTGCAGTTCACTCTGCCATTCATTTTCCTCTCAAGTTTGCTCTCTTCTGTACATTTCTTTTTTCACAGGCATGGAAACATCATAGCGTGGGGAGCCTGCTTCATCCAAAGTGGTTCCCCCATAGCGGCACAAATACTCGTATTAAAGCAGGTCTTGCGCATGCGAGCTAAATCCAGCTCCTGGCCACGTGAAACTGCCGCAACACTTAGGGAAAGTGGGATCCCCAGCAGTGAGGAGCCAGGCAGAGCAAGCCCAAGCACCAAAGAAGAGGCATTCCAGAGAAACTCTACAAGAAAGCCGCCAGAATGATTCCTTGATATTTCACTACCATGCTCATGAAAAGTGCCCATCATCGTAGACAGGTCTTCAGCGATCCAGGCTACTAAGCAGTATAAATACAGACCACCTGCCACCATACTGGCCTCATCGGGGACGGTGATTCAGAGCCAGTGTGGATACTTTGGTGTTAGACATAGCCCGTGTCTTTCATTTTGTTTTCCCCATCATTATAGCCGTACTGTATATTGAAACACATCCTGCTGCATGAGCACTGGGACTCGTGCAATAAAATACACTGGCTGTGTGCGATTATTGTCTTCATGCAGTCCATTTTGTCTATCTGGTCTGGATTTCATTTGGAACAAACACTGTCCTGGCGCCTCCAGCTCTTGTAGACACAAAAACCACAGATTTCACGATAAAGGGGGGAGAAAAAAATCCCTAATTTGACTGATCTTCAGTCCACTATTAAAATGCTTTCCAGCCTACTGGCAGCAAAAGCAGTTTGGTGAAATTGCAAGCTTGCATGTGTATGCCATTTGCTGTATGACTTCCAGCTTATATTGTCTTCAGTCACTAGTTAAATATTACCACACACTCGGCAGTGGTAACAGCGGTGTTCTTCCGTTTCATTAGTATACAGAACCCATTTCCTTTGTACAGTAACTTGAGTGTAAAAAAAAAAAATAGTATTTAGGCAGGTTCACTGAACAAATATGATGCAACAGCAAAAGGACTCATTTTCAGAGAGACTTCTGTCAGTAGGGAGGATGCATCCACATTTTCCCATTTTTCTCTAAAAGGGCAACGATATGGAAAACTCTTGTCTGCAGAGCTCCCACTGTTACATTTTGGGTTCTCTCTCTAAATCCAACATATCCAGTTTCTGATAAAGAAGCTAAAAAACAAACAGATGCATTTCCCACATCTCGTACTCCTCCTCTTAAACAAATAGGCCTCAGTTAGGAATTTCCCAGGTCACCACACTCCACCCAGACTGAAACAGGGAGGGCAGCAAATCCACGTCAGTCTTGGGTAGGTCATGCACCAAACCCAATGGAGCCCACAGTAAGAGAGGCAGTGCACTGGCAAATACCTCTCTCCTGGCACAAGTCACAGAAAAGAAAAAACACACCAAGGCAAAATTTACATAATGCCAGATTTCCCTGCAGCAAGGATAAGAGACACCCCAATTAGTTGCCGCGTAACCCGGATGGGGCTGGTGATGAGGGAAGAAAAATATCTGGCACATGGGAATGGCCTAACAGGCCTTCCTCTTTTCAGGCAAACTTCATAATGAAAGGAACCTGCCTGTTAGCTTCACCATGCGCAGGAGGAATGGGCCTAATTTGGGCCACGTGGTCAGCATACACTTTCCCCAACTTGCTCTTTATGGATAAACTGCTGAGTACCTCTGGACCATGGCCTGCAACAGATTTTCTGCTACTTTTAGGGCCCTGGTGAAATAATCTACTGGCCCACAGTCCACTGAGTTTAGGTAGGTCAGGCTAAGAAAGAGAAACATGTATCCTTCACACTAACCACCTTTCCACCAGTAAAATAAATGGGAGGGAGCAGTGAAAATTTTCTGCTCTAGGCATTTGAGAGAGAGAGAGAAAAAAACAACACACCTGCCATTGTCAACATTTACTCAGTAACCCTTGCAAGGGAAACTGTGCAACACTGATAGCTGCAGGGGTGTATGTTCTCTTCTACGTACTCGTCTCCACCCTAGCTCATGATCAGGTCGCGTTCACGGGTACTTATCAGGACCACCCTAACCTGATGAAGACGAGGGTTCTTTGCAGAGAGGACAACACAACCAAGCCCATCTGAAGACCAGCCCAGAGACTCCTGCTCCCACAGAATCCAATCTTCTTCTGAAATACAAAAAGTAAGCCTTCCCATCAACACAATTTACTGTCGTGCAGGCAGGCAAGGCAGAGGATTACTGATTTCTCGCTCACAATTCCTGGTTGGTCGTAGTCATGCTTCAGAGGTGGAACTCTGAATCAGTCATTACTGTATGTCCAAGCCATTCAGCGGGATCCCATGTTTATCCTCATGTAAATAAATAAATAAATGTAGCAGAGAGGGAAGAGAAACCAGATACGGTCCCCTTACATATTCGATTGTCCACAATTGTGACTGAGACCTCTTCTAAACCAACTTGAAATATGGTTCACAGACCCCCTTTCTTTGTGCATCTCTGCAGATTTGCAAGTTGGTCCTTGTCTTCTAACAAGCTCAAGTTTCTGTAGGTCCAGGAGGGATGTCACATCTCCTCTGTGTGAATACTTCACTTCATTTATTCAAATGTTATATACCGCCAGTAAAGCATGTTAACCAAGCGGATGTACAAATTAAAGACATACACATAAATGATATAATAAAACAAATACCAAAGTAAAATAATATAAAAGATAAGGCAAAATATAATAACGTATTAGCAAACAAATGTATTCTTTCTGCATCGGTGTTTGGGAGGGGAAGGTGAGAGAGAGGAATTATGAGGAGGGAAGTGGGCTGGTTTCTTCAATTCTGGACTTCAGGAATCGATGTTAAATACCGCAGAGCCTTTTCCTAAAGCAGCTCAAGTTTTACACGCTTTCTGGTTTGTCCCCCTTCCCCAACTAAACCACCAGTTTCCTCTCACGAGGAGAATCACATGGCAGACGGAAGAACTACTGATTCTGTGAAGAGCTCGGAGATGCTTTTCACCTCGCATCGCAAAAAGGAATCCAAAGGGAGCCCAGGAGCCTGCCCTACTGCCTGGGGCCGATGCTTTTGCTCCCCAGCCTCTAAGTGCCTCTTTGCTCCATCTACCCCTCCAGCAGTCTCGGACGGCAGCTCCCCCCGCGCGCGCTTTTCCCCTGGCCCTACTCCGCTGTCCGGACAATTCAACCACTGCAAGCGCCAGCTTCCAGGACTGGGAGCAGTAACCAGACGGGCATTTACCCCGGGGGGCGGAAACTGAGGGGCTAAGCCGAGCACACCTGCCCCGGCGAGGAGCAGCCAAGCATTAACTTCCCCTCCCCGAGCCCCGCAAAACACATCCACAAGAAACAGGATTCATGATCATCGCAGCCAGTGCAACGATTCCGACCTTACAAGTGATGTCGTGGCTGTAGCAGGTGCTCGGGGACCGGTTCGGACCCTGGGGTCTGCTCGCCTCAGCCGGACAAGTCCCGTTGGGGGATCCCTCGGGCTCCCGCCGGCTCATCTTGCCCAGGGAAGGAAAGTCCCCCGCCGCCAGCTGCCGGACGGGCGGCCACCGACAGCCTGCCAACGGCGAAAAACGGAGCGCTCCTCCCCGCTCCCCAGAGAGGCCACGCCCCCAGGCTGGTACCACCCTTCCCGGGGAGGCCCCGCCTCCGAGCCCAGCCCTGAACTGTGCAACGCCCCCTTCTTGGCTCCTCCCCCCCCCCATTCAATCCGACCCAGCGTTGCTCTCGTCACCCTGCCAGCATCCTCAAGCACTGGTCCAACCTGTGTAAATATTACTCTATGCTTAGGGCCAGGGACACAAGAACACTTAGACACCTGTCAACGACCCAGTGAGAAGTATGCCACGTTCCCTAGAGCTAGGTTCCTCGAGGGCCGCAGCCAAGTCGGTGGATTGCTAAAATGAATAGGCATGAGATCTAGTTGCACGCACTGCTTCCACTGTACACAAACAGATCTCATGCCTATTCGTTGTGGAAATACTGAAAACCTGACTAGGTTTTGGCCATCGAGGACCCCTGTCCCAGAGAAATGCCGCCATAGTCTCCCAACCTTGCACCATCTTCAAAGCAGCCTTCGGCCTCATCCCAAGAAAAGCTCTGACTCATTTAAGCCTGACCCCAGGGAAGCAGCACTTCAAAAAGAGGCACCTCCCCACCCTCACACTGCCCTTCCCATCCAAAATCTAACCTCCCCTCCCTTCCAAGATAAGCATCACCTAGATCTCATCCCCAGGTATCACCTCAACCTGACAACATCATCCTGACCACAGCTCCATCTCCCCTATCCTGGAAGGGGTGGGAGCCTGGCTCTACCCTAGAGGAGACTCAAATACCAGTTACATAATGTGTAATAAACTAATTTTGAGGGTTAACTAGAATAATTAACTAATTATTTTTCTCTCAAGATATTTGCAGATATAACCTTTCCCACATAAAAGTATCTGCGGTGAACCTGGCTGCTTGTTGTGTAAGAAGATAAAGCAACTCTTAACAACTTCTTTCTCAAAATGGCAAGCAAAATTCTGAAAGACAGATACCGTTTTGACAAAAAGTGGCATAATCCTTTTACAAACTGTTCTGCCATCTAAAGGCTGCACATGAACATGCCTGCCTTATTCTGTTTTAGTTACTGTTAGGCATAAAGTAGTGAAAGATTTTTTTTTTTTTTTTTACCAGGTTAAAACCTGCCTGTAGAACTTAGATCATTGTTTTCAGGTGGGTATAGAAGAACCTGTTCCCTATACATACTCAGATCAGTCCAGGGTTTTGCTTCCCTGCCAGCAGATGGAGACAGAGAAAGTATCACTGACACTGTACATAACCCAGTGTCCCTCAGTATTTTTCTTGTATCCAGCAGGTGTAAAACCTGCAGTCTGGAGAGGATTAAAAAAAAGATTAAAAGACAAAATTTCTGGATCCTCCCTGGGGGTTGTGAAGTCCTGGTGGGGCCATTCCCCCTGGTTTGAGGTGGATGAGCGGGGGGTTGGTGACCCTTCTGATAGCTCGGTCTGGAGGTCCATGGGGTGGAAATCTGGTGATCCAGATCCCTCACCCCCCACGAGACAGCGGTGGAACCTGCTGGCAGTTCTGCACTGCAAGCCCAATGGAGCAGGTATGAATCCCTTTTATATGGTTTGCCCTGGGCTGGGTCACTAAAATTTGGCGAAAGGAGACTGATATATTCAGTGGTCTGGCTCTTTTCTTGTTATGTTTAACGAAGAATGTGAACCCCTGGGCTGAGATGAGCGATGACTCCGCCCACAGGGAGGAGCCCTGTGAGCCTCACCGTCAGCAGGCGTAGTCTCAGTGGCGTGGCACACAGCTAAAAGTAGAGACTTTATTATATAGGAAGGAAAGTAATGTCCACAGTATTAGCAATATGGAAGTACAGTTCTCGGCAATGGGAATTACCTGTTGCATTCGTGCCTGTTCTCGCCCTCGCTCCACCCTCTCTACCTTAGTGGCGACTCCCTTTGGGTCTGACGGACAGATGCTGCCGTGGCTTCTCCTCACCGTACTTCCTGGAATCCCCGGGCTGGCCTGACGCTGCGGATCCGCCATGTTCCTGATGACGTAAGGGCGCGCGCTCGCTCCAGAGTTTGTACCGGCAAGGGGGCGAACCTCGGGGGCGTCCCCCTGTAGTGACATCATCTGCTTCCAGCTTAAAAGGTCTTTGCTTGCAACTACGAATTGAGTTAGCAAGGGACTCCGTTGGACTAGCTTCGGCTGTCCAAGATTACTTGCACTCAACAAGGGGTTTGATTGTGGGGATCATTCCAACCCGCTTCATCCTCCGCTGCTCTGCTTCCACAAACTTACCAAGGGGTACTACCCGCTCCTCGGGGGCCCCACTCTCTCTTCTTGATTTCAGATTGTTAAGACGGGATCTGGTACTCGCTCCACGAGGGTTACGTTCCTGAATGCTCAGAAGACTCCTTACTATCTGGAAGCGATCGCAGATGTGAACACAGTGAGTTCTATTACAGATAGAAACCGGTACTCGCTCCTCGAAGGCCTACATCCCTGAATGCTCAGAAGACTCCTCACTACCTGGAAGCAATCGCAGATGTGAACACAGTGAGTTCTATTACAGATAGGAACCGGTACTCGCTCCACGAGGGCCTATGTTCCTAATCTCCGAAGACTCCCTTCTGTCTAAGACGTTATCGCAGGTACAGAGATCGTGAGTCATTATTGCAGATTGCAGATAGGAACCGGAACTCGCTCCACGAGGGCCCATGTTCCTAAAACCCTTCACAGACTCTCTTCTATTCAGAAGCTGTTACATACCTATATCTTGTGAATTACTATTATAGATTGCAGATAGGAACCAGTACTCGCTCCACGAGGGCCTATGTTCCTAAAACCCTCCAAAGGCTCTCTTCTATTCCAGAAGCCATCTCATACATAGATATTGTGATTTCTCATTCCAGACTGCATATAGGAACCAGTACTCACCTACAGCTCCTGTTCCTGAATATACTGAAGACTCTCTGTTGCATAGAAGCCATTACAGTTATCTACAATTGTGAATGTATCATCTACTACTGGTTATGTATCCAGCATACCCTGTCTACTCACTACCTATAGTCTCTCTCTACAGCTCAGCAACCCAGGGCCCGCAATTCAGGTATCTGAGGGACTTCAGCCCTGCCGGGAACATCAGCTCACTACTGCCACCTCTGGTGGTTCTACTTCCTGTCTAATAAAAGAACTATCTGTGTTTGTCTCCATATTCCAGCCTAGCCGGTGGACCCTCTCAGGATATGCTCCTGGGGGCGCTGTCATCTGCCATCGGCCCACGGATTCACCAATTTACATTAAGTGTTCATTCCTTACACTACTAGAGCAGTATTATATAGACTGCCACTCTGTGGGAAGCCAACCCACTACAGATCATCAACCCTGCCAGCGGAGTATTACAATTGTTAGTTCCTCTCCTATGGCGGAGTGATTCATAACTGGTTGCCAACTCCCTAGCGGATCGCTAACTCCTAGCAGCAGATTGTTAAACAGATTACTAACTCCTCCCTCTCCTAGAGGAGTTCCATAACAGATTGCTACTCCTCCCTCTTCAGGAGGAGATCGCTAACAGATTGCTAACTCCTCCCTCTTCAGAGGGAGGAGTTAGCAGTTGCTAGCTCCTCCCCTTGGGGGAGCAGATTTCTAACATTACTCAGAATGAGACACAGTGGAGAAGATCCGGTAGTGGCCCGTGGAACGGGGTACACCATGGATCCCCTCTGGTGAGAGTAGGCACCTCAGGATACAGGGATGATAGGGGCCCGCGGAGGAAGTCTGTACAGTTGTTGTTATTGGTAGCGATGCCAAACCCGGAAGTGGTTCTGTGAAGATGGTGAGCAGGAATACTGTAGAGCAGGAAGGACGAAAGGCTCTTACTGAAGAAAGGTGGTAGTGGCCCGAGGATCGGGGGTACTCCGCGTAGGCTCCTCAGTGTAGTACAGAAATGAAGATGTCTGTAGAGGTACTCACAACAGGAGGTTCCTGGAGCAGGGTAAGATCTGAGAAGCAGGTCCAGAAGCAGACAGGCAGGAAGGCCCTCCGAGGAGCGGATAGCCGGGAACGCAGGGAAGCCCCCGAGGAGCTGGTACTCCGAGCGTCCAATTGCCAAAGCTGAATCGGGAACAGGAAGTCCTTGAATGAGCAGAGCACAGCAAGACGGAACTCCTTGCTAACTCGAGGAAGGCAAGGGCTGGTTCGATTAAATACCCTAGTGTGTTGACGTCATCGGGCAGGGACGCCATGACGTATGTTGGATTCGTGGACCCTTGAGCCGGCTGGGACAGATGATAACACACCATGGGAAGACCATGTGCCGCCTCCCGGCTTCAACATCCTCCCGGATGTTGAAGCCGGGAGGCGGCACAGGGCAGGAGACCGGAGGGATCTTCACCACTGGAAGCCCGAGGTCCCCCCAGGAGGAGCCCGAGAGGACCTGAGCCGCTTGGACTTACGTGCGGTCTCCTGTGGGCCGGTGTCTGAAGAGGAGTTCCAGAGGATGGAGAAGAGTAGAGCTGAAGACTGGAGGCCAACTGGAACTTCACCACTGGAAGCCCGCTGTCCCCCCGAGAGGAGCTCGTGAGGACCCGAGCACTTGGACTTAGGCGAGGCCTCCTGGATGAAAGCCGGAGTCAGGAACCAGTGGACGAAAGCCGAAAGTCAGAAGCCATGAGCAAGCCGAAGTCAGAATCCGCAACTAGTAACTCAGGACGAGTGAACCTCGTTGCAAGGCAAGGCATAGGCCTAGCTGCAGGGTTTAAATACCCCTGCAGCGTCTGACGTCATCTGTGGGCTGTTCACTATCTTCCCACGCTGGCCCCCTTTAAATCCTGAGCCAGTGCGCGCGCGCGCCTAGGGGGCGGGGCCAGGCACGGAGGATCGACGGCGTCTCCCTCGAGGAGGGAGCGCCACGGCAAAAGCCGGGAAGGGCCTTGCCGGCCGGGGAGGGGTTTCAGCGGCCCGGGACGGCCTCGAGGTAGGTGAAGGGACCGGGGCACGGCCCGGGACCATAACACGTATTCAAATAAGGCCCTTGCGCGCGCGCATGCGTCTAGGTAACTCCGGGTCCAAGATGGCGGCTGGCAGTGCCCACACTGTCCCTGGAACGCCGGAGAGGTTGGCGTGAACTGGCAGACACTGCCATTCTTCCAAGACTTGATGGAGCGGTGACAAAAGAGGTGAGCATGAGAGGTTGCAGCCGTCTGCGACCAACAGGCATAACATTTCTAATCTGCCATGCAGCCTGTGCTCCTGGAACCTCTGCACCACAGGAAAGTATTGGTTTCTATGTATCTTTATTCTCAGAGAATATTAAAAAAAAAAAAAGAGAGAGAGCAAGGAACTAGTTAGAGGAATCTGTGTAGCAGCGGGGTTCCAGGGGGGGAGCTACCTTAGCAGCTTGGGGAGCTCAGCAATGGGGTTTTTTAGCAGCTTCTCTGCCTGCGGAGGAGACCGGGTGTTGGCTCCATGGCGCTGTTCCCCTGCTTGTCATTGAGGTGGTGCTGCGGGTGCGGGAGGAACTGTTTATGTGTGTGTATGTGTGTGTGTGTGTGTGTCAAAAGCGGAATGGCGTGCGGGGGTCTGCGTCGAGCACTGGTAGAATAAGCCTCATGGGTGACAGGTTATAGTGCTGAGGCTTTCCCATCAGCGTGGAAACGGCGGCCATTATTGATTCCCTAGCAGCGTCGGCAGGAGAGGCAGGGGAATCCACTCTTCAAATATCGCCAGCGGTTCCCTGACCCGCAGAGGTGCAGCGAGGTACTTGCATTGAGGAGGAGTCTCTGGTTCCGTTAGCGGTCTTCTGCCGATTTTAATTTGCTTATGCTCAAAGCTTGTTTAGTGGTACAAGCAGCGGGGGATGCTGGCTCTTGGTCCCAGTCTCCTCGGATTCTCGGTCAGTCGAGAAGCCCTTCAGGCCTTCGATGATTTTCGGTGCCGGATGTTGAAAGGATCCGGGCTTAAATGCGCTGAAGTTGCAGTCAGGCTTTACTTAGCTGTATGGTAGGCCACGGCAGCAGTTTTTTCCCAGGGGCGTAGGCTTATGTGCAAATTCTCACTGCGGGGTGGTTGCATGCGCAGGGAGCTGTGCATATAAGGCCACAGTCTAGATTTGAGCGTGTATGTCTGCAACCTAGACTTAAGCGCATATTTGTGCATTTCCTTGAGAGAGTATTTGTGAGGGTACTTGTATGCGTAAGGCCACAACCTAGACTGGTGCGCATATTTGCTCGGGTATTTGTGCACATAAGACAGCAACCTAAACTTGAGCGTGTATTTGCGCAGGTACTTGTGCACGTACGACTGCGACCTAGTCTGAGCATGTATTTGCGCGCGTCATGGAGAGGTGTGCAGGTATGCTCGGATGGCATTGGTGTGTGCGCAGGCCACCTGGAGCCGAAGTTCAGGAGAGCTAGGCACCGGGGACAAACAGGTCCAAGGGCCTTGCTATCTGTGAGACTTGCCGTCTGACAGCAATTCAATCCTCACTCTCTTTCTGTTTGTGTCAGCACGGTTTAGATGCTCAAAGCAATTTGATTACTAAAGCTTTTGCCCATTTTGGGAAATCCCCTTGGTCTATGGTATTTCTGAAGGGGAGTAGAGTGGGAGGCGAGGCAATGATCAGTTCTCCTCCTCCCTTGTTCTCGAGGGCAGAAGCTTACCCGAGAGAAAGAGAGAGAGAGAGAGGTTGGAGACAGCAAGTTTGGGCCTGTGAGCTCCAGTATAGATCTATCCTCCTTCTTCTGGGAGGAATATTTCCAGGGTCTGGAGACCTTTCTGCAGGGGCTCTGAGCGAAAATGAAGCAACCTACTATGTAGGGATCATGTGCTCGAGGCCTCCCATTTATGAGTCAGGCAGGCAAATGCCACAGGGTGGCTGTCCCTGGTAATGTTCAAGAGGGAGAAATTGCATATGAACGAGAGCTGATTCAGACTCTGCTCAGATTTTTTCTTTTTTCATTGAGATGTCTTGCTGGGTTTGTTGGCTCAGACCTTGAACACGCTCATCGTGGCCCGAGTATGTTGGCTCAGATACTGAACACACTTAGTGTAGCTGGAGATCAATTTTAAGTTAAGCATCCTGGTTTTTTCCCCCTGTATCCAGTTCAAGAGATATTGGATTTAAATAATGTAAATGTGGCTCTTAAGGTTCCCCGTTTCCCCATGGAGACTCTGAGGTCCAACTCTGAGTTCCATCATGGTGGTGGTATGTGAAGGAGAGTTCTTGGCATCTCTTGCCTTGACAGAGGTGTATCTGCACATAGTCATCAGACCGGCACACCAGAGATTCCTGAAGTTTACGATCCTAAAGGAACATTTTCCCTTCGGCTGGCAACAGTTCCATGTACCTTCACCAACGTGATTGTGGTGGGGTTGGCCGCATTGCTAAAGGAGGGTGTGTTGTGATATGTGTGCCTGAGTTTGAGACTAACATGGAGACTATGACTGACCCAGAATCTTCTGCTGCTTTGGCCTGCTTGCAGTTCTGGCCATGTGAACCTTAAATGCCCTACTGACCCTAATTTGGAGAAATTCCAGGAGACATCTGGACAGCAGCTGGAGCTGTCTAAAATTTGTGATGGATGGTCATGGGGGTCACAATGAGCAGAGGGTAAAGGTCAGAATCTCAGGCTAATATTCCAACTACAGTAGCACCTGAACAAACAGCTTAGGTCTTGGAGATCTCTCTGGGTGAGAAGAAAATGACAGGACAAAGGACTAACGGAAGATTGATGTGAACATTAGGCAAGTGGGCCCCAATTTGGGAAAGGGATCAGGGTAATATAGGTCTACTTTATCTTGTTTTGACATGAGAAACTGTGTACGTGATACTCCCATAGGTTCATGCAATTTAAGGACTGAGATTGTCTATTATATCTATAAAAAGACTTCACTAATGTACGGAGAGAGACACAAAGAGTAGTGCTTCTCATGAGCATCTGGCCAGAGAAGTCCTCCCCTTCTGTTTCTCCCAAGGGTACCTATATTTGCTTATTGATATACAATCCAAAAATTGATATTTGTTTCTCCAAAATGTTGATGTGATATCCTTGGGTCCATGGAGAAGCGCCTTAAGCGTGATTTGGCGCTTAACAGTTGGTGCATTCATATCTGGATGACTGGCTCAGTTCTGCAAAATTAATCAGTACAAAAGTTACCGATTCGCTTGAAGTCTCTAGGATGGGTAGTGAATCTAGCAACGAGCCATTTAGTCCTTTTTCAAACTCTGGAGTATCTGGGAGTTCAGTTCAACCCACTGGCAGAGACAATGTTTCTCACAGAGAGAGACTGCTGAAATTGCAGAGTGAGATTAAGCTTCTGCTACAGATTTCAGTGCCCAGGGTTCTGGGTTCTATGGCATCGACATTGGAATTAATGCATTGGGCGTTCGCACATAAGTGGCCTCTGCAGGGGGCTCTTTTTTTCCCACTGGAATCCATTATCTGAAGAGCTTCATCTTCCTCTTCCTTTAAAGGGAGAAGCCAGGGATAGTCTTTTGTGGTGGCTTAATCGCACCAATCTCCAGCATGGTGTGGAAATGGAGATTCCGGATTGGGTAATAGTCACCACCAATGCAAGCCTATCCAGATGGAGGATGGTGTGATAAGATCAGTTGGCACATGGCCAGTGGTCGAAACAGAAGACCTCATGGTCTATCGATTGGTTAGAGACGAGAGTGGTACATTTCGCATTGCTTGCCTGTCTGCCAAGGTTATGCGGCCATTCAGTACAGATCCTATCAGACAATGTGACGATGGTGGCCTCCATCAACCATCAAGGCAGAACCAAGAATCAGGTAGTAGCTTGAGAGGCCCAGGAGTTGATTCTCTGGGCAGAGCAGCACTTAGAGCGGCTGGCAGCGACACACATCGCCGGAGTGAATAATGTTCAGGCAGATTTTCTCAGTCTGAGAAAGTTAGACCGCGGAAATGAGAGCTGTTGGAGGCAGCGATGTGTCTCATTTCTTTACTGGTTACTTTGCTTTTTGAGTAACTGTACTTCTAAAATTTTATACTAGGGTAATGTAAAAGATACACTTTCAGTTGCAGTTCATATGTAGGAATTGTGTTCATTTGTCCAGGAAGTGTTGTGTCCAACACAGAAACATAGAAACGTAAAAGCAGAAAAAGAACACAGGGCCTAGTTAGTAAGCTCATCCACACCAACTGCACACCCACATCTCTTCCACATAGCATGCACTGAATCACTTTCCTGTCTATCAACAGGGTTTGACCCAAAAAACAGCAGGGTAGGCGATCCAGTGAAGCCGTGAGGAAATAACAAAAAGGTGGATGCCACAAGAGCGTCTTTTTCAAACTTTAATCAAGGAGACATAATAAATCATGTACAATTGCCCGACTCTGGCCGAGTTTCGCCACCTATGGTGGCTGCCTCAGGGGCTTAATAATCAAAGAACGGTGTTCAAGTGATGGTCCGAATAAAGTCAAATTTCTACATTCATCTATCATGTATTCACCAACAGTGTACGTCTCCTCTCAATGAATTGTCAAAGGGTTTAACTTGCAAAGGGAGAATAAAAAAAAAACAACCCACGTGTAAAATCCGGGAGTTACGCGCACAAGAGCCAGGCGTCTTCCAAGGGGTGGGGAGGGGCAGGGCTGGCCAGGACAGCAGCATTGGTTGCTATCCTGGCTGCAAGCTCGCGCATCTAACTTCAGTTGGGCCCTGAAGTAAGTTTATTTATTTATATACCGACATTCGATCTGAGATATCACATCGGTTTACATTCAGGTATTGTAGGTATTTCCCTATCCCCAGAGGGCTTACAATCTAAGTTTTGTACTGGAGGCAATGGAGGATAGAGTGACTTGCCCAAGGTCACAAAGAGCAACAGCGGGACTCGAACCTTGGTCTCCTGGTTCAGAGCCCACTGCTCTAACCACTAGGCTATTCCTAGGGAAAAGAGTAGAAATTAGGGGTTGGGGAGGAGAGGGGAAGGGGAAGGAAGGTTAGAGTAGGGGTTTAGGGAAGTTCCCTCCCAGCCCGCTCTTTAACTGAAGCAGACTGGGAGGGAACTGGGAAAGGCCGTGATGCATCGCCGCACAAATTTTGCAAAACTGCCCCGCTCTTGTGCGCATGGCCTGCCAATTTTATAACATGCGCGTGCCGGTGCGCGCATGTTATAAAATCGGCGTGTCCATGTGTGTGCGCTGGGTAGTGCATGCACCTATTAAGACGTATCCCTAAGGGAACAGCACCTGTCAAAACCTGCTTGCACGCCCCAAACTAAATTGACCCAAAGGTAAGGCAGTTATCTCTCCTCCCCTCCCAAAAACCTTACAACAGATACAATTATACTAACTCCTAACTCCTGTAATTTCTAATATTAAGTCAATCCATCCTCTGGTATGACTGCTTTGTATAGGATCATCTTAAAATCGTAAACTAATCTGGTCATGCCATGTTACCTAGAGAATTGAATCTCCAAATCAGTGCACAAATACGGTAGTACCAAAATGCATCCCCAGTCTCATGTATTTTACTTCTCAAAAAGTCCAAGGCAAATCCCTTTTCGTGTATTGCCTTAAAAACTAATAAAGCTGAAAATAATAAAAAAAAAAAAAAAGTTACCGCCGAGCAGCTCCCAGCTGCCTCATGGACATGATCAGGAATATTTTTTTCCCCTACTTTTTCCATTTTCTGAAGTGGCATGGCGAGGAGTAATGCAGACTAATCAAAGGAAAGCTGGTACTCTTGGATTGGGGAGGCAGCATCAGGGGAGCCAGGATGTAGGCTGTTAGGGGAAAGATTCCCTTCTTAGTTCTCCTTAATGTACTTTCTGATGTCCAAGTCTGAATAAATCTCTCTTTAGCACTCCTTCCCTTTGCTCTTCCTCCTCCACCCATCTGCAAACAGAGACCAGCTGCGTGCTTGGGGCTCAGGTATTGTAAAACTTATGTGGTGCCCTCCCCTCTGTGTTGCCATGGAAGGGACAGAGGCCAGCGCAATTCCAACCTGACCTCCCTTGTCCTGAAGTACCAAGGCATCGGTTCGCAGGTGACCAGGCCTGGATGTGTCAACAGGCAGACTAGGCCTGGTCCAGGGCAGCAAAAATCTGAGGGAGGGCAGCAGGTTGGCTGAAGATTTGCTGCCTTTCAGCTGTGCTGAATCTCACTCTGCCAGGGCCGATGCTTCCATAAGGCAAACTACTGTAGTTGTTCGCCTCAGGCACCAAAATTTATGTGTGTGTGTGGGGGGGGGGATGTGGAAAAATCCAGCCAGCATGAGGCCCAAAGGGATGCCGTGCCAGAGTCAATATTGCCACAGAAAAGAATGCTGTACTGGAACTACTACCACTGTTAGAAGGAAGTGCTGTGCTGGAGGAAAGTTGGGGGCAGTGAGATGCATGACCCAAGGTTGACTTAGGGGTCCAAATACTCTTGCACTGGCCTTGCACTCCGTAGAGAACAGCACTCTGTTTCCTGATCCAGCCCCGCCCCTCCAGGTAGAATGCAGGCAGCAGGAGAGGAGGGGGAGTGAGCCTACAGCAGGTGGAGTGATCGTTTTGGGGAGATTATGAGGAGCTGAGTAGAGATCATTGGAGGGTGGGAAGAGAGGCTGGGAGATGAGAGGGGGATTGACTGGGGAGTGTATGTCTCTGTGTGAGACAGCGGGAAGTGTATGTCTCTGTGTGAGACAGCGGGGAACAAGTGTAGAGGGCATAAGAACATAAGAATTTGCTGTATGGAGTCAGACCAAGGGTCCATCAAGCCCAGCATCCTGTGTCCGACAGTGGCCAATCCAAGTCATAAGTACCTGACATGTACGCAAACAAATAGATGTCAAGCTACTATTCCTTACTGATTAATAGCAATTTATGGATTTTTCCTCTAGGAACTTATCCAAACCTTTTTTAAATCCAGTTACACTAACTGAACCACATCCTCTGGCAATGAATTCCAGATGTTAACTACACGCTGAGTGAAAAAGAATTTTCTTCAATTTGTTTTAAATGTGCTACTTGCTAAATTCATGGAGTGTCCCCTAGGTCCTTCTATTATCTAAGAGAGTAAATAACCAATTTATGTTAGAAGAAGAAGAAGAAAATGCCATACTGGGTCAGCCCAAGGGTCCATCAAGCCCAGCATCCTGTTTCCAACAGTGGCCAATCCAGGCCATAAGAACCTGGCAAGTACCCAAAAACTAAGTCTATTCCATGTTACCATTGCTAATGGCAGTGGCTGTTCTCTAAGTGAACTTGATAGCAGGTAATGGACTTCTCCTCCAAGAACTTATCCAATCCTTTTTTAAACACAGCTATACTAACTGCACTAACCACATCCTCTGGCAACAAATTCCAGAGTTTAATTGTGCGTTGAGTGAAAAAGAACTTTCTCCAATTAATTTTAAATGTGCCCCATGCTAACTTCATGGAGTGCCCCCTAGTCTTTCTACTATCTGAAAGAGTAAATAACCGATTCACATCTACCCATTCTAGACCTCTCATGATCTTAAACACCTCTATCATATCCCCCCTCAGCCGTCTCTTCTCCAAGTTGAAAAGTCCTAACCTCTTTAGTCTTTCCTCATAGGGGAGCTGTTCCATTCCCCTTATCATTTTGGTAGCCCTTCTCTGTTAACCTCTCTGTCAACCTGTTCCAACTCCTTTCATGATTCTGTAGACCTCTATCATATCCTCCACTCAGTCGTCTCTTCTCCAAACTGAACAGCCCTAACTTCCTTACAGGCCGATACAGTACCCGCATTTGGAAGCACATTTTCGACGCGCTAGCTTTACCCTTTAAGGGGTAATAGCACGTCGAAAACGCGCGTCCAACCCCCCTGAGACTAATAGCGCCCGCAACATGCAAATACATGTTGATGGCCCTATTAGTCATTCCTGTGCGATACAGTAAGTAAAATGTGCAGCCAAGCCACACATTTTACTTTAAGAAATTAGCGCCAAAGGTAGGTGTTAATTTCTGCCGGCGCCAGGGAAGTGCACAGAAAAGCAGTAAAAACTGCTTTTCTGTGCACTCTCCGACTTAATATCATGGCAATATTAAGTCGGAGGTCCCAAAAGTTAAAAAAAGTTAAAAATAAAAAAAATAAAAAATTTAAAATCAGCCCGCGGTTCATGGGTTGAAAACCGGACTCTCAATTTTGCCGGCATCCGGTTTCCGAACCCATGGCTGTCAGCAGGCTCGAGAACCGACGCCAGCAAAATTGAGTGTCGGCTGTCAAACCCGTTGACAGCCGCCGCTCTTTTTACGTGGGCCCTAATTTAAATATTTTGTTTTACTGTATCGTGCGCACAGGACACTGGCCTGTGCGCGCGCTGGGAGAGCGGGTGCTCGCCCACTCTTCCGCGAACTTTACTGTATCGGCCTGTTAGTCTTACCTCATAGGGCAGCCGTTCCGCCCCTTATCATTTTGGTCGCCCTTCTCTGTACTTTTTCCAGTGCAACTATATCTTTTTTGAGATGCGGTGAGCAGAATTGCACACAGTATTCAAGGTCCGGTTCTCACCATGGCAGTGCTCCTGTGTATATGAGAAAAGGGATTGATGCCAAGGTTGTACGTGGGTGGGATGTTACAGAGGGGATGCAAAGAGGAGCAGGACTGGAGCATGGTGTAAAACTAACTTATTTTTATAATGTATTATAAAAGATGGAAATGTTTACCAATTTGCTTCAGAATTTTTTACATTTTTTTGCCACAGAATCTACCTTGAGCTGCCACAGGAAACTAAGAGACTGTGCCTTACAGCTTCTATTCCTGTCATTCAACCTCGGGGGAAGGGAGACAGGACCAACCAGGGCCTGTGCTAGGATTTTTGCAGCCCTGTGCAAACAATTACTGTGCTGCCCCCTTCCCCACCACACACATACACTTCAGTCTGTCACTGCCCATCAAATAAAGCCCAGCTCCCTCCTGCAATCTATATTTTAAAAAACTGACACGCCCCCACCTATGCAGAACACAGACAGACCCTCACCACATACAGAATGAAGAGATCAGAAAGAATAAACGTACTGAGAAGAACTGAACTGGAACCCACAAAAAGCCAGGCTCTACGTGCAGAGCAACAATGGAAAAACAGGAACATTACCATTCTTCATAAAATATTAATAAAATCAAGAAATATAAAACATTAAGCATATTAGTAAAATCATATTCGTAAAAAGAATAAATATTTCAAACCAGTTAATGAATAGAGTATCCAAAATTTCCCAAACACCAATAAAATATTTCAAAACTTTTGCTGAATAAATAATCCAATAATTAAAAATGTTCTATTTCCCTCAAATTAAATATTTCAAAAGAGCAGAACATCAAATTACACCCAATAATTAAAACTAATAAGGATTTAAAAATCTCCTGCGCTCCATACCTGGGATCTTTTGATTTACAGTTATCCTGAGATCAACGTGGATTGGGGGAGGTAGGGCCATCCAGATTTTATCTTCCCTCTCAAACACATGCACAATAACACATTCATTCTTTCACACATTCTCTCTCTCACATACACAGGCTCCTTCTTCCTCACAGATACATTATGTATGTGTGTGTGTGTGTGTGTGTTTGGCCTGTGACAGCCTATATGTGAACATAGGCTCTCAAAGGCAGACAAACATTCACAAACATACACATAAGTACACAGGCTCTCACAGACACAGTCACAGGCACATAGGCTCTCACACATACACACATAGGTTCTCATACAGACATAAACACATAGGCAGTCATACAGAAGCACACAAACACACATAGGCTCACTGTCATAATCCGCTATGTAGATGGGAGGAGCAATCAGATAGGAGTAGCAATCTGATGTATTCCGTAGGCGGAGATAGTAGTGGATGGATCCTTGGGCCGGTGGCAGATGACCACGCCCCCGGGGGAAGATCCCGAGAGGGACCACCGGCTAGGCTTAGAGTATGGAGACAGACACACACTAGTTCTTTTATTAAACAGGCCTTGAAACCACCAGAGGTGGCAGTAGTGAGTTGTAGTGCCCGGCAGGGCTAAAGTCCCCTCAGATACTAGAACAGCGATCCCTGGCTGACTGAGCTGTTGAGAAACTGTAGACAGTGAGTAGGCAGGGTATGCAGAGTTCATGAACAGAACTAGATGACAACACTCACATATTGGTCTCAGGGTGCTCAGAAGCTGAAAAGGATAGGCCCTCGAGGAGCGAGTACCTGGTTCCAGGGAAAGCTCTGAGAGAGCGATGGTAACTCACAATGATATAGGCAGTGATGATTTCTAGGCAGAAGAGAAATCAGCAGGTAGTCAGAACGAGGGCCCTCGAGGAGCGAGTACCGGTTCCTGTCTGTATCCTGAAAAGTAAAGAGAGAGAGCGAGGCCCCAAGAAGCGGGTACCTCTCGTAAGTCCGAGGAGGCAGAGTAGCTAGAACGAATCCTTGCTAACTCAGTTTGTTAGCGATATCAGAGACCTTTAAATATCGGAAGCGGATGACATCATCTTAGGGGGACGCCCCTGAGGTTCACGCCCTTGCTGGTACTTCACTCGGAGCGCGCGTGCACGCGCTCTAGGCTTCAGGCAACATGGCGGATCTGCAGCGTTGAGCCGGTCTGGGGACGCCAGAGAGAGATGGCAGGGAGACGCCGAGGCAGCCAGCCGTCCTTCAGACCTGGATGGAGTCGCCACAGAGGTAAAGAGGGCGGAGTGGAGACGTCGGGCAGCGACGGTCGTAACAGTACCCCCCTTCAAAGGGCGATCTCCTCTTCGGGTACCAGGCTTAGGTTTAGAAGGATGCGCGAGGTGGAACTGACGAAGCATCTCTTTGTCCAAGATATTGGTCTGAGGCTCCCAAGAGATCACTTCAGGGCTGAAACCTTCCCATTTGAGAAGGTATTCAAAAGTCTTGCCTTGTATACGAACATCCAGAATCTCTTTGATCTTAATCTCTAAGTCGCCTTCTGCATCGATGACAGGTGGATCTTGAATCTTGGAAGAATTTTGTTTGTAGATATAAGCAGCAATGGAATGAGCTGCTGTGGACGTCACTGAGGGATTCAGTGGAAGTGGCGGTGATAGAGAACGTCCAGAAACCACTTCAATTGATGATTCTCCAGTAGATGTTGCTGGATGAGAGTTGATGGCATCGCCGGCGGATACAGATTGGCTGGATGCCTAGAGTATCTTCTTCGGGTCCATGTGTGCTGTGGCTCTTCAGGCACATCTTCCGAACGGAAAGAGCGACAGAGATACTCTAAAATTATGATCCGTGAGTACGGATTTTGATGATGAATGCCTTTGAGCCAAGGTGAACATTGAAAGCGTTATGAATATCAGCAGCAATGGGTAAAGCTGCTGGGGACATCACGGAGATCTTCAGTGGAAGTGGCGATGTTGAGAAACATCCAAAACCCACTTCAAGTTATAATGCAATAATGGATCTTCACATTTGACAAAGGGACTCCTCAGGTCTTCCACTAGATGTCGGAGAATGAAGTTGCCTCCTGTCCTTGAGTCCATCAGGGCAGGAGTCTGAACCGTAGCTGGTTCATAGATCACGGAAGCTGGGAGAGAGGGCGGAGGAGAGAACGCGGTATGGCCTAAGAACAGTCCTCCAGCAGGACTTAGGCCTCACCGTTTATCGGACAAAATGGGAGCATTTAGAGACATCATGGCCAGACTGACCACAGTACACGCATAGGCCGTGCTTCTTCCGAAATCTTCTCTCCTTGGAGGTCAAGTGTCCATGACCAAGTTGCATCGGTTCATCGGTATCAGCAGTGGAAGTTGCTGGAACCATCCGAGGTGCATTGGTAGCACTAGCCTGTTTCTACCCCAGTAACACCTTAGGCCGGAGTTCCTTCACCTTATCCCGGAGTCTGTGATCAATCCGAGTGGCCAAGGCTATTAATTTGTCCAGCGAGTCAGGTGTCTGGCGAGCGGCCAGCTCGTCCTTCAAATGGGTATCCAGGCCTCTGCAGAAGAGTGTCTTGAGACATTTGGGGTCCCAGCGGAGTTCTGCCGCAAAAGTCTTGAATTCTATGGCGAATTCAGCCAATGATCTGCTGCCTTGCTTCAAGTCCACTAAAGCAGAACCGGCAACAGAAGTTCGCGCAGGGTCATCAAAAATGGATTTAAACAAGTCCATAAACCCTTCTATGTCCTGCAAAATGGAGTCCTTGCGTTCCCACAAGGTGGATGCCCACGACAGTGCTCTACCATCCAAGTATGAAAGGATGTAGGTGGTCTTAGAGAGTGCCATAGGAAATAAAGATGGTTGTAAAGCAAAGTGCATGCAGCACTGGTTCAAAAAGCCCCGGGTCTTCTGGATTTCTCCGGAAAAGCGGATGGAAGCCGCCAGTGGTACAGCAGTCTTCAAAGTTACCTCCTGTAACTGACCTTCATGGTTGGAAGCTGTGCCTTGAACCTTCTGTGTGTGTAGCTGATGAAATGCTGCAGTAAGTTTCTCCAAGGCATCTTGCTCCTCCGAAATGCACAGGGCCAGGCCCGGTATGGCCTGCAAGGCCGAGAGTTGTGCCAGATCCATGGAGATAGGCCGGGTGAGTGCAATCAAGCCAGTTCCATAGAGTTATGCCGGGTCCTGGAGTCAAGCCGGATCTGTGGAGTTAGCAATCTGTCATAATCCGCTATGTAGGTGGGAGGAGCAATCAGATAGGACTAGCAATCTGATGTATTCCATAGGCGGAGATAGTAGTGGGTGGCCGGTGGCAGATGACCACGCCCCCGGGGAAAGATCCCGAGAGGGTCCACCGGCTAGGCTTAGAGTATGGAGACAGACACACATTAGTTCTTTTATTAAACAGGTCTTAAAACCACCAAAGGTGGCAGTAGTGAGATGTAGTGCCCGGCAGGGCTGAAGTCCCTCAGATACTGGAACAGCGATCCCTGGATGGCTGAGCTGTTGAGAAACTGTAGACAGTGAGTAGGCAGGGTATGCAGAGTTCATGACCTGAACTAGATGACAGCACTCACATATTGGTCTCAGGGAGCTCAGGAGCTGGAAAGGATAGGCCCTCGAGGAGCGAGTACCTGGTTCCAGGGAAAGCTCTGAGAGAGCGATGGTAACTCACAATGATGCAGGCAGTGATGATTTCCAGGCAGAAGAGAAATCAGCAGGTAGTCAGGAACGAGGGCCCTCGAGGAGCGAGTACCGGTTCCTGTCTGTATCCTGAAAAGTAAAGAGAGAGAGAGCGAGGCCCCCGAGGAGCGGGTACCTCTGGTAAGTCCGAGGAGGCAGAGTAGCTAGAACGAATCCTTGCTAACTCAGTTTGTTAGTGATATCAGAGACCTTTAAATATCGGAAGCGGATGACGTCATCTCAGGGGGACACCCCTGAGATTCACGCCCTTGCTGGTACTTCACTTGGAGCGCGCACGCCCTAGGCTTCAGACAACATGGTGGATCTGCAGCGTTGAGCCGGTCTGGGGACGCCGGAGAGAGATGGCAGGGAGACGCTGCGGCAGCCAGCCGTCCTTCAGACCTGGAGGGAGTCGCCACAGAGGTAAAGAGGGCGGAGTGGAGACGTCGGGCAGCGACAGTCGCAACACTCACACATATGAGTTCACACACACAGTCTGTCACACAGATACACACACATATAGGCTCTCACACAGACACACACAGGCTCTCACTCACACAAACATACAAGCTCACACATATACATACAGGGCCCCCTACTGTCATTTTGCCATGGTGGAATGAGCTCCACCATGGCCCAACGGCGTTCTTGCTTTGGGAAGGGAGCAGAAGTTGTGCGTGCACACAAATAAAAACATGGGCCTCTCCTTCAGCCGCCTGCAGCCTCTCTCCTTCTTCAGCCGCTGGCGGTCTATGGCCCTCTCTCCTTCCTCGCCGCTGGCGGGTTAAGCTCCACCAGCGGTCTCCTTCAGCCTCCGGTGACCTCTCTCCTTCTTCAGCCACCAGTGGGTTGACCTCTACTGGCAGCCTGAGGCCTCTCTCCTTTTTCAGCTGCCGGAGAATTAAGCTCCGCTGGTGGCTCCACAGCCTCTCGTGCTGCCGCTGGCCCCCCCCAGATTTTCTGCCCTGTGCAAATGCACGGTATGCACACCCGGTCACACCAGGCCTGGGACCAACAGTGCCTGGGGAGCCAAAATCCTAATCCATCTGCAGGTGACAGGATCTGGTGTATGATTTTAAAAGATGTGTACAACTGCAGTGCCATCTTTATTAATGAGCCCCAGAGCCTGGTCTTACTGCAGAGAAAAGTATTATAAATCCAGGGAGAGACTGGGAAAAGCAGTGAACTGGAAGGTGTGAGTAAAAGAAGTGAGAATGGAAAGGGGGTGGGGAGGGAGAAAAGGAAGAGGAAGGAAAATAAGAAAGAAGAGAGGAGAGAGGAAAAGAGCTAGAAGGAGAAAGGGAGAGGAGAGAGAAAATGACGACATTCAACTAATCCTACCTGAAGACAATTGAAAAAACACTAAACCTAGCCAACATGTACCTAGATATAATCAAACAGTTACTAAACCAAATGGAATTAGTTATTAACATCGAAAAAACCAAATTTCTACATTTAGAGAGAAAAAACATCGAGGTCATTCAAAACCCAATTATGCTGAAAAACAAACAGAAAATAGAATTATCTGAGAAGGTACAGAACCTCGGAGTAATAATAGACACGGAACTAACATGAAACAACACATATCTTTAAAAGTAAAGGAAGGCTACGCAAAACTCATGGTTCTCAGGAGATTACAACCATTACTAATACCTATGAACTTTCGAACAGTGCTACAGGCTTTAATATTTGCAAGCACTGATTACTGCAACACCCTGCTATTAGGATTACAATACACAACGCTACGACCGCTCCAAATACTACAAAACACTGCAGCAAGAATTCTGACTGGTAAAAGAAAAAGAGACCACATTACAAAAACTCTAGAAGAACTACACTGGTTTCCCATTCAGCACAGAAAACAGTACAAAGCACTATGCACTATACATAAATTAATACATAATGAAAAAGCAGAATGGCTGAACACAGCACTATGGGTACATGTCCCACATAGAAACCTGAGATCAGCTAATAAAGCACTACTAACCATCCCTTCGGTGAGAACAGCAAGACTAACACAAGTTAGAGAACGGGCATTATCACTAGCAGGACCTATACTATGGAACACCATGCCACTAGAGATCAGATTACAAAGAGATCACAAAGCATTTTAAAAAAAGTTTAAAAACCTGGCTTTTTAAACAAGCCTATCACAAAGAGAATGGAGAATAGAGAATAGAAAATAGAAGGGAGCAGGCGGTAGAACACCCGCACACAGCACTTAACACGTTATGTGCGCTTTTATTATTTTATATCACTGTTAACATAGAGGAAATATACAGTTTATAAACTATACCTGTAATTTAAAATATTACCTGTATAAAAGATACGATTTATCACTTTCACCAAATAATATTGATCATAAAATTATGTTACTGAATCTTTAAGGCACCTAATGTTACGATCCCGGTCACTAGCCTAGTGACCGGGCTCTTACCTTCCTCCGTGGCGCCGCGAACCGCCGGGTTTCTGGCCTCCAGGGCCGCATGGCAGCGGCGTCTCCTCATGGAGACGTCGTCAGAAACTCCTCCCCCCAGCCCTGGTACGCGCGCGCGCGCGAAGAGCCGTGTTTTAAGGCGTCTGCACCCGGATGTGCAGACACGCCTCTTTTGACGTCAGCTGATTGAGCAGGGGATTTAAGCCGGGACTTTTGAAGTTGCAATTCGCCTTGCAACGAGGTTTCTCTTCGGAGTGCTAGTTGCCATCGTTCATTCTGCCTGCCTGTTTCCTGACTTCAGCCTGCCTGACTCTGGTATCGTTCATCTGCCTGCCTGGTTCCTGACTTCAGCCTGCCTGACTCTGGTATCATTTATCTGCCTGCCTGGTTCCTGACTTCTGCCTGCCTGACTCTGGTATCGTTTATCTGCCTGCCCGGTTCCTGACTTCTGCCTGCCTGACTCTGGTATCGTTTATTCTGCCTGCCTGGTTCCTGACTTCTGCCTGCCTGACTCTGGTATCGTTTATCTGCCTGCCTGGTTCCTGACTTCTGCCTGCCTGACTCTGGTATCGTTTATCTGCCTGCCTGGTTCCTGACTTCTGCCTGCCTGACTCCGGTATCGTTTGCCAGCCTGGTTCCTGATCTCTGCCTGCCTGACTCCGCTCTCTGCCTGCTTGTACCCCGGTTCGTATCGCTTCCTTGGATTCTTCTGTTTTCACCTAAGACCCAGCGGTCCGGGTCCCTACAGGCTCCTCCTGGGGGATCTCGGGCCTTCCAGGGCGAAGACTCCTAAGCCCTAGTGACCCGGGCCTCTACAGCTCCTCTGGAGGGGTTCACGGGTTCCCAGGTGAAGATTCATCGTTTCATCTAGTCTGCCTCCCGTCCGTCTCCCTCCGGCGGTCGGCCCAAGGATCCACTTCCGGATTGGTCAATCACAACAGTTTGCAAGGCCATGGATCCGGCAGATCTCGCTGGGCTTCAGGCCATTCCTGGGTTGGCACAACGCCCTGGTTGCAGCAGCAACAGGTGTTGGATTCGTTAGTAGCCACGGGTTGAGCGCATGGCTACTCGAATGGACAATTGAACCTCCTGGACAGGCTCCGCCTCCGGTTCCGGCTCCAGTAGTCACATTCCAGACTCAGACCCAGCTGCCTGCTCCTTCTCGTTATGCTGGGGATGCCAAAGCTTTGTCGTGGTTTTCTCAATCAGTGCTATGTGCGGTTCGCTCTACTTTCCCAATCAGTTTCCTACTGATGCAGTCAAGGTGGCGTACATTTTCTCCTGCTGGATGACAAGGCGCTGAATTGGGCATCTCCTATGTGGGAGAAGAATGATGCCGCTCTCTCGAGTCTGGACCTCTTTGTGGCTGAGTTCAGAGCCGCGTTCGATGAGCCTGCCTCGCCAAACTTCAGCGACTTCGGAGCTCTTGCAAATTCGCCAAGGACCACGTACACTGGCAGAGTACGCTCTGGAGTTCCGCACCCTGGCGCTTGAGGTGGGGGTGGCGAGATGATGCCCTTCGGGGGATTTTTCTTGAGGTCTAGCAGGCCGGATTAAAGACATTCTTGCTGCCAGAGAGCTCCCTGAAGATCTCAATGCTCTCATAGAGCTTGCTGGACGCATTGATCAGCGGTTGCAACAGCGGGCTAGAGAGGTACGCCCACTACGGCGCATGTCGCCACTAGCGCCGGTCTCGTCTAGACCTCTTGCCTCTGTTCCCCGGTCTACGGGGGCTACCGCAACACCATCTTCTGATGAGCCAATGCAGCTGGGAAGAAACTACCCTGACTGAGGAGGAGAAGCGCCGCCGCAGGACACAAGGTCTGTGTTTGTATTGCGGCGGGAAAGGACATTTCTGTCTAATTGCAAAGAACGGCCGGGAAACGCTCACGCCTAGAGTAAGGGAGGAGTGTCCCCTGGGCTGTTTTGAACGCTGCTCCTCAATGTACGGTACCGGTAACTTTAAAATTTCCCGAGGAGTCTTTTGAAACTCGGGCTCTGATCGACTCAGGGGCTGGAGGGAACTTCATTGCTCGGTCTCTGGTTGAACGCCTGCAAATAACTACTCACCTCGGGAGCCCTCCTTGCGAGTCACCTCCATTCAAGGGACTCCATTGGCCGGGAGTATCTCCTTGGTTACAGCTCCGATTTCTCTCCAGACCGGCCTATTCCACAGCGAGGTGATCTCTTTCCTGGTCTTGGAAAAGTCGGTACATCCTATAGTTCTTGGCCTACCGTGGTTACAGCAACACTCTCCCATAATTCACTGGGACAATTTACAGATTGCTCAATGGAGTCCACAGTGCTTCCAGTCCTGCATTACTACTACTGGGAGTTCTCCCATCACTCTGGCACATGCGGGGCCAATTCTTCCGGCGGTGCACAGTGAGTTCTCCGATGTATTTTCTAAGGAAAAGGTGGAGTTGCTGCCACAACACCGTCCCTTCGACTGTGCCATCGAGCTTCTTCCCGGTACTACACCACCCCGGGGTAGGGTGTATCCGTTATCCCAACCAGAGACTAAAGCCATGTCCGATTATATTAAGGAGAACCTCGCTAAGGGGTTTATACGTCAGTCTAAGTCTTCTGCAGGGGCAGGATTCTTTTTTGTAGCCAAAAAGGACGGATCTTTACGTCCTTGCATCGACTACCGTGGTTTAAATAGGATTACTAAAAAGAACCGCTACCCGTTACCCTTGATCCCAGAACTTTTGGACAGACTCCAGGGGGCTCGAGTTTTTACCAAACTGGACTTAAGAGGAGCCTACAATCTAGTGCGCATCCGTCCCGGGGATGAGTGGAAGACTGCTTTCAACACCCGGGACGGGCACTACGAATATCTGGTTATGCCATTCGGCTTGTGCAATGCTCCTGCCGTATTCCAGCATCTCATGAATGAGATTCTTAGGGAACTGCTAAACACTTGTGTCATTGTCTACCTGGATGATGTTCTCATATTTTTGCAAGATTTGGATTCTCATCGCCGACAGGTCCGGCAAGTTCTTCAAATTCTCCGAGACCAGCACCTTTACGCCAAACTGGAAAAATGTCTCTTTGAGCAGGACTCTTTGCCTTTCTTAGGGTATATCGTGTCTGCCACAGGATTTCGCATGGACCCAGAGAAGGTTTCGGCCATCAAGAAGTGGCCTCAGCCTACAGGATTAAAGGCGTTGCAACGCTTTCTGGGCTTCGCCAACTTTTACAGACACTTTATTCCAGGATACTCCCGGCTGGTGGCACCTTTGACAGCCTTAACAAGGAAAAGGAGCGGATGTTCGCCACTGGTCTGCAGAGGCTTGTAAAGCGTTTCAAGATTTAAAGGACGCGTTTCTGTTGGATACTTGCCTACGACACCCTGATCCGTCACGTCCCTTCATAGTGGAGGTAGATGCGTCCAGTGTGGCGGTAGGTGCAGTACTTTCTCAGCACTCTAGTGCAGGAACTTTACTCCCATGCTCGTATTTCTCGAAGAGATTCACTCCTGCCGAAAACAATTACGGTATCGGCGATAAAGAACTTCTCGCCATCAAGTTGGCGTTTGAGGCATGAGGCAGTGGCTAGAAGGAGCTCAGCACCAAATCACGGTGTACACTGACCATAAGAACCTGGAGTTTCTTTCCCAAGCCCAACGCCTCAATCCCAGGCAGGCGAGATGGTCATTGTTCTTTAGTCGGTTCGATTTTATCCTCAAGTACCGACCCGCCGCTAAGAACATCCGAGCCGATGCTCTGTCCCGTAACACCATCCTTGAGGACAGGAGCGACTCTCCACAGTATATCATTGACCCAGCCAGGATTTCTCTTGACTGCACTAGTGTATCTCAGCAAGGACGAGTAGTAGTACCCTCGACGAGACCGAAGGAAGGTTTCTGGAGTGGGCTCACGACTCCCTTACAGGAGGTCATGCCGGCCGAGTAAGAACTCTTACTCTCTTGAATCGATTCTACTGGTGGCCTCGGGTACGTCAGGACGTTCAGGAATACGTGGCATCTTGCCCAGTATGTGCCAGGCAAAAGCCACTTTCGGGTCGACCTTGGGGTCTGCTACAACCGTTACCCATTGCCACAGAACCATGGACACATATTGCCACAGACTTTGTGGTAGATCTCCCTCCTTCAGAGGGTAAGACTGTAATTTGGGTTATTGTGGACCGTTTTTCTAAAATGGTACATCTCGTACCACTGGACAAACTGCCTTCTGCACCTGAGTTAGCACAGCTGTTCGTACAACACATCTTTCGAGTCCATGGTCTTCCACAAAGTATAGTCTCTGACCGTGGACCTCAGTTTACAGCTCGCTATTGGCGAGCCCTTTGCAAACAGTTCGGGGTTCAGTTAAATTTCTCCACCGCTTTTTCACCCCCAAAGTAATGGACAGACGGAAAGAATGAATCGGTCTCTCAAGTCTTTTCTCCGCAGTTTCATTTCTGAGAAAAGAGATAATTGGGTGGCGTTGTTGCCTTGGGCAGAATTTGCATATAATAACCATGAACACTCTGTCACGGGCCAATCACCTTTTCAAACGGTTTTTGGTCGTCATCTCAAACTTCCTGTCCCAGTTCCAGTGGAGGTGGCATCTCCTGCGGCTCAGTCAGCAGCGACTCAATTTCGTCACCTATGGCAATCACTTCAGCATCGTCTTTCGTCTGCAGCACGGAAAGCACAGACAACAGCGAATCGTCATAGACGGGCTGCTCCGACACTACTACCTGGTACTAAAGTATGGTTAAGTACCAAAAATTTGCACCTTTCAGGCTACTCTCGCAAGTTGGCTCCTAAATTCTGTGGTCCATTTCCAGTGGCAGAACGTATTGGATTGGTATCCTACAGACTTCGACTGCCATCATCATTGCGCATTCACAATGTATTTCATGTGTCCCTGTTAAAACCTGTGGTCCACTCCCGTTATCATCACCTCACTCCGGATGATGTCTCAGCATCATCTCCTGGGGATCCGGTCTATCAAGTACACGAGGTACGGGACGTACGATTTCACAATCGTCGGTGGGAATATTTGCTAGCCTGGGAAGGCTGTGGTCCTGAGGAGGATTCCTGGGAACCTGCGCGGAATATCCTGGATAAGACTCTGCTGTCCCAATTTCACTTGGACAACCCTGGAAGGCCTGGTCCTTCAAAGAGGGGGCGTAAAGTGGGGGGTACTGTTACGATCCCGGTCACTAGCCTAGTGACCGGGCTCTTACCTTCCTCCGTGGCGCCGCGAACCGCCGGGTTTCTGGCCTCCAGGGCCGCATGGCAGCGGCGTCTCCTCGTGGAGACGTCGTCAGAAACTCCTCCCCCCAGCCCTGGTACGCGCGCGCGCGAAGAGCCGTGTTTTAAGGCGTCTGCACCCGGATGTGCAGACACGCCTCTTTTGACGTCAGCTGATTGAGCAGGGGATTTAAGCCGGGACTTTTGAAGTTGCAATTCGCCTTGCAACGAGGTTTCTCTTCGGAGTGCTAGTTGCCATCGTTCATCTGCCTGCCTGGTTCCTGACTTCAGCCTGCCTGACTCTGGTATCGTTCATCTGCCTGCCCGGTTCCTGACTTCAGCCTGCCTGACTCTGGTATCGTTTATCTGCCTGCCCGGTTCCTGACTTCTGCCTGCCTGACTCTGGTATCGTTTATCTGCCTGCCCGGTTCCTGACTTCTGCCTGCCTGACTCTGGTATCGTTTATCTGCCTGCCTGGTTCCTGACTTCTGCCTGCCTGACTCTGGTATCGTTTATCTGCCTGCCTGGTTCCTGACTTCTGCCTGCCTGACTCTGGTATCGTTTATCTGCCTGCCTGGTTCCTGACTTCTGCCTGCCTGACTCCGGTATCGTTTGCCAGCCTGGTTCCTGATCTCTGCCTGCCTGACTCCGCTCTCTGCCTGCTTGTACCCCGGTTCGTATCGCTTCCTTGGATTCTTCTGTTTTCACCTAAGACCCAGCAGTCCGGGTCCCTACAGGCTCCTCCTGGGGGGATCTCGGGCTTCCAGGGCGAAGACTCCTAAGCCCTAGTGACCCGGGCCTCTACAGCTCCTCTGGAGGGGTCACGGGTTCCCAGGTGAAGATTCATCGTTTCATCTAGTCTGCCTCCCGTCCGTCTCCCTCCGGCGGTCGGCCCAAGGATCCACTTCCGGATTGGTCAATCACAACACCTAAGTAGAATGTATGATCCTATACAATTATCAACCTTATTTTATGTGCCTTCCTGTAAACCGCTGTGACGGTATTCAACTTAACAACGGTATAAAAAAGATTTTAAATAAATAAATAAATAAATAAATAAATAAATAAAAAAGACGAGATGGGGACAGGGAGGGGTTCTTGAGGCTCTTGATCCTGTATTTCCAGTCTCTGCCACAGGAGGGCGTTCATGTTCTGTCAGTAATAAAACATCTTTCTGAAATCACTGAGGAATGAGAGGGTTGTGATTTTTCAGTGTTTACAAAAAGGTATGTCTGACCTGTAAGACAGTAATGCCTTGTACAATTGTGTTGGTGAATGATACCATTAGATAGGCAAAGGCTGTCTGCCTGGAAGGGTTTAACATAATCAACGAGCCAGAAGAGCTACACTAAAGCACTAGTTACAATATGAAAATACATTCTTCAAATTAATCATACAGTGAATGCTCATGATTGATGAACTGGGACTTGTTAACGTGCTAACAAGTCAAGAGAACCCCTGAGAAGAGATCTTAAATTCCAGCTCTCCCACTGACTCTCTGTGTAACCTTGGCTCTCGTCTGCAGAGCCCCTGGGAAGCAACCTTAAATCTCAGGACTCCCAATGAGGCCGAAGTAATATTTGGGCGCAGAAAACAGGCGCTCAGTGTAGCGCGCCCATTTTCCTAACTCGCGCCCGGCCACCTCTACTGGGCGCGCAATGCAATATTTAAATTAGGGGTCACGCTAAAAAAGGAGGCACTAGGGAAAATTTGGGCACGCCTAGTGCCTCCTGGGCATTGGGCTGCACAGGAGAGGTGACTGTCAAGCAGGTTGGGAAAACGGACGCTCAATCTATGAGCGTCTGTTTTCTCCCGCTACCGGCATAGACACGCACAAGATAAACGGCCTGGACCATGGATCTTACGTGGGCATACTGGGCATCCAGAATTTTTTTTTTTTTTCAAAAACTTTTTTTTTTTTAACTAAATCTGCTTTATTTGGTTCCTCCTCCTTAGTATTGCGACAGTACTATTAGGAGCAATCATAGAAAGCAGGATTTTTCTTTTTTTTCAATGTGCCCTTGAGCGTGGCACACCTTTACGCCATCCCCGTTCTGGCATGAAATTTGCTGCGTTGCAATGGGCGCATTGGCCATGTGGGAAGTTTTGTGCATTGCGGGGATTGGCCAATAGCCTCATCTACATGGAATTTACATGAGATGAGCGCTATTAGCTACGCGGTGATTTGGATGCGTGTTTTGGACTTGCTAATCCCCGTATTGTATCGGGGGGGGGGGTTGTGGATGCGCATCCAAAACGCGTATCCAATCACATGTTAACCCGAGCACTAGCCGCTGCACATGGTATTGCATCGGGCCCAATGACTACGTAACTCAGTTAAGCACCTTACCCACAACTGTAAATGTGCAAAAATATTTTTTTCCCAAATGCCATAGATAGAATGTGGTGCTGGGTCATCGACCACAGAGGTGGCTGCATGCACAGTCCTAAAGTTCTCTATAATAACTATAAAGTATATCAGGATCTCATTTGGATGAAAGGCACTTAAACCAATTTATTACTCATCATTTGGAAGACAGCAGTTGTATAAGTTAATTCACATTACATTTCCTCACTTCTACTTCTGGGCTCAGAGGTGGGGATTCCTCATACTCCCCCTTCCTTCAGATTTCTACTTATTCTTGTTAGTGCCTTAAAATTCCACTTTTGGTTTCTTTTTTTTATATTGTACTTAAATTTATTCTGTATGCCTGGCTCATCTTTCAACATACCTGAGCTTCCTGCCCAGTCATAACTGGCTCCAACTCCTGTTGACTTCTATTTATGAGAGGGGGGGGGAAGGGGGAGTGAGGCTGAGAGGAAAGTCTGGCAGAAGCTAAGGCACCAGGGGATTTACCCTCTATTTGGCCTCACACCCCCCCCTCCTCCTTTTATGCCCCAATCGTCCTCTGAAGAGAGCTCAGACTGCAGCTGCTGTCAGAACCTGGTGTGCATACAGCCCAGTCATCCTCGCGGGTGTTGCTGTGAGGAGGCAGCTGGGAGTCCCCCTCTCCCCGAGGGTGCCATCACTGCCTCTGCAGCATTTCTGGCACCTGCTGGCTGCAGTGAGCAAAAACCCAAGTGTAGGAAGCAAACCCAAGTCTCCCGACTGGCAGTGCACAGTGTTGTCATCACCGAGTCATTTCGTTGGCCCAACTGGAGATACAGAATCATATTCTGTTCTGGGCTCAGGACCCACACATAAAATACCAATGGGCTCTGCCTGTACTCCCACAGGCCTACCTCAAGAGATAACGAGGGGCTTCTTAAATACACAAACAAACATGCACACATACACCGAGTCAGCATACCAGGATCCGGGTATTGGATGTAAGTTTATTTGAGCACTTGTTAAACAAAAGGATAATAACACAAAATATAAACAACATCAAGCACTAGAGAGTTGATTGCAAGCAAAGAGTAATAGCAATAATAATAACAATTAAAAAAGTATGGAAAGATACATACAAAGATAGAAAATCTTACATTCCTAATGGACGTTGAATTGGGCCCAAGAAATCCATCCGCAGTCTCAGCTCTGGAAGTCTGACAAGTCACAATGATGCTGAGATTCTTACAGCTTTGCTTACTTTTATAGGACTTTTCTAACTTGAAGCAAGAACGAGTCCCCCTCCCTCCTATTGTTCTTATCACAGTTCAGCACATCTGCTTCGCAAACCTTGATACTACTTGGTGTTTCGTTTCCATGCCCTTCTACTCCCAGTTTCTTGTCTGACCTTGACTAACAGTTCTCATGGGTTCAGCGCATAAGCATTTTTTGAGTATAAACATCTGCTTAGCCCTTAGAAGCAATAATAGCCCTAGTTCCCAGAGACATCTAGCAAGGACTCTCTAGCCAGAACAGCATTTGCAGCAGGTGTCATAGACATCTTCCTTCTCTGTGATGTTTTTTATTTGATATTTCTTTCACTAACTGAGGTTGGCTAAGTGTGACCAGCAATTATATATGCTCTGAATGAGTGGTGTTTGCGTCCAATACTGTTTCTGCTGGGCTCAGAGAGGATCAGATTGTGTTTCATTTGTTCTAGATATATTTCACATATTCTTCAAATGACTCCTGTGGGTCATGCCAAGATAAGAGACCACCAACCATAAGCAAAGTCCAAAGGAGCATCTTTTAGCTTTGCTCATGGCTGGTGTCTCTTCTCATACTTCCACAAACAGTGCAGAACTGCCTATTTAACATAATAACATAGAATTAACGGCAGAAAAAGACCAAATGGTCCATCCAGTCTGCCCAGCAAGCTTCCCTAGGTAGCAACTGCCGCTCCGTTTAGGCTACCCCATGTTTCTCAGCACTGCTTGACGTGTTTTGCTTATGGACTTGACTGTAGAAGCAATCCTTTGCTTTTTCCCTTATGTCTGCATATCACTACCCCAGACTGCAGAAGTTAGGGATCTCTTGGTTGTTGTCTGAATCCAATTCCCCTTTTCCCCCTGCCACTGAAGTGGGAGCAATGTTGCAGTTGCATTAAAAGCTTTAAGGCTTATTGGTTAAGGATAGTAATCTCCATGCCTTCTGCTAGTAGTAACGGCCAGACCAGCAAGTTAACCCCCTGCACGCTTTCTTCATTTCCTTTAGGACTAGGCCGCAGAAGCAGTCTTGTGCTTTTTCTCTTATGTCTACATATCAGTATCTCAGTCTGTAGACGTCAGGGCGCTTGGTTGTTTTCTGAACCCAATTCCCCTTTTCCCCCGGTCTTCAAAGGGGAAGAACAATGTTGCATTTGCATTAAAAGCATCAAGGCTTATTGGATTGGTTAAGGGTAATAATCTCCATGCCTTCTGCTAAGGGTAGTAACTGCCGTACCAGCAAATTACTCCCTTGCACACTTAACTCATTTCCGTCCTCTTGTCTTTAGGGATCCACAGTGTTTATCCCATGCCCCTTTGAATTCTTTGACTGTTTTCGTCTTCATCACCTCTTCTGGAAGAAATATTTCCCAACTTTGGTTCTGAGTCACACACCACCACTCCCCCCCCCCCCCCCCCCCCCCTCTGAGATTCATTTCATGACCCCTAGTTCTTTTCTTTCCAATGGAAAAGGTTCGAAGTTCGTGCATCAATAAAACCTTTTAGGTATCTGAAGGTCTGTATCCTATCTCCCCTGCACCTCCTCTCTTCCAGGGGATACATATTCAGATCTTTCAGCCTCTCCTCATAAGTCTTCTAATACAGACCCCCACACCATTTTGGCATGGATCACATTAACATTAGTTCCTTTGTTTAAAGAACTAACAATAACATTTAGACTACTTATCCAAATTCCATGCAGTTAAAGTGAAATGTGATTTTAAGGCTTTAGTAGAATTTCAGTGAAAGATGGAATGAAGAGTTAGGATCTAGAATCATAAACCTAGCCACACTTTCTAGTGTTATTATCATAATGTGAGACTACAATTGGATAAGCACACCAGTGGGCTGGATTTAGGGTCATGACCCCGGGTTAGGATTTTTGTCCCATCTCTGCTTTCAGCAGCATTGTAACAATACACATTTCCCAAGACAAGCCACCTAGAAGTATTCATGCTTCCCTCTTCCTCTTCCACTGAATCTAGAGCTTGTGAAAGATACTGGATTGACAGCTGTAGAAATCACAGTCCCCCAGTGAAACGGAGAACGCGTTCAGTGCAGAGAAAGCTCAGTCACGTGTTCCTGCCCAGGGTGCCTCAAGCCTTCCCTGGATGGTGCCCCTCTTAGGGTTATGGTGGGTCACCTACCATGCCTGTGCGGTCCTCGGCCTTTCGGCTGAGGCTGCCAACATTGATGCCTCGTAGTGCTGAATTATGATGTTGGTTTGGATGATGTGGACACCTATCCATCGGGAAATGGAATGAGACCAGCAGCTTATTTTGCACAGGCCCTCGAAGGTTTTTGGACAGTAATGATACTGACCTGAGCTGGATTTGAACTGGTGGCAAAGAAGCGAGACTCTATAACAATCCTTTGAGACTTCCTGAATTACTAAATTACCTTCTTTCCATCCAGTTTCTTTCAAGTACTTACTTAAAAATTAACTTCACATTATTTTTTTTTCACAGTAATTTTTAATTTCCTAGCATGTAGACAGATAGACTCAGGACCAGTGGGTTTTATGCTCCCCTGCCAGCAGATGGAGACAGTGCAAGCTGATGTTATAGAATATATAGTCCTGCAGTGACCCCAGCCTGCCAGTATTCTCCGTCTTCAGCAGATAGTGGATGTGCATCTCCCTATGGGATTGCTTTGAGCTTTTTGAAAGGAAAAATTTGAAATTCTAAAATCAGGAAAAGAGCCCTGCTCTCCTGCGGTGATACCTAAAGGTCCCTCTCCAGTTGAGAATTCCTGAGGCAATTTCCATGGTCCCTTAGAGGCGTGCCTTGGTCCTGTAGCTGGGTTTCCCGGCGTGGTCTTAGCTGCTAGTTCAGCTGAAAGACAGCAGTTGTAGGAGGCCAGGCTCGGCAGAGACAGCAGATGCCTTCTCCCCCTGCAGCCAGTAAGCACTGAGCTCAGGTAAGGTTTAAAAAAAAAAGAGGAGAAAGTTTTACCTGAATCAGAGACAGTTAGAGGGGTTTCAGGACTTCCTCCGGTCTCTGTTCTCAGGGTGCCATGCCGATGTTTCTTCCCGCTCCCGTTGGGGTTGGGGAACTGGGCAGCCAGGCGGGCTGAGTGGCCCCATTGGGCTAGGCCCTGCAGTTAGGCTTTTCTCTTGCATGGTAGGTCGCGGTGGCTGTTTTTGCGTGCTCTTGTGCATGTTCCGCTGCCCTCTACAGGCCGGTGTGCGCAGTGTGTCGGCTCTGCACACACATTTTGCACTTGGCTTTTGGGCGCACTTTTTACACGTACAAACGTTTTTAATGCTTAACTTGGCGCACAGGCTGTGCAGGTGCCTTGCTGCGCTTTGTTCTAGGCGCTTATTTTTTGGGGGCCTTTCATTTTTGAGTGCGAGCCGTTCCAACGCACGTTTCCTGCAGCGATGGTGCCAGTAAGCAAGAAGCTTAAGCATCTTTCTATTTGTGTTGCCACAATTGTTTCCTCCGAACCTTCCTCCCTCCTCCAACTTCACTCCATGCCCCCTTGGTCTTGAAGAATTTCCCCCTTCCTGTGATTTATTTATTTATTTATTTATTTAACTTCTTTTACTATACCGACACTCAAGACCAGGTCTTATCGTACCGGTTTACATTAAAACATGGGGAAACCAATTAACGTATAAGTAGAAATGAGAAGTTACATTAAAACAGGGAGAGTAATAACATGGATGTCGGAAGATAGGACAGAATTAAACAATAACAGAAATGGGAGATCAAGAATCAACCAATAAGTTAACAAAATTATAAACTATAAATTAACATAAAACAATAAATTAGTAATACAGAAACATGGATTATATTGGATTTACATGGATTTATTGAAACCTGTCGAATATTTGAATGTTTCTCTTCGAGTCCCCCTTTTCCTCCGGCGAGTACATTTTGAGCGTCTCAGGCTTTTCTTTGTAGGGTTTGTATCTTCTCTTAATCGCTTGCCTTACTCATTGTCCTCACCAAGGTACAGCTTCCAGAATGGAATGCAGTACTCAAGGTGGCGCTTTCACTTGTGACCTATGGAAAGGCAATATTACCTCCTTTTTCCTGCTGACGACTCCTCTTCTGTTAACTTTTCCACTTCTTTCAGTACTTTGACTGGCTACCTTCAGCCATCTGAGATGATTTGATTACTCCTAGATCTCCTTTTCACTAAATAGTTTCCAGTTCTTATCCTTGTAAATGATCAGGAGCTAGCGGAATTTGGTTTTTTGTGCCCCAGATGTAAGACTTGTATGACTTTACAAGTTTTAAGTTCATTTTTTAAACTGCTCTTCCAGTTTTAAGTCTCCTTTTATATTTTTTTTTCACCCTTTTCAGCCTCTCTACTCTATCACAGGGTTTTTTTGTGTCATCTGCAAGCAAGTGTATTTTCCCCTGAAGCCCCTCTGCAGTGTTGCTAGTAAAGATATCGGAAAGAGGACACTGGGTGCATAGACTTCTAATTCTGATTCTCTAAGTTAAACAGGACTACATCTCCAAGCATGCAACAGGCAAAACCAAGACTGGCTCAGCTTGTCGTCCCCCCCCCCAGACATGGAGCTGCATCAGTGGTATTCATTCCTAGCCCCCGAGAGCCGCCAGCAGGTCAGGTTTTCTGGAAATCCCTAATGAATATGCATGAGATAGATTTGCATGCACACAGCCTCCATTGTATGCAAATCTCTCTCTTACGTATGTATTTGTTAGGGATATTCTGAACACCCGACCTGTGGCGGCCCTTGTGGGCAGGAAGTGAATACCACTGAGCTATACGATCACTCTATTTAGAGATGCCCTGAACCTCTCTCTCTAAAGAGTAGGACAGTGTTTAATCCAGTTTTTTTTGGTCTCCATTGTCTTTGTGCCTTGTGATGTCATTGATCTTTATCAGAGACATATTGAAACACCACTGCTTAAGAGCTGAAGTAACATTGCAGGAGGCAACATGCCAAAGGAGACCACACTGCTGTGGAGGCAGCCACAGACACCGGAAAGGATGACAGTGCTGCGTCTGTGTGGGTGCACACGTTTTAATGCTTTGCTTGCCCTAGTGCCGAAGCCGTGTTTTCTGAGTGCACAGGCCACCATATTTCAGTTTATTCATAGATAAACGAATTAGGAATGGTGAAGTCGATATACACGGCATTAATATGGAATAGAGTCAAACAGCCAAGTGAGAGTCCCTTACCGTGAAGCCAATGCCCACCGTAGCAGAAAAGGAACCGGGAATGAACTTGCCCTGGTCAAACTGAACCAGAAGTGATGTCTTCCCAACACCGCTGTCTCCCACCAGGATAGTCTGCACAAATCAAATGTAGGAGAGGCACAGAGAGAGAGAGAGAGAGCAGGAAGAGGACCTCAGTTAACATCTGATTATTAGCACTGAATAATTACACTAGTAATATTCACAGATTTCAAACACTGGAGCCGATGCAATATAGTGCCCTCAGCCGCACTCAGACGCGGGTTAAATAGGCGCTAATCCACCCCCTAATGCAATAGGGGGATTAGCGCCTATTTAACCCTCATCCGAAGCGGAGTGAATGCAATAGCGCTCATCACATTCACTCCACATTCAAAAAAAAAGTGTGCGGCTCAGACGCACATTCTGCTCTCAGATATTAACACCTGCCTGGAGCATGGGTTAGTAGCTGAGCGCAGGTAAAAGAAGTACAGAAAAGCAGAAAACAGCTTTTCTGTACTTTTTTTTTTTATATACTTAAAAAAAAATACAAACCTCGGCAGACGGACGATTATGAAAACCGATGCCGAGTTTACCAGCATCGGTCTTCATAACCGGCAGCCGCGGTGGGGTCGCGTTAGCAAGGAGGTGCTAAGGTTGCGCAAGCTAGCTGACTTTTCAGCGCCCGCTTTCTGCGCTTTTTATTGCATCGGCCCCACTGTACACAAACTTACTTTACTTTTACTTTACTTTTTTTTTATTTTTATTGTAGCTTGCTTTTTCTATAGTGTCCCTTCCCCAAAGAGCTGGCATTTTACACTGGAGCACAAGCACTTGAATGACTTGCTCAGAGCCACATGGTGAGTGGGAATGGTGGCATAGGGATATGGATCTATAAGTTTCTCAGCTCTATTCAACAGTGGCGTGCCAAGGGAGGGGTGAGGGGGCGGTTCACCCCGGGTGACATCAAGAGACTCTGACCTGAGGCCTCGCTACACGCCACTGTCTGCTGGACCGATTATGCTTGGTGCACACACGTTGCACGTATGTAGATGTGTGTGCACCCACACTTGCAGTACATGCAGATAAACACGTCAAGATGGGACTTTAGGAACTAATTCACAGTGAACCTTAGAAATTCCTTGTGCCTTCAGGTCTACTGTGAAAGCAAAGAACAGAGAATTGGCTCTTGTTAGCAGTTGTTAATTGTTTTGGGTTTTTTTTCAAAACATTTACAACAGGGAGACCTTAGCAAACTATCCTAGTCTGATATATTATTCTCTTCCTCTCATAGACCCTGTGAAAAGATATTTGCATCTTCCATTTTATACAATTGCACAGACCAAGACACAAGGCAGGGGGAGGAAGTGACGTTAAAAGAGTGAATGGCCACTTGAGAACTGAGCTCCTCTCCACAAGCAGATAAATCCCTCCGATATCACTGCAATCTAGTCAAATTTTGTGGCTAAAATACAGCTTTCTGTCTCCCAAGTGCAACAAGATGTCTGTGCGTAAAAAAAAAACCAGTTGATCTTAAACACTTCTCTTTCGAAGCAAGTGTGGTGAAAAAAAACGGAGGCACAGATGAGAGAGAAGGAAGAAGAAAAATGGCAGCGAGGAGGTAGGCCGAGAGGGAGATGGTGTCCTCTCAGATGTGGCAACTAAACAACCAGCAGAGCCGGTGTCCGGAGTGGACTTTCAAAACTGGTTCAGGGAGCTGAGGGAGGACATGAGCTTGTTGAAAAAAGAGCTATGCTCTCTAGTTGGAGATTTGTGCTGGGAGTGTGCTGAGCTGGAAGACCATGTGGACGCCACAGAAACTAGGCTGGAAGAACAGGAGGCAATATGGGAGAGAAGCAGGGGCGGATTCCCGATGACGACCGGCCCGGGGATTCGCCACCCAGGCCGGCCCAGGAGATACCACGTGGTCTGCCGAGCATGGCTCTGTCACAGCCGCACTCGCAGACTACGTGACTAGAGCGATCGGCCCACCGGGGGATGCCTGATCCCCCGATAGGCCAGTCCGCCCCTGGAGAGAAGCCAGGAGGAACTCAAGCAACTAACAGAGGATAATCATTTTTTAAAGGACTCAGTGGAAAATCTTGAGAATAGATCCTGCAGAGGGAACCTTTGCATACAGGGAGGGTCCCAGAAGAGGCAGACTACTAGGACTGTGTGCAAGATGTCACTAGCATATGTACTGAGATCTTGGAGGGTGTGGATGATCTGGAAAGGTTGCTTCGAATTGATTTGGATAGAGCATACCGAGTGCTAGCTTGGCTGAGAGGCAGTGTTCCCCGGGACATTGTGGTATGTTTTCATTAATACTCAGTGAAGGAAAAGGTGCTGATCCAAGCAAGGAAAATTAAAGATCGACAGTGGAAAGGCAGCCGGGTGGAAATATTCCAGGATCTCTCCCTGATGACAATTAAGAAAAGAAAGAGCTTTAGGGAGGTACTTCAAGTGCTGAAAAAAAGAAAATCAGTGCTGTAAATGGCTGTTCCCGTTTGGACTGCAATTCACTATAAACAGAGTAGCCTCCTGAGTTAGAGTGGTTGAGGAAGCTGAAAAGGTTTTGCAAGCAGATGGATCAGTGAAAAAATCAGATTATAGAGCTGGACCAATATCTCCCGCATCTCTCAGAGGGAGCAGCGCGAGATGGCAGAGGGTGCAATATGGAGGAAAGCGTCTGAGAAGGCAATCAGGTGATGTGGCGATGTGAGGCGTGAGCTAGAAGACGAAGCCTTTGGATGAAAGAGGACTGTGTTATACTTGGCTGGACTTTTCAGTTTCCAGTTTAATGGCTGCATAAAGTTATAGTTATTGACAGGTTGCAGATATTTACAGAATAAATGAAAATTGATTTCACATGGAGGGATAGATTTATCTTTTAACATCTTATTGAAAAGGGGGAAGGAGGGAGGCTATTGGGACTAGGTGTCGTTATTCCTCAAGAAAGTGGCTGGAATAGTTCGGGGTGGGATGGGGTGGAGGGAGAGGAAGGGGAAGGGGGATGTATGGGGTTTTAAGGGGCCTTAAGTTGAACACTCATGTTAGCTGGGATGGAGGTGAGTGGCCTAAGGGTCAACTGTTATGGGGAGATGGGGGAGAGGGGAGAATGGTAATAAGGTGGGAATGGATCACAAATTATGGATTTATTTGGGTGGACTCAGGGAGGCAGCAGGAGACCCACTTAAGGAAACAACATGAGAGGCTGATGAGTGTTGCGCTGGAGGTGGACCCTTGGCCTGGTGCAGGATTGGTACAGCCCTCCGGTCGGACCCGGAGAGCACCTGCCACCAGGAGACGGAGCACAGGAGGAGACAGAGGCTAGCTGGAGCTTCGCCAATAGCAACCCGGGCACTGAATTAACTGCAGGGATTGCCAGTCAAAATGAGGTCCATGCACTTGGAGCCATGGAAGTCCAAGGATTACTGGGTGTGTAGAGTGCTTCAGGATATATAGCGAGATCTCTTCCTCATGGAGGGTTCCCACGGAGAGGCGGAAGGCTATGGTACGATGAGTGATACGTCCAGGAAGATGCTCTCCTTGGATGGATGCAATGCGGAGTGGAATGTCCAGAGACTGGAGTGGGATCTGGAGCAGTTTGACAATATCGTCCAGAATAAAGTTGCCACTCGCCCCAGTGTGCACAAGGGTGGTTGTGGCAAAGGATCGTGACTCTCTGAAGAGAGACACAGGGAGTAGTAATTGGGGGCTAGTAATAGTATGTTACGCTCTCCTCCTCCTGAGGAAAGGAATTAGCAGTCTGTTATGCTTTCCTCCTCCAGAGGGGAGGAGCTAGCAATCTGCTGTCGCTCACCTCGCCAGGAGGACGGAGTTAGCAAGCTGTACTGCTGTTCTCCTGAAAAGGGAAGGAGTAGCCATATGACATGACCTGCTCCTCCAGAGGGGAGGAGATAGCTATCTGTAGATCTGTAGCGAGCTGCTGTTAGATGCTCCTGCATGGAAGAAGGTAGCAATCTGATATCGAGCTGTTAAGGAGTAGCAATCTGTTATGGGTCAGCTCTCCAAGGAAGATGAGTTGGCAATCTTGTATAATAATACTCTTCTGAGGAGAGGAGCTAACAATAGGTATATTGTACTTTGCTACTGAGATAGCAATCTATCATGCCTCCGCTACGGAGTAGCAATCTGTATATATATAAGCTACTGGCAAGTCTCAAGTAAGAGTAGTAGCTGTCTATATAATACTTCCATGAGCGGAGTTAGTGGTCTGTAGTGGTTGGTTCCCACAGAGTGACAATAGTGAAGGAATGAGCACTTGGAGGAAATGGTGAATCCCTGGGCCGATGGCAGATGACAGCGCCCCCAGGAAGAGATCCTGAGAGGAACCACCGGCTAGAATATGAGATAAACACAATAGTTTTTTATTAGACTGGAAGCTGGACCACCAGAGGTGGCAGTAGTGAGTCGCTGTGTTCGGCAAGGCTGAAGTCCTTCTAATACTGGAATATAATCTCTAGGTCGCTGATGTCTGCAATGGTCTCTGTGCTACAGAGTGTCTTCAATACATTCAGGAACAGGAGCCGTAGGCGAGCACTGGTTCCCACAAACAGTCTGTAATATGAACTCACAATAGTTGTAAATGAAATGGCTTCTAAAGTAGAAGAGAGTCTGTAAAAGATTCTAGGAACATGGGCCCTCGTGGAGCGAGTACCGGTTCCTATCTGTAATCTTGCCAATGTAACTCTTGATCTCTGTACCTGCGATAATGTCTTGGATGGAAGGGAGTCTTCAGAGCAAATAGGAATGTAGGCCCTCGTGGAGCGAGTACCGATTCCTATGCAATAGAACTCACTGTGTTTACGTCCGCGATCGCTTCCAGGAAATGAGGAGTCTTCCGAGTGTTCTGGCAATCTGAAATCAAGAAGAGAGAGCGGAGCCCCCGTGGAGCGGTTACTCCTGGTAAGTTTGAAAAGGCCGAGCAGTGGGGACTGGTTCCCCGGGTGACTCGGATCGTTGTTGCAAGTATCGTGGACTGCCGAAGCAAGTCCCGTTGGAGTTCCTTGCTAACTCATTAGAGGTTAGCAAACAAAGACCTTTTAAAGTACAAATGGATGACGTCACTATGGGGGGACGTCCCCGAGGTTCGCGCCCTTGCTGGTACAAAGTCTGGAGCGCGCGTGTACCCTTACGTCATCGGGAACATGGCAGATCCGTAGCGTCAGGCCAGCCCGGGGGATCCGGGACCAAGAGGCGGAGAGAAGCCGCGGCTGCAACTGTCCATCAGAGCCGAAGGGAGTCGCATCCTAGGTAGAGAGGGTGGAGCGAGGGGCAAGAAGAGGCACGAATGCAACACAGTAGCACCCAAGCTCGGGAGCCCCGCTGGGCTCAGGCCCTGCAGTTTCCCAGACGAACTGGGCAGGCTTGCAGGAGATGTCCAGAACCGCCACAGACCAGGCAAAGGCCTTCCTTCTTACCGTGGAGGCACTCTTCAGGAGATAAGTGCCCGCAGTTGATCTGCATTGGCTCCTCAGGTGATGGAGGAGGCGCCGGTAAGGCCTTTAACTGAGGGCTGGTAGCACATACTGGGCGTATGGCAGAAGGCCGAGAGACCTTTACCTCCTGATGATGTTGACGTAGGCAATGATCGATCTTGCCAACCAAGGAGATGATATCATCTAGAGATGTGGGAATCTTGCAAGCAGCCAGCTCATCCTTGAGGGCAGGAGATAAGCCATCCAGATAGATTGCCCGTAGGCAGCCCTCTTGCCATCCCAGTTCTGTGGCTAGTGTCCTGAATTCTACCGTGAATTCAGTGAGCGAATGCGAGCCTTGACGGAGATGGAGGAGCTGGTGACCTGCAACCTATTGTCTGCCGGGGTCTTGGAAGATCTGCTTGAACACGGAGATGAAGTGGGAAAGATGACAGAGGATGTCATCAGATCGTTCCCAGAGTGGGGAAGCCCATGCCAGGGCCTTCCCTTCAAGGCGTGAGAGGATGAAGGTGATCTTGGTATTTTCGCTTGGAAACAACTCAGGCTGTAGTGCGAATTGCATAAAGCATTGGTTGAGGAAACCTCGACATGGGCGCGGATCCCCATTGAAGCGGGGTGGAGCAGGAAGGGCTAGAGATGCCCGTGAGGGCGTGGGTTGAGACCAACCACAAGAGTTGGTTATGACAGCATCCTCTAATTGAGAACGTAGTCTCTCCACTAATGAAGTCAATGCTTCAATGGTTCGCTGTTGTTCTCGGACATGAGCAGCTAGGCCAGGGATGGCCTGCAAGGCGGGAGACTCCACCGAGTCCATGGCCTTGGCAACCTGTTGCGCTGGAGGTGGACCCTTGGCCTGGTGCAGGATTGGTACGGCCCTCCGGTCGGACCCGGAGAGCGCCTGCCACCAGGAGGTGGAGCACAGGAGGAGACAGAGGCTAACTGGAGCTTTGCCAATAGCAACCCAGGGTTCCCTCAGGTTGAGCCCTTGGTTACCCGGGCCGCCTGGTCTTAGGTGGGCCTTGCAGGGTCTCCTAGAGAGAAAGTTCAAGGGAGTGCCCACCACGAACAAGAGTGTTTGGTCGGTGTGCAAACAGGGAAGTCCAGATGTCACAGGAGGCCAGAAGAGAGGGTCCAAGTGTATAGCGAGGATCAAGGCCAGAATGGTCAGCCAAAGCAGGGTCGGTAACAGAGGTCAATCCAGGCGTAGTCAGGTCAGGCAAAGGTCACTTCCAGGCGGCGATCAAGAATAGTCAGGTCACAGGCAAAGGTCAAGTTCCAGGCGGCGATCAAAAGTAGTCGGAGTTCAGGAAGAGGTCAGGTCAGGCAGCAATAAAGAGTAGTCAGAGAACAGGCAAAGGCCAGTACAGTGAGATCAGTCCAAAAGGTATACCAGGAATGGAGAGATGAAGGAACAGGAGACGCTGTAACAGGAGACACAGGAGACGCTGGAACAGGAGACACTGGAGACGCTGGAACAGGAGACACAGGAGGCGCTGGAACAGGTGACACTGGAACAAAGGAACTGGATCAGGAGACACAGGAGCAAAGACACTGGAGCGCAGGAAGGCAAACTAGAGACACCAGAGTGTACGACCCGATAGCCAAGGCACCATTCAAGGGAATGGGCCTTCCCCTTTAAACAGAGGGAGTGTGATGTCATCGGGGAGCGCTGGGTTCAGGTTTCCCGCGCTTAGCCCTTTAAGTAGAGTGACATTGGCCGCAAGCGCGCCTAGGGCTGGGGCCGAAGAGCAGTAAGATGCGAAGCCCCTCCAGGAGCTCTGCTGTGAGGCCGGCGTAGGAGACAGTGAGTGGGGGAGCCGGGGACACCGCAAACTCACTGCAGTGGCAGAGGGAGTGAGCCCGGAGCTGGTAGACGGACAGGAGAGGTGAGCAGGACCAGTCGTGGAGCAGACGCGACCAGAAAGCGCAACCATGAGTTCACATCTTTTTCCTACGGAATTCTTTGCTGCAGCGACGGCAGCAAAAAAGTATAGTGAGGTGGGAATTCTCTTCAAAAAATGTGGTGGTGGATGTCTTGGCCACAATGAGAGATCTGGAAGGAAGATATTTGTAAAATTTAGAATGTGTAAGAATGTCTATACATTGGTGAACCTTTATTGTCCAAATACATCCCAGGAGATATTTTTAGAAGAATTATCCAAAACCTTACAGCAGTGGGCAGAGGGGTCTGTTATCATAGGTGGGGACTTCAGCTTTACACGGTATCCTTTTTTAGATAATAGTAGGGGGAATGGGAGGACATCCAAATTGAATAGGAAGGGGTTGTGAGCATAAATGATAGATTAGGGGTTAATAGATGTGTGGCGCATGCTACATCCCACTGAAGCATAACTATACCTTTATCTCTAAGGCACATCAGGTCTACTCTCAAATAGACTACTTTCTGAATGACAAAGCCTTGGTGAATAAGGTAAGGAGGGCAGAGATAGAACTAATAACATGGTCAGATCATGCCCTCTTTTTCACTCAACGCACAATTAAGCTCTGGAATTGGTGGCCAGAGGATGTGGTTAGTGCAGTTAGTGTAGCTGGGTTCAAAAAAGGATTGGATAAGTTCTTGGAGGAGAAGTCCATTAACGGCTATTAATCGAGTTTACTTAGGGAATAGCCATTGCTATTAATTGCATCAGTAGCATGGGATCTTCTTAGTGTTTGGGTAATTGCCAGGTTCTTGTGCCCTGGTTTGGCCTCTGTTGGAAACAGGACGCTGGGCTTGATGGACCCTTGATCTGAATCAGCATGGCAATTTCTTATGTTCTTATTAAAACGCTGAAAAGAGAGGGGGTTGTAGTCGAATAGAACAATTTTGGGACGGTAAACAGGTATTGGATTTCAAGGTAATTAGGCATATTTTGGAGTTATTATCTACAGATTATTGTTTTTTTATTAACAGGTGAGCCATTTTATGAGACAAAGGGAAGTAACTGAGGCTTTGAGGAAGGGGAAATCCTTGATTGAAGGATATTGCAATAAGGTAAAATGAAAGACTAAAGGGATTTCTAAAGTATATAGGATTTTAAATAGTGAACTTAAATACATCCCTTCTCATATCACGGCATGGGGGAAGGATTTGAATAAGTCATTAGAGGATAAAGTGTGGGACCAGTATTTTTTAGGTACAAAGAGAAGTTTCATTTCGGCATTAATTGTTGAAAACAGCTATAAAGTACTTTTTCATTGGTACTTAACACCTGTCAGGTTTCATATATTTTACCCTATACTGGGGGATAGGTGTTGGAGGGAATGTGGTATGAGAGGCACCTTTATCCAGTAGTGGGAATATCCGAAAATAGTCCTTTTTTGGGACAACATCTTACATTTGATCAATGGAAAAATAATTCCCAAGGATCCATTGTTTTTTCTCTTAAACATACCTATGTTAGAAGAGGATTCACAAATATTGTTCTTATTCCAACAAGTAGCCATGGCAGCCAGGAGGGAAATAGTTTTTTTCTTGGAGAAAATCTGAGGCACCTACCAGACACAGAGTAATCCATCGGTTGGATAATGTGTCTTATATGAGTAAACTTACGGCAGTCAAAAGAAAACGATTGACTAAGAGTGAGCTACTGTGGTGACAGTTTGTGGACCGGAAAATCAAGGCTATGGGAGGGGGAGGGGGAAATCTGGTGAGGGGGACAGGAGGAAAAGACAGAAGGCAGATTAATCTGAGTTTATAGCAATGGTTCCCAACCCTGTCCTGGGGCCCCCCCTGCCAGTCAGGTTTTCGGGATATCCAAATAAATATGCATGAGAGAAAATTTGCATGCACTGCCCCCATAACATGCAAATTTTCTCTCATGTATATTCATTGTGGATATCCTAAAAACCCAACTGGCTGGAAGGTCCCCAGGACAGGGTTGGGAACCACTGGTATATAGAGTGATCATTGGGAATGGAAAGAAAGGTAACTGATGTCTTTTCTAAAGTGAATTTGCGAGGGGAATCCTTCAGGGGTGGGTTGGGAGTAGGAGATAGGTGAAGATTATGGAAAGGAAGAACATAAGAACATGCCATACTGGGTCAGACCAAGGGTCCATCAAGCTCAGCATCCTGTTTCCAACAGTGGCCAGTCCAGGCTACAAATACCTGGCAAGTACCCCAAAACTAAATATAACCCATGTTACTGATGCTAGTAATAGCAGTGGCTATTTTCTCAGTCAACTTGATTAATAGCAGGTAATGGACTTCTCCTCCAAGAACTTAATCAAACCTTTTTTAAACTCAGCTACACTAACTGCACTAACCACATCCCCTGGCAACAAATTCCAGAGTTTAATTGTGCGTTGAGTGAAAAAGAACTTTCTCTAATTAGTTTTAAATGTGCTACATGCTAACTTCATGGAGTTCCCCCTAGTCCTGTTAGGATCTTGCCGCTGACCCCATCCTGCAGTCAGGCTCCTCACTTACCGGACGCCGGCCCAACACCGTGGAATTCCATCCTGCGGCCTAGGCCGCCTCCGGACCATGCGCGCTGCTGCTGCCGCTCCTGCTCCGTCGCAGCTGGAGCTGCTGCCGGGGTCCTTTCTTGAGCGGCAGGGAAGCCGTCTCAGCCGGTGCCTGCCTGTCCATCTTCTTCACGGCAGGGAGCCGCCTCCTGTCGAGCTTTCCATGCGGCAAAGACGCCGCTGCAGTTTCCTGCTCTTTGGACGTCCCATAGGCGCGAGTGCTCGCCTCTTCAGCACTTTTAAAGGGCCAGTGGCGGGAAAAGCCCTGTGGCCCTCAGGAGTGATATCATCAACCTTCGCCTGGATCAGCCCTATAAAAGGGCCTTCGGATCTGATCTTCACAGCGTCCATGGTCTTCTTCCTGATCCAGGTCCTCCGTTGTCTTCCTGTGCCTTGATGGATCTTCGTTCTGTATTCTTTATGTTCCTGAACTTCGTCATCCTGATGTTCCTGTTCTTGTCCCTCGTTGGAGCTCCCTCGTCACTTGATCCATGTTCCTAATGTTCTAGATATTCAGTTCTCTTGATGTCCAAATGTTTCGTGTCCAGATGTCCTGATGTCCCATGTCCTGAGGTGCCATGTTCCATGTTCCTGATGTCCGATGCTCCTGCCCTGACTCCGTCCGTCTCATCTTCAGCTCTTCGTCCAGTTCCCAGGTCCCTTGTCTGTTGCTATTGCCCGTGGCTAGGGCCACGGGCGGCCTCTCACCTCCCTGCCATGTGGCAGACGCCGCCACCATCGCTGACATGGTCCGCGGTTTGGAGACGCCGCCTCCTTCCCTCTCCTCCTTCGTGGCTAGGCCGCCAACGCCAGGATTTCCTGCGGCAGTGGCCACCAACCAAGCTCTTCTTCTCGCGGCTGGGAGGCCGCCTGAAACTCCTCTTCAGGCTGGAGCTGCCCCCGACGTCGGGCCTGCTCCTCCAGCCTCACCATAGTCGCTCTCCAGGGTCCTGCCTCCTTAGGCGCGGGGCCGCGCCTCCTCATCTTATTTAAAGGACCAGTCCTCTGACTCCTCCTAGTGATGTCACTGAGGGAGTTCTTCTTCGGCCCTATAAAAGGGTCCTGCAGTCTTCTGAGCTTTACCTTTGCAACAAGTACCTTCGTTCCTTGTTGCCTCCAGGCTTCCTAGTTCCTGAGCCTTCTCTCTGACTTTGCTTGAATTCTACCTGGTACCGACCTCCACCTGTCTGAGCACGCTGTCTTCTACAAGCCCGACCTCCACCTGTCTGACCACGCCATCTTCTCCAAGCCTGACCTCCGCCTGTCTGACCACGCTGTCTTCTCCAAGCCCGACCTCCACCTGTCTGACCATGCCGTCTTCTCCAAGCTTGACTACACCCGGACTGACCACAGGTACTGAACCTTGCTTTGGCTGACCATTCTGGACTGATACTCTGGCCTTGATCCTTACTATCCACTTGGACACTTTCTTCTGGCCTTCCATGACCTCTGGACCTTCCATGACCTCTGTGCACCCTTGTTTGTGGTGGGCACTCCTCTGCACTACCTCTCCAGGAGACCCTGCGAGGCCCACCTAAGTCCAGGTGGCCTGGGTACCCAAGGGCTCAACCTGCAGAAACCCCAGGTTGCTATTGGCGAAGGTCCAGCTAGCCTCTGTCTCCTCTTGTGCTCCGCCTCCTGGTAGCAGGCTCTCTCTGGGTCCGACCAGAGGGCCGTACCAATCCTGCGCCAGGCCAAGGGTCCACCTCCAGTGCAACATTGTCAGTCCACCTCTTCTGGCGTGCCATCATTGTAGTCTGTGACCAGCCCATTGGGGACTGTTTAGGGTGCCTCGTGGTACAAGGCCTTCTTCTCGTCTGCAGGGCAAGCCTGCGGAAGACTCCTGTTTTTAATGCCTTGCTTCTGAGAATCCTGAGTCTTGAATCTTGTCCCGATCTTTGGCGTTCCTTGTGCTTGCTTCTGTCCATGCCTAAGACTCTGCCAGGCGGCTATGTAGGGCGCGCCCAGGTGCAGGCATCTTCTGAATCTTCGTCATGTTCTGGCTTCAAGTTCCATTGCCTCGTCTGGAGTCTGCTTCGCGTTCAGCATGGTCTGCGACCAGCCATGGGTGGCTGTGTAGAGCGCGCTGTGATGCAGTTCTCACCCAGTATTTTCGCCTGAGTCCTGAATCCTCACCTGAGACCTCCTAGTAACCTGAATCCTTATCTGAGTCTTCTAAACAACCTGAGTCCTTGTCTGAGTCCTCCGAGTACCCTGAATATCCAAGTCCTCGTCTGAGTCTTCTTGTTCCTGCCCTCAGCCTCCATCTGGCCTCACGCACTCATCATTCCCAAGCAGCGGGTCCGGAAGGGCTATCGAGTGACCGGAGGGCTACTCTCGAGACCAGCATTGCGTTGCTGGGTCTCATTGGTGCATGTAGGTCCAGTGGAGGGCTAAGCCTGCCTTGTTCCTGTTCCAGATATTCCATGCCTTGTCTTCAGTCCAGCCTTGCTCCTGCTCTGCCCATGCTCCTCCCTGAGCCATGCTGTGATCCAAGGGCTCACAACACCGTTGAGAAAGGACTGCACCTCCGCGCTCCTAACAGTCCTATTATCTGAAAGAGTAAAGAACCGATTCACATTTACCTGTTCTAGACCTCTCATGATTTTAAACACCTCTATCATATCCCCCCTCAGCCGTCTCTTCTCCAAGCTGAACAGTTCTAACCTCTTTAGTCTTTCCTCATAGGGGAGCTGTTCCTGTTGCGACCGTCGCTGCCCGACGTCGCCACTATGCCCACCTTACCTTTTTGCGACTCCCTCTTTGCCTGTTGGAAGTTAGGCTGCCGCGGCATCATCGTGTCGTTCTTCTCCAGCGTCTCTGGACCGGCTAGACACCGCACTCCACCATGTTTCCCAGCAGCCTAAGAGCGCGCGCGCAGCGTGGCCCCGACTCAAGTACCTCAGGGGCATCCCCCTGAGGTGACGTCATCTCCACCGGATATTTAAGGTTTCTGAAATCGCTAACTAATCGAGTTAGCAAGGAGTTGGATTACAAGGGAAAGGTTTCCTTATGCTCCTAGCTACTCTGCCTCCTCGGACTTACCAGGGGTACCCGCTCCTCGGGGGCCTCGTTTCTCTTTGCCTTTCAGGTCACAGTCTGGAACCGGTACTCGCTCCTCAAGGGCCCACGTACCCGGACTTGCTACTGAATACCACTTCTTCCAGGAAGTCATCGCTGCCTACAACACCAGTGAGTTACCATCTCTCTCTCAGAGCGTTCCCTGGAACCAGGTACTCGCTCAAGGGCCTACTTCTTTCCAGCTCCTGGGCTGCTTCTAAGAGACTATTGTGTGAGAGTTACCATCAAGGTTCTGTTCCTGAACTCTGCACACTCTGCCTACTCACTATATTCAGTTTCTCTACAGCTCAGTTATCCAGGATCGCTGTTCCAGTATCTGAGGGACTACAGCCCAGCCGGGCGTTCCAGTTCACTACTGCCACTTCTGGTAATTCCATATACTGTTTAATAAAAGAACTAGTGTGTGTCTGTCTCCATACTCTGAGCCTGACCGGTGGTCCCTCTCGGGATCTCCCCCCGGGGGCGTGGTCATCTGCCACCGGCCCAAGGATCCACCCACAACTACCTCAAACACCAACAGTTCCATCCCCTTTATCATTTTGGTCACCCTTCTCTGTACTTTCTCCATCGCAACTATATCTTTCTTTAGATGCGGTGACCAGAATTATACAGAGGCATTATGACATTTTCCGTTTTATTAACCATTCCCTTTCTAATAATTCCCAACATTCTGTTTGCTTTTTTGACTGCCACAGCACACTGAACCGATGATTTCAATGTGTTATCCACTAAGACGTCTAGATCTCTTTCTTGAGTGGTAGTTCCTAATATGGAACCTAACATTGTGTAACTATAGCATGGGTTATTTTTCCCTATATGCATCACCTTGCACTTATCCACATTAAATTTCATCTGCCATTTGGAAACCCAGTTTTCCAGTCTCACAAAGTCTTCCTGCAATTTATCACAATCTGCTTCTGATTTAACTACTCTGAATAATTTTGTATCATCTGCAAATCTGATTACCTCACTTGTCGTATTCCTTTCCAGATCATTTATAAATATATTGAAAAGCATGGGTCTCAGTACAGATCCCTGAGGCACTCCACTGAGAAAATTGTCAATTTAATCCTACTGTCTGTTTCCTGTCTTTTAACCAATTTGTAATCCACAACAGGACACGTGATGGAAGTATTTTGACTACATTGTTGAGAGCCATTACACTATTGCAATTTTTCTATTTCTATGAGCTTGTTACACTATTGTTTTGTGATCGGTTTATTTGCTGAATAAAAATTTCAATAAAAAAAAAAGACACAAGGCAGTTAATAAGTGGCAGGAGTAATGCATAGCCCTGGGTCTCAATCAATCCACTCAGCACAGCCTCTCAGGCATTACCATGTTTCAGGACCCCTGGAGGTCTCAATAATGACTGAGGTGGGCTTGGAGAGCATCACTCTCCGGTTCCCTCAGATGAAAGGAATGATTTCTGATTGTATTTAGGGCCTGTATTTTTTTTTTTTTTGGTTGGCTGTGATATTTTTTATTAGATTAACAAAAAAAATAAAAATTAAAAATATATAAATATAAATGCTGTTATTAGCTGAGCTTTCAAGGCCTCAGGAGACATCTGGACGTGTGAGGTGCCCACGATAGCTCAGGTACCTCTTTGTATCATTCCTTTTGATTGGCCCACAAAAAGGTAGTCACAACTGCCAAAGAACCCCAATTGTATTTATAAAAGACATATTCTGGAAAATCAAGCCAACTGTCTTGTGGTTTCAAAAGAAGTATAGCTTGAAGATGTCTGCATTTACAGTATGCAAACCCACACCACTTGTGAGCACTTAACATGAGATGAAAGCTTTCCCTGGCTGGATTCTGGCTGTTGAAGGTGGTAGTTTAGAAAGTTACGTCAATCCGACATGAGGCCAGTCTGCAATCAGCAGGCTCTCCAGGAGGCTTAATTTCTGGACTACTTCATTGAATTAGCAAAACAGAATGTTTATTTTTCCCTCGGTCACAAACCAGTGTCTGTTCTCAGTTGTCACAGCGACCAACCCTCCCACGTCAGGTTTGTACAGGGTCAGGGTGCTTTGAACTTCCTTTGCTTTTGTCTTTCGGACCTTGTTAGAATACAGAGGGCAGGGCAGACCCGATCGATGCCCCAGAGGAACCTGGGTTCGGATGCACCCTGGGTTGGTCAGGACTGGGGTTGCTGCGGCAGCAACGTTCACAGCCTCCATGGGGGGAAAGATCACAGCCTCGTGGTTGGATTTAGCGCTCGTTATTGTAGGGTTCCAGATGGTGCCTTGGTGCACGGTGCCCAATTGAGGACTGACGCTGCAGTGACTGGACTAAAGTGAAGCTGGGACGGGATATGAAATGGGGGATAAGATCTCTGAATAGTTGCAAATGAAGGATCATCCTGCCAGACCCCTGGTCATGACAGAGCTTTAAGCCCCAAGGAGTAAAAAACTGTTGAGTCAAAAGTAAAAAGAACGCAGAGGAATTTTCTGGAGAAATTTTACTGCAGATGCAAAATCTGAGAAAGCGTTTAGTCAATCTCTTCCAGAGGAGAGGAGCCATTACAGGGCGGCCCTGGGAGTGGCCGCATAGAGCTACACATCATTCTACATTATGCAAGTAATAGCATAATATTTGCTATTTTATCATGCCATCACTGTACATTACTATTACTGGCATCAGTAGCATGGGATCTATTAGTTTTTGGGTACTTGCCAGGTATTTGTAGCCTGGATTGGCCACTGTTAGAAACAGGATGCTGGGCTTGATGGACCCATGGTCTGACCCAGTATGGCAATTTCTTATGTTCTTATAACTGAAATTTTACAGGACCTCATCCCTGAAGAGCCTAAAACCTAAGCTAGAACACAGAGAGGTTAAGATTTACCACAGATCACTTGGTGGGTGATGGAGAGAGTGAATTGAATCAGGGTCTCCACATTCACAGCTCTGTGAGCTCGCAAAAGTGCTATGTCAGGAGCACATTCCTTTACAAAATATCAGAGCCCTTCCAGAGTCCCTCCCATGTAAAGGGGCCACTGCCTCTAGCTAAGATCTTTCAACCTTTCTCTCCTAAGTGCTATCTAAGCAAAGTTATTTACAGTTGATTCCTGCAAAAGACACTCTGAAGTTTGTAAGAGCTGCCAGTGTAGCCTGAAATGGAATCTGAAATTTCCTCTAATGGCAAATTCATGTGGTGGATCATGGATGCATGGAACATCCAGTAGAGGTGGTGGAGGCAAAGGCAGTTTCTGAATTCAGGAACGCATGGACAAGCACATGGGATCCCTGAGGGAGTAATAGGAGCTTAGCAGTTGTGTGGATGGGCAGACAAGATAGGCCGGGTGGTCTTTAACTGACCTTGTGTTTCTGTGTGTCATGTGATCTCATGTGTGTACATGCATACCTGTATGATATGTAAGTTAGCATGCATGGCACACAAGTTCTTCATTTGCAGGATATCCTGTCAATGTCTTGATAGCCTCTGCATGCAGAGACCACTCCTGAGACTGCTCTGTAATTGTCTTTAAAATGTTTACTTTCATTGCTGTCACTTGGGTAACAATCCATGGCTGTGTCATTTAAGGCCATTCAAACTAACACATTAGGCATCAAAAAATTCCCCAGACATGAAAGTGTGTGTGTGTGCGCGCGCGTTTGTGTGTACGCATGGGGAGAGGTGGAGTGTTAACACAACATAATCATGTCATACTCTTGGCTCAGAGCATCATGGCTCTAGTGATCATACAGCTCCATGTCCAGGGCAACAAGTGGAGCCAGTTCTGGCTTTATCTCATTGCATGCAGAAAGATGTACAGAGCTGCCAAGTTCTCCAGTTCCAGGAAGGAGACTTTTTGACCAGTCCTGGTTTTGAACTTACATCCTAAAGCAATGTGAGACTGTACCTTGAATACTGTGTACAAGTCTGGTTGCCGCATCTCAGAAAAGATATAGTCACACTGGAAAAGGTACAGAGAAAGGCAACCGAAATGATAAAGGGGATGGAACAGCTCCCCTATGAGGAAAGGCTGAAGAGGTTAGGGCTGTTGAGCTTGGAGAAGAGACGGCTGAGGGGGGATATGATAGAGGTCTTTAAAATAATGAGAGGTCTAGAACAGGTAAATGTGAATCGGTTATTTACTCTTTCAGATAATAGAAGGACTAGAGGGTACTCCATGAAGTAGCACATTTAAAACTAATCAGAAAAAATTCTTTTTCAGTCAATGCATAGTTAAGTTCTGGAATTTGTTGCCAGAGGATGTGGTTAGTGCAATTATTGTAACTGGGTTTAAAAAAGGTTTGGATAAGTTCTTGGGGAAGTCCATTAACTGCTATTAATCAAGTTTACTTGCGGGCTGATACAGTAAAAAAGGCCACTCTCCTGTGCGCACGATTCTGTATTTAAATGAGGCCCAGTGGTAAAAACAGGCAAAAGGAGGCGCTAGGGACACTAGCGTGTCCCTAGCGCCTCCTTTTTGACAGGAGCAGCGGCTAACAGGTTTGACAGCCGACGCTCAATTTTGCCGGCGTCGGTTCTCGAGCCCGCTGACAGCCACGGGCTCAGAAACCGGACACCGGCAAAATTGAGCGTCCGGGTTTCAACCCGACAGCTGCGGGCCGACTTCAAATTATTATTATTTTTTTTTACTTTTTGTACCCTTCGGGACCTCCGACTTAATATCGCCTCCGACTTAATATCACCGTCGAAAACACGCGTCCAATGGAGGGTTAACAGTGCGCTCCATCGGAGCCATTGGACGCGTTAACCCTCCATTGGACGCCGATACAGTACAGTGCGCTCCATTGGAGCGCACTGTACTGTATCGCCTGTTAGGGAATAACCACTGCATTTAATTGCATCAGTAGCATGGGATCTACTTAGTATTTGGGTACTTGCCAGGTACTTGTAGCCTGGATTGGCCACTGTTGGAAACAGGATGCTGGGCTTGATGGACCCTTGGTTTGACCCAGTATGGCATGTTCTTATGTTGTATTGAAATCAGTCCCAAAATGCGTTGTCAAGAGTGGTCTAAAATCTCTTTCCTGGAACTGGGGAACTTGGCAGCTGTGGATATAGCTCAGGTTTTCCTATTGAGTTCCCGAAGAAAAACAACCACGCTGGATGCAGGGCCACTGGGTGGTATCCGTGTCAGGGGCTCCCTTGGCAGCCCTTCACCATGTTCATGTTTAGGTTTATCCGTGGGAAGGGTTATCTTGGGCAGCCCTTTGCCACGTTTAGCCATGGTCACGAAATACCTCCCTGCAGTGCAGTAAAACCAGGACCGGCTCAGCTTGTCCCCCTGGACTTGAAGCTATACAATCACCTTAATTATGGGTTTTATTCAGAAATAACCTTTTCTCGTTCTTCATTGAATAAGGCCCTGTATAGATGAGGTCTCCAGGCTTGTGTCCACTCTCCATGGTACCGCTGAGATGAACGCCTTCCAGTGGTGAGCAACAACTTCAGTTAAAAGAACTGATTTGGGCACCATAAATCCTCCTTTTCTGCTGCCATGCCGAGCCCGTCTCTGGATCAAAATGCCGCAGGCTCTCTTCCTGGCTATGCTCGGATGTGTTTTCTCACGTGACCTCCAATGCTCTGACCAGAAGCATGCCTTTAACCCGGCACTAGCAGAATTACCTTTGAACGTGAACATAGCTTAAGCCATCTGCCTCCTCATTACCAGCACCGATGTCAAGGAGGCGAATTTGCAGCTGATGCCAGGGGTCGATGGCCTTCACAGAGAATCCACACCTATTACTGCCTCTGATGCAGTGATCGCAAGCCCACTACCCACTTCGACAAAACAGCAGGAATAAGACTGGCTATAGCTGGCACCTTTTATGTCCCTGTCTCAAGGTTACCATAGGAACTGCAGAGAGTAGCAAAAACATCTGCCTCTGCATCCGAGAGTCCTGATCCTTAAACTTACAAAAAGAAGCTTTTCTTTCTTAATGTCGGTGAATGATAGCTTTAAATCAGGATCCTGTCAGTGGGAAAAGACAAAACTGTGGGTCGAATTAAAGCAAACTGCCCTTTCTCATGCCAGCCTGATTCTAGCTAGAATGTTATTTTCTGTCCTCTGTTTTAAAATTTAACTTGGACAACTGAAAAATAAGAACGTAAGAAGTTGCCATACTGGGTCAGACCAAGGGTCCATCAAGCCCAGTATCCTGTTTCCAACAGTGGCCAATCCAGGATAGAAGTACCTGGCAATTACCCAAACAGTAAATAGATCCCATGCTACTAATGCCGGTAATAAGCAGTGGCTATTCCCTAAGTCAACTTAACTAATAGCAGTTTATGGATTTCTCCTCCAGGAACTTGTCCAAACCTTTTATAAACCCAGCTAAGCTAACTGCCTTAACCACATCTTCTGGCAATGAATTCCAGAGCTTAACTGTGCGTTGAGTAAAAAATAATTTTTTTCTGATTTATTTTAAATGTGCTACTTTCTAACTTCATAGCATGCCCTCCTAGTCCTTCTATTATCTAAAAAAGTAAACAACCGATTTACATGAACCCATTCTAGTTTTCTCGTGATTTTGTAGACTTCCATCATATCCTCCTTCAGCCATCTCCAAGCTGAACAGCCCTAATCTTTTTAGCCTGACTTCATAGGGGAGCTGTTCCACCCCCTTTATCACTTTGGTTGCCCATCTCTGTACCTACTCTAGTGCATCTATATCTTTTTTGAGTTCTGGAGAGTGATGCACATAGGGAAAAGACAGGTACACGATACTGGGTTCCATATTGGGTGTCACCACACAAGAAAAGGACCTTGGAGTCCTTGAGGACAATATGTTGAAATCCTCAGCTCCAGTGTGTATCAGTAGTCAAAAAAGCAAATAGAATGTTAGCAATGATCCAAAAGGGAATGGAAAATAAAACAGAGAATATCATAATGTAGAAAGTCAGTCACATATCATCCGTTTACCCCAGCATATTTCACATAACTTTTTATCTTATTTACTGTTATTTTTCATGGATGTTTACTGTTATTTATTTATTTTTATTTATTTATTAACTGTTATTTTATCTATTTATTATTACTTCTTAATTGTTAACATTATTATATATATTTTCCTGTTATTTGGATTAACCATGTTCATTGTAAACCGCTAACTTGAAGCGATAGTTACTGTTCATTGTAAACCGGGGTGATATGTATATTATACAGGAACCTCCAGTATATAAATCCTTAAATAAATAAATAAAATAAAATAATGTCTCTATATTGTTCCATGGTGTGACTGCACCTTGAGTATTGTGAGTAATTCTGGACCTCCCCTATCTCATAAAGGATACAGCGGAAATAGATAAGGTACAGAGAAGGGCAACAAAAACGGTAAAGGGGATAGAACAGCTCTCCTATGAAGAGAAGCAACACAGATATGGTAGACGCTTATAAAAATATGAGTGAAATAGATAAACAAGGTATAGTTATTTACTCTTTCAGATAGCGCAAGGGCTAGAGGACACTCCATGAAATGAATGGGTAGCAGATTAAAAAAATACTTTTTCACTAAACTGTAAAATTTGTTGCCGGAAGATGTGGTCAAGGCATTTAGAAATAGTAGCATTTAAAAAGGCTTTGAACTAGTTCTTGGAGGAAAAGTCCATAAACTAACATTAGCCAGCCTGGTAGATTTGGGGAAACCACTGCTTATCTCCAGGAGTGAACAATAAGAATGGATCTACTTTTTGGGATCTGCTGGGTACTTATGACCTGGATTGGCCACTGTGGGAGACAGGATGCTGGGCTTGATGGACCTTTGGTCTGACTCAGCATGGCATTTCCTTTCTTCTTAATATCTCTTCAGTCTTTTCTCTGATTTCAGCATTTCTCAGGGATTGAACCTTCCTCTCATGTCCTCTAGACTCATTCCCTGCAACTTAGAAAAGATGTGGCTCTTGAACTCTGCTCTCTGATGTACAAAATCAACCCAATTACAATAATCACTGCTGATGTAGGACCAGAAGGGTCCTGCTTTCAGTTCCAGCCTGGGCATTACCACAGAGAATTCTCAGCATGGTCTCAAGTTTAGGCTTATAGCATGAACTTTATAGAAAACACAGCAATGTGAATTTAGAAATTATTACATTTTCCTCTCAGGAAGCTCAAGTTCAATTCCCAGTCCTGGTTCTGGTTTCTTAGGCTGGCAAGGGTTGGGAGATGCTGCCAAGGGAGGGCACGGCAGTCATCACACATCCGTGACACCTATTGGCTTGCTTAGGGGCATGTGTGTACCAACTTCCAAAAGACCAGGGGGTCTGTGCCTCTTAGCTGGAGTACAGTCACTGCAATGGCTGGTCTGGAAGTGGAGAGGAAAGGAGGGGAAATGGGAAAAAAAATCCTCCCATAGTTGCAGAGAAAGGCTCGTGGTGCCTTAGCCTGGTTAGGTCAATTTCTGTTAGAGCTGGAAGCCCAGAAATGAGAAGCAAGAAAATTGCTAAGCAAAATATAATAATAATTTTAATTTCTGTACATTTTGGCAAATATGTATACCATATATGTATATAGATTTGTCAAGAAGTAGCTATGTAAATTATAATATTTGTATTTTTATCCTCTATGTTCCCATATTATATAGTTTGGCCCTGGCTCTCTTGTTCTATATGATGGCGTATCACTAATTCCAAAGTTCTGTAGTTATGGTAAAATCCACTTATTAATCTCTCATGAAGACGTCAAAGACCTGTTATTCTGCATCTGTGGGAAAATATTTATTCCATCTGCTCAAGATTTCATATATCCTGATAACAGCATTTCTCTTTTTGTTAACAGCATTTAAGTACAATTTCAGTGTACAGTTCTCCAAGCACAGTAGAATCCCTCTCCCCACCACAAAAGGAAAAGTTGCTTCATGATAGGCAGTATTGCTTCAGTAATTGCATTGTGCAACTCAAATCAGAACCTCAGTAGGGAAACTTGCATCACAAAGGTGGTAAAAACCTCGTTCATGCACCTGCACCAGATCCGCCAGCTGCACAACTGCACTGATGAGCACAATCTCGCCGCTGTGATCCATGCGTTAATCAGCAGCAGAACTCCCTATTCAACGGCACATCACAACATAGTGTGCAGCTCCTCCGACTCCTACAGAGTACAGCCATGAGAATTCTGGTAGGAGGCCAAACAGTGGACCGCATAAAACCAATACTACATCACTTACACTGGTTCCCAGTCAAAAGCAGGATGAAATTCAAAGCTTTCTGCTCTGACTTCAAGTGCATGGATAAGCAGGCCCCAGAGTACCTATCTCAACTTCTCTCTAACATCCTCTCAAAAGAACGCCGATCCTCCCAATTGGTCCTTCTTTCTTCTCCTCCTCTGACCTCTACCAGATTGTCCTGTACAGTCACGCACCAAATATTTGGAACAAGATACTGCTAACCTTACACCTTGATCCCTGCTACCTCACTTGCAGAAAAAAAGAGCTAAAGCAAGGTTCTTCGTCCAAACCTTCCCGGCAGAAACCTCCAGCCCACCAACCTAACCACCCGACACCTATCACTCATCGTTGGATCCTTACTGCTATGCCAAGTATGAAGAAGCCAACTATGAATTTGATACCAACTGTATAGTAATTCAAATGGTATTGTGTGTTTTTAAATTTGTTGTAATCCCCCTTGAGGCCATTCTGGGTAAAAAGCGGAATACTGAATGTCTATAAATAAAGAAATAATGATAGGGAGTAATGTCATAGTAATTGTATTGCAGGCAAAAAGTGTTATTTTAAAACTGTTGTTTTAGAACAAAGTCATCTAATACAACATCACTATCATGATTGCCACTCAGACTCTACAGACTGTAATTTATACACTTAGGGGACAATGTTCAAATCCCCCCCCCCCCCCATGCTAACTCTGCAGGTACTTTGTACCCATAGACACTGTACCTATGTTTCAAAGGCAAAGTACGTGCATACCTTCCTTTTGAAAATTGTCCAGGAGTATAAAGCATCCCAGGAACTTTGCATTGACTTTTTGTGTGGGTGAAATATGAAATGGCAAACAACATGCGTCGATTTGAAAATCCAGTCTTAGGTGCATTATTTTCTTCCCCTGTACACCAATGCACACACTTTTAGCCAAAATAAGGGAGAAAAATATTCAGATAGCAATATATCTGAACAAATTGATCTATTTATCTGGGTGAATGACTATAATAGTAGATTCTCTGTGAATGTGGTATTTGCTTTGTAGTCTGTATTATGCAAGCAAACTAGGAAAATAAGACTCAATATGTCTTTTGTGAAACAATGAAAAGATGCATTTTCTGTATAATATATGTACATTTCTTCATACAGGCTACTGAGTCCTCACTGTACGACTATACACCATTAAATCAGCAGTTTTGAGGAACCCAATCTAATTTCATACAATTTAAGCTTTTTATGACATAAGGGAAATAGTATCCGTTGCGTTCGTGCCTGCTTTCGCCCTCGCTCCACCCTCTCTACCTGTGTAATGACTCCCTCCGTGCCTGATGGATGGCTTGATGCTGCGGCATCTCCATGCCACTTCTCCCCGGCGTCCCTGGGCCGGCTCGATGCTGCGGATCCGCCATGTTCCTGATGACGTAGGGCGTGCGTGCGCGCTCCGAAGTCTGTACCAGCAAGGGCGTGAACTTCAGGGGCGTCCCCCTGTATTGACGGCATCCACTTCCAACATAAAAAGTCTTTACTTTTGCTAACAGATCGAGTTAGCAAGGACTCCGATTGGACTAGCTTTGGCTGTCCAAGACTACTTGCACTCAAAGGATTGTTTGCGGGATTCCTTCGGACCCGCTTCACTCTTGCAAAATTGCCTCTCTGGACCTACCAGGGGTACCCGCTCCTCGGGGGCCTTGTTCTCTTTCTCTATTTCAGATTACAGAAAAGAACCGGTACTTGCTCCTCGAGGGCCTATGTTCCTGAAGACTCTGAAGATTCTCCTTGCCCAGAAGCTATCGCAGCTACAGACATTTGTGAGTTATTATTTCAGACTACAGTTAGGAACCAAAACTCAATCGAACTATATGTATATGTATATGTATAATACTCAAAAAAACATCATATTCATAAACCTACATATAGCTACCACCGTGTATTCTATATTGAATAGAGTAAGGAAACCTCTTACAAAATGTGGGCTTTTTGTGTAATAACCCATAAACTGCCAGATTTATAGTTTTTACAGTCACAATCGTGGTTGAGACTGTAAATAACCAACTTATAATCATCGGTTTCCCCACTCGAATGACAAATTCGAAACACTTATTTGGAGAATTTTTTATACAAGCTATAATAGCTTTTAGGCAGTAATAAAGAACGTATCGTAGCAGGACTTGAACAGCAAGTGAAACCGCACAGTCCGACATGGCTCGTGTTTCTTTAGGCTTCGTCAGGGGCAATAAAGTGCTGTATGTTTCTGGTATCTGCCAAGTTATTCGCTCTGCTACTCGGTCGCAGCTTAAAGCAAACCTTCGCTATTGCATCTACAGACATGAGCTATTATTTCAGACTACAGATAGGAACCGGTACTCGCTCCTCGAGGGCCTATGTTCCTGAACACTCTGAAGATTCTCTTTGCCCAGAAGCTATCGCAGGTACAGACATTTGTGAGTTACTATTTCAGATCGTATATAGGAACCGGCACTCACTCCTCGAGGGCCTATGTTCCTGAACACTCTGAAGATTCTCTATTGACTAGAAGCCTACTCCAGATACAGATTATTGTGAGTGACCACCGCTCTCTCAGAGCTGTCCCTGGAACCAGGTACTCGCTCCTTGAGAGCCTAAACCTTTTCCAGTTACTGAGCTATCTCAAGACCTTATGTGAGTTATCATCTAGTACTGGCTATGTATATCAGCATACCCTATCTATTCACTATCTACAGTCTCTTTGCAGCTCAGCAACCTTGGAATCGCAGTTCCAGTATCTGAGAGACTTCAGCCCTGCGGGCATACCAGCTCACTGCTGTCACCTCTGGTGGTTATACTACTTATCTAATCAAAGAACTATCTGTGTCTGTCTCCATACTCCAGCCTAGCCGGTGGTCCCTCTCGGGACTCCCTCCTGGGGGCGCTATCATCTGCCATCGGCCCAAGGATTCACCTAATTACCTTCTGTCCAGCTGAGCACCATCTCCAATACTCTGCTGGTACAGATTGCCAACTCTGCAGTCTACATCATAACATATTGCCATTCCTTAGCAGACCCATAGGAGGCAGTTCACTACAGATTGCTACTCCTCCCCTTGGGGAGGGGATTCTTTGAGACTGCTATTCTCATCTGCTAGCTCCTTCCATCCGCATAGCATATCCCACAATAGATTGCTAACTCCTCCTCTCTGGAGGAGCAGATTCTACAGATTGCTAACTCCTCCCCTTACAGGAGTATCCAGCAGCAGATCTTCACAGATTGGTAACAGATTGCCACTCCTATCTGATTGCTCCTCCCACCAGACAGCAGATTGATAACAGTATCAGAAAAATAATGTGCTGTTAGCAGATACAGTCTGCTCACAAAGGGCTGCAACCAGATTCGTGTATGGTCACTTCAATTACCATTTCCCAATTTTTTCAATCATATATTGTGAAATCACCACACTTTAAAAAGTTTGTTACCACCACACTATGGGGCAGATTTTAAAACTTGCACACGGGCGCAGATTTGTTTGCACAACCCGGCGCAAACAAATCTAAGTCCGATTTTATAACATGCGCGCGCTGCCGCACGCATGTTATAAAATCCAGGGGCGGCGCGCGCAAGGGAATGCACAATTATGCAACTTGCACGCGCCGAGCGACGCAGCCTGCCTCCGTTCCCTCCGAGGCCGAAATCAGAACGGCCTCGGAGGGAACTTTCCTTCTACCCCCCACACCTTCCCCTCCATTCCCCTACCTAACCTGCCCCCCCAGCCCTACCTAGAACCCCCCTTACCTTTGTTGAAGAAGTTATGCCTGCCTCCCGTCAGGCGTAACTTACGCGCGCCGGCCAACGGCCAGCTCGCGATCCCAGGCACAGCGGCAAATGGCCACTGTGCCTGGAGGCTCAGGCCCCACCCCCTGTCCCGCCTCAGACTGCCCACACCCCGCCCCTTTTTGCAAGCCCCGGGATATACGCGCATCCCAGGGTTTGCACGCGCCACTGAGCCTATGCAAGATAGGCTCGGCACGCAGGGGGAGGCAGGGGGAGGTTTTCGGGGGTTGCGCACATATCTTACATGCGCAACCCTTTGAAAATCTACCCCAAGTGCAGAATTGATTCAACAAAAAAGTGATATAAAGCAATTATTTTTAGGATAGGACACAAAAGTATTAGTGAGAGTAATGGTTTGCACAAGGAAGTTTTTAAAAAGTGTGGTGGTGACAAACTTTTAAAAGTGTGGTGATTTCACAATATATGATTGAAAAAATTGGGAAACTGTAAATGAAGTGACCATACATGCTGTATACAAGAAACTGGTTGCAGCCCTTTGTGGGCAAGAGCCAGATGACTGTATCTGCTAACAGCACATTATTTTTCTGATACTATTTCCCTTATGTCATAAAAAGCTTAAATTGTATGAAATTAGATTGGGTTCCTCAAAACTGCTGGTTTAATGGTGTAATATATGTACATAACAGGTGCTTATGAGAACACCTGAGACATATAATTATACCCCAACTAACAGGGTTTAATTATATACAAAAGCCTAGCAGAAGCTATCACCTTTTCCTGGTAAAGAGTCTCCAGTCTTCCCAAATGGTAAGTTGATTAAGCAAGTTCTCGGTTGGAGACACGTCAATACTGGGGATCCCTATCAGTGTGAGATTTGTCGTGCTATTTGTTTAGTGTCAGCTCTCTCAGCAAGGAATCGGTCTGGCATAGTGTGTGCTGTGGTTATATGCCCTTTTTTTGCTACACATGCTCAGAAGGGATCTCTTTGTTTAACTTTCCTGAAATATTGCCAAGCTACTGATAAGAAAAACTTACTGCGTATGTTCTCTAAGATGGTGGACTTCTTTGTCCTTGTCTACTGCTTCACCATATAGTGACCACTAGCTTGTACTTTCCCTAAACCTAACACATTCTGTTCTGGGCAGCTGCCAGATGCTTCAGTGTTCAGCCTCTGTCAAAACGACTTGTGCTGAGATAAAGTAACTCTTAATATACTAGCTGGCTTCAAGCAAGAAGCAGTCTTATGCTTTTAATTAAGTCATATATTCATTTTATGCTGGATGACCTTGAAGCTTACAGGCTTAATGTTAGTGAGAGAGAGGGCTGGGGGGGAAACTGTGTCAGATGTGCCAGGTTGCTTCTAACAAATGGAGTGAAGGGGGGGGGAAGGGAGGGTAAAGTTGTGGGTGTATGCTGACCTTGTACATAATCTAAGTTGTACTTTCTGTAAATCTGGGGGGAAGGTGGAGACCATGAAGCAAGAACTATTTCTAAAGACTGCAAACAATAATTATAACTATATGACAGTATTTTTCTCCCATAAAGGACAAAATTACACATAAAATTACACACTAATACAATGATTTTGAAAAAATTGCCCTCTGCAGCATCAATGGTACCAGTGGAAAAGGCTTCCAGTAGCTCTGCCCTTCTATTTCAGCAACAATGTCAGATCTCCTTATTCCAATCTCTACCACAATCGAAGACACACTGATACAAGCAGCATCCTACCTTGATTCAATCAGAAATTTGCTAAACCTCCTAAAGCTTTGTCTAAACATGAGCAAGACGGAATGCATTCTAATAGAAAGAAAAAACGCAGGACCTAAAACCATACCATCACTTCAAATAGATGACATTTCCATACAACTCAAAGAAAATGTAAAAGACCTGGGAATTTGGATTGACAGTGAACTAAACTTCAAAAAACACATCTCCACAAAAACGAAAGAAGGATTCCACAAACTACAAATACTTAAACACCTAAAACCAATGCTACACCACCAAGATTTCAGGACAGTCCTACAATCTCTGATCTTCACCAGCCTAGACTATTGCAACTCACTACTGATAGGACTACCTAAAGCAGCCTTAAAACCACTACAACTACTACAAAATGCTGCAGCCAGGGTATTGACAGGCAAGAAGAAATCAGACCACATCACCCCCGTACTCAAGAGCCTACACTGGCTTCTAGTTGAAAAAAGAATTGAATTCAAGATCTTAACAATTCTTCATAATGCAATATACAAGGCAGATAACACAGCCCTTGACAATATCATAACGCTTCACAGAACACAACGTACAACCAGAACAGCAAGTAATCTAAATCTTGTAATACCATCACTCCCATTAGCTAAACTTTCCACAACAAGAAATCGAGCCATTTCTATCGCTGGTCCAAATTTATGGAACTCACTACCACAAAATCTGAGCTCACAAAGTAACACTAAATCTTTTAAAAAAAGAGCTCAAAACCTGGATATTCAGCCAAACATTCAAAGACGGTATCGGTTAAGTTCACAGATCAAGTCACTGATCACATCGAATTTATCGAATATATGTAACTCCGAGACTTACCTTTACCTCCCCTGGTTGTTAGTATCACCCTGATAACCATGTCTCCAGTCATTATAAACAAGGCCTTTCGTTAATTCTTGCTTTTTACACTATTACTGTCCTTTTTTACCTCGTTGTCCCATCCGACAGACCCTGTTCAAAATGCTACGATTTAATGCAACAAGTTTTCTCTTTTTAGCTGAATCAGTTACTGTTAAATGTTAAACTGTGAAATGTTAAATGTCTACTGTCAAATGTAATTGGTTGTTGTACATGTAAACCGGGGTGAAGGCACATAGCCATACCTCGGTATATTAAAAAAAACCCTTTAAATAAATTAAATAAATAAATACATCTCTTAATGTCATCTTCTGCTGAATGCAGGACCAGTGCTTTCATTAGGCAAACTAAGTGGTTGCCTAGAATGCCAAAATTATTAATTTTTTTTTTTGGGGGGGGGGGCAAAGTCCTGTCAGTGCGAGGCACAGAGAAGTGCCGTGCCAGAGCTAATACTGCCAAAGAAGAGAGCACTGTGCTGGTGCTGGAGCCACTACCACCAGTAGGAGGAAGCAGCACTATGCTGGAGCTGCTGCCAGTAGGTAAGTTGAGGCAAAGGGATGAATGACTGAAGATTTGCCTAGGGTGCCATATTCTCTTGCACTGGCCTTGGCTGAATATAATTAACAATGCATGGGAAATAGACTTCAGTGGGCAGTCACTCCAACCTTAAAGGATAGGATCCCATTTTGTCAGACTTTTAACACTGATCCATATGCAGACAACCGCAAAGTATTTCAGGATCAGTTCCTGACACTTAGGCTGCTGTATTTCTGTTTCTCTTATAATTCTCTATCACTCCTGTCTGCATACATTAAAACATTCTTGCCATGAGCTGTCTACCATTTTGTGCCTGTGGTAGAATTTTATTTTAGTAAACAGAATTTTAGAACCATTGGCATGAACTATGCTGAAGGACCTGAATTATAAAAGGTTTTCCCGCACAGACACAAAGTGAAAGGAATCAGGCTTTTATAAATCAGGCTCTTAAGTTAGGTCAGGGCTACCCAAAACTGTCCTGGAAACTCCACAGCCAGTCAGATTTTCAGGAGGATATCCACAATGAATATGCACAAGATAAATTTGCTCACATTGGAAACCAGCATTTGTACATTTATATCATGCATATTCATTGTGGATATCCTGAAAATCTAACTGGCCGAGGAGACCCCAGGACAAGGTTGCTAAGGCCTATATTAAGTTAACAGTTATAGCTGGCTTTTAGGGTGTGCAACCCATGCAACCGCACAGGGTATTGTGACTGAGGGGGTGCCATGGCCCAAATAGAGGCCCAGCAGGGCTGTGGCGGATCTCATCCCACCATGGCTGGAGAGAGGCATGGCGGGGTTGCAGTGAACCATGGCCCAAAGAGAAGGAGATGACATGAGAATGTGCGTGTGTGTGAGAAAGCCTGTGCTCATGTGTGTGAAAGCCTACATAGGCTCTCAAATGCACACACATGCAGATACACATACACACTCTCAGGGCCTACCCTCCTCTTCAACCATGGCAGGATGGGGTCCACCACAGCTGAAGAGAGGCCTGGCAGAGCCATAGCAGCCCCATCCAACTATGGTCGAAGAAAGGTCCATCAGGCCTTTGCCCCCAAGGAACAGGAATAGAATTGAGGGGGGGGGGGGGGCAGTGGCACCATCAGCTGTTTTCACCCAGGATACCATTTGCCCTCGTTGGCCCTGTGTACACTTGTGTTTTTGTTGGGGGAGGGGGTGAGGGGGTGTCAGTTAGCCTAGAGCCAGCCCTGCTAACAGTTCTAAGTAACTAGGCCCTGAATGAGTTCATGGTGGTGGTAGTGTGTGTGGGTGTGGGGGCCCAAATACCTCAAAGATATAAATAGTGCACAAGCAAGCATTCTTCAAAAGAAAGAAAATTCTAGAAAAAGTGGTCATGATATGAGACTCAAAGGGGAAATATTCCTTCATGGAAAAGGTGATGGTTTCATAGAGCAGCCTCCTAGTAGAGGTGCTGGAGCCGAGACAAAACCAGTAACAAAATTAAAAAAAAGCCCGGGAGAAGCACCGAGGATCCCTAGTTATGAAGATGTGATGGGTAATCCAGATCACTCAGGGTCTATGGCAATGAAATAGGAAGTAATTTGGTCAGACTGGGAGCATCCTGTAGTCCTTAACTGCCATCATATTCTGTGTTTCTGTATGTAGCTGGTAACTGTAAGAATTCTGCATTCTGATTCCCCCAGACACTAACACTTCCCAAAACTGAGGCAGAAACCATAGATCTAAGCAGCAGGACAAAGCTTTACCTATTGTTTGCATTAGTGTATATAATGTAATCCAGGCATCCCTTCTTGTTATCAGTAAGCCCTGGGAAATAGCAGAGATGTGCGAAGCCTGAACCTTTTGGTTTGGGCATTGCTTTTGGTCCGCTGCAGGAAATTTCGTATTTCCCACGGTTCGGGCCTTTTCAATTCGTGGGGACCCGAATTTCGGATTAGTGCGCATTAACCCCCGTTAGTACTCACTAAACCCGAAAACGAATTTTTCCCGAAATTTCGGGAAAAACTCGTTCGGGATTCGGACTCCCCGAATCAGGACGAATGCACATCCCTAGGAAATAGTATTAATGCAGTTAGTGAAAGGAATAATTAAGGGAGCATCCATTCGTGTGCAGCCCATCCCCTTGAGGGTGCTGGAATGGATGTCCCTCTCAGAGGTTTTATAGCAGAGCTCTGTCAAGGGCAGAAGGACAGTCTAAGTTTGCAGTTCTGAAGGAAGATTGTAAATTTTTCCTCAGTTCCATTTTTTGGCCTACCTGAGGGCCTAGGCTCCATCCTGCTTGGGATCCTTCGGGACAAGTCGAAGACTTCACTGCTGTACTCGTCCCCCAAGGTACAGAGTGAATGTCCTGGGAATAAGTTGGCTTTTGAACTTTTATGTGGTAGGAGCCTTGTTGGACACTTGGGCCTTTCCTGGATTCAGGAAATGGGTAAACCCTGTGCTCGGGCTGCCCAGGGATAGGAAGACCTGACCCTGAAGTGGTGGTGACACGTTGCAAGAGGCAACTCGGGTGTTATTTCCTTTTGGGGAACCATAAAATGTTAGTTTTGAAGATCTGGGAGGAAAAGTATTTTCTGCCCCTTTCCTGCCCATCCACAGTCCCGTGAGGCTGCAGTTCCATCCAGGCTCCCTTACAACAAGGATCCTTATTGTGTTACAAGGAAAAGAACTACTAACTATAAGAAGCTATTTACACTTTGAAGGACACCCTAGTCTTCAAGCCCTGGGGAGAGAGAGGGTTGGCTCTCTGTGCAGAAAGAGGATTTTTGGCCATCTTGGAAGGGGATTTTCTGATCACCTAAGGGCTGCCCTGCCCACTGTGACTACCATGTTTCCAAACCTAGAGCATGGATAATTCCCTTGCCTACTTAAAAGACTCCTGCGCAGATAAGAGGAAAAAGGATTTGTAAAAAGAGCCAGGAAGACTGTGGGGCTGGAAACATATTTATTAAGCCGTTATTCACTCAGTGTTTACAGTACTTACATTTTGGACACTAATCCAGTGGCTCCAGCATGTTTATTTGGGCACAGCACGAAGTGGATAGAGATTACCCTTCTCCCAGGAAATTTCTGGAAGGAAGTTAGTCATCCCTGCACTGGGACCCAAAAGGAACCCTTTCTTCCCCAAGCCAAAGGATCCACACCCTGGGGAAAAGCGGCACCAGAAGAGCTAGCCAGGGCCCTTGCCCCAAAGAGATTACAAACAAGTTTATGGCCCCACCCGTGCAGGACAGGCACACCGGGGTGGGGTTACAATAATATTTATGGGCATGAATTAGTGCACACATTACATTCTCTGTGCATTAGTGCATGCATCCAGACTTGGTGCATTAGTAAAAACATCTTAGCCACGCTCTGCACACAGATATACATTAACCAGGCTATGTGTGCATTAGTCCCTGTATTAGCAGTGCTCTGGACACAGTTCCAGGGCTAAGAGAATATGACCGGTCTGCCTCCTCCTCCCTCCCCCCAGCATTCAATACCCAGCAGCTGGATGCTGGCTTGTTTTAAGATGTGTTCTAACCTGGAAATCCACAGGCCAATCCCCACACTGGCTGCCTAATTACAATTCATCTAATCATCCTCTCTGATCTCTGCAGCACTGAATTACTCAGGGAGGCACTTATCTTTCCATTTGGCTTTCAGTAAGACCAATTTCTCATGGTTCTCCTTGTAGAAATGGCTCAGGGCAGAAGAGAAGAACTCCCGTCTCCAGACTCTCATTCAAGAGTCTTTAGGATAGTTTATGGGCTGCTGCAGATTTTTCCATGAGGGCAGACTGACGTGCCACCTCACGTGGGCAATGATTCCGTGAGCAAAGCTCTTTCTAAACGGCTTCGGGCCATGACATGATTTCTGACACATATTTGTATAATATACATACATATATATATATATATATATATATATAATTTATTTATTTATTTATTGTTATACCGGCTTTCATGACAGGTATCACATCAAACCGGTTTACATTTAACAGGGTGTGCAATATACAGTGAACTCAGAGAACTATAACAAGTGCAAGGTTGGAGGAATTTGCAGTTACAATAAAACAGGGAAGTAAACAACTGGGAGCGGAAGAGAGAGAAGCAAAAGGGAGATTAACTGACAGCAAATTATATATAAAAATTATATATTTTTTAAAAAAAATATATATATATATATATTTTTTTTTTATTTTTTTTTAAACAAAGTATGAGGTCCAGTTAAATATTTTTACAGGCTTATTCTAGGAGGGATGGTGAAGGCATTATTATGATTGTTGAACTTAAATATCAAAATGTGGGAGGTGGTCTATGGGCCTGAAAGTTAATTATAGGGGGTGAAGGGGAGGGAGAGGGGGGTCAAGGCTGAAGGTTTGCCTAGGGTGCCTGATAACCATGCACCAGCTATCAGCTTAATAGCTCCCAGAAGAGAGGTTAAACAATATTGTTATTAACCAGAGACGGGACCGGAATCCCAGAGGTCTGACTGCAGGTCTCCTGCCTTAATCAATTAGCCATTCTATCAGACAATAACAAGTCGTGACTGTGGAAGCCCCAGAATCCACTTAGCGAAAAGTAATTACTGGCCTCTTCTGCACACTCCCTATGTCCAATGGCTACCTCAAGTGGATATAATATCCCATCCGTCCATGTTCCTATTCTTGGGCAGTAAATATTTCACTGATGTTGAATAAAATTCCACAAGAAGCAGGCTTATCCTTTAAACAAAAATCAAATATGGCCCAGTCCTCTGGCACAGGTCACAGCACTCTGTGGGATCTGGGTTTAGATCCAATGGGGCTGGCCAGACCTGGGTTTTCTGTGAAAGGTGGCATGCTCACTTCCTGGAGAGGGAGGGAGTGAAAGTGCCCACCTCTACAGTGGTAGCACCTATGAACCAGCTAGTGCCACTGACGGTGCATGCTAGGGAGGCCACCCTTCCAGCCCAGGGGGGTCAGCAAGAGTCATCAATGCCACCTGGGCAGACCATCTGGGGAGGGACTGTTGGCAACAGAGACCATTAAGGGATTAATAAACATTAAAAACAACAGCAAATACAAGTGGCAGCATATACTGTAGAAGAAAACATTTTTATTTTGAGCAAAGAAAAAAACAAAACCTAAAATATGGGACTCATCTGGGAAATCTCTATTGTGTACAATGCTCTAGGGTATGCAATATCATTAGACTTCCTCAGAGAGATAGAGCTCCAAAGTGTCACGGTATGTGAGCCCTGGTGCTGTGATGAGGTTGACTGGTAACCCAGCTGGTCCCTCACCGACAGGAGGCAGATTCTCGGGGACCAGAACTGAGCTTCACTTATACCAGCCTCTTCCCCCGCAGGTTGAGCCCTTGGGTTATGAGGCCGGTGGGACTTAGGCAATTGTCCGGGAAAGTGTGGACAGATGGAGTCAGTAACCAGGCGGAGGTCAGGCAATATCGATATCCAGGCAAGAGGTTGGGGCAAGCGGAAAGCAAGCAGCATTGGTATCCAGGCAAGGTATCGCTCCATGGTGAGACCTCACCTTGAATACTGTGTACAATTCTGGTTGCCGCATCTCAAAAAAAGATAGATGTTATGACCATCTGTGGCAGGTTCAACTAACGTCATGTCATGCCTGGCTCTCTACCTCTGGTACTCTCGCGGCAGTGGCCAGTCACCACCGCCGCGTTCCTCCCGTCTCTCTGCACTCCACGTGGCAGCCGGGACGCCGCTGACCAGCGTTCTGATCCTGGGCCTCTCTAGGCGCACGGGCGCGCTATCTGCCCTTCCTTTAAAGGGCCAATGGCAGGAACTCCAGGTTCGTACCCGGCTGATGACATCACTGACCCGGGATATTTAAGCCTCACCTCTGGCCACCACTAATCGACTTGGCAATGAGTTCCTCGGTTCCTTTTGGTGCCATATTCTCTCCACGGACCAGTTGTTCCTGCCGTCGGATCTCTGCGCTTCTCCTTCCGGGTTCCTGCCACAGTGCTTCCCGCTCCGCAGGCCCTGGCTCAACACCACTCCATCTGGACTTTCTCTCAGCGCTTCCCGCTCCTCGGGCCCTGGCTCAGCGCTACTCCATCTGGACTTTCTCTCAGCACTTCCCTCTCCTCGGGGCCAGGCTCAGCGCAACCTTACCCGGACTCTCTCTCAGCGCCTCCCACGCCACGGGCCTTGGCTCAGTGCAACTTAACCTGGACTCTCTCAGTGCTTCTCGCTCCTCGGGACCAGGCTCAGCACTACTCTACTCGTGAGTCCCAACCGCAGTGCCCGCAGTTCCTTGGGACCCCCACGGCACTGCTCCTTGAGGACTTTGCTCCAGTGCCTTTTCTTTTCAAGAGTTGGCTCAGCGCAATACTTCACCAGAATGTGTCTCGGCACCCCGCTCCTCAGGGCACCTCTCTGTGCTACTACTACAGAAGGTCCTGTCACCGGCTTGCCGTGTCCAGTGCAGTACCCCTGTGCTGCTATTCTCCAGGCACCTGCTACAGTGGGTTTCCCGCTCTGGCCCTTATCCAGTTTACTACAGTTCGTGTCTCTATATCTGCATCTCCTCTCCTCGAGGCCACTCCCACATGGTTCTGCTGTACTCCCTTCAGAGCTGCGGTGGCCTTGCACTCCCTGGCACTCTTTCTCCTCCTCCCTCCGAGAGTGCTCCTGTCTCGGACTGTGCCCAATCTCTCTGACTCTCTCTGCACCCACTCACCTACTCTCTCCAGGACCAGCCACACAGGGGCACTCCTTAGTCCTGCCGGCCCTGGCACCCAAGGGCTCAACCTGCGGGGAACGAGAGTCGGCACAAGTGAAGCTCCAACTTGCCTCTGTTCCCTGCCATCCTCACCTCCCGACGGTGGGGACCTGTGGGGCCCAACCCCTCATGTAGCAACAACCCAACCTTGGGCCAAGGGTCCACAATTCCTAACAATATAGTTGTGATGGAGAAGGTACAGAGAAGGGCACCCAGACTGATAAAGGGGATGGAACAGCTCCCATATGAGGAAAGACTAAAGAGGTTAGGGCTTTTCAGCTTGGAGAAGAGACGGCTAAGGGGGGATATGATAGAGGTGTTGAAAATCATGAGAGGTCTAGAATGGGTAAGTGTGAATTGGTTATTTACTCTTTCAGATAATAGAAGGACTAGGGGGCATTCCATGAAGTTAGCATGTGGCACATTTAAAACTAATTGGAGAAAATTCTTTTCACTCAACACACAATTAAACTCTGGAATTTGTTGCCAGGGGATGTGGTTAGAGCAGTCAGTGTAGCTGGGTTTAAAAAAGGTTTGGATAAGTTATTGGAGAAGTCCATTACCTGCTATTAATCAAGTTGACTTAGAAAATAGCCACTGCTATTACTAGTATCAGTAGCAAAGGATATACTTAGTTTTGGGGTACTTGCCAGGTATTTGTAGCCTGGATTGGCCACTGTTGGAAACAGGATGCTGGGCTTGATAGATCCTTGGTCTGACCCAGTATGGCAATTTCTCATGTTCTTATGTTCTTAAGGTCAAGTTCAAGAAGCAGTCAGGAAGGACAAGGGTGAGGTCAAAGGAGGAGAAGGAGCAGGGACAAAGCAGGAATGGGACAGCGATATGACAGGCAGGACTGAAGGCAAGGCAGGCTGGACTGGAACAGGGCGAGCAGGAGCAAGCAACACTATTGCAATCAAAGGCATGGCAGGAGGACTTTTTGCTGAGGCACTGGCACCAAGGCGCACTGAATTTAAGTATTTAGGGACTGCTGATGTCATAGATCAGCCCTGCAGCCAGGTTCCCACCATGGGGCTTATATTTGGTGCTAAGGTGCGCACACGCCTAGAAGAAAAGAAGCTGGCTTAGTGATGATGGTGTCTGGCTGTGCTGGTTTGTGCAGGACCTGACAGTGAGTGAGGCCAGCCGTGGCTGACACCGTTGTTGGCCAAACGTTACACAAAACCAATAGCAGCTTATTCTAAGTATATTATTTTTTTATTTTAAATTATAAAAATGTGATATTTCAGGTTTGTAGAATCAGCAGAAGACAACATAATGCCTGAGGAGAAATAGAAGGTAGCTTAAAAAGTGAAACAGCAAGGAAAGAATTAAGAGTATCTGCTAGTGAGTGCTGAGCATCTTGGAGGTACACTCACCTGTGCATGGACTATTGCTGTGCACACTACATCCTGCCACATGCAACAGAGGTAACAACAAATTCTAGAGAAATGGAATAAGCCCTGGGGGAACTGTTTATTTTTAAGTCGTGTAGGAGGAGATTCTTTTGTTTTCTACCAAAACAGATGATCATTAGCAAACATCATCACTGAAGGAAAATCACCAACTCTCAAGCTTGTCATGCGCAAATCTCTTTGGAAAGGTTGTCTAGTTAAATTTGTTGCAGAAAACAAGCACATTAGTTTCACTGTTAAAAGAATTACAGAACAGCTGTGAATGTATTTTTGAAAGGCTTAATACAACAGCGACGCATGGCTTTATTTATTTTGCGATACCTCGTTTTTGATATTTTTGTTTTATTTTTTATCATACTTTTATTATTTTAGCATGTTTATTATGTTCCACTCAGCCTTGCGCTTTTTTTTTTTTCCATCAAATGCAGCTGTAATTTAAATGATTAAAAGGTGAATTTTAAAAGCGATGTGTGCACCAAAAGTGGGAGATGCATGCACATGTATCGCTTATTCATGGCTGGCCGTTAGAAACCTCTCTTGTGTGTTCTCTTTCTCTCTCAGCTTAAAATGCTATTTGTAAAAAGTCACAAAGTGCAATATAATCCCACACATCTTTTCCTAATTAACATCGCACTATGCGTTATGGTGCTTTTTGCATGCGAAAATACCTTAATGCACGCGAAAAGGCCATAATGTGTGTTGGAAAATAACCCCCTTAGTTTTTAAATTAAAGTAGGGTTTAGCAATTATTTGAGGGAGTAACTAGTCAGAAATACAGTTAAAGAGAAAAGATCCCTACTTTCCAATTCTCCATAGAAGACTGGTGAGTAGGGACTATTTTCCCTGTGGAAGCAGTATCTAAGCAATAAAAAAATCCTGTCACACGTTATCGTTTCTGAAAATTTTGCATATTGGTATATATAACATTCTTATGAAATGTTTTGCTACCTGTGACTCTTGGCACCGGGAACTACAGGAAAGGTCTTTGCCACCTAATCTCCCATGTACCTTAGTCATCCACTCCAGGGTGCCTGCTGTTCATGCCTGGACCCTACTGATTTTATTTATTTGTTATTTTTTATATACCGACATTTGATCTGAGATATCACATCGGTTTACATTCAGGTACTGTAGGTATTTCCCTATCCCCAGAGGGCTTACAATCTAATGGGCCGATACAGTAAAAGTCTCCTGTGCGTGCGATTCTGTATTCAAATGAGGGCCCGTGGCAAAAAGAAGCACTAGGGACTAGCTTTACCCCCTTACTGAATAAGGGGTAAAGCTAGCATGTCCCTAGCACCTCTTTTTGGACAGGAGCGGTGGCTGTCAGCGGGTTTGACAGCCGATGCCAGCAAAATTGAGCGTCTGGTTTTCAACCCGTGAGCAATGGGCCTATTTCAAATTTTTTTTTTTTTAACTTTCAGGACTTCTGACTTAATATCGTCATGCTTTTCTGTGCACTTTCCCAGTGCCTGAAGAAATTAAAACCTACCTTTGGGTTTTTGACACGCTATTACCCCTTAGTGAATAAGGGGTAAAGCTAGCGTGTCGAAAAGGCATGTCCAATTGTGGGTTAACAGTACACTCTGCCAGAGCACACTGTACTGTATTGGCCTGTAAGTGTGTACCTGAGGCAATGGAGGGTAATGTGATTTTGCCAAGGTAACAAGGAGTGACAGCAGGACTTGAATGCTGGTCTCTTGGTTCCTAGCCCACTGCTCTAACCACTAGGCTATTCCTCCTCCACCCCCATGTAATATCATCTCCGGTGCCTGCAAGTCTAGGCCTGGAACTGGGAAGTAGATTGCTGCCAGCAGATCAAAGGGAGTTACCCCTTTGGGAGCTCCTTCAGAAGCAATTGGGAGGAATGGAAGGAATTATTTCTAAAGTGTATAAATTGCAGTCATTTTTAATTTTGTTTGTAGGTAGGACTGGGTTATGAATAGGTTGAAAAGGGGTGGTTGTTGAGTGCTGGGTTTCTATTATTTTTTATTATTATATTGATATTTTATTGTATTAATGATTGTATAATGTTGTATTGTAGTTAATGCTGTTTAATGATGTACTGTAAACTGCTTTGGGGGCTCCTTGAGAAAGGCAGTATGGAAATATGAGATTAGAATAAAATAGAGAAGGAACGCAAATTATCTATTTCTGTAGAAGTACAGGAAAAATGATGAAAACCAGGCTAAAAGATAAAATAGTGAAATACCTTGATGCCAGTACATTGCAGAATACTAGGCAAAATGGATTTCATAAGGGGATGATTTTATTTATTTATTTATTTATTTATTTATTTATTATTATTGTTATACCAAATTTCATGACAGGAATCACATCAACCCGGTTTACAATTAACAATGTGTGTAAAGCAGAGGGTAACATAGTAATCAATATTCCAAATTCAAACTTCAAAAACAGTAAACATAAATCTGCCACATAAATCTGGTTGTCAAAGAGTAGTTGGGCTAGGGGTGCAGTACATGTGCCCCACCTGGATTTCAGTAGGGTCTTGACACTGTTTCATATAGAAGACTGGCGAGCAAGGTCACCAGTCTGGGCATAGGAGAAAAAGTTATAAAGTGGGTGAGAAACTGATTAACCAAAAGGACTCGGAGAATGGTGGTCAATGGGGGAAGGTATTAGTGGGGTGCCACTAGGTTCTCTGCTAGGTTTGGTCCTCCTCAATGTCTTCATAGATTTCACTGTGGAAGGGCTTGAAGGCAACATGTGCTTGCTTGTGGACTATATGAAAATCTACAAGCTTGAGGGGAGAGAGAAGGCAAGAGGGAGAATAAATAATATGAAAGATAATTGTAAACAAATTGGAAGACTGCTCAAGGGTTTGGTGACTGCATTTTAATCTAAGATCATTCATTTGCACAGACACAAAGGGACTAGAGTGTGAGTAGGCTCTGTGTCAGCAGATTAGCAGATTGGATGAAGCAAATGGTCCTCGTTTGCTAACAATTTCCATATTTCACAATTCTCGCTCTTTTTTGAAGCATGACCTTAAATGTACCTTCTTTCAATTTAAGCAGCAGGCATATGTCAGGCTATGTATAGAGACTTTCTGTTAACTTCCTATTGATACCTCTGATGCACTGAAACAATGGCCCTATGGTCATACTCTTCACACTCAAGATATTTTAAAGGAGTGCTGAAGTATCAGTTAATCATCATAAGTTGCAACTTCCATCCATACGATTGTTCCTTACCAACCCCTTTGTAAACTCTTTCCATTAGACTTTCTAGAAGTTTAGGGAAGATTTCTTACAGACTCCTACACAATGAATATTAGGTGTCTGTTGATTTGGGTGTGCATTAGTTTAAAAAATGTTTTAAAAGCATGCTAAGGATTTTTCAAAATATTAAACTATTAAGCCCCCAATATGAATTGAAAATGAATGCAGTTACTGGGCACAGAGCAAACATTGCAGATGTTTTCGAACCTCTGGTCTTTTATAAGAATAAAAGTGAACTTAAAAACAAAGCCTCAGAAATTCTAGTCCTGACCCTTCTCTAATTTATAGAATGGAATGTTGCGGTTCTGGCCGCGAGCGCCGCGACCAGACCCTTACCTCCGTGTTCCTGGACCTGTTCCCGCTTTCGTTGGCCTGGTGTCTGGCCTGTTTGGTGGCGTCCCTGCGGGGGCCGTGCCGCCAGGAGGCCTTCCATGGATGCCCTGTCTCTAGGCGCGCGCGCGCCACTTGGGCGCTTTTCTAGGCCATTTCCCGCCAGTGGTGACTCCGCCCAAGTCCTGACGTCAGACGCCGCAGCCTTGATAAGCCGGCAGCGGCCACACAGTCTTTGCCTTGCAACGGGCTTACCCACTGGATCCCTGTTGCGCTGTGCCCCGGAGCGACCTGTCTTGCTATTCGCTCCATTCCTGCTTGCCTGCTACAATACCTGCCCGGTTCCTGCTTGCCTGCTACAGTACCTGCCTGGTTCCAGTACCCGAGTCTTGCTACAGTTCCTGCCTGGTTCCAGTACCCGAGTCTTGCTACAGTTCCTGCCTGGTTCCAGTACCCGAGTCTTGCTATAGTTCCTGCCTGGTTCCAGTATCCGAGTCTTGCTACAGTTCCTGCCTGGTTCCAGTACCCGAGTCTTGCTACAGTTCCTGCCTGGTTCCAGTATCCGAGTCTTGCTACAGTTCCTGCCTGGTTCCAGTACCCGAGTCTTGCTACAGTTCCTGCCTGGTTCCAGTACCCGAGTCTTGCTACAGTTCCTGCCTGGTTCCGGTATCCGAGTCTTGCTACAGTTCCTGCCTGGTTCCAGTACCCGAGTCTTGCTACAGTTCCTGCCTGGTTCCAGTATCCGAGTCTTGCTACAGTTCCTGCCTGGTTCCAGTATCCGAGTCTTGCTACAGTTCCTGCCTGGTTCCAGTACCCGAGTCTTGCTACAGTTCCTGCCTGGTTCCAGTATCCGAGTCTTGCTACAGTTCCTGCCTGGTTCCAGTACCCGAGTCTTGCTATAGTTCCTGCCTGGTTCCAGTACCCGAGTCTTGCTACAGTACCTGCCTGGTTCCAGTACCCGAGTCTTGCTACAGTACCTGCCTGGTTCCAGTACCCGAGTCTTGCTACAGTTCCTGCCTGGTTCCAGTACCTCACCGATGCAAGGGTCTTCGGCCAGCAGGGAGGCCGTCCCTGCCGGTGCCTGCTACAGCCCGGGTCCTTACCCGGCAGGGAAGCCGTCCCTGCCGGTGCCTGCAGCTTCCTGCTCTTCCTGCAGCCTGTCATCTTCTCCACCTTCATGGCAGGGCTGCCTTGATTCTCCTCAGGCCTTCCACGTGGCTGGGAACGCCACCAACGATCCTTCTCTTCTTCCAGCTTCCCTAGGTGTGGGCGCGCGCCTCTCTCCTGCTTTTCAAGGGCCAGCCAGGTGTGGCCCCTGCTGACCCCTCCCTGGGTGTTGTCCTCTTCAGCCCTACAAAAGGGCTCAGCGTCCGTTCCAGTGTTACCTTCGCAAGGAGTTAGACACTCCTGGGATCCTGCTGTCCTTCGCTCCAGGAGTCGTCCTTGTTCCAGCACTTCTTCAAGGTCCTGTGTTTCCTGTTCTTTGTTGGAGCTCCTCGTCTTGTCCTGATGTCCATGTTCCAGTCCAGATGCCCGCCTGCTGTTCCTGATGTTCGTGTTCCAGTCCTGAGGTCTGTCTCCTGATCCTTTATCTGTGTTCCAGTCCAGATGTTCGTTCTCCTGATCCTGATGTCCCTGGTCCAGTTATCCTGAACCCTTGGTTCCTCATTGCCACTCTTCCTGGCATGCCATGTCGTGGTCCACGACCAGCCCCACGGTTGGGCTGTGTAGGGCGCTTCATGGTGCAATGCCTCCTCCATTTCTGCAGCACAAGCCTCCAGGAGACTTCCGCTTCTGTCCTTATCCCTGGTCTACGGAGTCCCTTGTGCTTGCTCCGTCCGTACCAAAGACTCTGCCAGAACCTGTACCGTCCCAGCGTGGTCCACAACCAGCCACTGGCGGCTGTGTAGGGTGCGCCTCGGTGCAGGCCTCTACAGCTTCTGAGACATGTTCCTTTTCATTGCTCCACATTTCGTCTAGAGGCTCTTCGAGTCCAGCGTGGTCCCTGACCAGTCCTGCGGGTGGACTGTGTAGGGCGCGCTGCATCACAGTCTCAACCCAATACTTTGCTTGACTCTCCTGAATGTCTTTAACCTTGCCTGAGTCTTCTGATTACCTTGAATCTTGCCTGAGTCTTCGCCTGAGCACCCAAGTACCTCGTTCCTGAGTCTTTGTCTGAGCACCCAAGTACCTCATTCCTGAGTCTCGTCTGTGCTTCCAAGTCCTTGTTCCCGAGTCTTCGTCTGAATCTCCATGTTCCGGTCTTCGCTGCCCTGGCCTCCTTCCGGCCTGCCGCTTCTTGCCGTACCCTGCGGCAGGTCCGAAAGGGCTTGGAACGGTCGGAGGACTGTTCATAAGACCACCATTGCATTGCTGGTCTTCCGAAGTGTGCAGGTCCGGAGGAGGTTCAGTATCTCCAGTCATCTGTCTTCAGTCCAGCCTCGCTTCTGTCCAACCCATGCTCGGGCATGCCTCGCCTGCTGCGGCGCCTCTTCGGAGTTCCTCTGGGGTCGAGCCGTGGTCCAAGAACACACAAACCCCTGGTAAGGGGAACCGCTCTCCTAGCGCTTCACAACACAGAAAAGCAGAAAATACTGTTTTTCTGTAGTTCCTCCAGTTAAGTCGGAGGAACCTAAAAATGGAGTAAGTTTAAACAAAATTAAAATAAAAATATCTTACTGGCAGTCAGGTTAGGAAAATGGACGCTCAATTAACGAGCGTCCATTTTCCTAACCTGTGGCTGTGCACGGGTTAGGAAAATGGATATTCGTAAAATTGAGCATCTGTTTTCCTAACCCGCGCACAGCCACTTCTCTTGGGTGCCTGATGCCGGGGAGGCGCTAGGAATGCACAATTTCCCCTATTTGACGCAGCAGTTCATTTGCCTACTGCATCACGTGCCCAGGAGCGGTGGATGGGCGCGCGATAGGGACGCAGGCGCCCAGTTTGGACACGGTTTTAGCGCATCCTTAGCGCGTCAGCCTGCCCGTGTCTGGCTCGTTCCGGGTGCTCACCTGCCCAAGCATGGCCAGCATGTTGAATTTAATTAAATAAATGTGCCTAGACCTTTGACATCTGTTTGCTTCTGGTTTCCTCCCCATGCCCAGACTGTTCGCTCACATCCAGAAGGAACACAAGCAACTGTCGCCCAGAAGGCTCCATTCGGTTGGTGCCTTCCCGTTTTAAAGGCATATGTTTTGTTCGGTAAACTGAGCCAGCCAGATAAAGTTTACCGTCAGTAGAGGCTTTCCAAATAAATAAAGACATACATATAAATAAGAGAAAAGCAAACAATATTCTTACCCTGAATGAATGGCGAGGCTTCCGGCAATGTTTCTGTAAGTTCTAACTCAGCTCTACAGCCTGCCCGAGAACCTGGATTGATCTGCATATTCACACAATCTAATATCACAGCACTGATGACAATGTCTTCCACCTGCATTACGAACGGATATGACACTTTCCTGAGCCGAGTAACTATCGAAACCTAAATCCGCGGTGCCCCCCGTTCTATGCACTCTCCCTTGATCTCTGTATTTGAACCGGCGCGCTGTTTTTATTTATTGGGGGTTTTTTCCCCCCCTCTTTCTCGGAAAGGATCCCCCTACCTTGTGAAGGAGGTCCTGGTTGTAGTCCAAGGGATCCCGGGCACTTGGCTGGAGCTGGCCCTGGCTGCCCGCCGCCCGCTCCCTTTCCCAGCCCGGCTCCACCATGCTCGTCTCGGATCTTTCTTGCGTCAGCCTCCGGAACAGCTCCCACCAGACTTCAATGCAGCACCGGCTGCAAAACTGAAACCACCACCTCGATTTTTTTTTTCTTTTTGCCAGTGGATCGTCCGGACAGCCACAAGCTCGGCCTCTTCTGAAGACTCGGTTGCCTGCAATCCTGATTCGGGACGGCGGGGGATGAAGCTTCCGCAGAACTGTCCCTCACAGTAGGTGAAGCCGCTCCGGGAGCTGCAAACTGCTGACCGGGACACCCAATAACGAGCTGCGGGCGAACCGCAGACGCTTGGCGGTTTTTCCGCAGCTCCGCTAGCTCCAGTTAAGGGCAGGCACCTATCAGAATTTTAAGCACCGCTGCCGGCTCTTGGCAGCGGTGGAAATCTTCACACCCCCCCCCCCCCCCCCTCACTGCCTCCGGAGCTTGCCGACAATTTAATAGGAGGAGAGAAGCCCCTTTAACACCAGGAGCAGCTCCAAGGCATGACTGGGGGCAGCGATAGCCATGTCTGTCAAAGTCTCCTCTTAAAACAGAGACCAAGCCACAAAATCACAGACCCAGACCCAGACTTTCAGCATCACCAAACAGCTCCCCATCCGAGACCTGGGTATCCGGGTAATTTTGAGTAACCCAGAGAACGTCCCAGGATTTCAGCACCACCAACAGCGCCCCAGTAGGGATGTGGGTGTTCCGGTAATTCTGGGTCTCAGTCAACTGCCCTTCTAAAGTAGTAGGGCTGCCTCCTAAAACTCATCAAATCAACCTGCCTGTGTTTTAGTTCTGATATACTTAGGTGTTCTCTTCATTTTGCCCCAGAATTATTTTAATTCATATATTTATGTTGAATAAAATGTATTAAGCATTTCTTATAACCATACACCTGTTGGTTTTTTTTTTTTTATTATTTCTCTAAAGGCATACGTCCATGTTTTATATTGTATTTATAATTTAAATGTAGAAAGGTGATAGTGGTGTAGGTTTATACCAGGGACCAGTTAAGTCATCTGCATTGATCATGTCATAGCATCAAAAACTGTTTATGCATTCTAACTGTATTAAGCATATTAAATAGTCTCGAAAACTTCCCCAGTTGGTCTCGGATATTATAAATACTGAATAATTTCATTTGACAAATTCTCAAAGAGATAAATTTAGCTACTTGGGTCTTACTTTCATAAATGGAACACTGGAAGCACCAGCTACTATAGCAAGGTCAACCAAAGAACTATAAATTTACTGTTGTCTTGCTGCCATTAACAACTTAGTCAAGCACAAAAAGTCCTTGTACTGAATAGAAAAATCCCAGTTTGAAGGGAAAGGAACACCTTGTATTGCATGAGATGGTGTAGGGAAGCCATAGGCAACTTCAGTCCTGGTATTCAGGACATGCATGAGATAAAGGGAAAGGTATCAGGCAAGAGATAAAGTTAAGAAGGAATACATTCTCTTGTGTAGTGAGATGATTGGATCATAAGCAGGGGTAAGCAAACTCTAGTCCTCATGGACACCAGTTGGCTCAGGTTGTCAGGAGATCCCTAATGAATATGCATGCAATAGATTTGCATGCACACTGCTTTAACTGTATGCAAATCTATCTCATGCATATTCATTAGGGATCTCCTGAAAAACCAAACAGATTGGTGTCCTTAAGGATGGAGGTTGCTTACCCCTTATCAGAAGGCAAGCTTGAGAGGCCAAATTTCCCATTAGGCAGCTTAAGCATCTGCCTAGGTGCACCTTCTGTCCAGAGGACACCATATGCCTTTAAGAAGGTGGGTCTGAGGTTACAGCTGCCTGTTGAATGTACCTCATCTGTTGAGGGACTCCCTTTCTCCCACCACTTCTGTGACTAGGAGAGCTTCAGAGGTAAATCTGGCTCTGACTGTACAGCTGTAAGCTGCCAGGAGATGATCCTCAGAAGGATTGTTAGATAAACTTATGGGGAAGCAGGTGATCAGCAATGTGATAATTATAATGTTTTGTTTTCAGGTTCCCATTGGAATAATGAACATGTGTTACTCTGACTTGAGGTGGCACGGGGTCTGTGTAGTTACGGGAAGGAATCAAATATTTTTTCTAGGAGACATAAAAAAGCACAAGATGATGAGAAACAACATTCATACATTTTGGAAGAAATGTATAATTGGCAGCATTTTCTATTTAGAACAATGGAGAGTTCTTCTAATTAGAGGAAGAAGCATGTTTGGTAGTAGATCTGAAAAAAAATGGGTTCTGTTAGTGTCTGCTCATTAAAAATATGTTTCTTTGAATTGCCAGACTCTGTTCCCTTGTATTTTTCTCTTTCATGCTCTTCTGGTCCTGCTCCTATCTCAACTCCACTTTCTGTTTCTACTTTAAATGGCTGTTCCAGTTTAAAAGGATCTACACCCAAATGAATGCTTTTCTTAGACGCAAATGAGACTAAAACAGGAAGACACTAAGATCTTATTGCAGGTTGCTAAAGGTTACAGTCCAATAAATGAGCAATGGGGAAGATAGAGAACAAGGGAAAATTCACTTAAAGGAAAATTAGTTTCTTACCTGATAATTTTCGTTCCTGTAGTACCAAGGATCAGTCCAGGACACCTGGGTTGTGACTCCGCACCAGTAGATGGAGACAGAGCAAAACTTGTGGGCGGAGCCATATATGCCCCTGTGCCAGTCACAGCCCCTCAGTCATACGTAATGTCAAAGTAGAAAGCAATAAGGCAACCATAGCCAACTAGCAAAACACGCCACTTAAATGGAAACAATATCAACCCCTACGGGAACCAGACTCCCCAACCGGGAGAGCGAAAGAAACAAGCAGAGAGCTGTAATCTTAAAGAACTATGAGCGGACTCTCCGTTATTTGATTGTAGCACTGCGGGCGGGATCCTGGACTGATCCTTGGTACTACAGGAACGAAAATTATCAGGTAAGAAACTAATTTTCCTTTCCCTGTACGTACCAGGATCAGTCCAGGACACCTGGGATGTACCAGAGCTAAGTTACCGAGGGTGGGAAGCAGAGAGTCCCGCTCGGAATACCCTCTCTCCAAACCCTCCGGCCTCAGTAGCCTGAACATCCAACCGATAATGTGTGAAGAAGGTATGCAATGACTGCCAGGTAGCCGCCCTGCAAATCACTTGAGGCGACACCTGAGAAGATTCCGCCCAAGACGCAGCGTGGGACCGCGTCGAATGAGCCTTGAGACCCACTGGCGCAAGTTATCCGCACTAGGTACGCTGAGCCACTGGCCTCTTTGATCCAACGGGCGATCGTTGTGCGAGGCGCCACAGAACCTGTCTGTGGGCCCGAAAACAGGACAAACAGATGATCCGTCACCCGAAAAGGATCAGTGACTTCTAGATAGTGAAGAAGTGACCTCCGCACATCCAGTTTTCGCAATTCTTTCGATTTCGGGTCCGAAGACTCCCTGACCGCGAAAGCGGGAAGCTCCACTGATTGATTCACGTGAAAAACCTACACTACCGTAGGCTGAAACGAAGGAACAGCCCGTAAGGAAACCCCTACGTTAGAGATCCGCATAAACGGCTCCCTACATGACAACGCCCGTAAATCCGAAACACATGACAACGCCCGTAAATCCGAAACACGGCGTGCCGAAGCAACCGCCACTAGGAATACGGTCTTCAACGTGAGAGCTTGGACCGTAGCGCGCTTCAAGGGCTCCAACGGTGCCGAGCCTACGGCGGAGACGGACAAGGTGAACGCAAGGGAGGACGGAGGTGTTTAGCCCCCCCGCAGGAAACGGGCTATATCCAGGTGAAGAGCCAGGGAGGCTCCCCGGACCTTCCCTCGCAAACAACCAAGCGCCACCACCTGGACCCGTAGCGAACTGCACGCGAAGCCTTTGGCCAGCCCGGCCTGGAGAAAAACCAGAATATCGGAAACGGCAGCGACAGTGGGGTTCAAACCCCGCTCAACATACCATTCCTCAAAGAGTACCAATACCCGGACATACGCCAGGGACATAGACTGCTTCCGGGAACTCCACAGCGTAGCTATGACCGCGGCCGAGTAACCTGTTCTCTGCAACCGATTCCTCTCAAAAACCATGCCGCGAGACAAAATGATCCGCATCCTCCAAACAGACGGAGCCCTGATGAAGCAGCCCCGTGAACCCCTGTAGACGAAGGGGAGCCGCCACCGACAACTTGAAGAGGTCTGCGAACCACGGGCGGCGCGGCCACTCCAGCGCCACCAGGATCACGTTGAACGGGTGCAATTCTATGCGCCGCAGCATCTTGTCGATCATGGGCCATGAGGAAACACGGAGAACCGTCGGTCAGGGAAGCACCTACGCGTCGACGCCTTCTGCTCCCCTCTCTTGACGCCGACTGTACAATCGCGGAGCCTTCGCGGTGTGCCACGTGGCCATCAGATTCATGTGGGGAACCCCCCACTTCCTGCAGATGAGGAGAAACGCTTCTCCCGCCAGCTCCCACTCGCCGGAATCCAGGCGGGGACATCTGCCTGGACGTTGTGGACCCCGGCAATATGAGACACTGCGACATTGTTGAGGATGTATTCCGACCAGCCATCAAGGACTGCGCCTCCCGTGCCACCCGCGGACGTCTCGTCCCACCTTGGTGATTGATGTAGGCCACTGTAGTCGCATTGTCCGAAAGAACTCGGACTGCCTTTCCCCAGAGCACCGTAGGAAGGCTTGAAGAGCCAGATGGACCGCTCTGGTCTCCAGACAGTTGATAGGCCACCGGGCTTGCGACTGACTAAAATCCTTGCACCGATTTCCCTAGGCAAACTGCTCCCCAGCCGGAGAGACTGGCATCCGTGGTCACCATCGTCCACCTGGGCCCAAGAAGTGACACTCCACCGGACAGATGACTGGGATCCAGCCACCAGAGCAGGCTGGACCGCGCCTGGCCCGCGAATGGGAGCGGTAGGTAGAAAACCAGGGTACCAACGCGAGCGTTGAAGCCAGCAATCCCAGAACCGTCAGGTAATCGCACACTCGCGGGCGGCTGAGGGCGAACCAACGCCGCACTTGAGACTGCAGCCTGCATATCCGATCTTTAGATAAGACCACCTAGCCCCGCTTCGTGTCGAATACGGCTCCCAGAGATTCCAAGGATTGAGTGGGAGTCAGGTGACTCATGTTGAAGTTGACCACCCAGTCTAGTGACTGCAAGCGCTGTAACACTCTGGCCACCGCCCGCCGACACTGATCCTCTGACTTTGCCCGGACCAACCAGTCGTCCAGGTAAGGATGAACCAGGAGTCCTTCCCGACGGAGCCGCGCTGCCACTACCACCATCGCTTTCGTGAATGTCCGAGGAGCGGTCGCGAGCCCAAAAGGGAGTGCTCGAAATTGGTAGTGCCTTCCTAGACTGCAGAACCTGCTGGATGCCCATGTGAATGGTACGCTTCTGTGAGATCTAGGGACGCCAGAAATTCGCCCGGACGCACCGACGCTATCACCGAGTGAATTGTCTTCATTTTGAAGTGGGAAACACGAAGGCATCTGTTTACCCCTTTTAGAGCCAGGATTGGCCGTGACGTGCCGTCGTTCTTGGGAACCACGAAGTGAATGGCGTGCCTGCCCCTGCCTCGCTGATCGACAGGGACGGGGGAAATGGCCCCCAAGCCTTCCAATCGTCGGATGGAGTCCAGCACCGCCGCCCTTTTCTTGGGGTCCTTGCAGGGTAAGACCAGAAACTTGTACGCTGGGATGCGAGCGAAAAACCAACTCGTAGCCGTGTCTTATCACGTCGAGGATCCACTGGTCCGACGTCACTATGGTCCATTCCTCGAAACATAACGTTAACCGCGCTCCAACCTGTGGAATGACGTGCTGCAGGCGCGGCGAGGGATGGACCATTCGAACTTCATGGCGAAGACTCGTTTCCCCGAAAGGACTGCTACCACTGAAGGTTCCGAGAGGAAGACGGCCTACACAAAGGGCCGGTGGATCTTTGAAGGGGTGATGTCCTGGGTCCCCGAAGCCGGGATCTGGCAGGAAAAGATGACCACGATCTGGTCTATCCTCGGGCAGTTTAAATGCCCTGTTCTCTTCCAGAGAAAACATCAAATCACACAATTCCATGCCAAAAACAGCAATTTCCCCTTGAAAAGCAGAGCCCCCCAGGAGAGCCTTGGACGAACCATCCGCAGCCCAGTTGCGCAGCCATAGGAGACGACGCGCAGACACCGCCGCCACCATGGACCTAGCGGATGTACGCAGCAGATCATGCAGGGCATCCGCTCCATATGCTATCGCCGCCTCCAACCTATCAGCCTGAGAAGCCTCCTTCGCAGACAGGCCCGCCTTCGCCCGAAGGTCCTGGGCCCAGCGCAGACTAGCTCTCATAGCGAAGTTAGTGCAGATGGCGGCCCGCACCCCAGGGCGGATACCTCAAATCTTCGTAAGCTGCACTTCCAACTTCCTGTCCTGGATATCCCGGAGTGCCGTAGCTCCTGTGACCGGGATAGTAGATCTTTGTCACCGCGGAGACCGCTGAATCCCCCTTTGGAAGACGGAGAAGGTCCAGCGCCTCCTCTGGGAGTGGATAGAGCTTAATCATGGCCTTGCTGACCTCCAATCTTAATTCCGGAGTATCCCCTGCGCAGAAGAAGATATCCGAAGAAAATGAAACGGGAAGGCAACTGCCGGACCCGTAAGGCCCAGCAGAACAGGATCCATGTTGGCCTCTTGGCGGACCACCACAGGTGGGGCCTCTATCCCCAGCTCCTGGAGGATGGCCGGAATAAGGGGCAATAGTTCCTCCCTGTGGAACAGTCGGACTACGTTGGGGTCATCCCCTTCCATGGTCTGTACTCCCTTTCCCATGCTGGGCTGGGCGGAGCCATCCGCCGCCGCCTCCTCGGCCCCCGTCAGGGGCTCTTTGGAAAATCAGTAACCTCCACGGGGGAATCTTCCGAATCCGATTCCTGCGGCATGCCCCGAGGGGCCCGATTCCCCCTTGAGGGCTCCTGGACGCCCTCCGCAGCCCTCGTCCGTGGAGTAAGCTTGTGGGGACCCTCTGTAGGGATCCCCGCCTCGGCTGCGCTTGCTACGCTAGTACCAAGTACCTTTCGTAGCAATAGCGCAAAGTCCTGCGAGAAAGAACCTGACCCAGAAGAATCGGCCCCGGAAACCTCCCCGGACCGAAGCCCCTCTGAGGAGCCCCCTCCCGCCGCGCCCCGCAGCGGGGAAAAAACGCGGGAGGCAAGGCCGAATCCCCCGGCGCATCCCGCGCGATTTCTCTTTCTGTGCCAAAATGGCCGCCACTCCAGCGGGAACCGGTCCTGAGGCCTACCTATGGCGCCTCCAACCCGCAGCGGCGAACGCGCGATCCGGGAGCGAGACCCCCGAGGGGTCCCGGACGGCCCTTCCCCGCCCGGGACGCCGGAAGAACAAAAAACCGTCACGAGGTAGGCGCGCGCGCGCCGAGCCGCAGGCCCGGCATGGGGAGCCGCGCGGCCGCCGGCGAACGCGGGAAGACCAAGACGCGCTTCAGAAATAGAAATTAATTAATTAATTCGGCGCCCTCCCCCCCTGCAAGCGGCACCCCCCTCGAACGGAGCGGCGAGCGGCAACGCAAGGAAAACTGAGAGCCGGCCGAACACAAAACAAAAGCAAAAACCTTTTTTTTTTTTTTTTACTGACGCTTGTCGCTGTCCCGGGTCCTGGAGCCCTGTACCTGCAGGGGTGAGTGAACCGGGCTCCCCGGTGTCACCCCTGACGCTGCTACTTGTGGAGCCGGGTCCTCGACCCTAGCAGCGGCCTCGACCAGGGGGGGGTAGTCCCCTCAGGACCTCTCAACCCCCCTGGGAGGCAGGGCAGCCGGGATCTGACTCTTCAATCAAAAGAACAAACCCCAATTTGGCAAAAAAAACCACTAACTAGGCTCAAGAACTGATCACAAAAGAAAAACCCTAACCCTGACTAACTACCAGAATCAGGGCAGGCAGGGCTGTGACCGGACCTGCACCATCTACTGGAGACAGAGTAAGACTGAGGGGCTGTGACTGGCACAGGGGCATATATGGCTCCGCCCACAAGTTTTGCTCTGTCTCCATCTACTGGTGCGGAGTCACAACCCAGGTGTCCTGGACTGATCCTGGTACGTACAGGGAATGTCAATTATTGCCAGACTAATCTCAGACAGGACAATGTAAACATATTATACCTAGCTGGAAAAATCAGAGCAAAGGCCCATGTCACAGGGACAGTGTAATGACTGATAGGGTTATTGCGGTCTCCACCGCTTCCCCTCTATCTGCTCTGCCCTGCGCTTACCTCCAGTGGTGGAAACGCCGCCCCGGCGGCTCTGTCGGTCTCTCGGGGCGTCCGCCATTGCCAGCCCATCTTCCTGTTGCCACGCGCACTAAGGGGCGCACAGCCGCCGGAAGTCTGGCCCTGACTGGACTAACGACGCCACACCCCAAGCCTGATTTAACCGGCGTTCGGATACCGTCTCATTGCCTTGCAACAAGGTTCACTACTGGTTAGTAGTTCTGAGTTGCGCCACGATTGTTCCACGTTCCTGACTTGACTTCTGCTTGTTCCTGACTCCGCTTTTGCCTGCCGCCTGCCTTTGACTTCAGCCTGTTCCTGTCTCCGCTTCTGCTCGCCGCCAGCCTCCGACCTCAGCCTGTGCCTGACCCCGCTTCTGCCTACCGCCAGCCTTTGACCTGTATCCGTCCACGTTCCTGCTCACCGCTTGTTCCAGTTCACAACACGCTACAGACTCCGTTCCTGCTCACAGTCTGTTCCAGTTCACAGCACGCTACGGACTCCGTTCCTGCTCACAGCTTGCTCCATTTCACAGCACGCTACAGACTCCGTTCCTGCTCACAGCTTGCTCCAGTTCACAGCACGCTACAGACTCCGTTCCTGCTCACAGCTTGCTCCAGTTCACAGCACGCTACAGACTCCGTTCCTGCTCACAGCTTGCTCCAGCCCACAACACGCTGCAGACCCTGCTCTGCCTACAGCCTGCTCCAGTTCACGGCTTGCTACTAACTTTGCTCCTGCTTACAGCCTGCTCCAGTACACGTCCGACCCAGCCACTCTACAGACTATAGTGTTCCTATTGGACTTTCTTATCATAACCTCTGCCCAGGCCTTCTCCACCTGTAGAGACTCAGACTGTCCTCCTAAGTCCCAAGGTTCCAGGACTCTACGGGCTCCTCCTGGGGGGTTCCTGGTTCCCGGGTGAATACCACGGCCTGTGGCTCCGCCTCCCGGCCTACCCTATCCTTGGGGTAGATCAGCCCAAGGGTCCACTTCCAGACTGCAGCTTCCCTGACTGCAACAAGGGTTGAGAGGTTATGGTTGTACCCCTCTGTCCAATTTAGGTCAATATAACAGATCAATACTTTCTGTAGTCACACACCACAAGATTGCTTAATAAATATGTTTATCAGAATGAAGACTAGAAGCCCATAAGAAGAAGCCTATGACAAGGTCTTCAAGATAAATCAAGAATGTGTGTTCCTCTTATCAGTAATAAAAGGTGCTGTGCTACCTTGCAGAAATAATGGAAATCAAGGTTTGGAGCATATTTGCATACTGCCTTCTTTGTGCAGAAATAATATTTAAGTCTTGCTGAATGCAATGAATTTCAGAGTGTTGCTGTGAGTTCACTCAGGCCTTTTTTCCCTCTCAATTCAGTGGCAATAAAGCTGAACTATATTATTCTGCCATCTTGAAGTCCTGTGGTTGATTTTCATCAGAGCAGCAAGGGAGACCTAGTGGTTCTGATCTAGTCCAACATGGCCTATTATTGAGTACCCTGCTCTTAACCAACAGCTAGGGGTGACACAAGTAGGAAAGAGTTAAGAAATAATAATTACCTTAAGGAAAAGGAAAACTATAAGAAATATGCTTCCTAACCATTTTCTGAGAGGTGGGAAGGAAGACCTTACCTAACCAGGACCCTCAAAGAAATACAACACAGAAAGATGTCACCTGTGCCATGTTCTTGGGGGAAGGGGGTAGAAGGAAGACCTGTTGGGCAGGGAGGGTAGGAGTGATGGAAGAGCTGTCTTCATCATTGCCTCTATTAATATCCAGTGTTCTCTTCCTTTTGATAATTGTAGCAATATCCTCTGATGATAAAGGATGTTGGTCCATACATAAATCAACTGGTTTTATTTGTATCATTAGACATTAGAACACAAAGCCATCCCACTGTGCTTCTTCATGCTGTTTTATCACACTTTTGATAGTAAAGCAGTTTTATTTACTCCCATTAGAGCCCAAAGCAATCAAACATTAAGACGTGTGCCCTGTTCAGTATGTGCAGACTAAAGAGAGAAAGCAGAGTTGCTTACCTGTAACAGGTGTTCTTCTAGGACAGCAGGATGTTAGCCCTCACATATGGGTGACATCATCAGATGGAGCCCGGCATGGAAAACATTTGTCAAAGTTTCTAGAACTTTGAGTAGGCACACTGGGCATGCCCAGCATGCCACTATCCACGTGGCCACGCGGGGTCCCTCTTCAGTCTTGTAATATAGTATTAGGAAAAAATAAAATAAACTAGGAGAAACCCAACTCTGTGGGGTGGCGGGCGGGTTTCCTGAGGACTAACATCCTGCTGTCCTAAGAGAATACCTGTTACAGGTAAGAAACTTTCCTAGGACAAGCAGGATGGTAGTCCTCACATATGGGTGAATCCCTAGCTACAGGCTGTTCCCAAAAACAATAGGACCAACGGCATCAAAACCAGGTGCCAACAGGCACAACAACACTGGTGCTGTTAGTAACAGAGGAAGTCAGCTTGAACCCAAACAATGGGCCTGAGGCAGGAAGAGTTGGGTTTCACAGCTGAAAGAGATTCCAGAGGATGGACTAGCCGAAACTGCTGTCGCATTGGCCATCCCTGTCCAGACAGTATTTATTTAAGATATTTTTATACCGGCATTCTATGTTCAATCATACTGGTTTACAATAAAACAGCTATATAAATATTAACAAAATAAAACATACAATAAATATATTAATAAATGAAATCATTCTTAAAATACAATCTATAAAATAGCATTAAAAAGATCTTCTAAAAGAATCAATACTTAACTTTCAGTATTATTTCATGCGCTTACTATTGTCCTGTATCTCCAAAAGCCTGCTGAAACAACCAGGTTTTCAAATTCTTTTTAAATGTCTGATAATTTTCCTGCATCCTCAGTTCCAATAGAATTGAATTCCATAATTTGGGACCCGCTATCAATAATGATCTATCTCTTACTCTAGATAAATTTGCCGTTTTACCAGATGGAATAGATAACAGATGCTTAGTAGTTGTATGAGGCAAAGGTGTATAGGGAACTCCATGTCACAGCCTTGCAGATCTCATCCACGGGGACTGCTCGCAAATGGGCCACTGAAGCTGCCATGGCTCTAACAGAATGAGCTCTAACATGGCCCCCAAGCTGCAGTCCAACTTGCCCATAGCAGAAAGAAATGCAATCTGCAAGGCAGATGGATAGAGTCTGCTTGCCAATGGCAACTCCCAAATGGGTTTTGTTAAGAGATGAAGAGTTGCATTGTCTGTCTTTGGCCTGCTGTCTTCTCCAGGTAGAAGGCCAAAGCTCTCTTGCAATACAGACTATGCAGAGCCTGTTCACCCTGATGCGAATGTGGCTTGGGAGAAAAGATGGGCAGGACGATGGATTGATTCAGATGAAATTCTGTGACCACCTTCGGTAGAAACTTAGGGTGTGCATGCAGGACCACCCTATTGTGAAAGAGCTTTGTATAAGGTGGGTAGGACATCCTTGAAGTTCACTGACTTTGTGCGCCAAGGTGACTGCTACCAAGAAGATTTATTTACTTATTTATTTGTTTTTATATACCGGTATTCGATCTGGAATATCACATCGGTTTACATTGCAACTTGGTTCAAGGAAGATGGGGCTTTCCTATTTTACATTATAACTTCAAAATTGATTCCTGTTTTACATTTTAAATTCAAATTGAGATAATTCTTACAGTAACATTTAAATTGGAACGAGAACAATATGTCTACAGAGTATCTAGTATAACATGATTAATTCTTACTGTAAATTTATCAGAAACGGGAACAAACAGGAACAATGTTATGTCCTACAGAGTGTCTTGTATCTTATAGTAAAACAACATAAATAAGGTTACCTACAATGCTTGGGATATAACTAAGATGGGTTACAGCAATATGTCCTACAGAGTATTTTATAGCATACAAACATAAATAATGTAGCTTACAATAATTAGGCAATAATTTCAATGAGTGGCAGTAGAGCGGAGGCAACATTGTTTTTAGTGCCTGGTCAGGGGTGGCATGGAGAGTAGCAAATTTGTTGTTGAGTAGTATAGGTGTCAATAGTTTGCGCTAGTGTTATTTATGATGTGTAAATATGATCAAGAGATAAACATAGCGGGCGTTTCAGTGGGGAAGAGGTTGTTGATGGCTGAGGGGTGTGTGATTGCTGCGTATGTGTTGCGCGAGAGAAGATGACCTTCTAGGAAAGATACTTCAGGTCACATGAGCAAAGAGGCTCAAACGGAGCCTTCATAAGCTGGGCCAAGACCACATTAAGGTCCCAGGAGACAGCGGGAGGGGGGCCTTAGGGAAGGCTTCAGCTGAAGCAGGCCTCATATAAAATGCCCCACGACAGGCTGCATCGAGATGGGTGAACCATCCACCCCTCAGTGGTAGACCCCAATACCACTGAGATGGATCCTGGCAGAGTTGGTCTTCAGGCCAGTCTCCGAGAGGTGCAGAAGATAATCAAGAAGCTTCAAGGTGGAGCAGATTCTGGTGGCTTCCGGGTCGCCACCAGAAGCTGAGACACATCATCTGAAAGGTCTAGGGGCTGCAAAATCACTCTCTCAACATCCAAGCCGTTAGAGACAAGGCTTGGAGGCTGGGATGGCGCAGCCTGCCCTGACCCTGCATGATGAGGTCCGGGGAGGTCCCCAGACTGATTGGCTCCTGCAGGGAAAGATCCTGCAAGAGCAGGAACCAAATCTGTCACAGCCAATACAAGGCGATGAGAATCATGGTTTCCCAATCCTGTCGAAGCTTTAGGAGAGTCTTCAACACTAGTGGAAGCGGAGGATACGCATACAGGAGGCCCTTGCCCCAATGGCAGGCAAAGGCATCTGATGCCGGTTCACCGTTTCCCCTGAACAGGGAGCAAAATTGATTCACCTTCCTGTTGTAGGGAGAAGCAAAAAGATCTATGTCCGCGGTTCCCCAGAGATGGAAGATCGAATCCGCGACCTCCTGCTTCAGGGACCACTCTTGTGGGTGGAAGGATTGACTTATCTGCCACCACATTCTCCAGCCCTGGTAAGCACATGGCGTGGAGCAGAATGCCCTGGGACAGAGCCAAAGACCAGATCTGGACAGCTTCCTGACAAAGGAAGAATGACTTCATGCTGCCCTGCTTGTTCAGGTACCACATCGCCACCTGATTGTTGGTCTGAACCAGGACACTTTGTTTGCTAAGCGATCCCGAAACACTCAAAGGAAGTACTGAATTGCTCGGAGCTCTAAGAAGTTTATCTGGCACTGCTCCTCCTGTATTGACTACCGACCCTGAGTGTGGAAACCCTCTACATGGGGACCCCAATCCAGGTGGGCAGCATCCGTGGTGAGGAAGACTTGAGCAGGGGGAAGCTGAAAAGGGACCCCAACCACCAAGTTGGATAGGGACCCCCACCATGACAAGGACTCCCGCAGAGGTGGAGTAACCCTGATGCACACTTGCAGGTCCTGTGTGGCCTGATGCCATTGGGATCGTAGAGTCTACTGCATCCTGCTCATATGCAGAAGAGCGAATGGAGTGACATGGACGGTCGCAGCCATGTGACCCAACAGTTGCAGCATGCAATGTGCGACCTGGTGATTCTGAGAGATTGCTCCCGCCAGGGACACTATGGTAAGAGCCCGAGGCCCAGGCAAGAATGCCCGAGCCTGAGCTGTGTCAAACTTGGCACCAATAAAGTCCAGATGTGGGGATGGAACCAACTGAGACTTTGGGTAATTAATTAGAAAGCCCAGGGTCTCTAACACTGAGACGGTGGAGCGTAGAGACTGCAGCGTACCCTGCCTGGTGGTGCTCTTATTGAGCCAGTCGTCGAGGTAGGGAAAGACCTGTGCCTGTAGTCTCCTCAGTTGAGCACCCACGCAGATGCCAGGCCAAAAGGCAGCACTCGGTACTGAAAGTGGTCCTTGCCTACCACAAATTGGAGGTATTTCCAATGTATGTGGGAAATTTTGATGTGGGTGTAGGCGTTTTTTAGATCGAGGGAGCAAAGCCAGGGTCCCCCTTCGCAAGAGAGGAATTAGGGCACCCAGCCAGACGATCTTGAACTTCTCCTGTTCCAGGAACTTGTTCAAGGCCCTCAGGTCCAGACTAGGCCAGAGGCCTCCTGTTTTCTTTGGAATCAGGAAATACTTGGGGTAGAAGTCCCTGCCCTGCTGCTTTGGCAGAACGGGCTCGATTGCCCTGGCCGTTAGAAGGATGGAGAGTCCTATCAACAGTATTTGCTGATTCACGAAAGACTCCCACGAGGGGCACGGAAGAAAGTCTGAAGGTACCTTTTGGAAGTTTAATCAGTACCCCTGATGGATGATGGACAGGACCCACAGTTCCGAGGTGATAGCTGGCCAATGGTCTGCAAAGAACAGGTCAGTCGGTGGTATGGGTGGCTGGCTTACACTCCCTCTCAGCCAGTCAGAACCCCGTGGCAAGGCTCTGCTAGGGTGCTGGCTTTGTCCGAGGATTACGTGGCTGCCGAAGGCGTGTCATAGGCCCTGTCGTTTGAGGCCTTGCCCTCAATGCCGGGGGACAGTATTTCCCTCAGGTGATAAAAAGGACGCTAGATCCTTGCCTTGAGGATTTTTTGCCAGCGGACTGTGAGTCTGATGTGCTGGCCAAAAGATGTTGAAGGGTCTCATGATGATCCTTCAGCTGTGCCACTGCCTCCTTAATTTTATCTCCAAAGAGATTCTCTCTGGTGCAGGGCAAGTCCACTATAGGCTCCTGCACCTCTGGATGGAGGTCAGACACCCGAAGTCAGGCCATGCACTGAGCACCTATGCCCGCCGCAGCCACCCTTGCCGCCGTCTCAAATACGTCATAGGCGGACCAGACCTCATGCTTGTCATACTCCAAGCCCTGCTGCACCACCTCTTGAAAGTCCCCCTGCAGCTGCTGTGGGAGGCGTTCCACCAGATCCTGAACCTGTTTTCAGAGGGTCCTGGAGTACTGGATCATATACAACTGGTAACAAGCAATTTGAGCCGACAGCATGGAGCTTTGGAAGATCTTCCTTCACAGGGCATCCAGAGCTCTGTGTTTGTGGCCCGAAGGAGCCGAAGAGTGGGTACGAGACCTCTTTGCTTTCTTGAGGGTGGATTCCACCACCACGGACTGATGCGGAAGCTGACACCATTCAAACCACATGGTAAGCTGCACCAGGTACACAGATTTGGTATTTCGGTTCACTGGGAGTACTGAAATAGGGTGCTTCCAAAACTGGACAATTTCTTGAAAATGTCATGTACAGGCACAGGCACCACTTCCTTGGGCACATCCACAAATTGGAGGACCTCTAACATTTTGTGTCTGGAGTCCTCCTCTGTCAGGAGCTGGAATGGAATTGACTCCGCCCTGCTCGCACAAAACCAGTGAATGTCAAATCCTTGGGAGGAGATCTATGCCACTCTTCCAGAGGTGACGTCTTCGGAATCCTCTGAAGAGCACATGGACGCCTCATCCTCCCAGGGGTTGTACGGAGCATCCTCCTCACTCAGGCTGCCTGGGGACCCAATGGAGGAGCCCAAGTAACACCTCTAGCCAGGGACCCCGAAGGCACTGGGAGTCAGAAGGGCATCAGGGGCATGGAAGGCACTGGCATTCCAGCAGGCCCTGGGGGCACCGAGGGAACTGAGGTCACCAGGGGCACCGACGGCACTAGAGCCCCCGAGGGCACCGAGGAACCCGATGGGGTCTTGGGCAACATTGGTCACGGGGCTTGCCATGGAAGTGGGACCATCTGCCCTGAAGGCCTTCCTCTGTTCGAGGAATCGGCCACTGGAATAGCATCCTCTCGAGGCACCATCGATATCTCCCGGGGCCTCGAGGGCACCGGCAAGGGTTACATCGGCAGTGCACCTAGGAGCATATCTAAATGCTCCAATAACGGTGCCAGCATCAACGGAGTGGGTTCTGCTGGCGGTGGCAACCCCAATGGGACCGGCAACTTGATGCCTTATAGGGCCTGGCTGACTGCCAACTGGATTTTGCGCTCCAACTCCTCCTCTAATGCTGATGAAGCCAAGACAACGTAAGGAGGAAGAGGCAGCGAAACCTCCTTTGAAGCACTGAGGGGAACCGGTACCAACTCCGGAACCAGTGGGGATCGCCTTGGGCCCTCGGCCTTGATGGAAGGCGACACCTCCTTGGTCCGGGGCTGCTTCGGGGGCACCTTGGCTGATGCCAGAGCCTTTCCGAGCTTGGATTCATGCGAGGACAGCGACCGGTGATGGTGCTTCCTCGACCTCCCACGGTGCTCGGCCCGGTCTTTCCCCAGAGCAGAGGGAAACGGCAATGAACCGGAAATGGTCCTAGAGGAAATAGAAAGAGGCTGGTCCCCAGTGCCCAACTCGACTTGGTAACCCAACAATGGAGAAGGTAACATGGGAACGTTGCCCCTGGTCCCTCCTTAGCCTGAGGCGTCGATGCCCCCGACACCGAGGTCGAGGGCTCAGACTTCCTGGGCCTGAACTGCTTCTCCATTTTGTCAAGGCATGCCCGATGCCCTTTGGGGGTCATCTGGGCGCAGAACGCAGACTCCTGAACATCGTGCAAAGACCCTAGGCACAAAATAAAGATCTCATGGGGGTCTGTAATGGACATAATCCGGGGGCACTGAGTCATCGACGAAAGCCTGACAATGCCATCAGAAAAAACAACTGGCGAGCGGTTGATGGCTGGCAGCCACCAGGTGGCGGCACCATTGGAAATTGACTGCTAGGAATGTAAAAGCTTACCACGACACCTGCTAACTAGGGCTGGGAGATTGAGGGACCTAGAATGATGAACTGAGAAAAACTTTACTTGATTGAAGCAGTTTTCCAGCAAAAACCGTGCGAGCTCCACATCCTCAAGATGAATGCACTGCAAAGATGAAGAGACTGAAGAGGGACCCCGCGCGGATGCATGGATAGTGGCATGCTGGGCTCCATCTGATGATGTCACCATATGTGAGGACTATCATCCTACTTGTCCTAGGAGAAACAAAGTGTCTGCCATTGTCTGTGGTTAGCTTACAGCAGTGGATCTCAAACTGAGAAAATGATGGATCACAGAGGAGAGCTAGGGGCAAGATATTTGGTTTAATGTTGACTTTAATCATCATTCAATTTAACTATTTCTTTTAGGGGGTGCTAGAAGCATTTCAGAGAAAAAACAGGGGGCCATGATCTGAAAGTTTTGAGGCACAGAAAAGAGATGATTTATACCCCATACACAAATCAGTACATTACACAGCATATGTTTATTAGTCACTGTATGTTTAATAGAGATGGGGGTTTTTTTTTTTCATTTCATGGTTTGGTTCTGGTCTCCTGCAGGTAATTTTGGTTTTTCCACATTTTGGGTTTTTTTTTTCGTGGTTCCTGAATTTCGTGTTAGTGCGCACTAACACGAAATACAAATTCCGAAATTTTGGAAAAATTTATTTAGTTTCTGAGCACTCCCGAACCATGACAAATTAAGACAATTTCGTTGAAATTGCCTAATTCGTTCAAAACGAATGCACATCTCTAATGTTTATTAGTCACACAAAACCTACAACTGAATGCCTAAGATTTCAGCAAGTACCTCCTGCTCATGATTTTGTTTATCTTGCTATGATACTTATTGATTTAGTTTTGTTGTTGTTAATGAATTATAATTAAATTACATTTAATTATGTTGTTAGCCGCCTGGAACTTCACTGGAGAGGCGGATTAGAAATCAGAACAAAAAAAAGCAGTGGTTCTAGTTATGCGGAAATAGATTTACCAATTGAATCTGGGACTGGCTTGCTTATTTGATAATATTCCCAGAGGCAGTAAATCTAGAAGCTACATCTAGCGTGAGAGAGCAATATTTATTATAAAGCTATTAACGTTGACCCAGACCCTCTCAGTTCCACATAGTTACTGGCTAATTGGTCCTGAGCAGCTTGTACAGGCAATCCCCACATCTTTCTCCTAATGTTCTCTCTGCTGCTGTAGAGATCACATCTGAGGAGGTGCAGTGTTAAACAGCTGGAAAAGTCACGCATTGGCTCTTTCCAGGCAGAAGTCATCTCTTATTTATTTATTGTTTAAAATTGTATGCTGCTCGATCCAAGAGTCTAGATGGCTTATGTAAAACCCACATAATCATTTTCCAAGTTTGACAAACCATTTAAAACTTCAAAAAAGCCTGAAAATATAATAAAACACTCTTCAACAGTTAAGGGCGGATTTTAAGAGCCCTGCTCGCGTAAATCCAGGCGCCTTGCGCGCCGGTGCGCCTATTTTACATAGGCCTACCGGCGCGCGCAGAGCCCCGGGACTCGCGTAAGTCCCGGGGTTTTTCGAGGGGGGCGTGTCGGGGGCGGGGCCGATTGGCGCAGCGTTTTCGGGGCGGGACGCGGCGTTTCGGGGGCGGGCCCGGGGGCGTGGTTTCGGACCGGGGTGGTCTGGGGGCGTGGCCGTGCCCTCCAGAACCGCCCCCAGGCCCAGTCTCGGCGCGCTAGAGGCCCGCTGGCGCACGGGGATTTACTTCTCCCTCCGGGAGGCGTAAATCCTCCGACAAAGGAAAGGGGGGGGTCTAGATAGGGCCAGGGGGGTGGGTTAGATAGAGGAAGGGAGGGGAAGGTGAGGGGAGGGCGAAAGCGAGTTCCCTCCAAGGCCGCTCCGATTTCGGAGCGGCCTCGGAGGGAACGGCGGCAGGCTGCGCGGCTTGGCGCGCACCGGCTACACGAAATCGGCAGCCTTGCGCGCGCCGATCCAGGATTTTAGCGGATACGCGCAGCTACGCGCGTATCTACTAAAATCCAGCGTACTTTTGTTTGCGCCTGATGCGCCAACAAAAGTACGCTAAGGCGCACCTTTTTGAAAATCTACCCCTTAGTAACAATACATTACAAAGTAATATTAAAGGCCTCTCTGAATAGAGATACTTTTAAGTTTTTCTCAACAGATTTTAAGCACATGTCTTTGTGAAGCGGGACAAGTCATAAATTACACCATATAGACTCCATGATGGAAAAGGTCCTTTCTCTGACTTCTGCAAGTCTTATTGCTTGGTGAGAAGGGATATTTAGTAAATTTTGGCCTAATGATCTGAGATTTCGTATGGGCTGATATATTTTTAGTAGAAAGTTAACAGCAACAGGGGCATCTCCACTCATTGTTTTATGTATCCCCATGAGGACTTTAAATTGAACCTTATATTCTCCTAGGACAAGCAGGATGGTAGTCCTCACATATGGGTGACATCATCAGAAAGAGCCCGGTATGGAAAACGTTTGTCAAAGTTTCTAGAACTTTGACTGGCACACTGAGCATGCCCAGCATCCACACGGGGTCCCTCTTCAGTCTCTTTTTTTCCGTAAAGTACTTGCCTCATGGTGGTGGAGCTCTGCTCTTTAGAGTGTTTTTTCTCAATTTTCTTACCTGGTTCTTCAGTTTTTCAACGTCGGGTCTCTCTTCTCTGGTCGGTGCCCCTTCTACAGCGTGGTAGGTTATTTTTACCTTCCTAGCGGTCGATTCCTGACGTGTCACTCCTTGGTGGCCGCCGGCCATTGACTGCTTGCTGGCTATTTTTCATGGCGTTGTCTGGTTTTCGACGGGTCCCCCAGTGCCCGCGGACCATGTTCATTACTGAACCGCATGAGGTTTGTATCCTCTGCCTGGGAGCATCGCACAATGTCCAACGGTATCAGCTGTGTAATCAGATGACCCCCAAGGGCTGTCGTGCTCAGCTAGACAAGATGGAAAAACTCTTTGGTTCCAAAAAATCCATTCCATCCACACCGGCATCAGAGGCGTAGACTCCTGGAGGCCTAGGGGAATTGATGGATACTTTCTCCCTATCTACTCCCCGGCAGGTTCGTCCAGGGAAAGAGGTGCCAGTGATAGGCCCTCTCGATATCGACACTCTCAAAAACATTGGAATCTTCAGCGTCCTCGGTGCCGGGGAAAGACTGGGCTGAGCACCGCGGGAAGTCCCGCAAACACTGTCACCGGTTGCCGTTGGTGCATGGCCCCGGTTCTGGTGTGGCAATGGCAGCTGCCATGCTGCCACTGAAGTGACCCCATGGTGCTTGTGTGTTGGAAAGCACATTGTCCCTATGCTGTCTGTCTGTATGCACAAAGATTTGTTGCAGAGGCAGTATTGGAAGGCATAAGGGTAGAACTCATGGCTACAAGCTCCAGGAAGTTTAAGAGAAACTGGGCCTGGAGTGGATAGACGCATATTGGGTTGAGAAGCTTTTAGGCGAAACTTTGCAACCCTGAGTAAATGCGAGCATGAGCAGAATCAGACTAGGTTGTGGTTCTAGATCTGGAATATGGATGAGGGATGAAAGCGGTTGCACAGCTTAGACCCACTAATAGTAGAATTTCACTGAATGTAACCCATAGCAGTTTTCTATGAGGAAAGTGCATAGTGAAAAAACCTCCTAGCCCAACAATGAGGATTGAGGGCCTGAGGTAATGGAAAATGCACGCAGGGACATGTGAGAATTTATTAGAATGTCTGCCCGTATGCTGGACAGGAAGGTCTTTATGACTGTGGTGTCCAGAAGTGTTGTATAAGGGATTTATGGCAGTGACAATAATCCCAGTTAGGAAATGTGTCAGGAAGAAGTGAAAGCTCCTTGCATGGACTGACTACGGTTGTGCAGATGTCCATGCCAGGAAAAGAGTGAATGATGTTGCACTCCACAGAGAAACAGCATTCACTAATAGTGATTGAATGTAATACTCCTGTTGCCGAAGCTGATGCCAGCGGCAGAGCTTGGGTTTGTAATATTGTTGACTCACCATAAAGCACATGGAAAGATTAGAGTAATGTACTTACTGCAATCTGGAAGCATGGAAACAAGAGTTACCATTGTACCTGTGACTTCTGAAGAAAATTGGTATTTCTGAGGTCCAGGATGTGCGGAGAGTGACTACTTTCTGTGGAAAGAAAGAATAGTGCAATTAAAACTCCCCAACCCCCCTCCCTTCCCCCCTCTGCGCTTCATAGTGGCTGGGGGAGTGTACCAGGAACTTTGGTACAAGGTGGGGGTGACTGCTCTGATATCCGGCCAGATGGGAGACCAAGGGGTGTCCCAGTGGAGGGGCTGAAGTAATCAGGATATCATATAAGCTCCCACGGGAGTGTGAGCGGTAAAGTTGTACCCGCATTTCTGTGTGCTGTACAAGGCGACACTGAGACCTGATGTCAGGCTTCAAGGTGGACTTGTACTTGAGGCAATATTTGCTGAAGCTCGTGTTTAGCAGATCAGCGAACGCACCTGAACCTTGGTTTTGAGCAGGAACCAGAGGACAGAGCATTAATCAGTACAGAGCCTCATTGCTGAAAAGGGAGGAAGCCCTGACGCAATCCCAAAGAAATGATAGAGGGGTTCTCCTTGTGGCTGACATAGCTAGCATAACGAAATGTGACACTAATACAGTTCTTGAAAGGCACATGACCCAGAATTTTCGAACCATGTGGCCCGAATTGGAGAACACATCTCAATGGGAATTCCGCAAAAGCGGGTACTTACCATCCGACGTGGATCACCGCAGGACGAGCCACTGAAGGTTGCTGTCTCCGTCGATCTCGAGAGTCCTCGAGGGGTAGCCCATGGACATAAATGTCCTCTCAACTCTGATACCCGGTATGGTGGCACAGGTACAGAGGAGACGGGCTGGGCGTGAGTGGCATTTCAACTGCTATTGAAAACATAGGGCCACAATCCTGCACCTATGATGGTGGGGTACACCGGGAACAGGGGAGCCGATTAACGAGCTCGTGATCCCACCCTTGTCGCAGCGGCTCGATGTGTCGTGACGCCAATGAAGAATCCGTCAGACCTCGATCCGGTGTTTCTGGATCACCAAGGACTGCCAAAACTATACGGAACAGTGCTGATGGCAGTGGTGATGTGGCTCTGCCCGAGCAGCCTCGAGAAGGAAAGCACTGATGTGCTGGATGGCGTCAGCGGCGGAAGATCCCTATGTCGGTGACGATGGGCACCACGGTGCTCGGCCCGGTCTTTCCCCAACGCCGAAATGGAAGCCCTCGCTGTCCTGGATGGCGATCGATGACGGACTGTCAGCACGCCTGCTCTGCTAATACGGGGCTTTAAAAAGAACCCAAAGCATGGAGCATTGTGTGCAGACGAGGGCATTACGTGGTGGTGCTATGTCGGTATTGACGGTATCGATGGCAGCCGAAGCGGCCTCGAGGGTATCGTCAAAACTGGATATGAAAAAATGTCGATGACTTGGCCAGAGTAATGATGCCAGTGGCGGAGCACTGATAGCATCGGCATAGGTATCTATGGGAATGATGTGGCATCGAATAGTCGAGAAAAACATCGTTGTTATCAAAAAGAGATACCGGGATCGACGGAGTCGATGACCGCATCGATAGGAACATCGAAGACACCGATGGGAACAACGTGTGTGTCGAGGGCATCGATGTATGGGGGCGGGTGCCGACACCCTCGGTGGCAAAGCCACGGGCATCGACAGTATGGCCACGGACGTTGACGGTATCGATTGGATCGACTCGGGTAGCAAATGTGTGCGTGGAATCGGCGCCATGGATAGGGGTGTCGATGGCACCGATCCGGGCACAGATGGAATCGATGTTGGCAAGGACCCCATGGATGGAAGTGACATTGACATCGATGGAATCCATTTTGGCATCAATGCCAGCCATGGAATTGGGATTGGCATCCATGGCATCCACAGAAAAGGTATAGGCATGGATGCCCATCGATGGGATTGACCTGGCATTGATGGCCATCGATGGAATTGATCTGACATCGATGCCCATCGATGGAAAACACCTGGGCATCGATGTCCCTCAATGGGAACCACCTGGCATCGATGTCCATCGATGGAAACCATCTGGCATCGATGTCCATCAATGGAATGGTCCCTGGCATCGATGTCCATCGATGGAATCGACCTGGCATCGATGCCCACTGATGGAATCGATCTGGCATGGATGCCCATCGATGCCCATCGATGGAAAGGCTCTGGACCTCGATGGAAAGGCTGTGGACATCGATGGCATCCATAATTTAAGGGATGGCATCGAGGAAAGTGTCCCGGGCAACGGTGGCATCGACCCGAGTATGTGCGTCGAGGGCATTCACACGGGTAAGGCGGCACCGAAGGAGCCCAAGGAAAAAACAGCATGAAGGTGGAAAAAACCTGGCAGCACTGATGAAAACGATGCAGGGAGAATGGCATCAGGGTACCGCGGGGGAAGGGGTACAGATGGCACCTAAAAATCCAGGGCGGTATGAGGAGGGGTACCTTCGGTAGCAATGGGGCATCAACTGTGTGAGGGTACCGGGGAACGAAGGACCCAAAACTACAGGGGCCCTGGCGGCAACGGAAACCGTTGAAGTCCCTGACCCACTAGTGCTAATAACCAAGCAGAGTGTCACAGAGGGACACTCACAGACTATGGGGCGGATTTTAAAAGGAGTGCGAATAGCCTACTTTTGTTTGCGCTCCAGGCGCAAACAAAAGTACGCTGGATTTTAGTAGATACGCGCGGAGCCGCGCATATCTGCTAAAAACCTGGATCGGCGCGTGCAAGGCTATGGATTTTGTATAGCCGGCGCGCGCCAAGCCGCGCAGCCTACCCCCGTTCCCTCCAAGGCCGCTCCGAAATCGGAGTGGCCTTGGAGGGAATCCTCTAACGCCCTCCCCTCATCTTCCCCTCCCTTCCTCTACCTAACCCACCCGCCCGGCCCTGTCTACACCTCCCCCTTACCTTTCTCCGGGGATTTACGCCTCCCGGAGGGAAAAGTAAATCCCCGCGCGCGAGCGGGCCTCCTGCGCGCCGGGCAGCGACCTGGGGGCGGGTATGGAGGGCGCGGCCACGCCCCCGGACCGCCCCGGGCCGTAGCCACGCCCCCGTACCCGCCCCCAAAACGCTGCCGACACGCCCCCGAAACGCAGCGACGACCGGGCCCGCCCCCCGACACGCCCCCCTCGGAGAACCCCGGGACTTACGCGAGTCCCAGGGCTCTTCACGCGCCGGTAGGCCTATGTAAAATAGGCTTCCCGGCGCGCAGGGCCCTGCTCGCCTAAATCCGCCTGGTTTTGGGCGGATTTAGGCGAGCAGGGCTCTTAAAATCCGCCCCTTTGTTTAGCTAACTGAAAAATAGGGAGAGGGAAGGCCTCAGTCAGTTAGCAGGCCAGAAGGTGACAGGAACCGACCGAAAAAATAAATCAAAGTACTCACCGAGCGTCGTAAAAACATATGCGGAGGGAGACCATGCAGGGAAAAGTGTCTTTTGAAGTAAAAAGTTAAGTGTTTCCATGAGGAAAAAAGTTAAAAATTCCTCACAGAGCTCCAACTGCTATGTTTACTGCAGAGGGAGACACCTGTGGCTCGCAGGGATAATTGCAGGCTGAGCATGCTCAGTGCACTCAGTGTGCCAGTGTCAGTCAAAGCTTTGTAGAAACTTTGACAGAAAAGTTTTCCATACAGGGCTCCATCCTGTGATGTCACCCATTTGTGAGGACTGCCATCCTGCTTGTCCAGTGAGAAATGCTCATATTTTTATGTTTCTGTAAGAACTCTGGCCTCTTCATGTCATCCTCTGATTTTTATTAATTTGTTAATTTGCAATTGCTGCCTGTCACCATTTTCCTTGTGTGACTAATAAGGGAACTTCTTGCATGTTTAGGTGTAGTTCATTCATTATATTATAGAGTCAATTAAAGCTACAGAAATTAAAAATTCCTATTTATTGAAAACATTCAGTAGGCCATGGGACAGTGTTTTGGGCTTGAGTTAACTTGGGAGCGGCAATGGCTTAGGAAGTAACCAGGAGGACAAAGGAGGCAGAACTCCAACTGGCTCTTCACATAACTTTTATTTACCCCAAAAGAACCAAAACATCAAACATAATTGGTTATAGCACTTCCTCTCTTCACTCTGGAGCCCCCTCAACCCTTCTGGGTCCTTTCTTCTTATCCTCCGGTAAAGAAAACCTCCCTAGGACCAGAATCCCTTGCTTGTAAGGAGGACCGGGACAGATAACTGTGGTCAGTCCTTTAAGGTATTCAGGGGAGAGTTCATTAATGCCTGGGTTGGCGTACCATCTAGTTCTATGGGAATCACAAAACCTGTCCCTGGGATGGGAATGTCCACAAAATTACAAAAACTGGGGCCATGAGGTTAACATTCATAAGCTCATCTTTCCTGCAGGGGTAGTCTTGGAAAAAAATGGCTCTTTTTCCCACAATTGAAACATGCTAGTATGTTTGAGTTTGTGACTGAGGTGAGGTGTTAGGCCTGTTCTGATCCAAGAGTCATCATGGAAATCGGTCCCTAGGACTTTAGCATCCTCTACCTGGTTTGAGTGGTTTTTCCTGGGATTATGACAACTCAGGCATTGATTGGGCCTGGTAATAGGCCTCCGCAACTTCTAGCACCATTTCCAGAGTAAGGTTCAGGTGTTAGCATACCTGCTACCGCAAAGGCCATTCTAACCTATCTAGGAACTGTTCCAACAAAACTGCCTTGACTACTTCAACCCTGGTCTTCCCTTCTCAACATAACCACTTTCAACCAACATCCTTAAGTTTGTAGAAAAGACTCCTGGGGCTTTCCTGTTTGGAGAACTCCCCACTGAAATTGTTATTGGCAGACTTCTGGGGTAAGTTCTGTGTTCTCTAGTACAGCTGCTTTAACTTCCGTGTATGTGGCCCTTCCTTCTGGGTTGGCGGCTTGAAAGGCAGCTTGACTACTACTTATAAGTTACCAAGATAGATAGTCCATGTATCTTCTGGCCAACCTGCCAGTTGAGCTGTTCTTTCAAAGTTCCTTAAAAGGCAATTTGGGTTTTCTCCTTGGGCCATTTTAAGTATCACTGGTGACAAGAGAGGCGGCTGGGTTATGGTAGCTTGCACTGCTTGTGCTATCTGAGTTAGTGACTTTTGCTGCTATATGACTTGTTCTTGCAGCACCTGCCATTGGCCAGTTTGATTCTGCACCCTAGTCTGCAGTTGTTGATGCCCTACAGTGAGGATCTATAGCATTTACTCCATGTCTCTGCTTCCCAACTGCATACTCAAGCAGAGAAACTTTGTGGCTCTTCCGGAGAAGGAGAGGAGAAAAAGAAAAAAAGCCCTCAGACTGTCCCACCCTTACTGACTTAATAGACCCTACCTGCACAAGCGGGGCTATCCCCATTAGCCCCAGGATTAAAAACAGAAAAGGATTCCATTTTTTTCTCTGCTGTGGTTGTGGGTTTTTCTCTGTGCTTCATGCTTAGACTAGTATACATCCCACTGCTGCCACCATAACTGGTAACTTGGGAGTAACCATGGTTTAGGAAGCAGCCAGGAGGACAAAGGTACAGAACTCCGGCTGGCTCCTCATACAACGTTTATTTACACAAAAAGAAAGAAAAAAACATCTAAGAAGAAAGGCTGTTTACCTTAGCAGTCCTCGAAGCAGTCAAAACATCAGACATAAGTATTTTAGCATACTTTGGCTTCCTGCCTTCACCTTGGGGCTTTCTCAACTCTTTTGGGCCCTGTCTTCTTATCCCTGGTTGAATGGAACCTCCCTGGAACCAGAATCCTTTGCTAGGCTGGTTCTTAATGAGGACTGGGGCAGATAGCTGTAGCCAGTCCTTTAAGGTATTCTGGAGAAGCTTCCTGTATACTCCCTCATGGGGTTCTTTAATAAATTACATTATTGTAGCCAGAACTGCAGATCCCAGCAGTAGATATCCAGCAGTCCAGGTCTTTCCAAACTTGTCCTGGTGATCCCACAGCCAGCCGGGTTTTCAGGCCTCCCACACTAAATATACATGAGATCAACGTGCATATACTGGATACCAATGTCTACAAATTAATCTCATTCATATTCAGTGTGGATAGCCTGAAAACCCAGCAGGCTGTGGGGTCACCAGGACAGGTTTGGGAAGCCCTGCAGCAGTACATAGCATCTAACATTCCTGCATTTAACAATTCAGTCATAACATCTAAGCTTACAAGGAACAGGCAAAAGACACCTATCAGAGTCTTTTAGTGGGTCACAAACCAGAATCAGAACCACCTTCATAGAGATTCTTGGGGCTGGCGATTCTCTGAAGATTCTGTAAGGCTTTCGTAGCTTCACTGAATAACACAAGATTAAATGAGATAAAGTGTTAGGATGCTGAGGACATTCAATACACTGGAATAGTGCAGCAATAGTGCAAAGGAATCACAGTCTTTTTCAGATAGCGTCTCTGATGTTAAATCACTTTCTGATGTCTTTCTATAGAGTTCAACTTTGTGGGGTATGTCCATGTTCTTTGCCCAGATGACCAAAGTCCTCCATCTTGCTTCTTGACCTGGATGCCCTGGTCATAGTTTTGTTTCTCATGTCCTAAGGACACTGGAGTCTTTACCTGCACAGACCTTATGTCTTTCAACAAACAAGGACTCCCTTTGTCCCTCCCTGACCTCAGTCCCATCTCTCCTCCCCTGAAGGCCAGAGCCCTATCCCTTGTCCTGAAGAATCCTCTTCTACTACTATTCTACCACTATTATTTACCATTTCTGATAAATACTACTAGACATAGGCAGACAACCCTCACTCCTTACCTAGCCAGAGGCTCTTCTCCTTTCTCTTTGAACTTAAGTTTCCTCAGTATATATGGGTCCTTCAGTCTAAGCAGGCAAATCAACCGGATGATCTAAGTTCAGGCATTATGAAGGAGAAGTTAAGCATACATATGAGTTATTCTGCCAGCTAAAGATTAATAGCAAATAAGAAACCGATTCAGAGCCCCCCTCCCCCACCTCCCGTGGTTATAGAATTATAGTTACTTGAATGCGGACTTCTTTACTCTGGTCCATGTCCAGCATTTCTACCAGGTGGCGCAGTACGAGGCGATTGCGAATGCCAAGAACACCCTGATAACATTAAGACTGAAGTTAGAGAGGGATTAGAAGCAGACTATTTGTTTTGGGGTTTGTTTGTTTTTTTTGGCTAATTTATTGGTTATGTGTGTTTTTTAATGTTTAATATATTTATGTATATTTGCTTTTGTTTGTTTTTATTTTTTTTATTGTTCACCACCTTGATGATATTAATGGAATTGTGCTATACAAAGTCAATAAATAATACCAATAATGTCAATAACTGAGAAAGCACAAGGAACTAATGGGTTTGCTAAAGGAAAATTGATTCTTACCTGCTAATTTTCGTTCCTGTAGTACCACGGATCAGCCCAGACTGCTGGGTTATGCCTCCCTTCCAGCAGATGGAGACAGAGAAAAACTTGAAGGGCACTCCTGTAAGTACAGTGTGCCACCTGCAACCCCCTTCAGTATAAACAGTATCAAAGCAGAAATAGAACTGGTAACAGGAATCCAAAATTTAAATGGTTAAACCAAATGTAAGAAAATCAACTATGCACAATAATCGGAGCACATGCAAAATCTTCATCCTGCTATATAGCATGACAATAAAAGAAAAAAACTCTCGAGCAGATCCAAAACTGGGCGGGCGTCTGGGTTGATCTGTGGTACTACAGGAACGAAAATTAGCAGGCAAGAACCAATTTTCCTTTCCCTGTAAGTACTCGGATCAGCCCAGACTGCTGGGATGTACCCAAGCCGTCTTACATGGGGTAGGACGTGGAAAGCTCCGCTCGAAGCACACTGCTACCAAAACTCTCAGAATCTGGAGCCCCAACATCCAAGCGGTAATGCCGAGCAAAGGTATGCAAAGATTTCCAAGTCGCCACCCTACAGATTTCCTGGGAGGAAATCAACTGACTTTCTGCCCATGACACAGCCTGAGAACGAAGCGAATGAGCCTCTAGACCGTCTGGAACCGCTTGCCCATGAAATAGGTATGCTGAAGCAATAGTCTCCTTCAACCACCGGGCAATAGTAGCTTTGGAAGCTTTCTGCCCTTTCTTGGGAACGTTCCACAAGACAAAAAGATGATCCAACAGGCGAAAATTGTTAGTGACCTCCAAGTATTGCAGCAGTGTTCGCCTGACATCCAAACGCTTCAGTTCATGTGTATGCGGAGAATTTTGATCCAAATCCGGAAAAGCAGGCAACTCAATGGACTGGTTCACGTGAAAAGCCGATACAACCTTAGGAAGAAAGGATGGCACTGTTCTAAGAGAAACGCCAGAATCAGAAAACCTAAGAAAAGGTTCGCGACAAGAGAGAGCCTGAATCTCAGAAACTCTCCGAGCCGAGCAGATAGCCACCAAAAACACCGCTTTGAGTGTAAGGTCCTTTAGAGTAACACATTTGAGCGGTTCAAAAGGAGGTTCACACAGCACCGAGGACCAAATTCAAACTCCAAGATGGACAAACAGCCCGATGTGGCAAATTCAAGTGCTTAGCACCTCGCAGGAAACGTACCACATCTGGATGAGCTGCTATGGAAGCTCCGTCCACCTTCCCTCGCAAACAGCCTAACGCCGCCACTTGAATCCTTAGATAAATGAAAGCTAGCCCCTTCGCCAAACCCTCTTGCAAGAAGGCTAGAATGTGGGCTATCGAGGCCTGCCTAGGGGAAACTTTCGACCTACTACACCAAGAGTCAAAAACTTTCCAGACTCGAACATATGTAAAAGAGGTGGAAGTTTTGCGAGCCTGCAAAAGAGTGGAAATCACCGAATCCGGATACCCCTTCTTTCTCAACTGCTGCCTCTCATAAGCCAAGCAGCTAGACAAAAGCGATCCACCTGGTTGAAAAATACTGGACCCTGCTGCAGGAGATTTGGAAGATGACCCAGACGGAGCGGGCTGTCCACTGCAAGGTTGAGTACATCCGCGAACCACGGTCTCAGTGGCCACCAGCACCACCGTCTCCAGATGGGCCTCTATTCTTCTCACGACCTTGCCTACCAGAGGCCAAGGAGGGAATGCGTAGAGCAGAATGTCGCAAGGCCACGGAAGGACAAGAGCATCCACTCCTTCGGCCCCTTGCTCCCTTCTGTGACTGAAGAAGTGTGGTGCCTTGGCAATCCCCTGAGTCGCCAGTAAATCCAAATGGGGAATCCGCCACCGATGAGTGATCAACCCGAATGCCTCGTCGGACATCTCCCACTCTCCAGGATCCAATCTCTGACGGATCAGAAAATCGGCTTGAATGTTGTCGACCCCGGCTATGTGAGAAGCCGTTATCCTGAGCAGATGTATCTCCGCCCAGGCCATGATCTCGTCCACTTCCATAGCCAAGGGATGGCTCTTTGTTCCTTCTTGCCCTGAACTCTCACCGACCGATGATGAACCAGAGGCAGGAACTTCTGCAAGGCCAACCGTACCGCCCTTGTCTCCAGACGATTGATGGATCATTGCACCTCCTGCTGCGTCCATTGGCCTTGCGCCGCCTGAGACCTACAAACTGCCCCCCAACCAGAAAGGTTGGCATCTGTTGTCACAATGACCCACTGAGGGACTTCCAGATCCATTCCCCGAGACAAGTGTTCGGAAATCACCCAGCAAGCTAGACTGGACCTGGTGGCTCCTGGAGCGGTAAGGGAACCTGAAACTCCTCCAATTTGGGATCCCACCGTGAGAGCAAAGCCCTGGGACCAACTCCAGAGTAGATGCTATAGAACCAAGCACTTGCAAGTAGTCCCACGCCTTGGGAACTGGTAGAGACAATAGCCGCCGAACCTGAGAAATGAGCTTGTTTATCCGTTCCTGCATAAGGAAGACTTTCCCGATCCGCGTATCGAACCTAGCTCTCAAAAAATCCAGGACCTGGGCAGGGGACAACTGGCTCTTGGCCGAATTGATTATCCACCCCAGTGATTGAAGAGTCTGCACCACCTTGGCAACCGAGGCCTCGCATAGCTCCTCTGACTTCGCTCGAATGAGCCAATTGTCCACGTAGGGATGGACCAGGATCCCCTCTCGTCGGAGAGCCACAGCCACGACCATCACCTTGGTAAAGGTGCGCGGGGCGGTAGCCAGACTGAAGGGAAGGGCCTGAAATTGGTAATGCTTGCCAAGGATCATGAACCGGAGATACCGCTGATGGTCCTCCCAAATTGCAATATGCAGGTACGCTTCCGTCAAAGTGAGTGACACCAGAAATTCTGCGCTTCTGACGGAAGCGATTACGGAACGTAGTTTCTCCATACGAAAACAGGGCATGTGGAGGGTTCTGTTGACCTTCTTTAGATCCAAATCGGACGGAAGGAGCCCTCCTTCTTTGGAACCAGAAAATAAATCGAATATCTGCAGGTCCATACTTCGTCCGAAGGAACTGGGATCACTGCTCCTAGGTCTATCAACCAATGAAGTGTCGGAGACACTTGGCGCCTTTTCTCCAGGGACCTGCAGGGGGATACCAGGAACAGATCGCGCAAGGGTCGATCAAATTCTAAGGTGTAGCCGTGTTCTATAATCCAGTGGTCTGACGTGATTTTGACCCACTCCTCGTAAAAAAGGGACAGCTGTCCCCCGACGACCGGAACAGGGGAGTGGGTTGGCACTATCTCATTGGGATGATTTGGCTCCTGTGGCACCCGGGGTACCACCGTCGTGGACGGATCTACGGCTGTGAAAGGAATGGGACCAAGTCTGAGATCTCCCGGACATCTGCCTTTGGATAAAAAGCACCGGCTTAGACTGGCGAAAACGGCGCTGACCTCAAAAACACAAACGGGAGAAACCAAAACTCCTAGAAGCTTTTGGCCTATCCTCCGGGAGCTTGTACACCTTATTCTCCCCAATGACTTAATGAGCTGCTCCAAATCATCCCCAAAAAGGAATTTCCCCCAAAATGGAAACGCCCCTAGCTGTGATTTGGAGGAAACATTGGCCGACCAATTACGGAGCCATAAAAGCCTGCGAGCCGACACCGTTGAAGCCATAGTACGCGAAGACATTCGCAGAAGATCATACAAGGCATCCACCCCATATGCCACCACTGCTTTCAGATGATCAGCCTGTTCTGCCTCCTCTAGGGAAATATCCCTGGCACTCAGTAGCTGCTGTACCCACCAGAGACTCGCACGCTGCATCAAACTACTGCATACAGCCACTCGAACCCCAAGAGCCGACACTTCAAAGATACGTTTGCAAAGAACCTCAAGCTTACAATCCTGGGGGACCTTAAGGGCAGCCTCCCCAACCACAGGAATAGTCATATGCTTCGTGACTGCGGATACGGCCGCATCAATCTTAGGAACCTTAAGGAGATCGAGAGAGTTCTCCGGCAGCGGGTACAATTTGTCCATAGCGCGGCCCACGCGAAGGCTAGCTTCTGGAGCATCCCACTTCCGAAACATCAGCTGAAGTAGCATAGGATGAAACGAAAAAGTCCTAGCCGGGGAACGAAGACCAGACAACACCGGATCCACCGTGTCCTGATCCTGAGGCACTTGACCGGCTGGTATACCTAACTCTGCGAGCACATGCGGAATCATGGGCTCCAATTCATCCCTTCTAAAAAGCCTAAGGACCCAAGGATCATACTCTTCCACCTCCGCCACACGCTCAGACTCTTCATCTACGTCTGCCTGAAGAAGATCCCCCAGCACAACAGTCCCCTGGTTCACGGAACCGGATCCTTCCCAGACCACCCGAATTTGGGAAACCTCTGGAGGATCCGGCCTAGGTACCTTCATGGGAGGAGAGGACCTAGCCCTAGGCTGAGTTGGAGGAAGCTCCGGATCCCCCATGGGCATAAGACTAGCTAAATATGCCTTATGCATCAGCAACACAAAATCAGCGGAAAATGGTGGCTGGTCCTTTAAATTTTCCCACGAGGGGATTCCAAATGAGCTGGGGGGGTGGGTGGGAAAGAAGTCATGAGGAGACCCGGAGCATAAATCATGTGGAAAAAGCTGAGGGAGATCCCCTCCCTCTGCTGAGCTAACTGCATTGGCATCCACAGCCCCCAAAATGGCTGCTGTTCCCGCGATCCGCGGGAGCATGGCAGGCCGAGCGCCACGAGGCATGATCTGGTTTCCCGCACCTAGGGACCGATCTGCCTGCTTCCCCCTTCCTCCTGCCGCTGAAGCTGACAGACCCTTGTTCCCAGGAAGACAGCGGGAGCAGAGGTTGTCTCGAGAGAGCCGGGTCGCCGGTTCCCCGCAGGCACAACACGCTGAAGCGCGCAGCATTGCCGTGGTCTGAGGGAGGGGACAGGGCTTAAACAAAAAACTGGAGCCCGGGAGGCCAGAGGAAAGCAGCGCCAATAACTTTTTTTTTTTAAATCTGAAAAACCGACGCACTGGCCTCACCAGAGCACAACCCGCGGTTGTCTCTGGGCCAGGGGGGGGGGATTTACCACCGGTAAATCCCCCCCCCCCAGTCACTCACCGGCAGTTTCTGTTCCTGGGTCACGGGAGCGAAAAGGAGCTCCCCGGCCGGCCTACTACCGAGGAGAAAATGAAACGTCTCTTTGGGAGGCCGGGCTGTTTGTTGTTTTTTTTTTTAACTTTGTTTTAGCCAACAAATAAGGATTCATGAACCAACTATGGTTTGTTTGGGTTTTTTATTCAATCAAGCAACCAGGACTGCAGGTTCAGCCACCTTCATCTGCTGGAGAGAGAAATACTGAAGGGGGCTGCAGGTGGCACACCGTACTTATAGGGGTGCCCTTCAAGTTTTTCTCTGTCTCCATCTGCTAGAAGGGAGGCATAACCCAGCAGTCTAGGCTGATCCGGGTACATACAGGGAAAAATTCATTATTTAAGTTCACAAATAATTAATGCCCTATATATTAATCGATGGGTGATCTATAATGGGTGGAGGTGAGACTTAGTGGCCCATTCAGTCCATTATATGGTAACCTCATGTTTATATTAGGTTGCTACAATCCAAAAAGATAGATACTGCTGAAGTATGAAAACTACTTATATTATATCTAACCATAAAAACAGTGGTTTGACTGCCACATGATCCTTCCTTATGGAGAAATACATGCTGTACCCATTTCACACCGACATGATCACTCAGCATCACATGATCAAATGGATCATGTGACAGTAGGTATTCATGTGACACTATATGACCCTGCTCTGGCAGTACAGGCGGGAACACACACTTTAATGGTGGAATGTATTTAATCCTGAAGAAGTCCCATGATGGAACCAAAATGGCTTTTTTTTAAATTTTGGATTATTGATAACAAATATCTAAGTGTTTTTCAGTCTCCAAGTTTCTAGCCCTTTGCTTTGCTTCCATAATATTCAGATGATTTTAGTTTACTGCTACTGCTGTGAGAACTTGCTTTGTGTGTGCTTCTTTTCGTCTGGTGTGCCACCGGATGTCCATATTAAGGTTGCAGTGACACCGTTACAGGACTGAGGCCCTGCAGGGAAAGGAAGCATGATCTGTCATTGTATTTGCAGTAGGGTTATATGAAAATTACAGAAGATGCAAAGAAATTGCAAAAGTGTATGCCTTTTTTTTTTTTGTAGAGATGGGAGTTTTGGTCCAACCTTTCTGTATGTCAAGAGGACAGAATGAGAATCCATAGACAGAAAGAATGGGACCTGGTAGATCTGGACGCTCACATGCACAGCAAATTTCACTCATTTGCATGACATCTATAAAAAGCTGCCAAGGGAGCAGGAAGAGAGGACGGTAGCTGTGGAACACATCCAGCATTTTAGGTTTCGACAATAAAATCATCTGATTCTCGATCAAACCGTCAGATCTATTCTGTCTACTCCCCCCACCCCTTCCAAAATAAAACCTGAACTTCCCAAGCATAGGTATGGTCGTGATCCTGCAGGGAGTATTACTTACTAGTGAGAGTACAGCTTGAATCCGGGACACCTCACTCTCCTCCTTCAACTGCCTGAGAAGAGGAGGGGCAGAGACACCAATATTAACAATTTCTTATTTATTTAAAATAATTACCTGCAATTAAACCAGAAAACAAATATATAATGCGGCACAAATATTAAAAGAAGGGGGTCTGGCCTGTTCTGCCTCAATTGGTGAGACCCTCTTTATTTCCATACAATGTATTAGGGAAGCCCCTCCTTCTGCAGCATATCAGTGAACAAGGGAAGAGATCCTGTTGGCATGATGTGTGAACAGCAATAACTATAAATACTCCCTACAACTGTAATCACAAAACATACTTCTTAAAGGCACCATCACACACACACAATACTAAACCACAGCAGAGAAACATTCCTTCAAGCTACAGTCACAGGAGTACTTTCCTAAACCAAAGACAAAAACACTCCTTAAATATGGGCAAACAAACCATCCTTAAAGGCACAGTTACTGGTAGCTGTCTGTGCAACCAAACCAGTGTGACCTATGCTGGGTACTTTTGTCTACCTGGAGTCAGCTGATTCTGTGGGTAATGCATTCAGACCTTGTGTAAAGCCAAGCGAGTGAGAGGGTGAGGCAGATTGGGGGGCGGGGGAAGAGGAGGATGATCATGGGGGTCACTGAATGGTTCATTCAACCTTGCAGGAATCGTCCCTTCCTACTCCAGAACTAGGAGAGGGACACGAGGAAGTGGAAAAAGCAGAGTTGCTTACTTGTAACAGTTGTTCTCACAGGACAGCAGGATGTTAGTCCTCACATATGGGTGACATCACAGGATGGAGCCCAATCACAGAACACTTTTGTCAAAGTTTCTAGAACTTTGACTGGCCCCTACTGGGCTTGCCCAGCATAGCACTAACCCTGCATCCAGCAGGGTTCCCCCTTTAGTCTCGTCTTAAAGTAAAAAGTAAGTGCGAAAAATAAAAATGTAAGCGAACCCAACTCCGCGGGATGGCCAGGTGCCTGGACTGATCCAGGTACATACAGGGAACACCTGTTACAGGTAAGCAACTCTGCTTTCTCACAGGACAAGCAGGATGGTACTCCTCACATATGGGTGAGTAGCGAGGATGCCCGAGCAATACACCAAATGCACCCAAAGACGTGCAACAGGCACAACAACAGGGGTGGAATTTGGTAAGGAGGGCATCCTGAAACCCTGGACGGGTTGGTGGAAGGATGTTGGGTAGTTAAACTGAAAACAAATTGCGAAGAAAAGACTGGCTAAAGATGGAATCTCGTCTGCTAGCCTTATCTAAGCAATAATGGGCTGCGAAGGTATGGAGAGAACTCCAGGTAGCAGCCTTACAAATATCAGCAAGCGGCACCGACCGGAGGTGCACCACTGATGTCGCCATGGCCCTGATAGAGTGTGCGTTCACACGGTCTTGCAGCGGAATGCCTGCTTACTGGTAGCAAAAAGAGATACAGTCTGCTAACCTGGAGGAGAGGGTCTGCTTTCCCACAGGATTTTATAATTTGATGGTGTCGAAAGAAACAAACAATTGAGTGGATTTCCTGTGGGCCGACGTGCAGTGTAGACAGAAGGCTAGGGCACGTTTGCAGTCCAGGGATTGCAGAGCCTGTTCTCCTGGGTTTGAATGGGGCCTGGGAAAAAAGGTAGGTAGGATGATGGATTGATTAATATGAAATTCCGATACTACCTTTGGTAAAAACGTAGGGTGAGTGCGGAGCACTATCCTATCATGCAGAATTTTAGTGTAAGGCAGGTAGGTAACTAAAGCCTGCAATTCACTAACTCTGCGAGCGGAGGTAATAGCGAGAAGAAAAACTACTTTCCAGGTGAGATAACAGAGATCACAAGAGTGGAGAGGCTCAAATGGAGGTTTCATGAGCCGCCCCAAAACTACGTTAAGGTCCCAAGCAGGGGTCGGAGGGCGCAGTGGAGGTTTTAAGTGGAGCAAGCCTCTCATGAAGCGTGTTACTAAGGGTTGTATTGAAATAGACACCCTTATGAAACGCGGCTACCGCGCTGACATGCACCCTGATGGAGGAAGTTTTCAGGCCCGACTCCGACAGGTGTCAGAGATAGTCCAGAAACTTCACCGTGGAACAGGTGAAAGGGTCTATGGACATGGAAGTGCACCAAACTGTAAACCTCTTCCATTTAGAATGATAAGACCTTCTTGTGGAAGGCTTTCGTGAAGCTACCAGGACTTGGGACACCGACTCTGAAAGGTTAAGAGGTTGGAGTATTAACCTTTCAACATCCAAGCAGTCAGAGATAGGGCCTGGAAGTTGGGGTGGCGAAGGCATCCGTCGTTCTGAGTTATCAGAAATGGATCCTTTGCAGAGGAATGTGCTGGCACACTGAGAGGTCCTGGAGGATTGGGAACCACACCTGGCATGGCCAGTGAGGGGCTATAAGAATCATGATGCCCTTGTCCCTCTGTAACTTCACGAGAGTCTTCGATATGAGTGGAAGTGGAGGGTACGCGTAGAGGAGACCGCTGGCCCACGAGAGGGTGAAAGCGTCCCTCGGTTGCGAGTGGTGGCTGCGAGTTAGAGAGCAGAAGTTTTCTACTTTGCAGTTGTGGACTGACGCAAAGAGGTCTATGTGAGGGTAACCTCAACGTTGGAATATTGTGTCCGCTACCGAGGGGTTGAGAGACCACTCGTGTGGATGAAACATGTGACTCAACTTGTCCGCCAACACGTTGTCCACGCCCGGCAAGTAGGAGGCTGTGAGGTACATCGAGTGGGAAAGGGCCCACGCCCATATCTGTGCAGCTTCCTGAAAGGGCCCACACCCATATCTGTGCAGCTTCCTGGGTAGGAGCCCATTCCCCCTTGCTTGTTGATGTACCACATCACCACCTGATTGCCAGTTTGAATCAGGATGATTTTGTTCGAAAGGCAATCCTGAAAAACCTTGAGGGCAAATCTGATTGCCCGAAGCTCCAGGAAATTTATCTGGTGTTTGGCTTCCTCTGGAGACCAGATTCCCTGGGACTGTAGGTTGCCGACATGAGCACCCCACCCTAGGTTGGAGGCGTCTGTCGTCAAGGTAATTTGAGGATCTGGAGCCTGAAATGGAAGGCCTTGAAGTAGATTGGAGTGTTTGTCTACCAGGTGAGCGACAGGCGGAGCTGTGTGGTAATGTGAACAATGTTGGACATTGGCTGACAAGTTGAACCCACTGGGATTTTAAGATCCACTGCATTACTCTCATGGCTAGGCGGGCCATCGGAGTGACATGCACCACGAACGCCAAGTTACCCAGCAGTATGAGGAAGTGACGAGCAGTTGAAGATTCTCAAGTCTGCAAATGATGCGCCAGAGAGGCCAGGGTGAAAGCACGATCCTGAGGGAGGAAGGCTTTCGCCTGTATAGTGTTTAGGTCGGCCCCTATAAAGGATAGGGTTTGAGATAGAACTATCTTGGATTTGGGATAATTGATTAGAAACCCTAGGGAGATCAGGGTATGGAGAGTGAGACGCAAGGATGCCAATGTGACTTGTTGAGTCGGAGCCCTTATCAACCAATCATCGAGATAAGGGTAGACATGGACACCCTGACTCCTGAGGAAGACTGCGACCACCATGAGGCACTTGATAAAGACTCGTGGAGTGGACGCTAGGCCAAATGGTAGTACACGGTACTGGAAGTGGCGAGGGCTGACCAGGAATTGCAAGAATTTGCGATGAGATTGAATAATTGAGATGTTGTTTATGCATCTTGGAGATCCAAAAAGCACAGCCAATCCCCTCTTTGTAGAAGAAGAAGTAGAGAGCCCAAGGTCACCATCCTGAACTTCTCCCTTTGTAGACATTTGTTTAGGGCGCGCATGTCCAGGATTGGATGAACCGCCACCTGACTTTTTTGGGATGAGGAAATACCAGGAATAGAATCCCTGCCCCTGTTGGGAGAGGGGTACTGGTTCTATTGCCCGGGACTGGAAGAGGGTTGAGACCTCCTGTTCTAGAAGGGGAGAGTGGTCGGACGATCCCCACGTCAGCTGAGGTGGGGAGTCCGCTGGCACAATCAGGAAATTGAGATGGTAACCTTGAGTGACTACCGCAAGCACCCACTGATCAGTGGTGACTGTGTGCCAGATGTTGGTGAAGTGGCACAATCGTCCACTGACCGGTACAGATGGAAGAGGAGGTTGGCATGTGCTCTCCAGGAAGGAGTCAAAACCCTGATGCTGGTTCCAGCTGAGGAGCTAGCTGGGACTTCTGAGGTCGGGATTGTCTGGACTGACCTTTTTGATAAGGCTTGGAAGGGCGACCTCGGGAAGCTAGAGGATAATACCTTCTTGACTTGTAGGCCGGCCGCTTAAGAGTCTCGCCTGAATGTTCTCTTGGAGGTGGACGAGAAATCAGCAGGCACTGAAGACAATTGACGCAGCGTTTCATGGTGGTCCTTTAGCTGCACCACAGTCTCCTGGATCTTGTCTCCGAAGAGATTATTACCAGCACAGGGCAGGTCAGCTAACCTGTCTTGTACCTCTGGTCTTAGGTCAGAGGATTTCAACCAGGCCCACCTTCTTGCACTAATCCCTGCTGCGGACACCCTAGAGGCAGTGTCAAATATGTCGTACGCAGCGCGGGCCTCATGCTTGCCCGCATCCAGGCCTTTTTGAGCCAGAGCATTTAGGTCATCCTGGAACTGGTCAGGTAAAGATTCAGAGAAATCCTGGATCTTCTTAAAAAGGTTTCTGTGATACTGGGTCATGTATAACTGGTTAGAAGCAATGCGAGATATAAGCACTGAGCCATGAAAGACCCGTATGCCAAAAGCATCCAGGGATTTTTGCTCCTTCCCTGGAGGTATGGAGGAATGAGGTTTGGAACGCCGTGCCTTTTTCTGGGCTGATTCCACAACCACATAGTGATGATCCAGTTGAGATCTTTGAAAACCAGGAGCTGACTGTACAAGATAGGTAGCATCTGTCTTAAGGCTGACAGGCGGAACAGAACCTGGGTGCTCCCAGTTCCTCTTTAGAAGATCAATTAGGATTTCATGAATAGGAATAGACATGATTTCCTTAGGAGCATCAAGAAAACTGGAGTACTTCCAGTGCCTTGAATCCTCTTCTGTCTGAAGCTGAAATGGAATTGTCTCAGACATTTCTTTAATGAAGTTAATAAAAGACAGATCCTCTGGAGGAGAATGCCTTCTCTCTTCAGGGGGAGAGGGCTCTGAGGGCAGATCATCTGTGTCCTTGGAAGAATCATATGTCCAAGGATCATAAGGTTGAACACCAGCTCCCTGAGGATCTTCAGAAGGAAGAAATGGCATTATTCCCGAAGGCCCAGGCCTGGGCATTGAAGGCATCGGAAGAGGCATCGATGGCATCGATGGAGGCACCGAAGGCATTGATGGTGGCACCGAAGAAACCAGCGACATCGATGGATGAGACGGTGGCAGAATTCCAGATGGCAGTATGGGCATCGGTGTTTCTTCACCGTCCGATGACAAAGGTATTAGCATCGAAGTAAGAGGGCATACCGGTGTCCTTGGTTCCAGCGGTGGAAAGGCACTGATCAACACATCGAGTTTACCCAATAGCGGTGCGAGCGCTGTGGGAATCAGATCGGTGACCAGCTCGGGCACCGGTACCAGCATCGATGGAGGCTGGAATCCTTGCAGTGCCTTACCGATGGCCTCTTGGATCATCCGATCCAATTCCTCATGGAAGCCTGGGATGTGTAACCCCGGTTCCGGAGTAGGAGGCAATAGAGGCATAGCCGGAGGGTCCACCCGTAAAAGTGGAATTGCGGCTCCCTGCACCGATGAAGGTGGGGTACGCCTTGGTGACCCAGTCACAGAGGAGGATGGGGCCTTCTCTGGACAGGATTTCTTTGTCGGTGGCTCTGTCGACACTGATGCCAAGGGCTTGCTTGGATCAGCGGTCTGAGCCTTCCAATGCCGGTGTCGATACTTTTCACGATGTTCTCCTCGGTCCTTCTCTTGAGGCGATGAGGAAGAAGTCGACACCTTCGGAGTAGTTGATGCCGGTCAGGCCACACCGGTGTCCTGCTGCTGACGAGAGGTCGATGGCACCGGCTCAGACGAAGTCGAAGCAGTCTATGGAGTCGGGGGTTTTGAATGAAAAAGAAACTCCATTTTTTCCAGTTGGGGTTTACAGCCCTTTGGCGTCATTTGGGCACATTTGGTGCAAGTTAGGGTATTGTGGGCGGACCCCAGGCACAATATACAAACTCTATGCAGGTCTGTGATGGACATTAACCAAGGACAATTGGGGCATCGACGAAAACCCGACGCCATGGCTTTGACAAAAATTTAGCCACGGTGCGGTCGATGGCCAGTAGGCCCTGAAGGGAAAGCTCGACGGGAATTGACCGCAACAAGGGTAAAACCTTACCTTTCGACCATGGAGTACAGATATTGAGAGGGGGACCCCTATGGGGTACAATTTTTAAAAAATTTCTAAAGAAGTTCCGCGAGGAAAATTCCTGTCAGGGATCTCTAGAGAGCTCCTTGACCCACGTGGCTACTGCTGCGCAGAAAAAAAGAGACTGAAGGGGGACCCCTGCTGGATGCAGTGTTAGTGCTATGCTGCTCATGCCCAGTAGGTGCCAGTCAAAGTTCTAGAAACTTTGACAAAAGTGTTCCATGATTGGGCTCCATCCTGTGATGTCACCCATATGTGAGGACTACCATCCTGCTTGTCCTGTGAGAAAAATGGGATAAACTAATGGAGGGGAGAACGAAAACTAGAGTCACAAAAACAGGCTTTCAACACTCCCGTTTTCACAACTTACTTCTCGATAGTGTCCCACATGAGTTTCTTCATTTGCAAATTTTCGACGGTCAGTGCCACAGCTCGCCTTACTACCTAGGAAGAAGGGATATAGAAGAGAAGGAAGAGCAAAAAGGGGGAAGGATGCGTGCATGATGGAAAGAAGAAAGGGTGAAGCAAAAGGAGATTGGATTACTTGCCTTATCTGAGTGCAAGGCAAATTGTAAAGGTAGTTCCTTGGGCAGAGAACTACCTTTACAATTTGGAACATAAAAAAACAATTTGGAACATAAAAAAACAATTTGGAACATAAAAAAACTTTTTTCATCTATAGTAACCAGTGACGTTATGCATTGCCTCTACAGAGCTAAAGGAAAATTGGTTTTTACCTGCTAATTTTCATTCCTGTAGTACCACAGATCTGTCCAAACTCCTGGGTTTATGCCTACCTTCCAGCAGATGGAGACAGAGAAAGTTTAACTGACACTGCCATATAGCCTAGTGTACTGCAGTTCCTCAGTATTGACCTGTACCAAAGCCAAGATAGTATAATAAAACAGCATTTTCAGTTTTGGGCCCTCCCATTTAGATTAGCCACAGTGTCCCAAACCTTCACAAAGGTGATGGTGGTGGTGGCAGCAGCTTTGGGGCGAGAGGGGATTCTAGTACATCCCTATCTTGATGATTAGCTATTCGGGCAAAGACAGAGGAGGACTGTGTTCGGTCAATTCAGCAAGTCATGAACACATTGAGTTCACTGGGTTGGGTGATAAATGTGGTGAAGAGTCATTTAGTTTTGACCAAGTCATTGGAGTATCCAATACCCAGAAAAGCAGGTGTTCTTGGCTGCGGACAAAGTGTCGACGTTACAGGTGCAAGTAACGCTTTTGCTATGTCGGTCGGTACCGACAGTCTGGGACTATTTGCAGGTCCTAGGTTCCATGGCCTTAACATTGGATTTGGTTCCACGGGCTTTTGCGCACATGAGACCTTTACAGAAGGTACTATTGCCCAGGTGGAATCCGCTGTCAGAAGAGTATCATCTCCCCTTACCTCTTTTGGGAGAGTACAGGTCTAGTCTCTCAGGGTGGCTGTCGTGTCACAATTTGGAAAAGGGATTGGATGTAGAGACTCCAGACTGGGTGGTGGTGACCACAGACATCAGTCTTAAGGGCTGGGGGGGGTGGTGTGTCTGGGGCAATCTGCCCAAGGTCTTTGGTCAGCAGTGGAGACATCATGGTCTATCAATTGCCTGGAGACATGGGCGGCTCGCCTGGCTCTGGAGGCCTTCCTGCCCTGGATCAGGGGTTGGATGGTTTGAGTGTTCTCCGACAATGCGATGACTGTAGCATACATCAATTGTCAGGGAGGAACAAAGAGCCATGCTGTGGCTCTGGAGGCTCAGCAGTTGTTTGCTTGGGTGGAGCGTCACCTCCAAGGAATAGCAGCCTCTCATGTCGCCGGAGTAGACAATGTTCAGGTGGACTTCCTCATATGGTAGTATCTGGATTCGGGGGAATGGGAGCTGTCCCTAGAAGCCTGGGATCACAATTGCACCCGATGGAAAGTTCCTCAGTTAGAGCTCATGGCAACGGTTGCCATGACGTCGAGGTTTTTTAGTTGCAGGAGAGAGGCCGGTATGGTAGGTCTGGATGCCCTAGTGTGCCCTTGGCCGACGGGAATCCTTCGTTATGTGTTTCCTCCTTGGCCGCTAGTCAGTTGAGTGCTCCAGTGCATACAGTCTCATCCGGAGACAGTGGTGCTGGTGGTGCAAGAGTGGCTGTGGCGACCATGGTTCACGGACCTGGTCTCTCTTGCCATAGAAGGTCCTTTCAGGTTGGCCCACCTGCCAAGATTGCTCTGGCAGGATCCCATATTTTTGGACAGGGAGGATCACTTTTGTCCCATGCTTGGCTTTTGAGAGGGAGTGGTTGCGTCTAAAAGGTTATTCGGAGTCGGTTATTTCTACAATTCTACAAGTTAGGAGACCCTCTACGTCCATGGCTTATGTTAGGGTCTGGAAGAAGTTTGAGGCATGGTGTCTGCAACAACGTCTGGATCCATAATCAGTGGATGGGTCTCAGATCCTAGCCTTTTTACAGCAGGGGCTCGCTAAGGGTCTAACGTATAGCTTGCTTCGAGTTCAAATGTCCACCTTGGGGGCTTGTAGGGGCAGGTTTCGGGGGAGATCGTTAGCCTCTTATTCAGATGTAATTCGATTTTTAAAGGAGGTTAATCATTTGTGTCCTCCAGTCCGAAAGTTATGTCCAGATTGGAACCTTAACTTAGTTCTGTGAGTACTATGTGAAGCTCCTTTTGAGCCACTAAGAAGGGCAACATTGAAGGACTTAACTCTGAAGGCAGTGTTTCTCGTGGCCATTTGTTTGGTCAGGTAATTTCGGAATTGCAAGCCCTGTCTTGCAGGGATCCATTTTTGTGCATTTCTGATAGTGGAGTGACATTGCCTACAGTTCCCTCCTTTTTACCGAAGATAGTATCCTCTTTTCATGTTAATCAGGCGATTGAGCTACCAGCTTTCCCAGACTGGTCTAAGGATTCCCCTCAGGATAGGGATCTACATTTTCTGGATGTGCGGAGGGTGCTGTTGCGGAATCTGAAAGTCACTAATACTTTTCACCATTCAGATCACCTTTTTGTGTAATTTGGTGGCACAAAGAAAGGGGATAAAGCCTTCTTATGGCCTGGATTGGCCACTGTTGGAAACAGGATGCTGGGCTTGAAGGACCCTTGGTCTGACCCAGTATGGCATGACAATTTCCCATTGGCTGAAGGAGACCATTTGCTTGGCCTATATTTGTAAGGGTTGAGAAGTTCCAAGTGGTCTGAAGGCTCATTCTACGAGAGCGCAGGCGACTTTCTGGGCACAGTGTCAATTGTTGTCGCCCCAGGAGATATGTAGGGCTGCAGTGTGGTCCTCACTGCATACTTTCACCAGACACTACCGTTTGGATGTGCGGGCGCAAGAAGACGCATCTTTTGGTGAGAGTATTCTCTGTGTGAGTCTTTTGGGTTCCCACCCAGTTTGTGTGCTTAGGTCTGAACTGATATGGGTATGAACAGGAAAGGAAAATTGGTTCTTACCTGCTAATTTTCATTCCTGTAATACCACAGATCAGTCCAGAGACCCACCAAATCAATGCCAAAAGAGAGAAACCATTTTTTCAGATAAGATCCTTTTCAGTGTAAATAAGTTGAGTTGTTTTTTTTAATCAGACTGTTATTTTTGGTCACTGGACGTGTCAGTGGCTCCAGTCCAGAGGATTCCAACCCCAGGTTTCCTTTTATCTGGCTTGGGTACAGGTCAATACTAATGGACTGCAGGTGGCACTTGCGGTTATGTAGCAGTGCCTGAAAAGTTTTCATTCTCTGCCTCCATCTGCTGGTAGGGATGCAAAAGCCACTTGTCTGGACTGATCTGTGGTATTTCAGGAACGAAAATAGCAGGTAAGAACCAATTTTCCTTTATATGTTCCTGATCATCTAAAAGTTGCACTACAGTATATAAACCCAACCTAGACCATGCATCTTGGAAATCCTTATTACCCTTAATAGGTAGGAAAGGGAAATATTTGTCAATTCTTACCTTAAAACTAGAATTAGAAAAGAAATTAGGGTAATAGCAGGCAGCATCAGTTTCAAAAACAAAATTTAAAAGATAAAATTCATTACAGAGAAAAAGTAAAAACCCTTTCAAATTATGTAATCAATGCTGCCATAAAATGTTGATAAAACACTAGCGTGATCTGTGTCTCAGATGCCTTGGACCGGATAATGATACAAAAAATTGTAGCTCTACGGGAATATGTATCCCCGAGCGCAATCATATAGAGATTTGAAACTCATATATGAGTTGATAAAATTAGCAAAGAAAAGAACAGAGATAAAAAAAGAGAAAGCTCTTCTTCTCCAGAAAATTCATCATACAAGAAGGGGTAGATTTTCAAAGGGATACGCGCGTACCCCCCGAAAACCTACCCCAAACCCCCCCTGTGAGCGCCGAGCCTATTTTGCATAGGCTCGTCGGCACGCGCAAGGCCCGGGACGAGCGTACGTCCCAGGGCTTGCATGGAGAGGCATGCCGGGGGCGTGGCGGATGGGCGTGGCAGTCGTGATGCTGCGTTTCGGGGGTGTGGTGCGGGTGACGCGACATCTCGGGGGTGGCGCCGCGGGCGTGGTTTCGGCCCGGGGGCATTCCGGGGGCGTGGCCGTGCCCTCCGGAACAGCCCCCGGGTCGGGTGATGGCGCACCAGCAGTCCGCTGGCGCGCGCAGATTTACGTCTGCCTCTGGCAGGCGTAAATCTGACGATAAAGGTAGGGGGGGGTTTAGATAGGGCCGGGGGGGTGGGTTAGGTAGGGGAAGGGAGGGGAAGGTGAGGGGAGGGCGAAAGAAAGTTCCCTCTGAGGCCGCTCCGATTTCGGAGCGGCCTCGGAGGGAACGGAGGCAGGCTGTGCGGCTCGGCGCTCGCAGGCTGCCCAAAATCAGCAGCCTTGCGCGTGCCGATCCTGGATTTTAATGGATACGCGCGTATCTATTGAAATCCTGTGTACTCTTGTTCGCACCTGGTGCACGAACAAAAGTACGCGCTCGCACAAAATTATAAAATCTACCCCGAAGTATCATAAGTCGCATGTGTTGAAAAGCGCAGTTGCTTACCTGAGGTGTTCTCCTAGGACAGCAGGATGTTAGTCTTCACATGAGGGTGACATCATCCGATGGAGCCCGGCATGGAAAACTTTTGTCAAAGTTTCTAGAAGCTTTGACTAGCAGACTGAGCATGACCAGCCTGCTACTATTCGCGCATCCACGCGAGGTTCCCCTTCAGTCTTGTAACACAGCAAATACGAGCAAAACATAAAACAACAAACCGAAAGTGAACCCAACATCGTAGGGAAGGGGGCGGGATTGCTGAGGACTAACATCCTGCTGTCCTAGGAGAACACCTGTTACAGGTAAGCAACTGTGCTTTCTTCTAGGACAAGCAGGATGGTAGTCCTCACATGTGGGTGAATACAAAGCTCCAGACTGCCCCACTGAACCGGGGAGACAACCAGCGGCCGAACAAGGTGCCAATGGGCACAACACAACTACGGCACTGTATGTAGACAGGGGGAGGCTGTCTGGGTCCCACAAGAGGCTCGAATCGAGTTGGGTTCAAGTCTGGAACAGGTTGCGCAGGTCGGACTGAGCAAAGGCACTGTCTTGATGGCCATCCCTGTCTAAGCAGTAATGAGCCACAAAGGTGTGAAGAGAACTCCAGGTTGCGGCCCGACAAATCTCAATGATGAGGACTGCATGCAGATTAGCCACATATGTTGCCATAGTCCGCACAGAGTGAGCTTTAACTCTGCTGGCTAGCTAAAGGTCTGCCTGCGTGTAGCAGAAGACGATGCAATCTGCCAGCCAATTGGACAAGGTCTGCTTACCCACCGGCACCCCCAACCTATTGGGGTCAAAAGACACAAATAGTTGGGTGGACTGCCTGTGGCTAGCCGTGCGGTCCAGGTAGACCGCCAAAGCCCTTTTACAGTCCAGGGTGTGAAGGGCCTGTTCCCCTGGGTGGTAATGAGGCCTCGGAAAAATGATGGACTGATTGAGGTGGAAATCAGTCACGACCTTGGGCAGAAACTTAGGATGTGTATGCAAGACCACACGATCATGAAAGAACTTCATGTACAGTGCGTACGTAACTAGAGCCTGAAGCTCACTGACTCTATGAGCTGAAGTGATTGCCACCAGGAATATGACTTTCCAGGTTGCAGGACTGCAGCAGCTCAAAAGGAGGCCGCATGAGTCTTGCCAGGACAAAGATGAGGTCTCAGGACACAACCGGAGGCTGAAGAGGGGGCTTCAACTGGAAGAGACCCCGCATGAAACGGCCCACTAAGGGCTGGACCGAAACAGGCGTGCCAGCGAAACTTCGATGATACTCGCTGACAGCGCTGAGGTGCACTCTGACGGAACTGGAGCCCAGACTCGGACAGGTGCCACAGGTAGTCCAGCAGCTGGGGAAGGGGGCATGTGAAAGGGTCTAATCCATGACCCCCGCACCAAATGGAAAAACGTTTCCACTTTGAGCTGTAGGTCTTCCTGGTCGAAGGTTTCTGGGACTCCAAAAGGACCCGGGAAACACAATCTGAGAGCTGCAATGGCTGGAAGACTACATGCTCAACATCCAAGCTGTGAGGGCCAGTGCCCAGAGGTTCGGATGGTGCAGGGAGCCCTGATTCTGCAATATAAGGTCGGGCGCCGTCCCCAGCTGGATGGGCACCCACACTGACAGGTCCTGCAGGAGAGGGAACTAGACTTGCCGAGGCCAAGAAGGTGCCACGAGTATCATGGTCCCCCTGTCTTGCTGAAACTTCAACAGAGTCTTCGAGAGGAGCTGTAGAGGGGGGTACACATAGAGGAGGCTTGTCCCTCAGTGAAGGGAGAAGGCATCGCAGATCGGGTGGTTGTTCCCCACTATTAGGGAGCAGAACCTGCTCACCTTGTGGTTGTGAGGGGAGGCAAACAGGTCCACATCCGACATACCTCATCGGCGGAACAGCTCAGCCGCTACCGCTGGGTTGAGGGACCACTTATGTGGTTGGAAGGACCAGTTTAGGTGGTCCACCAGCACATTGAGGTGACCTGGCAGGTAGGTCGCCTACAGGGACATCCCTTGAGACAGAGCCCAGTTCCACATTTGCACTGCTTCTTAGCACAGGAGGAACAAGCCTGTGCCACCCTGTTTGCTGATGTGCCGCATTGCAACCTGGTTGTCTGTCCGGATCAGAACTTCCTTGGATGACAACTGATCTCTGAATGCCCAAAAGGCATACTGTATTGCCTGAAGCTCCAGAAAGTTTATCTCTCAGCGAGCTTTGGCTGCGGTCCAGAGGCCCTGTGTGTGGAGGCCGTTTGTGTGGGCTCCCCATCCCTGGGGGGAAGCATTGGTGGTAAGAGTCACCTGGGGTGGAGTGGGCTGCAAGGGAAGTGTTGCGCAGGAGGTGGACCCTTGGGTCGAGGTGGGGTTGACTCTACCTGTAGGAAGGATCCTACGGGTCCCCACCATCAGCAGACGGAGTGGTCTGACTAACGGAGGCCGACTGGAGCTTTGCCAATACCAGCCCTCGTTCCCCGCGGGTTGAGCCTTTGGGTACCGGGGCCGGCTGGACTTAGGTGGGCCTCCGTATGCTGTCGTCAGTGGAAGGATGGAGAGGTCAGCCCAGACGCAGCAACAGCAGAACTGGAAAGTCTGTACTGGACAAGGCGGAGTCCCGGAGACCCGGGCGCCAAAAGAATCAGAGTCAGACAGGGGGCCCCCGAGCAAGAACAGGCCGAAGCCTGAAAAGGCCAAATCCAGGACGTAGACAGCAGAGGTGTCGTAGAGCAAGCTGGAGTCAGGGCCGCTGGCAATCAAGGAGCGGTGGTAGGGCAAGGCTGAGGTCTGGATTAGGAGATGATCTGTAGCATAGTCAGGCAAAGCAGAGGTCAGATCCAGGAGAAGATCAATGGCTTGGTCAGGCAAAGCGGAGGTTGGGTCCAGGAGAAGATCAATGGCGTGGTCAGGCAAAGCGGGGGTCGGGTCCAGGAGAAGATCAATGTTGTGGTCAGGCAAAGCAGAGGTCGTGTCCAGAAGAAGATCAGTCCATAAGGGAAGTTAGATAGCAGGAACTCAGGAATGGAGAAGACAACCAGGAACAGGAACTCGAAGGGAACAGGAACGCGATGAAATCACCAGGAGACAACAAAGTACACGACCAGCATGGAGACCTGTTGCAAAGGCGACTTGCAGGAACTGAGCCCAGCCTTATATACCAGAGCTTCAGTGACGTCATCATCCGGGGGCCACGGCCAAATTCCCGCTGTGGGCCCTCTAAAACCAAGAGTGATGCGTGCGCCTAGGGAGGGGAGCGGTGCTGAACGACGACGCCTCTCCACGGGCCATGCGGAGAGGCCCGTCGCAGAGCACAGGAGCTTGTCGCAGTAGCTGGAGCACCAGGGTTGGCCCAAGAATGGAGCCAGGGGCCCACCGCCAAAAGGGACGTGGAACCAGACGCTGGATTCAGCAACGGAAAGTGAGAGGGATGGACCATGGGCCTGCCGTGGCCGGCACACACAACAGGAAGTCTTCCCACAAGGCCAGAGACAATCTTAGAGGGTCCGTTACAGTGACCGGAGCCTCTAGATCCTGAGATGTCTGCCACCACTGGGACTGCAAGGCCCATTGGGGGCTTCTCATGCAGAGACAGGCTAAAGGAGTCATATGGACGGAGGCTGCCATATGGCCCAGTAGGTGGAGCAGAAAGCGGGCTGGCACCCTCAGGCTGTCGTGGATGAGGGTAGCCAGCGAGACGAGGGCGATCGCCCGGTCCCTGGGCAGAAAAGCTTTCGCTTGTGGTATGTCCAGCCTGGTGCTGATGAAGTCCAGCTGAGGGGACGGATAGAGGGGCAACTTGGGGAAGTTTATAACAAACCCCACTGTCTACAGGCTCTGCACCATCAAGGCCAGAGCTTGCAAGGTTTCAGAGCAAGAGTCGTTCCTGACTAGCCAGTCGTCCAGGTATGGAAACACATGGACCGAGCGACGCCTGAGGTAGGCAGCCACCACTGCTAAGCATTTGGTGAAGATGTGGGGGGGGGGGGGGGGGGGGGCGCTGGCGATGCTAGCCCGAAGGGCAGCACTTTGTACTGGTAATGTACACTCCCAACCAGAAGCGGAGGTACTTCCGGTGGCTGTGGACAATCGCAATGTATGCATATGCCTCCTTGAGATCGAGGGAGCAAAGCTAGTCTCCTCTTCAAAGGAACAGGATCAGTATGCTCAGAGAGACAATCCTGAACTTTTCTCTTACGAGAAACTTGTTCAATGCCCTAGAAAGACTAGGGGGCACTCCATGAAGTTAGCATGTGGCACATTTAAAACTAATCGGAGAAAGTTCTTCTTCACTCAACACACAATTATACTCTGGAATTTGTTGCCAGAGAATGTGGTTAGTGCAGTTAGTGTAGCTGTGTTTAAAAAAGGATTGGATACGTTCTTGGAGGAGAAGTCCATTATCTGCTATTAATTAAGTTGACTTAGAAAATAGCCACTGCTATTACTAGCAACGGTAACATGAAATAGACTTAGTTTTTGGGTACTTGCCAGGTTCTTATGGCCTGGATTGGCCACTGTTGGAAACAGGATGCTGGGCTTGATGGACCCTTGGTCTGACCCAGTATGGCATATTCTTATGTTCTTATGCCCTGAGGTTGAGAATGGGGTGCAAGCCACCATTCCTTTTCGGAATGAGGAAATACCTCAAATAGAAACCTTGGCCCTGCTGATGGCAAGGGACCGGTTCCACCACGCCCACTGCAAGGAGGGTAGGAGGGTGGAGAGATCCGTTAGAAGGATGACCAAATGGGCGGATGAACCCCATGATGGACATGAGGGATAGGTTTCTGGGAGCCGGCTGAAGTGTAGATGGTATCCCTGACAAATGATGGAGAGGACCCAGCGGTCTGATGTTATCTCTTCCCAGTGACAGGCGAAGCTGAGGAGCCTGCCGCTGACTGGGGGATCTGACGTCAGGGGTACGGTCAGCTGATTTATGGTCCCTTGCCGCCAGTCAAAAGCCAGTGACCAGGGCTTGCTGGGGGGGGGGGGGGGCAGTTGGGGTCTAGAGGCCCGCTGTTGGCGGGGTGACCCCTGGAACCAATGCGAGGTGGACGAGTCTGAGTGGCTAGAGGATATTTTCTCTGCCGATAAAAGGGTTTTCGAGAACCTTGCCTGGAGAATTTCCTGGCCGAGGACAGTCCTTCCAAGGCATTAGCGGACAGCTGCTGAAGGGTATCATGATGGTCCTTCAGTTGCGTCACCACATCCTGGACCTTATTCCCGAACCTGTGCAGGGGAGGTCGGCAAGCCTGGCAGCTTGCCTGTCTGTCAGAACCCAGAGCCAAGCCATTCTTCTGGTGCCAATGGCCATGGCGGCTAAGCGGGCTGCTATCTTGAAAACATCATACGTGGAACGCACCTCATGTTTTCCCACCTCCCGATGCAGCGAGAGAATGGCGGAAAGAGCTTCCTGCTGTTGCTGGGGAAGACCCTCTGTGAAATCTTGGACTCATTTCCAAAGATTGTGGTTGTACTGGGTCATTTAAAGTTGGTAGGCGGCAATGCAGGCAACCAGCATGGCGCCTTGGAAGATTTTCCTTCCCAGGGCATCCAGCTACCTATGCTCGCATCATGGAGAATTGGAGACATAGGTACGGGAGCGCCGGGCCTTTTTTAAGGCAGACTCCACGACCACCAACTGGTGGGGGAGCTGTCTCCTATCAAATCCCACAGCCTGTTGCACCAAGTAGGTGGCATTGGCCTTCCTGTTAACGGGGGAGATAGAAATGGGATTCTCCCACATGCGGAGGAAGAGTTCTTTGAAAATATCATGGATCGGAACCACCACGATTTCCTTGGGAGCGTCGATGAACTGGAGAACTTCCAGCATCTTATGACGCACATCCTTCTCAGTAAGGAGCTGAAAGGGAATGGCCTCAGCCATAGCCCTGTCAAACCCCGCGAAAGACAGGTCCTCGGGTGGTGACCGGTGCCGCTCCTCCAGAGGGGAGGGCTACGAAAGGGGGTTGTCGGAGTAGTCCGAGGACGAGTCTGTGGAATTGCCACCCCAGGGGTCAGAGGGTCCTTCCTCCTCACTGGGACCAGCATGTCGTGGGCGAGGTCCGTGAGGGGCATCAGCCCTGGCTTCCGAAGGCTTCGGAGGCCTCGAGGTCACAGGCAGCATCGATGGTTCCCCCGGCATGGAGGGAATCAGAGGCCGCGACAAGCCGGAGAGATCCGGCAAACGCTCGGGAACCGTGGGTGAGAGAACATGGTACTGGCCGTATCTTCTTCCTCGGAGGACCCGAGAATTGGGATCGTTCCAGTGGAGGGCATCGGTGGCAGATGGGGCATCGAAGGCCCCTTGGGTACTGACTGCATCGGTAGGATGCCAGCAGGACATCTAGACGCTCCAGCAGTGGTGCCAGCATTGATGGTGGAGGCTTGGGCACTGGTATGGGGGCCAGTGGCACCAGCAGTTCAACGCTTTGCAGTGCTTTGAGCACCGCCGACTGCACCCTGTGGTCCAACTTCTCCTGAAAGTCCGGGGTGGCCAAAACTGAGGGAGGGGGACAAGGCATCACTGGATCTTCCTCAGGTGTCCGAGGTGGCATGGCGCCCTGCACCGGGGTCGGTGGGGAACACCTCAGGCTACTGGGAACACCGGAGGATGGGGCCTCCGATGGCGGTGCTGCTTCGATGGCAGCCTGGCAGCTGCCAATGCCACTCCGGAACTGTGCACCAACGGTGACCGGTGTCAATGCTTGTGGGATTGTTTCCGGTGCTCGGCCTGATCTTTCCCCGGCACTGAGGAAGCCGATGATCCCGATGTCCGGGAGAATGGGGAGATCATCAAGGATCGATCCCCCTCTCCCCGACCCTTGGAGGGAGTAGCTATAGGGACCGCAAGGGGAAGCGTGTTGGATGGCTCCCCATGATCTCTTGGTGTCGAAGAGACTGATGCAGGGGTCCCAAAACGTTTCTCCATTTTATTGAGGCTCGCCAGATACCCTTTGGGTGTCATCTAGTCGCACAGACAACACCCCCAGACGTCATGCAAGGCCCCCAGAGGATGCAAACCTCGTAAGGATCCGTGATGGACATGGTTCACAGGCCCTAGGGGCACTGACGAAAACTGGTCGACGCCATGAAAAAACACCCGGCACGCGGTTGATGACCGACGGACACTGTGAGGTGAGGAGTCGAGAATCTACCACAAAGCTGGAAAAAATGGCAGAAAAAGAACTACCGTACCAAGGCGGCCCCGACCGCGAAGGGGTACCCGACGAGGAATTGACAAAATAGCTTGAGAATATCAAGGAAAAGTGGAAAAAAGAGAAGCTCCATGGACCCGCGAGGCAACTGCACTGCGGAAAAGAAGAGACTGAAGGGGGACCTCTCATGGACAGTAGCAGGCTGGCATGCTCAGTCTGCTGGTCAAAGTTTCTAGAAACTTTGACAAAAGTTTTCTGTGCCGGGCTCCATCGGATGATGTCACCCACATGTGAGGACTACCATCCTGCTTGTCCTAGGAGAACAAAAAATAAAAATAAAACCAACAGAACATTAGTAAACAGCACTGAAGTGTCATCTACGCATTATGCAGGACCAAAAGAGATTATAATGCTGACAGAACAGCACTGCATAAGAGGCACCATGCACATCACCACAAAGAAACAGAATCAAAAAGGATAAAATAAAAAAATATCTGGATGTCCAACATTCAAGAGCAAGTAGTTTACGTTCTCCTCCAAGACTTGAACTGGAGGTCCATGCACCTGATGATTGGATGCAACTTACCTATACCACCTGTTCCAGAGTGCTACTCTTTCATGCAAAATATATAGTCAAATTTTGTGGCAACTTATATGGCCAAAAGACCAAATGAGAAAAAGCAAACTAAACATAATCATTCTCAGGAAAATTCATCAATAAGCGAAGGAAAGGAAAAGGTTTACCACAAGGAACCATTAAAAGAGCTCCAGAGTTTACAAGATATAGAAAAAATTCAGAAGACTCAGTGAACTCCATAGAATCAACGGAGGTTTTGGATATACCATTGCCACCCAATATTCCTTCAGGTCCATCTCCAAAGCCAGTGGGGAGAGATTATACAAAACACTTGACAAGATCCGTAAATGAATGCTTCAAGAGCGCCATCTATAGTCCTATCAACAAGACGACTGGCATGGCTGAAGGCATTGGGACTCAGAGAGGACGTACGTGGAAAGCTAGCTGACATGCCTTGCACAGGCGACGACCTATCTGGAGACAGAATGAAAGAAGCAGCAGAACACCTAAAAGAGCAGAATATGGCTCTTCAATCCTTGACTTCACCTCAAATGAACCAGCTGTGGTGCCACCAACTTGTCTTCCAATATTTCCAGACCTTCTGACTCAGCAGCAGGAATTCTTTGCAGCTCCTAATCTGCCATCCCTAGCTTTAACAGCATGGAAACTAAAGGATAAATAATAAGTAATCTGCAAATTCCACAAGAAGTAAAGCAGGTTTTATTAATGGCAAGGAGAATGGCAACTAGAAAATCATATAATTGTATATGGAAAAGATTTTCAAGTTGGTGTACCAGCCATGGAAATGATCCTTTCACTTGCTCTGCTGAGAGCTTCTATGTTATCACCTGCATTTATCAGACTCAGGTTTAAAAACAAATTTGGTGAGAGTACATTTGAGTGCAATATCTGCATAATCACCAACTTGTTTCTCGCAAAATCCATTAATAACAAGATTCATTAAAGGCTTTTATAAAGTGAAACCTCCAATAAAAACACCATCGCTTCATCAGGATTTAAATATAGTGCTGGGGCAGTCGATGGAAGCTCCATTTGAACCTCTAGCAACAACAGACATGATATTTGTTACCTGGAAAGTACTATTTTTAATTGCAATAACTGTAGTGAGGAGAGTAAGTGAATTACAAGCCTTGGTTGTCTACTCACCTTATACTTAAATATTAAAAAACAAGGTTGTACTTAGGACCCCCTCAAGATTTCCACCTAAAGTGGTATCACAATTCCATATTAACAAACCATATTATTTTCTTTCACAAACCACATCTGAAACCAGAAGAGCAAGCTCTGCACACATTAGACTGCAGGAGAGCACTCTTATTCCACTTTGAAAGAACAAAAGCCAAACCGAAAATCCACACAATTTTTCTTATCAGTTAATATCAGTAAGAAGGGAAATCCAGTGGAAAAAATAAACTTGATCAAGGCAGCTAATACAGTGCATATCTCACAAACACATGAAACAGAAGCTCCCACAATTGGACAAAGCCCATCACATACGAGCAATGGCCGCTTCGACAGTGTTCACTAATTACGCATCTATACAGGACAGCTAAAAAGCAGCAACATGGACCATGTTACATACATTTACAAACTGTTACTGTCTGAATAAAGAAGCAAACACTTGACAGTAGTTTTGGACAAGAAGTATTGAGAAATGTGTTAAGCTACAAAACAATACAAGAAAGGGAAAGAAAAACAGGTTGCAGGAGATCGGAAAGAACTTAAAACATTCACCTACAACCCTCAGCTAAGGAGTCCCCGGATGTGTTGCTGTATTGTCCAGCTTGTCCATGGTGAAAGCATTACCTGTGTCAGGTGTTCTCTGTGGACAGTAGGACAAACAGCCACACAAGCCCACCCTCTTCCATGGTAGGTTGAGAGTAGCTAGGTACTAGACTGAGGTAGAGCAAGTGGCGGCGAACCCACGAAGAGGACTTTGGATGCTCAGGAAAGTTCTAGTATCTTTCAGAGAGCGGTATCCGTTTTGACACCGTCAAATGACATCACCCAGAGATGTATGGCTGTTTGTCCTGCTGTCCATGGAGAACACCTGTTACAGGTAAGCAGCTTTGCTTTTGTTGCCATCTTGCCGTTCTCACCAGTAATGGATCCTTGTACAGCTTCTCCCTTAGCAAATCAAACACTTTCCCCTCCAGGCCTTCTTGTTTTATTTGCTGCAAGCCAATGATGACCAGAAAATAGGAGGCTTCAATTCGATGCTGCAGGGACACAGAAGAGAAGCAACAGTCTGGTTAGAGCTCTTTGGAACAGCACGGAATACAGGGCATGCCCCAACCAGAGGAAAGGACGTTTTCAGAACATTTCCACATATCTCGATGCAAAGTGAACACAATTCCAACATTTCAGGGCACTGAATCCAACTTCTTCAGGGGAGAACAACTTGTAGGCATCTTGACCGCTATCCAGTGCCTCACCTTGCACTTCGTTTGATGTGCATCTGCCTCCTTGACAGAGTAAATGGTGTTTTTTATTAGAACCCCACGACCACCCCATTCTCACCATTGACAGTCCAGAGCACCTCCTCTGCTACTTTACCTTAAACACTTCAGACTGGGAGATTTGGTCTAGGGTTCCCTGGATAGCAGCAGCATCGTGGACTTGTATACACATCACCAGGGTCCTGACAGCCTGCAGAACAGAGACATGGGGAGTTAGCGCTCATGAAAGTGACAGAGAAATAGCAACAGGGTGACCAGAGCTGACAGACACCAGTTTTTTGGGTGGGTTTTTGTCAGGACTGGTTGATCCAGTCCTGCTTTTACTCCATTCTATGTAAGGAGTTGTAGTTCTGCTTTGCTTAAGGAAATCAGAACTTCAGGTCCCTTCATGCAATAGGGTAAAACCAGAGCTGAGTCAACCTGTCCTGGAAAAGTGGAGCCTGCTGGCAACCCTAGAGCCCCTGGAAAGCTATGGGAGTATTCCGCGGACATGCACTTATTTGCATCACTCTTGACTTTATGCAGTCATGCTTCCCTACCCACTTGTATCTGCCTCTCCCCACCCTCCCCCATTCAGTCATGCATGTCGCTGTACAAGTGAGTGTCTCAGGAAGATGTGCATTAGTCAGACCCAAGCTGGAAATTCACCTTCATTCTCTTCTTTAGATTCTTATGACTCAGATAGCTCCGGAGGATGGAAAGAGCAGACTTATTGCGAGCTTCCAGGTGAGCGAGGCAGATGGCCGCCTCGAGGGAAATGTTGTCCAGGTGGCCTCTTGTGGTCACCAGTTGCACCAGGGCACGGGTTAGGCCATGCAGGTCCTCCAGTGAATCACCCTGGGAATGATGGTGCATTAAAGCATAAATGTCTGCTGGGGCACGGTGGAAAGCAAGCGTGTGCATGTGTGCACATGTGCACACCTGACTTCTCTTACAGAAGTTACCTGAGCTCTCGGAGCTTGACACCGCTTTTGCAATGTGATTTTCAAGGTGGTCAGAATGTCCATCAGCAGCTCCTCGGAACCTCTCCTCAGGTAACCCACCAGTTCCTTCACCACAGCAGCCTGCAGACAACCTGCCCCCAACACAAGAGGAGACGGCATCATGGCCACGGAAGGTGAGCACGGTCAATCACAGAGTAACGCCTGTCCTGCTATCTGGGAGCAGGGCACCAGTGTGGGCAGGTGGGTCAAAAAGAGTGAAGGGTCCGAAATCAGACCTATCGGCCCCTCACAGGCCGCACTTCACAAGCTGAAAGTATTTGTGTGTTTAGCAGATGGTGGACAGCGGAGTGGTGGGGTCATTTTTAAATTACGAGTTACATGCTCTTTAACTTTGCATAAATAGCAGTAAGGGTTGTAACTGAAACAGACATTTTTCAATGTTTTTAAGATTATAAACTTGTTAACATTTAATGCTTCTGCTATTATATCACAAGGAGCTTTCTTTGCTGGGATTAACAGCTCAAGACATTTTTCACTCTTTCAGAGGGCTGGCCCTGTTTTTCTGTTCTAGCAAAAATGAACAGAAAATTAACTAGTTGGAATTAGACTGACATCCAATTGAATCCCGTGATCTACCAATATGATACTTTATAAAATACAAATTTTATTTAAGAAAATCTTTTTTTGATTTTACACAATTTTTTAAAAAACTTTTTATATAATTTTTTGAGCTCAGAAATAACACTAAATATGGCCAATTGTCCAACCACCTGAATTCAAAATTAATTCAATTTCTATTTCTTTGTATATTGAGATTGTGGCTAATGATTTTTTTGCCACTTAAAATTAATATAAATTTCTACTCAGTATCACAAAGCAAACTGGCCATCAGAATACATTGGTTTAAATATTATATCATTGACATATTCAATTGATTTTTTAACTATATCTATTGGACAGTTCAATCGATTTTTTAACTATCTGTTGAACAGTTCAACAATATAAACCAATCTTACTCAATGGCATTACAATAATTGAATTTTGAACCACAATTGAACTTCCAGTATCGCAAACACTTGTGATTACATCATGAACATAACCTTGGCTGAAGTTGCCGCAATTAAGAAATTGAAGCGATTGAGGCAACTTCAGCCAAGGTTATGAAGTGGACCGCATAGCCGAAAGATATGTGGGCTAAAAGATGACAAGATAAGTTTCTGTCGGGACAAGATAGGCTTTTTTGCCATCATCTAAACAGGTTTTACTGTTACCATTACTGTCGGGTGACATCAATACTAGATTTATTCAGTTTGTGGAAATCCCATTACCGGAAGCCAACTTGGAAGATAGTGTGGCTCCATGGTTTAAAAAAATTTTTTAAAACCTAATTTTTCGCTCATTGAAATTCACAATTTGAACTGTGGTCGATAAGAAGTGTCATCGTTGGGAGCCGAATTTGGTCCAGCACCTGAATCTATATAAATGGGACTGCTTCTTAGTGAAATTTTCACATAGATAAATGCTGAAGTATCCAAAGATATAATCAATTGTCAATTTTGTAATTGGTTTGATATGTATCCAAACTAACATATGGTTGAAATTTTCATTAGAAATGTTCATGATGTAATCACAAGTGTTTGCGATACCGGAAGTTCAATTGTGGTTCAAAATTCAATTATTGTAATGCCATTGAGTAAGATTGGTTTATATTGTTGAACTGTTCAACAGATAGTTAAAAAATCGATTGAACTGTCCAATAGATATAGTTAAAAAATCAATTGAATATGTCAATGATATAATATTTAAACCAATGTATTCTGATGGCCAGTTTGCTTTGTGATACTGAGTAGAAATTTATATTAATTTTAAGTGGCAAAAAAATCATTAGCCACGATCTCAATATACAAAGAAATAGAAATTGAATTAATTTTGAATTCAGGTGGTTGGACAATTGGCCATATTTAGTGTTATTTCTGAGCTCAAAAAATTATATAAAAAGTTTTTTAAAAAATTGTGTAAAATCAAAAAAAGATTTTCTTAAATAAAATTTGTATTTTATAAAGTATCATATTGGTAGATCACGGGATTCAATTGGATGTCAGTCTAATTCCAACTAGTTAATTTTCTGTTCATTATCGTATACTAGTTTTTCTCCCTCACAATTGTTCTAGCAAAAATGACACAGAGGCTGCTGGCAGTGGGGTCACCAGGACAAGTCTAGGAAGCCCTGGCTAATGGATATATTGTGACACAAGCTTTCGTGGATAAGCGTCCACTTCACCAGATGATAAAGCTGGTACTTCAATAAATCCTTTAGGCACCATCAATCTCTGCATCACTTTTATTTCTTATCTTGTATCATGTTTTAAGCATATTCCTACTTCCTCCCTTCCTATCCTTCCATCTCTCTTTTCCCTTATTTTCATTTCTTTCAGCACCCTCCTGCCTTCATCACAGATCCCCTCTCTGTGTCTGGCACATGGGCGTGAGCAGTTCATTTTTCTGGAAGAAAAAAAAAAAAAGATGCAGTTGCTCACTTGCAACTTCCCATCTGGTGGGAAAATAGAACAAGCAGGACTGCTACAGATCACTGCACAGAAACTACACGCTGGCAGAATACCGCACCTTGATCACACAGACAAAACATGAATAGATCCTCACTAAATACAGAATAGGTGACCCGAAATTGTAAATAGAAAAAACTGGAGACCCCAAAGAAGCCAGACTCTGCATGCAGAGCAAGGCTGATGAATTAGAAACACAAACGCATTTCCTCCTGTACCATGCAAAATACAAAATGATGCCGCACGTTTCCATTCCCAAAGCTGACATATTTGAATCACTAAACCAAAAAGAAAAAAGATTTTGTTTTCTATCTTTGTACTTCCCAACCTCCTTATGCTCCTTTGCCCTTTCCCGTTTCTTTCCCCTCCTCCACCGCCACCCCTCCCGGGACCCGGTATCCGCTCTGTCTCTCATCTCCCTCCTCCCAGCAGGCACCCTGAATCCCCCTCTCTCTTTCCCCAGGGATCCAGCATTAGTCATCTCCTCTCCTCACTTCCCTAACCCAGGCAACCGTCTCTTTTCCCCGAGTCCCTTCTCCACGCAGAAGAGAGAACACGGGGGTGAGGGAGTGGAGGTGGCACAGGATCTATGGGTTGTTTTTTCTTTTTAGGAACCATAGACCAATTCAAACAAGGGCAAGAAAAAGTGATGGCATCCAGTACTGGCACCTACCTCCTGAAAAAAAGCCCCAAGAATGAGTCAGGTGAGGTGTACCAGGTGTTGCATGTCCTTTGCCTCCCCCCAGCGCCCCGCTGGATTATCCCGCTAATATAACTTTTGTACCATTTTGTAGGCCGTTTAGTTTGGAATTTAAGACAGCGTCAGATTGACCATATTAAAGGCCGAATTTTCAAAGGCCAAAGCACACCTATACCGGGAGATAGGCGCATGGCCGGGATGTGTGTGTGCCGCGTGGCTTTTCAAACCTCTGCGGCACACGCGTATCTCCTGGTAGGCGCAGAGGAACAGGTTTCAGGAAAAGGGATGGACTGGAGGTGAGAAGTGAGCGGGGCATGGGCGGGCCGGTACAGTGCCATTAAGGCACTGTACCGGCTGAAGTGCACGCCGGAAACAACGGAGCCGCACAACTTGCTGCTGCTCTGGACTTTGGGTAAGTAAGAAAACGAAAAACTAGGGTAGGCAGTGGGGTTTTAGGGGTCGGGGCTAGTAGGGGAAAAGGGAGGCAGGTTAGGTTCCCTCCCAGGAAGGAGCTGGGGAAAAGGCCTATTCTGTCACCGCGTGCAGGTTGTAAAATCCCCCCCACTTATGCACGCAATTCGGCAATCGTGCGCACATTCGCGCGCCAATATAAAATCGTGCGCGCATGTGGACGCAGGTAGCGGATTTTATAACATGCATGTGTCAGAAGGCGGTACATGAAGGAAATAGGAAAATTGGTTCTTACCTGCTAATTTTCATTCCTGTAGTACCACGGATCAGTCCAGGACAGCTGAGTTTTGCCTCCCCACCAGCAGATGGAGACAGAAGAAGACTTTACGGACTCTGTCCTATACCCCTGAGGTGCCACCTAGTGTCTGCCAGTATGATTCAGTAGCCAAGCAGAAAAACCAGATACAAAAAAACATAACTATCAACCATAAAAACACCTCTCTCGCAGAGCAGAGGATATGAAAACACTACATTAACCGTATTGAACCCAAATGTCGACAAAAAAGCAGAGAATAAAACTTGCATAGAGAATGACCAGCCACCAGCCGAGCAGACTCTCCATTGTCTTCCTGGGCGGGCGTCTGGACTGATCCGTGGTACTACAGGAACGAAAATTAGCAGGTAAGAACCAATTTTCCTTTCCCTGTACATACCCGGATCAGTCCAGGACAGCTGGGATGTACCAAAGCTATCTTAACCAGGGTGGGACTGAGAGAGTCCCGCTCGGAGCACACTGGCCCCAAAGGAACCGGGCTCTGGAGCCCGGACATCGAGCCGATAATGTCTGGCAAAGGTATGCGGAGACTGCCAGGCTGCCGCCCTACAAATTTCCTGTGGCGACACCTGCTGACACTCCGCCCAAGACGTCGACTGCGAACAAGTAGAATGAGCCTTAAGGCCAGAAGGAAGTGTACGACCCTGAACCAGGTAAGCAGAGGAAATCGCCTCCTTCAACCATCGGGCAATCGTTGACTTAGATGCCTTCTGCCCTTTTCTGGGCCCACTCCAAAGTACGAAGAGGTGGTCCGAAAGCCGAAAACCGTTCGTTACCTCTAAATAGCATAACAGAGCCCTCTTCACGTCCAACTTCTGCAACTCCTTTGCCTCTGGAGAAGAAGAATCCACCCCCGCAAAGGAAGAAAGTTCCACCGACTGGTTCACATGAAAAGAGGACACCACCTTCGGGAGAAAAGAGGGAACGGTTCTCAGGGAGACTCCCGCCTCGGAAATCCGCAAGAAGACTGTCGGGGCGCGTTCTGACGAAAGGACGGCCCGGTGGACCGAGAAGACCGGAAGCGACGATTCCCCCGAGAACGATTCCGCTGAGGAAAAGCACTCTTAGACCAGAATCTATCCTCCGGCAACCGGTGAACCTTGTTCTCACCCAGAGACTTAATCAGATCGTCCAACTGTTGCCCAAAGAGGAGCTTCCCCTTAAATGGTAAGGAACCCAGCTGCGTTTTTGAAGAGGTATCCGCTGCCCAGTGCCTGAGCCATAGGAGCCTGCGGGCCAAAACCACTGAGACCATCGTCCAGGCAGACGTCCTCAGGAGATCATACAGGGTGTCAGCGCCGTACGCAACCGCCGCTTCCAGCCGACTAGCTCGCTCTGCTGCCGCACCAGACAGGTCGGACTCAGCCTGCCAATCCTGAACCCATCGGAGACAAGCCCTTTGGGCGAAGCTGGTACACATAGCTGCCCTGAACCCCAGGGCCGACACCTCAAAAATTCTCTTAAGTTGCAGCTCCAGTTTACGATCCTGCAGGTCTTTCAAGGCTGTACCCCCTGTTACCGGAATAGTGGTCCTTTTGGTAACCGCGGCAACTGCGGAATCAATCTTGGGAAGCCTGAAGAGCTCCAACGCATCCTCCGGGAGCGGGTACAATTTTTCCATCGCTCGGCCGACCTTTAAACCTAGCTCCGGATTGTCCCATTCCTTATACAATAAGTCCGTGACCGACCAGTGAAAGGGACCGACCAGTGAAAGGGACCTCAGAGACCCACCATGACGGGGTCCATAGAACCAACCCTGGAATCCTCGGGGGGGACTTCAATAGCGAGCTCCTCTAGAATAACCGGTATCAGCGGCCCTAGCTCATCTCTTCGAAACAGGCGCACCACCTTGGGATCATCGCCGTCAGTCGCTCTAACTCCTTTTTGAAAGTTAGTGCCAGTAGCTTGGTTTCACTCTGGTTAAGGTGGAGCCCATCCTTTTGGAAAAGTCTCCCCCTTCCCCAAAAGTTTTCCCAGTTCCTTACAAAACTGAGGACCCCATCTGCGAACCAGAGTTCCATGGCTTCGTCGGAGAGTTCCCACTCCCCTGGGTCGATTGTCTGCCGACTCAGATAATCCGCCTGCATGTTGTCGGTGCCCGCGATGTGCGATGCCGCCAGAAGAGCGTGATGTTTTTCCGCCCAAACCATGAGTTGCTCCGCCTCGGCGGCCACTGGCTGACACTTGGTACCACCCTGCCGGTTGATGTAGGCCACCGTCGTTGCATTGTCTGACAGGACTCTGACAGCCTGATTGAACACCAGTGGTAGAAACTGTTGTAGTGCCAAGTGAACTGCTCTTGTTTCCAGGAGATTGATCGACCAGTTCGTCTCCTCCGAGGACCATTGGCCTTGCACAGCTCGCGACTGACAGACTGTTCCCCAACTGGAGAGGCTGGCATCCGTTGTCACTACTACCCATTGGGGGACCTCAAGGTTCACCCCAAGCTGCAAGTGCTCCAGAATCAGCCACCACCCAAGACTGGATGTGGCGGACTCTGTGAGTGGTAAGGGGGCCTGAAACTCCTCCGACTTCGGGTTCCAACGGGAAAGTAACACTCTCTGTAGAGGTCTCATGTGAGCAAATGCCCATGGTACCAATTCCAGGGTGGACGCCATGGAACCGAGGACTTGCAAATAGTCCCAGGCCTTGGGGAGAGGAAGAGACAAAATCTGTCTGACCTGCTGCATCAGCTTGGAGATCCGATCCTCCTGAAAAAACACATTCCCCACACGGGTGTCGAACCTGGCTCCCAAGAAGTCTAGTTCCTGAGATGGGAGAAGGTTGCTTTTGGCCTGATTGACGACCCATCCCAAGGACTCCAGGAGACTCATGACTCTGTCGACCACGGCCTCGCAGAGAATTTTCGACTTTGCTCGAATAAGTCAATCGTCCAGATACGGGTGAACCAACACGCCCTCCTTCCGCAGGGCTGCTGCCACGACCAACATCACCTTGGTAAACATGCAAGGCGCTGTTGCTAAGCCGAATGGCAGGTCACAGAATTGAAAATGCCTACCAAGGATCTTGAACCGAAGGAACTTCTGGTGGTCTTTGCAGATGACTATGTGCAAATACTCTTCTGTCTATTGCGTCCGGCGGTCTTCGATGGCTTCGCCCCGCCTACCTTTCTCTACTTTCGGCTCCTCCCACTCACCTTGGACTGATGGCCGCCACGGTGTCTGCTTGCCGTTCTCTCTGGCGTCCCCGGACCGGCTTTGGTGCTGCCTCCCACCATTCTCCTTCAAGGTACCTCTAGGGCGCATGCGCCGCCCTCATCTTTAACTCTATGTTGGCGCGAACCTCAGGGGTGTCCCACTGTTCTGACGTCACGTCTTCCAGGTATATCTGCCTACAGTATTTGCTAGCTCGTTCAGTTAGTAACAGGATTCGTATGGATGGGATTCGCTCTCCGTTCCTAAGCTACTCTGCCACTCCAGCGTTATCTGGAACTCTTACTACCCTTCGGGGTCTCTAACGGGGTACCCGCTCCTCGGGGGCCTCTTTGCTTCTTTCAGGTGCTATCAGGAAACCGGTACTTGCTCTTCAAGGGCCCATGTTCCCTGTGTCGCTGCCTGCAACCTCTACCCTTCTACTTGGAAGAACTAACTTACAGTTACCATCAGTGAGTACAGAATCCATCTCTCTCCACAGTACTGCTTCACTGGAATCAGGTACTCGCTCCTCAAGGGCCTGCTCTCCGCTCCGGTGCCAGATCTCTCGTCTAGTGGAATCTCTGTTACTGCTAAGTGAGTACAACACTACTGAGTCTCTCTGCTCTAAGGGATCAGGTACTCGCTCCTCGAGGGCCTGCTCTCCCTGTCTTGGAGCTTCTCCTATTTCTACATTGGGACTCTGAATGTTAATCTTATTGTGTGCTTATAACTCTCAGTCTCTTTCCACTATAGCACTGCCTCGCAGAGGATCCGCTGTTCCAGCGTTCTGTGAGAGAAGCACCCAGTAGGGCACTACAACCACTAGTCACTACTGCCACCTCTGGTGGCCATTCACACTGTTTAATAAAAGATTCAAATCTGTGTTTGTCTGTCCGGAATCTAGCCTGACACATGGTCCCTCTCGGGACTGCCCCTCGTGGGCGTGGTCAGCTGCCACAGTGTCCAAGGATCCACCCAAACACCATTAACCATAACACCGTCAAGTCTAGGGAAGCCAAGAATTTGCCCGTGCGCACCGCCACAATGACGAAATGCAGGGTTTCCATCCGGAAGCGTGGAATCTTGAGGGCTCGGTTCACCTTCTTCAAGTCTAGGATCGGTCGAAACGAACCTTCCTTCTTTGGGACGATGAATTAGATGGAGTATCGTCCCGTTGTCCACTCTGCCCTGGGAACTGGGACAATAGCCCCCAGAGAGACCAAGCGGTCGAGGGTCTGTCAGACGTTGCGTGCTTTTAAGTGGGAACCGCAAGGAGAGATTAGAAAAAGATCTCGGAGAGGCCAAGCAAACTCCAATGCGTAGCCTCTCTTTATGATAGTTAGAACCCATTGGTCGGAAGTTATCTTGACCCATTCCTCGTAGAAGTCAGACAGCCGTTCAACCACCCGGAGAACCGAGGAGTGGGCCGGCTGCATCTCATTGGGTGGACTTGGTTCTGGGCTGGCACCGTCGCGGGTGGGTCTGTGGCTGCGAAAGGAATGAGACCAGGACTGCACTCTGCCCGCGGACTGTCACTGACTGGTAACAGGAGCTCTGCTCTGCCGAAATCTCCGCTGTCCCCAAAAATGAGAACGGGTCTGCGAGAAAGGTCTTGAAGGTCGAGGCTTGTCCTCCAGAAGCCTATGAACCTTGTTCTCCCCCAAGGACTTAATTAACTGTTCCAGGTCCTCCCCAAAGAGAAATTTACCCTTGAAAGGTAACGAACTCAGTTGAGCCTTGGAGGATACATCAGCTGACCAGTTGTGTAGCCACAGGAGCCTTCTTGCCGAAACCGCCGACGCCATGGTTCTGGAAGACGTACGGAAGAGGTCATATAAGAAATCAGCTCCATATGCCACTGCCGCCTCCAAGTGCTCCACCTGAGCGGATTCCTGAGGTGGGAGGTCCTGGGAAGTCAGCAATTGGACCCAGCGAAGGCTCTCCCGGAGCATAAAACAACTGCAAACGGCTGCACAGATCCCCAGCACCAAGACATCAAAAATTTGTTTCAGCAGAACCTCAAGCTTTCTGTCTTGGAGGTCCTTAAGGACCGCTGCCCTGGCAACTGGGATTGTGGTCCTCTTCAAGACTGCCGACACAGAGGCATTTACCTTGGGAGACCGAAGAACCTCCAAGACCTCCTCAGGCAAGGGATATAATTTGTCCATTGCCCTCCCCACTCTGAGGCCCACCTCCGGAACATCCCATTCGCGGGTCATCAACTGCTGAAGCATGGTATGAAGAGGAAAAATCTTGGATGGTCCCCGCAATCCTGCCAGGACCGGGTCCACGGAATCCGGAGGGAGAGTTTCTTGTGGAAGATCTACACCGAGCTCCGCCAGGACCCACGGGATGTGGGTCTAATTCCTCTTGATGAAACAGTCGAACCACCTTTGGATCATTGCCCTCTAACGGTGTCCTTTTTTCAATATCCTCCTCTGGGTCACCTCCCGGAAGGGCCAGGGGACCCAACAGCACATCCGAAGCACCAGTGGCCGCCATTGCAGGGCTGGAGGCCCCGTCTCCCGGGAGGGACGATCCCTGCAACTTTTTGACACAGAGCGACCCCTGGAACTCTTGACGATGGGGAGCCTTCCGCAGTGGATGCTCCGGTCTCCCCTGCAGGGTGACTCCTGGCTGCTGGCTTTGAGTAGCTAAAAATGCTTTGTGCATTAAAAGCACAAAGTCCAGGGAAAATGCTGAAGGACAACTCCCCTCCTCCACCGGGGGATAGGGCCCCTCGTCCGATCCATCCAGTGAGGGATCCTGGATGTCCTCCGGGCTGCCGGGAACCGGTGATAGATCGGGCGGGAGCTCTCCTCCCCCCAATGTTCTTTTCTGCTCTGCAGCAAAAGTTTCCAAGATGGCCACCGTTCCCGCGTTCAGTGGGAACAGATCGGCCTGAGCGAGCTGATCGGCTGCCTGTTTGCCAGCTCCTCACGGCTTTGGCAGTCGCTCCGAGGGACCTTCCCCTCCTGGAACGCAGCGCACGCAGAGCCCAGAGCGAGAGAGTCGCAAAGCAGACTCCCCGCAGGCCACACATCGCGTCAGCCGTGGCATCGGTAGACAGGGGAGGGGCCGAGGGAAACCATGCGGCCAGGCAGAGAAGTCTACCCGCAGGACAGACACTGCTACCACTGCCCCCCCGAACGCTCCTTACACCCTGGGACCGTCCAATTAACAAGCCTGCCACCTGGTCCTCTGTCCAGCATCGGGTCTTTTTTTTTTTTTGTAGCCGGCTGCTACCGAAGAAGACGGACAGGCTGCTGCTTTTTTTTTTTTTTTTTTAAATCGGACTGTGGGTAAGTGGGGGGAGGGACTGAACTACGGATGCCTTACCGTTTGGGAGCCCCGCGGGGTCACCAATCCCAGCTCCTCACACCCTGCAACCAGGAGGGATGGCCCCACTGGGACCTGCCTACCTCCTGGGAGGATTCTCAACACCTCTAAACAAAAGGTGAAGACCTCCATCTGCTGGAGACAGAGAAATACTGAGGAGATGCAAGTGGCACACCGGTCTAATAGAGAGTGCTCTACAAGTTTTTCTCTGTCTCCATCTGCTGGAAGGGAGGCTGATCCGGGTACATTCAGGGAATGGTTGTTCTAACACATGATCTCACTTTTATTTTGAATGTACGATTTCTGATTATTACCAATAAAGGGGCAGATTTTCAAAGGGTTACATGCGTAACATACGCACGTAACCCCCGAAAAGCTGTCCCAAGCTGCCCCTGCACGCGCCAAGCCTATCTTGCATAGGCTCGGCGGCGTGAGCAAGCCCCGGGACACACTATTGTCCCGGGGCTTCGAAAAAGGGGTGTTCCGGGCGCGGGGCCATGGGCGGGGCACCGGCCTGGGGGCATTCCGGGGGCGACAGCTGCCGTGCTGGGGGATGGTGCGCCGGCAGCTGGCTAGCGCGCGCAATTTACGCCTGCCCAGAGGCAGGTGTAACTTTCCTGATAAAGGTCAGGAGGGGGTTTTAGATAGGGCTGGGGGGCGGGTTAGATAGGGGAAGGGAGGGGAAGGTGCAGTGGGGGGGGGCGGAGTGAACGGAGGAAGGCTGCGTGTCTCGGCATGTGCAAGTTGCACAATTGTTCACACCCTTGCGCGCGCCGACCCTGGATTTTATAACATGCACGTGGCAGTACGCGCATGTTATAAAATAGAGCGTAGATCTGTTCGTGCCGGGTTGCGCGAACAAATCTATGCCTGCGCGCAGGTTTAAAGATCTGCCCCAATATGTTTATTCCAAAAAAAAAAAAAAGAGTGCGGTGGGGGCAATTAAATGAAAACATTTCACTCACCCAGCAGGGTCAGGGCTTTGACTGTTTCATATCTGACACTCAGCAACCTGTTCACCTGCAGCTGGAAGGAGAAAACAATGATCTGGGTCAGACCCTAAGGAACCTATTTAATCAACTTTTTCTCCCATTTTGTGTCTATGGGAAAAATGGTTGACAAACAGAGCCCTAAAAAAGTAATCTCAAGAAAACTCACCTCCTCTTCTCCCTCCCAAGAGTCCTTTCCCAAGCTCCATGGGGCTGAAGAACCTCTGGTAGTATATTCTTTGTCTCTGCTGATTGCTATTCCCTTAACCACATATCTTTCTCATAATTCTAACACTTCCCTTGCAGAACATAAATATTAACAGCCTCCCTTGGACATTAAAACTAATTATCTCTAGATTATTAATACTTATAGTGTCCCCAAGATAAAAATACTAACATTTTCCCGGAGTATTAATACCATCAGCAGCACTCAGATACCGATGCTGAGAGTGCCCCCCAGGATATTAATACTAACGGTGTCTATGGAATATTAACACTTATATTATCAGCTCCAGAACAGAATACTAACATTACTCCAGTATACTTACATACTAACATGGTTCTCGTGTTCCTTTGCTAGGAGAACCATTGCATACTTATTTTGACTGATGTTGGTTCTGACTTCAGCACCTCCCTGAATAACACCCTGTTATTTCTAGTTCTTTCTCTCCAAAGATGTAAATAATACAAGCATTAAGCACACAGAAGGGAGAATAGATTAAGATTTGAAGATATTTATACATACTGTCTGACAAAGTGCTGAAACTACAAATTCATTCTTGTATCCGAGGTATCCCAGGGCCTAAAGAGAGAATAAAAACACAGCAGATACTGAACACAAAAGGTCCAGTTGCTTTCCTATCCTTACCCCTTCCATCCCGGAACAAGAAACATTTAATATCCCAAACATTTAATATTGCAGCCTTCCCAGCACCAGTCTCCCTGCCCCATTTTCCATGAGTGCAGCCTTTCTAGTACCACTCTCCAGTCCCATTCTCCCCCAGTGCATAAGAAGAAGAAGAAGAAGAAGAAGAAGAAAATGCCATAATGGGTCAGACCAAGGGTCCATCAAGCCCAGCATCCTGTTTCCAACAGTGGCCAATCCAGGCCACTAATGGCAGTGGCTATTCTCTAAGTGAACTTAATAGCAGGTAATGGACTTCTCCTCCAAAAACTTATCCAATCCTTTTTTAAACACAGCTATACTAACTGCACTAACCACATCCTCTGGCAACAAATTCCAGAGTTTAATTGTGCGTTGAGTAAAAAAGAACTTTCTCCAATTAGTTTTAAATGTGCCCCATGCTAACTTCATGGAGTGCCCCCCTAGTCGTTCTACTATCCGAAAGAGTAAATAACCGATTCACATCTACCCGTTCTAGACCTCTCATGATTTTAAACATCTCTATCATATCCCCCCTCAGTCGTCTCTTCTCCAAGCTGAAAAGTCCTAACCTCTTTAGTCTTTCCTCATAGGGGAGCTGTTCCATTCCCCTTATCATTTTGGCAGCCCTTCTCTGTACCTTCTCCATCGCAATTATATCTTTTTTGAGATGCGGCGACCAGAATTGTACACTGTATTCAAGGTGAGGTCTCACCATGGAGCGATACAGAGGCATTATGACATTTTCCGTTTTATTCACCATTCCCTTTCTAATAATTCCCAACATTCTGTTTGCTTTTTTGACTGCTGCAGCACACTGAACCGATGATTTCAATGTGTTATCCACTATGACACCTAGATCTCTTTCTTGGGTTGTAGCACCTAATATGGAACCCAACATTGTGTAATTATACATGGGTTATTTTTCCCTATATACATCACCTTGCACTTATCCACATTAAATTTCATCTGCCATTTGGATGCCCAATTTTCCAGTCTCACAAGGTCTTCCTGCAATTTATCACAATCTGCTTGTGATTTAACTACTCTGAACAATTTTGTGTCATCTGCAAATTTGATTATCTCACTCGTTGTATTTCTTTCCAGATCATTTATAAATATATTGAAAAGTAAGGGTCCTAATACATATCCCTGAGGCACTCCACTGCCCACTCCCTTCCACTGAGAAAATTGTCCATTTAATCCTACTCTGTTTCCTGTCTTTTAGCCAGTTTGTAATCCACGAAAGGACATCGCCACCTATCCCATGACTTTTTACTTTTCCTAGAAGCCTCTCATGAGGAACTTTGTCAAACGCCTTCTGAAAATCCCAGTACCAGTCTCTCCCAGTACAGCCTTCCCAGTCCCATTCTCTCCCACTGTAGCCATCTCAGTACCATTCTCCAGTCCCATTCTTTCCCAGTACATTCTTCCTATTCCCAGTTCCAGTCTCCCAGTCCAGCCTTCCCATCTAATTCCCTGGTACATTCCTACACTGTTGTCCTAAATTATCAATGATCTTTGTGACTTTCAGTAATTGCAGTAGAGAGATGTGGGGGTTTTTTAAACGTTAAGTTTACTGAAATTTCAAAGTTATTGACAAGCATACAAACTTGTAGTAATATACATGAGAGACAACAGGCAATAACAATGTATATAAAGCAAATCTCCAATAATTAAGTACACTTCACCTTTCATGTAATATTAAAGAAAATAGGGGAGATACCTAGATGAAGAAAAGAGCATAACATACAAAAGAAAAAATAGCAAGAGGTAATGAGAGGCAGCACATGATAATATAAATTACAAAGGCCTATAGTAAAAAAGCAAGCAGAGTCAGCAAAGGGACGGGAGTTCAAATAAGAGCATAAGTGAACACAATCAAAGTATCCATGTTTAATGCCAAGATGAATAATAACGCACTGACAAGGAAATCGAAGAGTAAATTTAGCACCTAAAGCCAGGACCACAGCACGCATTTGAAGAAATTTTTTCTGAAGTTCCTAAGTGGAACGTGTAATGTCAGGGAAAATCCAAACTCATTGGCCAAAAAAAAGGGACTATCTGTATCAAAAAAAAAGATTTTAAAATCCAATTTCTGTCATGAGAAAAAACAAAAGAGAGAAAAAGAGCCCCACGTCTAGAAATTACATTATCTGTGCAAGATTTCAAAAACTGAGTCAAATCCAAATTCGGCTCATGAATAGGGTCAGTCAGATTCAAGTCTGAAGACTTTATCATACAACTTTGGCAAAGGTAGGCATTGGTTCTGTAGGAATTTTTAGTACCTCAATTATATATTTCTTATCCATATCTATCAGGATAATTAAATTGGACTGAGGGAAATTCAAAATCCGTAGATTTAAATAACGGATAGTTTTTTCAAATTTTCCAATTTTCTTGAGTGGGAGAAATCCGATTTAACCAACATAAGAACATGCCATGGTGGGTCAGACCAAGGGTCCATCAAGCCCAGCATCCTGTTTCCAACAGTGGCCAATCCAGACCATAAGAACCTGGCAAGTACCCAAAAACTAAGTCTATTCCATGTTACTGTTGCTAGTAATAGCAATGGCTATTTTCTAAGTCAACTTAATTAATAGCAGGTAATGGACTTCTTTTCCAAGAACTTATCCAATCCTTTTTTAAACACAGCTATACTAACTGCACTAACAACATCATCTGGCAACAAATTCCAGAGTTTAATTGTGTGTTGAGTGAAAAAGAACTTTCTCCAATTAGTTTTAAATGTGTCACATGCTAACTGCATGGAGTGTCCCCTAGTCTTCCTATTATCTGAAAGAGTAAATAACCGATTCACATCTACCCGTTCTAGACCTCTCATGATTTTAAACACGTCTATCATATCCCCCCCTCAGCTGTCTCTTCTCCAAGTTGAAAAGTCCTAACCTCTTTAGTCTTTCCTCATATCATTTTGGTTGCCCTTCTCTGTACCTTCTCCATCGCAATTATATCTTTTTTGAGATGCGGCGACCAGAATTGTACACAGTATTCAAGGTGTGGTCTCACCATGGAGCGATACAGAGGCATTATGACATTTTCCGTTTTATTCACCATTCCCTTTCTAATACTGCCCAACATTCTGTTTGCTTTTTTGACTGCCGCAGCACACTGAAATGATGATTTCAATGTGTTATCCACTATGACGTCTAGATCTCTTTCTAATATGTGTAACTATAGCATGGATTATTTTTCCCTATATGCATCACCTTGCACTTATCCACATTAAATTTCATCTGCCATTTGGATGCCCAATTTTCCAGTCTCACAAGTCTTCCTGAAATTTATCACAATCTGCTTGTGATTTAACTACTCTGAACAATTTTGTATCATCTGCAAATTTGATTACCTCACTCGTCGTATTTCTTTCCAGATCATTTATAAATATACTGAAAAGTAAGGATCCCAATACAGATCCCTGAGGCACTCCACTGCCCATTCCCTTCCACTGAGAAAATTGTCCATTTAATCCTACTCTCTGTTTCCTGTCTTTTAGCCAGTTTGTAATCCATGAAAGGACATCGCACCTATCCCATGACTTTTTACTTTTCCTTGACAAAGTTCATGAGGAACTTTGTCAAATGCCTTCTGAAAATCCAAGTACACTACATCTACCGGTTCACCTTTATCCACATGTTTATTAACTCCTTCAAAAAAGTGAAGCAGAGTTGTGAGGCAAGACTTGCCTTGGGTAAAGCCAGGCTGACCGCCCACTCCACCGGACCCAACATATCTTGAACTTGCTGGAAAGAAAGAACCTGTTATTCCAAAGCAGAGATTTTTTGTGAATGGGAAAGTGTTTAAGTTTCAAGAGCTTGAAAACAACCAGCAAAAGTAGAAGTAACTTTGACCAAGGTTGATATACATTTCTCTAAAACCATTAGAGCTGACCAAAGCGAGTCCAAGGTAATAACAGGGGGCATTGGAAGTGCAGGGCGAAACAAAGGAAGCTCCATTCCTCTGCCATCCTGCAGAGTTTTCGATTCTCCGTGATCTTCAGTTTTCTCCTGCGGGGTTGAAGCAGTCATTTAGGACCTGTCCAGAAAATCTACTCCACGTCCAGGCCTCTCTAGTTGCAATGGAGTTGCTAAGCCCGGCTCCAAAGCAGCAACAAAACCAGTCTGTTGCGACCGTCGGTCTTCAACGGCTTTGCCCCACCTATCTCACTACTTGCGGCTCCCCCCGCTCACCTCGGACTACTGGTTGCCGCGGCGTCTGTTTGCCGCCCTCTCCGCTGTCCCCTTACTGGCTTTGGTGCTGCCTCCCGCCATGCTCTTCCAAGGTAACTTAGGGCCCGCCGCCCTCATCTTTATTTCCACGTTGGCGCGAACCTCAGGGGGTTCACCCTGATATGACGTCACGCTGCCCGGATATTTAAGCCTACAGTATTAGCTAGCTCATCGAGTTAGCAACGGTAACTCTACGGATGGGATTCGTTCTCCATACCGACGTTGCTCTGCCACTCCAGCGCTATCTGGAACTCTTACGCCCTTCGGGGTTGCTAACGGGGTACCCGCTCCTCAGGGGCCTCTTCTGCTTCTTTCAGGTGCTATCAGGAAACCGGTACTCACTCCTCGAGGGCCCATGTTCCTGAGTTTCCATCTATGAGTACAACTACCATCTATTCCACAGTACTGCTTCACTGGAACCAGGTACTCGCTCGAGGGCCTGCCCTCGAGGGCCTGCCCTCTGTTCTCTGTCTGTCGAGGAACAGAGGGCCTGCCCTCTGTTCCTCGACAGACCTCTCGTCTAATGGAATCTCTGTTACTGCTACGTGAGTACAATACAACTGAGTCTCTCTGCTCTAAGGGATCAGGTTCTCGCTCCTCGAGGACCTGCTCTCCCTGTCTCAGAGCTTCTCCTAATTCTACCTGGGACTCTGAATGCTTCTTTTTGTGTACTCATAACTCTCAGTCTCTTTCCACTACAGCACAGCCTAGCAGAGGATTCGCTGTTCCAGCATTCTGTGGGAGACCAGCCCAGCCGGGCTCAACATCTACTACTCACTACTGCCACCTCTGGTGGTTTCCAAAACTGCTTAATAAAAGATTCAAATCTGTGTTTGTGCGTCCAGAGTCTAGCCTGACACTGTGGTCCCTCACGAGACTGCCCCCCGTGAGTGTGGTCAGCTGCCACAGTATCCAAGGATCCACCCAAACATCAATAACCATAACACAGATGCAGTCACTGTTGTGTTTCGCGCTTGTGGCCTTCCACGAGCGCGGCCCCCTACCTTGCTCGCGCGGCGACCTGCCGTGGGAACTCCGGGGGAGACCCCTGACCTGATGCCGGTCGCTTCGGCGCGGGTCCCCGCTCTGGCCACTGGGTGGGAAGCCGTCCCTGCTCCTCCCTCGCGGTGTCCTGCAGCATTTACTCCGCGGAGAAATCCAAGATGGCCGCCGCCATCTTTAGGCACGAGGCCACGCCTCCTCATTAGATTTAAATGGACTTGATCCCTTTAACCAGGTTCAGCTGTTCCCTATGAGCCAGAGCAGAGGAAGTATAAAAGGAGGCTTCCTCTGCTCATTCCTCGACTTGGCAACTTTTGGGTTATTCAGGTCTGCTTGCTTTAGTGAGTTCTTATACTTTGGATCCTTGTTCCTGTCTTGTCTTTGTGCTCCTGGTTCCTGACTTCGGATTGGCTAGCGGTGATTCTCTGATGTGTGACTTCAGACTGGCAAGTGGTGATCCCTCGGTGTGTGACCTTGGACTGGTAAGCGACAACCCTCTGGCACTTGACCTTGGACTTCCTCTTGACCATCGTCTCCAAGGGCCCACCTAAGTCCCAGCGGCCCGGGTCCCTACGGGCTTCCAGGGGTAAAGCTCCAGTCAGCCCTTGCACCGAACACTCGACTTCTTGACCTCTCAAAGGTCCACCTAAGTCCCAGCGGTCCGGGTCCCTACGGGCTCCTCCTGGGGGGACCACGGGCTTCCAGTGGCGAAGACACAGTTCCTTTCCTCGACGTCACGACTCTTCGTCTGCCTCCACAGTCGCCTCTGTCTCCAGTGCCAAGGGTCAGCTGGTCACGTCTTCTGTTCCTACCTCGCCACTCGACAGAAGAACCTATGGATCTTCCTCCTAAGGTATTCCATCCTCCCGTCGGCCCAAGGGTTCACAAGCCTGAGCATAACAGTAACAAAGGGGGAATCCTCCCCAGAAGCCTCCAATCTAGGATCCACATGACCACTTGGTGGCGAGAAGTTGCCTGAGTTCCCCAGCACAGGAGGCTTAATCAGCGCTCCGGGGCTAAGGGTGGTTTCTAGGTCTGGCGAGAGGACCACCCACTCCACTGGACCCAACGCCAAGGACGCCACTGGGATAGGAAGCTCTCAATCGTAGGTTGAAAGGGATCAGATCCAGGAGTGGCTGGGACCAGATCCTGGATCTTAGCCTTACGTTTAGTATGAGGCATGGTGGTAAAAACAATGTAAAGAAAAGAGAGGAGCTCCAAAAACTCGTGCCTCTCAGCAAGCAGCCATCTTGGATCTCCCCAGTGGGGATGTTTTTTAAAATGCTGTCATTGAAGAATTTGGAAATAAATACATGTTGGAAAGAGGTACCACTTCTGATGTGGATGTCACCACTGCATTGAGTGAACTGAGTAGTGTTTATTGCCTGCCAACATTAGTGCTCCTGGTTTAATGCACCCACTTATCAATCATTTGCTCTCCCCTCCCAATTCTTTTTTGTAATTAAAGATTTTTATTGTCAGTCATCAAACAATAAAAATTACTCATTTCAATGACAACCAATTGTTGACTCTCATTTTTACATTAACAAACATACCCCTACCCCTAACCCCCCCCTTACCCATAAGCTAGATTTACATATATACAACTGCAAGAATAGCCAGAAATTATAATATAGGAAAGAAGTATATATGTTTCTAATCAAGTAAAACATAATGTGCAATTATGAGTTAGATTCTTCCCACTGTAGAAAAGGCCCCTATATATCTCGAAACATCGCTGTACGTTTAGATAATGCAGTTGAGATAGCTGCCATTCGAAAATAAGAATGTACTCTTTGTTGAACCCTTTGTAGAGAGGGAGCTTCCAGGCATTTCCAATTAAGTGCCAGCTGAGATCGATCTGCAATAAAAACTTGCTGACAAAATTGTAGTTGGCATTTCCCCAGTGGTTGAGAGGGCACATTAAGCAGTATTAAACCCACATCCTTAAATTGCCAAGCCCTAATATCCCCTCTAACCAGTTTGTTACTGCCATCCAGAATAATGAAATCTTCCTGCAGCCCTACCAAATGTGAAAAAGGTGCCTACTCCTCCGCATTCTCTCCAACAAAGAGCACTTAGGGAAGAATATCTACGATGTAGTCTTTGTGGAGTAAGATTCCACCTTACAAGCAATTTATAACAATTTTCTTACAATGTTGCTGATGCAGAACATTTCCTAACTGAGTTATAGACCTGATCCCATATTTCTAAAGTGAGCTGTTTCCCCAGATCAACTTCCCAAGCCCTAAGGGAATGGTTGTCTAACAGGTCCATTCAGTAGGGAATGAATTTTAGAGACCAGACCTCTTTTCCTATCTGCTTCCTCACAAAAATGTTAAAAAAAAAGTCTTTCCTTTAGTCAATGAGGGGGAAAACCTCTGGGAAGCGGAGGAAAAGTATTACTTGATGGTAGGCTAGGAAATCTATGCTGGTCAGATCATACTTGGCCTTCATATCACCCTGGGACACAGTGGAGCCTCCCAGCAGATTATGCTTCATTCGGGTAATTCCTTGCCTTCGCCACTCCCTGAAGGACTTATTAAGATTGCCTATTGGGAATGATCGATTATGGAATAAATGGGATAGCAAATGTTGCTTACCTGTAACAGGTGTTCTCACAGGACAGCAGGATGTTAGTCCTGACATATGGGTGACATCATCAGGATGGAGCCCAATCACGGAAAACTTCTGTCAAAGTTTCCAGAACTTTGACTGGCCCCTACTGGGCATGCCCAGCATGGTACTAACCCTGCAGCCAGCAGGGGTCCCCGTTCAGTCTTATTTGAAAGCTACAGGCAGTGCCAAAAAATAAAACAACAAAACGTTACAAACCCACCACCGAGGGGCGGCGGGTGGGTTTCATGAGGACTAACATGTCCGGTGTCCCCCACCGATTCACTATCATCTTGAAGGCTGCGGACGACAGCCTCCATTCTCCTGGGTCTAGACTTTCCTTGCTGAGGAAGTCTGCTGTGATGTTGTCTTTCCCGGCGATGTGGATGGCGGATATCTCCTGGAGGTTTGCTTCCGCCCACGCCATCAGGGGGTCTATTTCTAGGGACACCTGTAGGATCCTGGTTCCCCCCTGCCGGTTGATGTAGGCCACTGTTGTGGCGTTGTCCGACATTACTCTGACCGCTTTGTTTCGAAGTCTGTGAGCGAACCGCAGGCAGGCTAGTCTGACTGCCCGCGCTTCTAGGTGGTTGATGTTCCATCCCACCTCTTCTGTGTTCCACTGCCCTTGGGCGGTTAACTCCTCGCAGTGTGCTCCCCATCCTCGTAGACTGGCATCTGTGGTGAGTAGGGTCCAGGTTGGGGAGGATAGTCTTGATCCCCGGCTCATGTGGCTGGCCTGCAGCCACCACCGTAGCTGGGTCCGAACTCTGCCTGGGAGTGATAGACGTATGGTGTAGTTCTGGGACCGTGGGCTCCACAGTGATAGAAGTGAGTGCTGTAGGGGCCTCATGTGGGCTCTTGCCCATGGCACTACTTCCAGTGTGGATGCCATCAGCCCGAGGACTTGCAGGTAATCCCATGCTGTGGGACGAGGATCGACCAGTAAGGTTTGCAGCCGGTTCCACAATTTTGATCTCCTTATGGGGGTCAGGCTGACCTTGTCCTCTTTGGTGTCGAATCGTACTCCTAGGTATTCCAGCGACTGTGAAGGCTGTAGGGAGCTTTTGTGTGTGTTGACCACCCATCCTAGGCTCTCCAGTAGAGTTATGACTCTGCTGGTTGCTTGGTGGCTTTCCTCCGGTGACTTTGCCCTGATCAGCCAATCGTCTAGGTAAGGGTGAATGAGGATTCCTTCCTTCCTCAGTGTTGCCGCCACCACCACTATTACCTTGGTGAACGTCCGGGGTGCTGTGGCTAGCCCGAAGGGTAGTGCCCGGAACTGGTAGTGATGGTTCAGGACTTTGAAGCGTAGGTAGCGCTGGTGTTCCTAATGAATTGGGATGTGCAGGTAGGCCTCCGAAAGATCCAGGGATGTGAGAAACTCTCCTGGTTGTATCACCCTTATAATGGATCATAAGGTTTCCATGTGGAAATGGGGAATCCTGATGGGTCTGAATGTTCCCTCTTTCTTGGGGACGATAAAATAAATGGAATAATGTCCAGTATTTATTTCCTGTGGAGGCACTGGGGTTATGGCCTCGAGGGCCAGTAGTCTGGACAGTGTAGCTTCCACTGCCACCCTCTTGAAGGGGTCGTGGCAGGGGGACTCCAGGAACTTGTCTGGAGGGGTTCGAAGGAAATCCAGGTAGTATCCCTCCCGAATGATGGCTAGGACCCACTTGTCAGATGTTATCTCAACCCATCTGCGGTAGAATAGGGCTAGTCTGCCCCCTATGGCTTCTTCCCTTGGATGGGTCGGCTGAATTTCATTGTGGGGTGCGGCTGAGGCCTGCACCCGAGCTGGTTCCCCTCTTGTTGTGCTTGGTCCGAAAGGACTGGTTCCTGCCCATAGGGCGGGGGGTTTGATAGTTGCTCCTGTAAGAATTGAAGCGCTGTGAACCTCTGCCCCTGGAGGACCTGGGGAAGGGTCGCTGGTTTCTCTTCGTCTTATCCTCCGGCAGGCGCAGCAATGGGGATTTGCCCCATTTGTCGGCCAGTTTCTCTAGTTTGCTGCCGAACAGGAGGGATCCTTTGAAGGGCATCCTTGTGAGGCGCGTTTTGGAAGATGCGTCGGCCGACCAGCTTCGGAGCCAGAGTTGCCTTCTGGCCGCCACCGCAGATGACACTCCTCTGGCCGCTGTGCGCACTAGGTCAGAAGCAGCGTCTGCGAGGAATGATACTGATGGTTGCATGTATTCTCCCGGGGTGTTGTTCCTGGTTTGTGATAAACAGGCACGTGTCACCACGGTGCAGCAGGCCGCAATTTGTAGAGACATAGTGGCTACGTCAAATGACTGTTTGAGGATGGACTCCAGACGCCGGTCATGTGTATCCTTGAGTGCAGCTCCTCCCTCCACTGGGATAGTGGTGCGTTTAGAGACCGATCAGACCATGGCATCCACTCTTGGGCATGCGAGAAGATCTTTGGTTGCCGGGTCCAGGGGGTACAGGGCTGCCAAGGCTCGTCCCCCTTTGAATGTGGACTCTGGAGCACTCCATTCCAGGTCAATCAGCTGTTGTGCTGCTTGTAACAGAGGGAAATGTCGAGAAGTCTGTCGGAGACCCTCCAGCAGGGGGTTCGGTTTAGGTTCCCCTGAAGTCCCTGGGCCCGGGATAGTGAGCTCCGTCAGGCATTGGTTGACCAGGTCCGGGAGCTTGTCCTTTGTGAAGAAGAGTCTCATGGTTCGGTGAGGCTCTGTCCCCGGGGGGAGCTCCCCCTCTTCTAGGGGTTCGGCTTCCTCTTCAGAGATGTCCGAGTTCCCATAGGTGGGGCTTCTGGGTAGTGGAAGCCTGTGCCTAGGTCTTGAAGGGCCTGGGGCATGAGGGTCCTCCGGTGGAGCATGTGGCTGGACAGCCAGAGGTTCGGTTGAACAAAGGTGTGAATCCCCTTGAAGAACTCCACCCATGAGATCGAAGATGAGTCAAAGCTGAGGGGCGCTGGATCCTTGGGGTTCCCCGTCTGTGGGGAGGTCCCCCTGGCTAGGTCCGGGGTACCCCCTGAGGAGCTAGAACTCGGTCCTGGGTGGGACTGGCCCTGAACTGGATCTCCCAGGGCCTCCTCGCACTGGGTGCACAGGGCGTCGGCCTCCTCGCTTTGTGCGGCTCTGATGTGGCATGCTGGACAGAGGCCTTGAGCTTTTATCTCTGTTTCTGGAGGTGCCATGGCTGTCGGCACGTAAACTCTTATGCGCACCGGTGCGCTTAAGGTAAGCGTGTAGTTGTGCGCGTAGCTGTGCGCCCAGCCGTAGATATGCGCCCGGCTCTATGCGCGCAACTTATGCGCGCAAGACCTGATGTGCGTGTAAGGCTATGCGCCTAGGTCGGAGTTGTGCGCTCAGGCCAAACGGCGAACGGTGCGGCGAATAGGGCCAATATGGCGACGGCGAGCACGCGGGCAATATGGCGACCCCCTCGGAAAGTCTCCACGTGGGTAGACCCTTGGAAATAACCGGGGCCTGGCCCTGCTAGGGCAGATCAACCCGGTGGCACTGGTCCCGGCCGGTGACCTGTGCTCCTCCTTGATCCTTGGAGACCAGATTCAAGCAGAAGATTTCTACCTTACCTTGTCTTCGGCGCTTCCCGGGTGCGTCCTGGGCGGTCTCCGGCTGCGGGGGGAGAGGGCAAATACCTTCACCGCCGCGCTCGAGGATGCACCCGCTGCCTCTCAGCCGCGCCAGAGGGTCGGGGGCTAGGTCCTCGCCGCAATTCGGCCACCAGACCGAGGCTTACCTCCAAGGGACCACGGAAATCACCTCGGGAATCTCAACTGGGGGAGGGACCCTAGGGTATCACTGCAGGAGAGTGGGGCTCATCTTCAGGTATGTTTGTTTTTAAAAATTTGGATTTTCTTCTTTGAATTTGTTCAAACGCTGTGAGAGCGTGCAGATAGTCCCTAACTAGCTGCACTTCCTGCAGGGGTATATGTATTAGGGGCTGATGTCAGATTGAAATCTGATCAGTCTCCAACTGCTAGCAGGAGTACACTATACCCATTGATCCTGAGTCCATCTGCTACACGTTAGGAAAATAAATTTGCTCCTTTGTGAAATAGCTGTGCAGGCATATTATGATGTCTCTTGGCTGGTGTTATTATTTGTGATAATTGTGGGTGGATTCTTGGGCTGGTGGCAGATGACCACGCCCCCGGGGGAAGATCCCGAGAGGGGCCACCAATCAGGCTCAGAGTTGGGAGACAGACACACACTAGATCTTTTATTAAACTGTATAGTGAACCACCAGAGGTGGCAGTAGTGAGCTGGAATGCCCGGCTGGGCTGTAGTCCCTCAGGCACTGGAACAGCGATCCCAGGATGGCTGAGCTGTAGAGAAACTGAATATAGTGAGTAGGCAGAGTATGCAGAGTTCAGGAACAGAACCTTGATGGTAACACTCACACAGTAGTCTCTTGAAGCAGCCCAGAGGCTGGAATGAAGTAGGCCCTCAAGAAGCGAGTACCTGGTTCCAGGGAAAGCTCTGAGAGAGAGATGGTAACTCACTGGTGTTGTAGGCAGTGGTGACTTCCTGGCAGAAGTAGTATTCGGTAGCAGGTCCAGGAAAGTGGGCCCTCGAGGAGCAAGTACCAGTTCCAGACTGCGACCTGAAAAGCAAGAGAGAGAGCGAGGACCCCGAGGAGCGGGTACCCCTAGTAAAATCCGAGGAGGCAGAGTAGCAAGGTATGCAGCGAGCGAATCCCATCCGCAGCGATACCTGGAGGAATCCCTTGCTAACTCGAATAGCTAGCAAAAACGGAAGACCTTAAGTATCCGGTGAGGATGACGTCATCTCAGGGGGACACCCCTGAGATTCGCGCCACAGCTGGTATTTGAGTCGGGGCCGCGCGCACGCCCTTAGGTTTCAGGAGAACATGGCGGAAGGCAACGTCTAGCCGGTCTGGGGACGCCGGAGGAGGTCGGCAAGATGACGCCGCAGCAGCCAAACTTCCATCAACCAAAGAGGGAGTCGCAAAAGAGGTAAGGTGGGCAGAGTGGAGACATCGGGCAGCGACGGTCGCAACAGCTGGCCAGCAATCCTAAGCCCCATATATCGATGTGCCCTCTCTATATTTATTACCTCTGTGGCTCTATGATCATCTACCATTGGGGGAGAGGTCGTTGCTAGCAGGAATTTGCAAATTGGAATCGACACAGCAAAGCAGTCATTATGTTCCGGTGTCTCCAGCACACTGCGAATTCTCAAATTACATTGTCGTGCCTGGTTCTCCAAATCTTCCAATTTTTCTGCCAAGGACTCCTGCTCAGTGCGAATTTGCTGCTGTAGGCTCGCAAGCTTCTTCAGGGAATCCTCCTGCCCCTCCATGCACACATCTAATTCGTCCACTCGCGCTCCCAGGTCTGCCAAATCGTCTCTGATTTCTGATATTGAGGAGAGAAAGTCATGTTTGTGTTGTTTCATGTCTGTTTGCAATTCCATGAACTATTCTCTCAATTCAACTCGTTTTGGTAAGTCGGATAGGGCTGAGGAAGATGCATTATCTGGCGCCACCTCAGAGGCCTGCCCGTTTTCGGCCTCCAGCATGTCTCCTACCGATTTGGAGTGGGAGAATTGTTTAAGATTGGTATTTTTCTTTTTGGTGGTCATAGTTTATCTTTCGGCACTCTCCCAGCCTAAAATAGATTCTTGATGCGCACGGTTGGCAGTTATTTGCAATGGATTTGTTCAGGTGTGTCGGGAGCTCTCGGACTAGGCAGCCATTCCTGCTGGTGACGTAAGCGTGCCCCCCCCTCCCCTCCCAATTCTGCCCACCTATCCACCATTATCAGCCTTGATACTGCATTCGCAGCCCTCCTGCCTGGCCCTGGTCCTTCCAGTCCCCACTCCCTTGCCATTCCAGCCCTTCTGACTAGTCCTTCCAATTCCAGCCTCCTGCTCTACCCTCCCAATACCAGGCCTCCTTGCCAAAATCAGCACGCACCTTCTTCTGTTGTCTCTCAATGCCAGCCTTCCCTTGCCCTCCCTTTAACCAGCTGTACCAGTCCCATGCCTTCCAATGCCATCTCTCTTTCTCTTACTAGTTCAAGGGCAGCTCTCTTGCTCACCTCCCACACTACATTCTCCAGCAGCATGCCAGTCTTCCATTTTCCTGCCAAAGCCACTCCCCCGAAACCCCACCTCTCCCTCTGCTTCTGGCAGCAAGCCTTCCACTACTTCTCTACTGGTGGGAGGATCCAAGACCCTGGAGCCCTGAGATTTACCTTAGCAGCATCCACCTGATCTTGTTCCCTCGGAGTCAACATTAAACATTCTGAGAGATCCTGCAATCACACAAGAAAACTTATTCCTTATAATGAGAAAGAAAGGGGAGGGAGGGGGAGAGAGAGAGAGAGAGTCAGATCTGTATTCACACTGAGAACCTCTCTCTGCATAGGCCCCTCAGCATAAGTACTAGGGTAGCCAGCTGTCTCCAGATTTTCAGGACAGGATAATTTGGTCCTTTTTCTTCACTGCATGCAGATTTATACTGTTTTTCTTAGGAAATGTAATAAAGTAGGGGTTCCCAAACTCAGCCCTCTAGGCCGCGGTTCTCAACCGGTGCGTTGCGACACACCAACGAGTCACCAAGCACATACAGGTGTGTTGCCACACTTCCCAGTCTCCCACTGGCCCAGCTGCTTCCCCTTCCCCATCGAGATGCAAACTCTTCGTCCACCCGGGCTTGAAATGCTGATATCCCTGGTGGAACGCGGCAGGAGAGCTGGAATCAGCGGCACCAGCAGCATGCTTTCTTCTTCCCGTCCCCGCAGCCCAGAAGAGGAAGTAGTGTGCAGCAGCTGCACGCGCAGGAAGAAGAGACCATACTAAGGTACAAGTGCATGCAGCGTCAGCCCAAAGGAGAAGAGCAGCGCGGCCTGGAGCAACATCAGCCCCCGTAGCCAATGAGACTCCTTTCTCGAGGCCGCAAGGGTTGTAAGAAGAGGAGATAATTACTCTTTGGTAGCGGGAGAGAGAGTGAGTGAGTGAGCAAGCATGTGTGTTTGAGACCTTGTATGTTTGTGTGTGTATATGTGAGAGAGACAGCATGTAGGCAAGTATGTGATTGAGAGCATGTGTGTATGTCAGCGCCTGTGTAAGTGTGTGATTGAGAACCTCCGCCCTCTCAGTTTTTGCTCTGACTCCATCTGCTGGAAGGGGGACATAACCCACGGTCTGGACTGATCCTGGTACGTACAGGGAAACTATTTATTTGAAAGACAGCATGTATACGTGATTGAGAACATGTATGTGTTAAGTGAGAGAGAGCCTGTGTGTATGTGATTGAGAGCCTGTGGGCCAGATTTTCTAACATGCGCGCGGGCGTAGATTTGTGTGCGCAACCCAGCGCACAAATCTACGCCCGATTTTATAACATGTGCGTGGTTATAAAATCCGGGGACGGCGAGCGCAAGGGGGTGCCCACTTGTGCACCACCTTGCGCGCGCCAAGCCCTAGGGGAGCCCCAGTGGCTTTCCCCGTTCCCTCCGCTCCCCCCACCTTCCCCTATCTAACCCGCCCCCCAGCCCTACCTAAATCCCCCCCTACCTGTGCGCGCTGGCCAGCTGCTGGCGCATGATCCTCCGGCACGGCCACCGAGCAGGAGGCCTTGCTCCCGCCCCCAGAACGGCGCCCCGCCCACGCCCCTGCCCCATTCCCGCCCCTTTATCAAAGCCCCGGGACATACGCGCATCTCGGGGCTTGCGCGCGTCGCCGAGCCACTTTCTCAGGGTTATGTGTGTAACCCTTTGAAAATCTGCCCCTGTGTGTATAAGTGAGAGAGAGAGTACATGTGTGTCTGTATGTGACTGACAGCCTGTGTGTAAATGAGAGAACTTGTGTGTGACTGAGAGGAGAAAGTTGCAAACAACCCCCCCCCCCCCCTTTTCACCTCCTGCTAATTCACAACAATCTCAGGGCACCTGCAAATCCAATATTCCTTGGTATGGAGAGCATTTTTTTATCCTTATTATTTTTAATTATTGGGTCTTTGTGTCTGCTGTTTTGAAATATTTTATAAGTCTATACATTTTTTATATGTTTTTAATTATTGGGTAATCCATTCATCAGTTTTTAAATAATCTGTTCTTTTTTCTTATGGTTTTACTGCTGTTGATTTTATATTTCTTGATTTGCTTTATGGGGGCTGGTGATGTTTCCCTTTTTCCTTTGTTGCACTGCATACAGAGTCTCGGGCTTGTTGCGGTTTCCAGTTCAGTTTTTCTCTGCAAGTTTCTGCTTATTCTTTATGGTCTCTTTATTCTTTGTTAGGTGAGGGTCAGCACATGTGATTCAGGTGAGGTTCTCTGCTGGCGTGTAGTTTCTGTGTAGGGCTCTATAGCAGCCTGGCTTGTTCCGTTTTCCTAATAGGAGGAGTATTGGAGTTTTAAGGCCTGGTGTAATATTTTCAGTGTTAAGGTGGTTACTATTTGAGTTCTGGAAAGTGGTACTGTTCTAGTATGGGAGATTTATGTAAAGTCTGTTCAGAAAGAGTAATCTTATTTTTCCCTTGTGTCATTCTTAACAATAAACTTACATCAGAGCCTTTTATTTTTAATTTCCACCATGGATTATAATGAGCAGTGTGTCACATATGTTAGTGTTGTCTGTCTGGTGTGCCACAATGGGAAAAAGGTTGAGAAGCACTGCTTTAGGCCACACCCCAGTCAAGTTTTCAGGATTGCCACAATGAATATGCATGAGATCTATCTACGCGCACTGCCTCCACTATATGTAAATAGATCTCTTGCATATTCACTGTAGAAACCCTGAAATCCTGACTCGGTTGTAGAGCTTCGGAACAATTTGGAGACCCACCTGCAACAGAGAAATCAGAGCAACAAGTCCCAGTGTGTAAACCGGTAAAACCAGGACTGGATCCAACTATCCTGAAAATCTGAAGCTGGTCCGCAATCCTAACTAGGACCTAGTCTTTGATCTGAGGCCCTGTCAACAGTAGGACTCTTTAAGGAATCCTTGGCACATGGCTTCTTTTCTCCCTTATTATGCTTGCTGCTAGACCACTTACCTTTAACCTTTGCCACTTCAGTGGGTCTTTCTTACGGTCTATGACTCGGCTTTGCTGACTGCTGGCAAAGGAGGTCCAGTGGAGCCGTGGGGAAAGCCTGGACAAGGGATAAAAGGGAGAGTGTGCTGTAATAGTGGCACTCCTGGCCTGAAGCCCCCACTTCGCTGACGGAAGCAAAGAAAAATACATATGGCCAATGAGACTACTGCCTCACCTCAAGGTCAACTGCACCGCCTGAGTCAGTCCTGGCTTTGCCTCAATGCATGCATGCAGTTGTAGTTTTCTGATTTTTTTTTCCTAAGAAAGGTAGGACTGAAATTGCATGCAAGCAATGGGGCAAAACCTGGAGTGGGTGGGGGGGGGGGGGGGGGGGGGGGGAGGAGGAAGAATGTGGTGGCTACCGTAATAGCAAATACTGCTTGAAATACAAGTTCCTTCTAGGGCGGGGCTTCCCAAACCTGTCTTGGGGACCCCACAGCCAATCGGGTTTTCAGGATCATCCACAATGAATATGCAGGAGCTAAATCTACATTAGGAATATGCACAGGCAGTTTTTGCATTTCACTTTTTGTTTCTTTTTTTTTTTCTGCTTCCTTGGTTTTGTTTAAAACAAAATAAGCCAAATGGAAATTTAAAAATGCAAAGCAATCCGAAATGAAAAATAAAACTAAAAAAAAAAAAAAAAAGTTGAGCCCACAGCCAAAAATAATTAAAAAAAAAAACCCCATTCCTGGACCCTTCCCATCCTCCTCCCCCACTCTGACCCATCTTATCCTGTAATGGAAAATGTTTTTAAAGGGCAGGAGTGATCTCTGCTTGCTGCTGCTGCTGAAAATGGCGCCAGCGGACAGAGGCTGGTGCCATTGTTAATTTTGCCATAAAAAAATGGTACCAACCAGGCCCAAGCCAGTGCTGATTTATACAGCAAAAATTAACATAGCACTGGCTTTGGTCTGCCGGTGCCTTTTCCAATAGTGGCAACAGAGGGGCAGGAGCAACTGGGGTTCACTCCTACCGTACAAAGATAATATCAACTACAGGGTACGAGATGGGAGGAAACCCAAGAGTATTTTTTGTGTTGTTATTCTTGTTTTCTTGATGGAAGTGATGGCTTTAAATTTTTTTTTTAAACGACATGAACAAAAGCAAACAAAGTTTTGTTCCATTTTCTTTCATTTCAAAAATGAAACAAAAGGGGAAATTTTAATGAAATTTCCTGTTTTGTTTCAAACAAATGCACATCCCTAATCTATTATACTGGATCTTCAATGTATGCAAATTTATCTCTTGCATATTCATCATGGATACCCCGAAAACCCAGATGGCTCTAGGGTCACCAGGACAGGATTGGGAAGCCCTGCTCTACAGGCCCTTCATGGTGGATTTTATGATGCACATAACTTGTATGGAAAATGAAATCCAGATTCTTAAACTAATCTGGATTTGGGAAGGATAACTTTTCAGGATGATGTGAGAACTGGGAACATCTGCACAAAATGTTCTTATTTTCCTTAAGATCTGAGACAGATGATAAGTGATTAGAAGAAGGTTTGACCTGATAGATCTCAGCTTATCTTCCAACTCAACCAGCCACTTAACTACATATGAAAGAAAGAAGCCCTTTTGGAATTGGGACTGCCGTGATGATCTCCTGACCTCTGCTTCTTTATTTCCCCCTTCATTCTCTGCTTCGTTTTGTAAAAGGAACCTGGGCTCTCATCGACCAGTGATGGCTGACACACGACCCTGGGATGAACAATGCTGAAGTCAATGGAGGTTCTCCGCCACACTGACGGGTCCATTGGGAAAATTTGCCATGGATTCTGAGTGAGATAACGTCAAGAGTACAAAAGGATAAAGCTGTTGGAAATAGGGACTGGAATGGAAAGTGCAGTAAATTTTTATTTTTTTTTAAATTGTACATTCTCCTTTCAAACGATGCTCTCTTCTCACTCTCCAGTCACCTTCCCCACACCCTCTAACTCGCTCTTCTGCACACAGAACAGATAAAGCAGTAATATCGACAGGTAGCTTTTCTTGTCAGCACAAAATGCATCATTCCCATTGGTATGTAAAATTTATGGATGAGCAAGTTTGCTTACCATAAATGGTGTTTTCCGTAGATAGCAGATGAATTAGCCATGCTGTCTGGGACGTCCTCCGGGTGCCTAGGTGGCGGAGCTCTCTTAGAACACTGAGTCTTTCAGTGTAGTGTGCCTGCTTGGATCCTCCCTCGCTTCCCCCATCCTCCTCAGTCTGTATCCAAGCAACTGAAAGGTAGTAACAACTGTCCGGGGAGGCAGGAGGGTCAGCATGGCTAATTAATCTGCTATCTATGGAAAACACCGTTTACGGTAAGCAAACTTGCTCTTTTCCCATAGATAAGCAGCATGAATTAGCCATGCTGTCTGGAAGTCCCCAGATGATGTACTGAGTGCAAGTCCCTGATCATGTCCCAATGATGAGTTGAGGTAGTGCGCTCAAGACAGTAGAGAAGATAGGCGGACAGTTCATCTCTGTTGACTTTGCAGCATTAAGAAGTGCCCGCTTTGAGAATTGTTTTGCCCAAGTCTGCGTCAGCTGCGGTGTGCTTGTCCAAGCAGTAGTGAGCCGTAATGTGTGCAGCGAGGACCAGGTGGCAGCTCTGCAAATGTCTAGAATGGGCACCTCATGCAGGTGAGCTATAGAAGAAGCCACAGCACGGACCTGGTGAGCCTTAGGGGAGGCAGGCAAGGTCTCCGCACATTTCTGACAGCAGAATTGTATGCAGTTTGAGATCTAAGAGGAAACCAGAAATCTTGGAGCATTGCGGTTGAATGATCCAAAGAGCTGGGAGGCTCTGTGTTCAGCGAGCGTGCGGCGTTTGTAGTAAGTGAGTGCCCACTTGCAATCCAATGTGTGTAGTTTACGCTCTGCCTCATTACTATGTGGCTTTGGGTAAAAATTTGGAAGGGTAATGGATTGGTTGAGGTCAAAAACTGATACCACTTTAGGAAGGAAGGTGGGATTCATACGCAACGTAACCTTGTCGTGATAGAATTCCAGATATGGCGAGGAGTGCACCAGGGTCTGCAGCTCGCTGACACGTCTTGCGGAGGTGAGTGCGACCAGAAACAGCTCCTTCCAGGAGAGGAACTTGGAATGGCAAGTATCCAGTGGTTTAAAGGGGGGTAGCATCAGTTGCTCTAGAACCACATTCAAATCCCATGGAACTGGAGGCTTCTGGATCGGAGGCCGGAGACGTAAAACACCCTTCATGAATCTGGACATGAATGGGTGGCAAGAGATTGGGGCTTTGTTGTGCAGAGAGTGATAAGCTGCTATGGCACTGAGGTGAACTCTGACTGAAGCCGTAGCCAGTCCATTCCGGTTGAGCAGATGGAGGTAGTCCAATAATCACTCAGGAGGATAGGTGAGTGGGTCCATCCCACTTTCAGAGCACCAGGAGGCATAACGGGCCCATGTCCTCTGATAATTCATTCTTGTGGAGGGCTTCCTAGAGGAATCTAAGACATCCTGAAGCTGGGGTGAAAGGTTCAGGTGGTGGAGTACCACCTTTCAATCTCCATGCAGTGAGATTGAGAGATGAGTGGAGTGGATGAAGCAGAGAGCCTCCTTCCTGGGTGAGGAGGCGTGAGCTGTTGCCTAGGGGGATCGGTTGGTCAACAGATAGTTGAACTAGATACGCGTACCACAGTTGTCTGGGCCACGCTGGAGCGATGAGAATGAGGTCTGCGTTGTCCGTGTTGCATTTCTGGACTGTGAGGAAACAACAAAGAAGTGGATGCCACAAAGAAGTCTTTTTCAATTTTTAATAAAGGAGACGTGTAATATTGTGTAAAAATTGCCCAAAATACAATATTACACGTCTCCTTTATTAAAAATTGAAAAAGACTTCTTTGTGGCATCCACTTCTTTGTTGTTTCCTCATGGCTTTATTGGATCGCCTACCTTGTTGCTTTTTGGGCACATTTCTGGACTGTGTGGGAGATTAGAGGTATAGGGGGAAGACGTACAGTAGACCCCCTGTCCAGTTGATGAGGAATGCGTCCTGCAGTAGTCTCTGGGAGCTGGGGTACACCAAGCAGAAAGTCTGCACTTTGCGATTGAGTTCAGTAGCAAAGAGATTGATGCATGGCAGGCCCCAGGTTTGAAAAAGGCTGTCTGTCACGTCCTGATGGAGCTCCCACTTGTGAGGGTGAAATATTCTGCTCAATCTGTCCGCCCTGGCATTGTTGATGCCGGGCAGGTACATTGCCTGCAGGGTGATGGATTTGCTCTCCGCCGATTCCAGGATCCCCACCGCCTCTCTGCAAAGGTTCCAGGAACTGGACCCTCCTTCCTTGTTGATGAAGAACATGGCCACCTGGTTGTCCATGTGGACCATGACTGTCTTCCCTCGGAGTGCTGGTTCGAAGGCTCGAAGAACGTTTTGAATGGCTCGTAGCTGTAGTAGGTTGATCTGTTGTGATCGTTTCCAAGCCAACCACAAGCCTTGAGTTTGAATGTGGACTAGGTGGGCACTCCATCCCTTGGTGGAAGCTTCTGTGGTAAAGATGGTGTGATGTGCTGGAGCTCGCAGGGGAGCTCCTTCTGTGAGAGCTGCCGGTGTAAACCACCACTCCAAATCCCATTTCATGCTGAGCGTGAGGGTGACAGGAGTGGAGAGTTGGTTGGAAAACTGGTTCCATTGGGTCTTCAAGCCCCATTGCAGATGCCATATGTGGAAGCGAGTATGGAGAACGACATAGATAGCTGCTGCCATGTGGCCGAGGATTGTCAGGATTTGACGAGTAGGAGCAGTGGTGGCCTTCAGGAGACATCTGGCGAGTGATGTCAGAGCAAGAGCTCGGGTTTCCGGGAGGAAGGCTCTGTCCCAAGTGGTGTCGATATGGGCTCCAATGAACTGTAAGACTTGAGTGGGTTGCAGATTTGATTTTTCGTAGTTGACTAGCAGCTCTAGGTTGTCCAGACAGTGTATGGTTGTGAAGGGATTGGTCTGCAGGAGGGACGGGTTAGGAGCCACCAGTAGCCAATCGTTCGATAGGGGAATATTTAAAACACCCTTCGTCGGAGGTGAGCCACCGCTACCACTAGGCATTTGGTAAAAATTCTGGGGGCTGAGGAGAGACCAAATGGGAGCACCTTGTACTGAAAATGGCGTCAGTGGCTATAAAGCATAGGAACCGCCAGGAAGTAGGGTGCATCGATATGTGCAAATAGGCATCTTTGAGATCCAGTGAACACATCCAATCGCTGGGTCGAAGGAAGGGCAGGATGGACTTGAGTGATGTCATTTTGAATTTTTCCATCGTCAAGTATCTGTTAAGAGCTCGAAGGTCTAGGATGGGTCGTAACCCTCCCAACTTCTTGGGTATGAGGAAGTATTGAGAATAGAAGCCCTGGTGGAACTGCGTCACAGGCAGTTCGCAAATGCACACTTGTTGAAGCAAGCTGTTGACCTCCAGGTGCAGTTGACCGTAATGCGGTGCAGTTGACCGTAATGCGCTGATAGGTGTTTCTGGCGCACCAGGTGTGGAGTGGAAGGGGTGGAGTGAAAACTGAGGGAGTAGCCCTCCTGTATGATATGCAGAACCCAGAGGTCGGATGTGATGACCTTCCATGCCTGAAGAAAGTGGGAGAGCCTGCCCCCCACCAGGAGCGGTAGCAATGGGTTCATTCTTCCTAAAAACCCTGGAAGGATTTAGGGGGGTTGGAATCCTGAAGTGGACAAGGCTGCCGAGGAGCACGTTGACGTTGCCAAGCCCCCTGTTGCTGGGAAGACTGAGGACGAGTCGGAGTATATGGAGGAGGCTGGTAGGATGGATACAGCCGGTAAGGTTGTCCTGGTAATAGGATCTTTTATATGAGGTGAAGTATCGCCTCGAGGAAGCTGCATCTGCAGGAGAAGCCAGGGACATTACAGCTACCTTCTGCTCCTTGAGCTGGGCTACCGTTTCTCTAAATTTGTCCCCGAAAAGGTTATTTGGGAGACAGGGAAGGTTGGCAAGCTTCTCATGAACATCCTCGCGGATGGCGCTGGCTCGCAGCCATGCGAGACGTTGGGCCACGATGGCATTGGCCATGGATTTAGCCAAAGTCTCGAATCCCTCATAGACTGTTCGCAGGAGATGCCTCACTCCCTCCTCCAAGTCATGAAATTGCTCAGGAGGTCGGTGGTCTGGGGGCGCTTCCTGAAGCAAAGGCTTTAACAACTGCAGGCATTTGTACAAATATTGCGTAATATAAAATTGGGGTTGCTGGATCTTCGCATTCAGCATCCCAGCTTGGAAAGCTTTCTTACCAAAGTCATCTAAGTACTTAGAATCTTTCCCAGGAGGAGTGTTCGAGTGAAGGCAAGATTTTTTGGCCTTCTGCATGGCGGACTCCACGACTTCAGAAGCCTGAGGAAGCTGCACTGTAGAGTAGAACGGGGACTGCCTCATACAGAATTTCAGGTCCATCTTGCGAGAAGTTGATGGTCCCACAAAAGGAGTTTCCCAGGCTGGACATGACCGCGTCCAGGTCCTCATAAAAGGGCAAGGCCATGGGCTCCACAGGTGACTCAAATATTTTGAAGATGCCCAGGACGTCTGCTCTCAGGTCAGGGATTCTACTCATCTTGACTTTGAGTCATTGCCTCACTTTCTCCACAAACTTAGAATACGACAAGTCTTCCGGAGGAGAGATTGGCTCAGGTTGTTCTTCCGCCGGATCAGAGGGGTACCCTGTGGAGGATCTTGGTGACTTGGATGGCTGGTGGAAAAAATCCCCAGGAGGAGGAGCTGGTAGAGATTGGCCAGGAGAAAGAACTGAACTGAGGCTATCCTGCAGTGATGGGGGGGCTTCCAGCGGTATCTCTGCTGGGTGTCTCCCTGCTGCTCCACAGTGGTAAGGAACTGAGACAGGATAAGGAAAATCTGGGACATTGCCTGCGAGGCCAAGGTGTCGAGGGCTTGGCAGAGGCTGTCTGTGTGGATCGGTGGGTGGTGGCCTAGGATCCCTGGGAGGACCACTAGGGGGTACCGCAGCCAGTAGGATGTCCGTATCCAGACCTCTGGGTGAAGGAGGGATAGTGGGAGGCCGCTTGTGCCTCTTCTGTAAAGGCTCTTGAAGGCCTGATATCCTTTTATACTGTGAAGCAGTGGACAGGCCAGAGAAGACCCTGGATGAGGCCGAGGAAGCATGAGAGGCAGCTGGTGAAGAGGGTGTCACATCCGAATCCACTACCAGGAGTGGGGAAGGTTCCCTGGGTCTTTCGTGTCCTGAAGAGTGTTTCTTGGGGGTCTTTGCAGCCGTGTGCATCGATGGCGTCAGCGCCGACTTGCTTCGATGCGCCGTCAATGTTTTATGCTTATGCTTCAATCCCGAAACATGCGGCTAGCTCCCTGTGTCGGACGCATTGGTGATGCGTCTGGGCCCCGACGCTACTCGGCACAGATGGTGTCTTCAGCGCCATCGACACATCTCCTGCTTCGTGCATCGGCGCAGTTTCACTCGCTTCGGTGCCAGCCCAGACAAACCGGGAGGCCCTACAAGGAGGCTCTGCAATGCGTCGACTCCTTGGAGTCCCAGTGGGGGCCCGGGGAGGACAGAGTCGACTCTTCTGAAGGGGCATACGAGCCCGATGCCGCTTCACGCAGTTCTGTGATTCTGGCAGCTTTCTGCCGCTGGGCTCAGGGGGACATGTGTCCACAGTCCCTGCAGGCTGCCTGGTTGTGATCCGGTCCAAGGCATATGTAACATTTTATGTGGTCGTCGGTCAGACATGATTTTGCCGCATTGGCAAAATTTGAAGCCTGGTGGCTGCGGCATGTCGTTGAAGAAAGTAAAAAAAGGATGAGGTGAAGAAAAAGTAACACCTTTTCCTCTTCTTGCCTTGTTCTTAACTTTTTTTTTTTTTTTACTTCAGAGAAGTGTTCCGCTGAGGAGAAGAGCTCCGCGTGCAGTCAGGCGCGCGGAAAAAAACGAACTGAGGAGGATGGGGGAAGCGGGGGAAAATCTAAGCAGGCACACTACACTGAAAGACTCAGTGTTCTAAGAGAGCTCCGCCACCTAGACACCCAGAGGACATCCCAGACAGCATGGCTAATTCATGTTGCTTATCTACAGGAAAACTTCACTACACAGAAAGGGGTTGATTCTCCAAAATTCTGGAGCTCTATTAATGGCCAAGTAAAGAGAGCTATTTGGACTGCAGCCCATTTTCTCATGCATAAAAATGCTCATGGAATATTCAGCTCTGAGAAGGGGCCACCATAGATGCTCCATTTACACCCAAAACTCCTCCCCTCCTCTAGAAGGAAAAATAAACAATTCTCCAAAATTCTCAGCACACCTCTGCCCAAGCCAGGAAAATACTTCTAGACTGAACAGATGGCAGTCAGGCTATGTCTGGTCGCCAGTGAATGGTACGCTAGGAAGAGAAGTACCTGAAGAGGCTGAATGACTGGATGAGGGTTGAGCCATGGCTGGTAAAACCAGGCCTAGCTTGGGAGGCATCTCAGCAAGCGGCTGTAAAACTGGCATGGGCTCAGGATCGGGAACACAGGAGACAGGCATAGAGCAGGAATACAAAAACAGGATTGCAGGGTTGGAAGCAGAACAGGAAAACTGGAACAGAACTGCAGAGCAGGAACACTGGAAGGGGATGTGGAGCAGCAACATGGAAGCAGGTTTGCAAGGCTGAATGTAGTACAGGAACAAGGACAAATAAACAGAGGTTCCAGAGGGCATATCCTATGAGTCCCCATTGTACCAGCCTCTGATGCACTCTTTATCACCAATCAGGGCACACCCTGTGCCGAACCTATGGGACCTTCCAAGGGTGTGTCTATCAAACTACCTGGCAACTGAAGGGTAAGTATTTCCTGGCGTTTCCCTACTTCTATGGCTCCTCTGCAGCTTCCAGGCCCCTGCCTTCTAGATTTGCTAATTCAAGTCCCATCAATCCTGACAGTATTATCCTCCCTCTCCTATTGCCCCTCCTAGAGCCTTAAGGCCTGCTTTATTTGAATGTTCTCAATGGAAGTGTCTGTTATCAGCATGAATATTTTGAACTGGCTCCCAACTGTGGTCTTTCTGGAAATATCCCTTTCAATTTACTAGATAATACAGTTGACCTTGAATGTATATGGAGTCTAGAATCTGTTGACAATTAATTCTTGTTGTCCCTTCACCATTACTAGTTGCAGGGGAAATGTCCGTCAACATATTAATGGGTTCTCCTTGTATGGCTTTAATAGGGCCACATGAAAAACTGGGTAAATCTGGAGGCTTGCTGGCAATGGTACCTTAAATATCACTGGATTTATCTGTTTCTGGATGACAGACTTCATGAATCTCTGTTCAAGCTTGGTAATGGGTCTTCTTGTCTGTATGTGACTCATTGAAACCCACACTATATCTCCCACTGTAAATTGGGGAGGAGGAGGGGGGCTTTTGTTACCTTCCATCTGCATGTTTCTTTTGACATTTTCTGGCCTTTTCTAGAGCTTGTGAACTTGAGCGTCATCTCTTGCAAATTCTTGGTCCACTCTGCTGCAGCTAGGACCCTAGACTGTCATACTTTATCTGTGTGGAACCAAGGAGGAAACCCATGATTGGCAAAGAAGGGCAAAGGTTTTTTTGTTGAGTGTTCGACATCATTAAATCCAAATTCTGCAGTCAAGAGCAACTGGACCTAGTCATTCTGGTGATAGCTGCAAAAGCACCAAAGATACTGTTCCCAGGTTTGATTTATATATTCGGTCTGACCATTGGATTGTAGATGATATGCTCATGATAAGACCTGGATGTGCAGTAGTCTCTCTCCAAAATTGTGTTGGAAAATCAGAGATGACATGTGATGGTTAACCATGGAGTTGTACCACTTTTCATCAATATCTCTGAGGTTTTCCATACTGAGGGGAAGCTCTCTGCTGAAAATAGTAGGCATCTTTGAAAACGAGTCCACCACCACAAAAATCGTAGAATTCCTTTGAGATAAAAGCTCCGTTATGAAATCCAGGAATATCCATTCCCAGGGTCTGGTTGGTACTGGTACTGGTAATGACATCAAGAGTTCTTATGGGTTATCCCACGGCATCTTAGTTCTTGCGCATATTTCACAGGATGTTAGATAATTTGCTCAAGCATTTAGTGATTAACGATTTTAAGTAATATTGTAAACTTGTTTATTGAATGGAGTATTATTGATAGATTATGTTATGTTTTAATTGTTTTATTATGTGTATGCTTTATAATCTGCAATGAATATATTAAAGAACTATGGACTATGACAATAAAAATACAAAAATAAATCTATAAAAATATGCCTTTATGTCCTGGCCCTAGTCTGGCCACCAAAAAGCATGGCTTTTCAACACTCTAATACTACGTATGCCAAGGTGTTCTGCTAGTAGAGAATTGTGACATGACTGTAACACTTCTAGATATAAAGCCCCTTTTGGCACATATAATTTGTTTCCTTTATAGAGGCAATCCCCTTGCCAGCTTATATACTCGTCTTTTCCAGACTCTACCATTCTCTGTTTTCAGTCTTGAGCAAATTGGTCCAAGGTCAGTTCTTCCTTAATTTGCTCCATGATACTGTTTTCCAGTGCCTATAATAAAGTTGTTAGCTTGAAGTATAGTCAGTGGTGTCTCTTTGTCAGGTATCTCTCCAGGGCCATACCGTAAGACAAAATTGAGTCAGATCTTCATGAAGAAAAGGCCCCTGCTGCAGCAGATCCCTGTGGGCTGGTAATTGGAGAGGAGAGTCCATCAGGAGCCTCCACAGATCTGCATACCACAGCCTCCATCAGAAGCACCATCCCCATGAATCTCTTGATTCTCCAAATTACTCTGCCCAAAATGGGCCACGGGGGAAAGGCATATAGAAGCTTGCCTTCTGATCCCTCCTGCATGAGGGCATTGATGCTCAAAGACTTCAGATTTCTCCTGCAACTGAAGAAGCAAGGAACCTTCGGATTGTGAGATGTCACCAGCAAGTCTAGAAATGGGAGGCCCCAGCAGCCCACTATGAGCTGGAATGCTTCATTTGACAATTCCCATTCTCTGGGATCCAGACTCTTGTCTGCTGAGAAAGTTGGCTCTTACATTGTCTTTTCTTACAATGTGTGAGGCTGAGATATCTTGAAGATGTACTTCTGCCCATTCCATGAGTTGGGCTATTTCCTGCAACACTTGCTGGCACTTGATTCCTCCCTAGCAATTAGTGTAAGCTACTGTTGTCGCATTGTCTGACATTATTGAGACCGCTCGACCCAGCAAGTGGTCCACAAATCACAAGCATGCCATCCGAATGACATGGGCTTCCACCCGATTGATGCTCCAGAGAGACTCTTCTGTGCTCCAATGCCCCTGCACTGTCAACTCCTGACAGTGAGCCTCCCAACCCTAGAGGCTCGCATCCTTCTTGAGTACTGGCCAGTCTGGTATTCGAGGGGGAATGCCCTTCCTTAGATGTTCTGCTTGCAAACACCACTCAGATGGATGCTGATCTTCACTAGTAAGTGAAGCCATATCGAGTAGTCCTGACACTGTGGACTCAGACATGCAAGCAGTGTGTGCTGAAGAGGATGCATATGTGCCCTTGCCCATGGAACTACCTCTAGGGTGGCTGCCATCAACCTGAGCACCTGTAGGTAAGACCGCACTGCTGGGCATATTGTTTCTGTCAATAGCCACATCTGTGTCATCAGTTTCTGAAGGTGGTTCTAGGTAGGAACACCCTGCCTTGCTTCGTGTTGAAAAGAACACCGAGATACTCCAGTATCTGGGATGGCTGCAGATTGCTCTTGGCCAAGTTCACCACCCAACCTAGTTTCTGTAGCAAGAAGATCACCTTGCACGAGACATGAAGGCTCTCTTTCATACTCTTGGCCTGAATTAGACAATCACCTAAGTATGGGTGGACCAGAATACCATCCTTTTTCAACAATGCCGCTACCACTACCATGATCTTGGAGAAGGTTCTGGGTGTGGTGGCCAAGCCAAAGGATAGCGCTCAAAACTGATAATGTCGCCCCAAAACAGCGAAACACAGAAACTGTTGATGCTCTGGCCAGATGAGATTATGCAGGTATGCCTCTAACAAATCCAAAGGCGTAATAAACTTCCCCGACTGTGCTGCCATTATCACCAAGCGTAAGGTTTCCATGCAGAAATGAGTCACTTCCAAATGATGGATGATTCCCTTGAGATCCAGGATGGGGCGAAAGGAACCCTCCTTCTTGGGAACAATGAAATAAATGGAATATCAGCCCGTATTTAGTTGTGACATGGGCACTGGGATCACGGCCCGCAGGCTACGGAGCCTTAACTACATACAGTCCACTGCTTGTCTCTTCTGTGGAGAGCTGCAGGGAGACACCATGAAAACATCCCAAGGAACGCGGAGAAACTCCAAAGCATAACCATCTCTTATCACCTCCAGAACTTACTGGTCTGACATGATCTCAACCCACCTCCAATAAAAAAGAGAGAGGCGACTCCTATCTCCTGTTCCTGGGGGTGGGTTGGCACACCTTTATTGAGGGGATCGGGAGGCATCACCGCTCAAGCCTGCACCTCAACTGGGCTGCTTGGGATGAAAGGATTGAGACCTACCAAAAGGTCGAGCCATCTGAGAAGCCGTTCCTCTATAGGGTTGAAAGCGTTTTAAACCCCAAGCATGACCTCTCATGCCAGACGAGCATGGTGCCTGCTTTTTATCCTCTGGTAACCGAGGAATCTGAGACTCACCCCACTTATTGGCCATTTTTTCCAACTCACTCACAAACAAGAGTGATCCTTTAAAGGGAAATTTCGTAAGATTACACTTTGAAATTGTATCAGCTGACCAATTCCTCAGCCATAGCTGACATCTGGCTGCCATCATCAAAGCCACCCCTCTGGCTGAAGTGCGGACCGGGTCGCAGCCAGCATCTGCCAAAAAGGCAGCTGCCGGTTCCATCGCTGCCCTGGAATTCAAACCAGATTCATCGATTTCCTGAGAAAGAAGCAAGCAAGTGCGAGCCACCAGGGAGCAGCAAGGGGCTATCTGCAAATTCATTGCCATTGCCTCAAAGGCCTGCTTAAGGATAGTCTCAATTCTGCTATCCTGCACATCCTTCAATGCCGCTACCCCTTCTACAGAGATAGTCGTCCGCTTGATAATGGCAAACATCAGTACATCCACTTTCAGAAAATGCAACTGCTCTCTCGCCACTGGATCCAGGGGGTACAGTGCTTCCAAGGCTCATCCCCTTTTAAAATTAGCTTCTGGGGTGCCCCATTCAAGACTGATCAATTCTTGAATAGTCTCCATAATGGGGAACAAACATGATGCTTTATGCAAAGAAATTAAAATGGGATTTTTCTTTGTCTTAGATATGGAATCAGCACCCATATCTTCAATGTCTGGGAGATCAGAGTCGGTAACTCATCTCTATGAAATAAACGCAACATTGTTCTATACGGCTCCAAACAGATTGGCTGAATATGACCATCAAATTACCGTACATGTACCCCAACGAGAACTGAGGTCAGCCAACAAGGGATTATTATCGGTTCCCACAGTTAAATCGGCGCATTTAAGTGAAGTGAGGGAAAGAGCCATATCTGTCGCAGGGCCAAAGCTTTGGAATAACTTACCATTAGAACTACGAATGCAAGAAAATCTAAAGAGATTCAAGGAAGACCTGAAAACCTGGTGCTTTCAACAAGCATTTGGAATCAACCCTCAGGATGACTTATAAGTCTGCAATTTATTAGACAACTTTTACCTTTTTATCTTTCTTAAACTTTCTTAATTTTATTTTATTTTTATATTATAGTTGACTTTAACTATCTTATTATTTTATTTTATTTTATTGAAGTTTTTATTGTAATTATTTTGTTTCTGTTATTTATTAGCTTGTACTATGTAAATCGTAAAGATAGAACCTTGTGTTCTGAACAACGGTATATAAGAATTGCATAAATAAATAAATAAATAAATAAATAAATAAACAAACCCCAGAGGAATTTCCCCATCCTCCAGGGAGTAAGGATTGCCTTTAACATCCGTGCCATCTGGGTCCCTATCAGGGTAACCCGTAGCAGGTCCAGATATACTCTGATGCTTACCCGCAGCACCTGGCATGCGGGGATCTGCAGCCTGCAATCCTGAACTATTAGGTTTGGCCGGGGTAGCTGAAGGCACCTGAAGAAAGGACTGCAGCCCTTGAAAAAATCTCACCCAAGAAAAGGCAGAAAGATACATACCAAAACCAGGGGACGTCGGTCCTGCGCCCACTGAGTTGCCTTCCCCTGCTGACGAACCAGATAGGGGAGCCCCAAAACCAGGTGAAACCTCTGGCAGTTCCCCCTACGGTGCCATTCCCGCATCATTCTGGGAAGGGCCAGGCTCAGCAAAATCAGTTGGAGACAAGTTTTCCTGAGCCTCCAAGCAGCGCTGACACAAGTTAGAGGGGATGCCAGGCTGAGATGCCCGAATATGGCAAGCAGCGCAAAGGGTAAAGCGCATAGGCTTTTCTGCTACTGGTGCCATGGGTTAAAATCTGCTAGCAGCACGCTCCCAAAAGCTTCTAACAATTGTGCTCCCAACTGTGCGCCCACACAAGCAAGCCTAGACAGAGTGCTCAAAAAACAAGCTCTGTCCAATAAACACACTCTACGGATGCCCAAAATGTAGGCGCCCAATACGCAGTCCAGGTAGGTGCCCATCTGAGCGCACACCTGGGTGTGCAAACGCTAACCGATGTCAGGCAGTTTCGCGGCAGACTTGTGCATAGCAAAGCGCGTGAACGCCGCCACGACCTACCACGCGGCGTCTAAGCGAAGCCTGAGAGCAGAACTCAGCCAAAAACGCTGCTCAACCCAAGCTGCCATGACTCCCCAAGCTCCCCTGGAGATGGAAACGGATGTCGGATCGGTGCGCTGAGCTCAGAGACCAGAAGGGGAATGGAATCCCTAAAATTAACTCCCCTTCTTTTTCTTCTTTTTGTATATTTACTCTTTACCTGAGCTCATTCTGTCCCAGCCAAGTATAGAGTTGGTCTCTAGATGCAGGGAGAGAGGGCAAAGGCCTTCACCGTTGCGCTCGGCTTCCTGCACCCACTAGCCTCTAAGCTGTTTGTCTCTCTACAGCTAAGTTCACACCAGAAAACCAGCTACCGGACCGAGGCACTCTACTGAGGGAGGGATCTGCAGATATCATCTCAGGAAAACTTGACTGAGGGAGGGACCATAAGGTATCACCACAGGAGAGCGGTGTGAATTAATTTCCTTCTTCTTTCTCCTTCTACATTTTTTTTAAGCAATCCCCAGTAGGGAGATGCACGTCCACCATCTGCTGGAGACAGAATAATGGCGGGCTGATGTCAGTGCAGGGGTATATATACCATGATGTCAGTTTTGCTTTGTCTCCAATTACTGGTAGAGGTGCATAACCCACTGGTGTGGAGTAGTAACCTGTCTGAATGCTAAGAAAGTGTGGTTGCTAGTGAATGGTTTGTTAGGAAGAGGTGTAATTGAAGATCCTGGATGGCTGGAAGAATGTTGACCACAACGGTAATACAAATATGGAAGGTATAATCACCAGGATGGCTGGATGAAAGCTGAGTCAAGACTGATAGAACCAGATCTAGCTTGGGAGGCATCCGGCATGCAGCTGTAACATAGTCTCAGGATCAGGAAACCAGGAGAGGGATCAGGAACACCAGAGCAGGACATCAGGGCTGGATGCAGAGCAGGAACACTGGAGCAGGACTTCAGGACTAGATGCGGAGCAGTAACACTGCAATGGACTGCAGAGCTGAATGTAGGGCAAAAACAAGGCCAGACGAGCAGAGGTTCCGAAAGATGTGTATCCCAGGAGTCTGTTGTGCCGGCAAAGGTGCGCCTCTGTTGCTCTCCTTATATATTCTTACCAATCAGTGCGTGGCCTGTGCTGAATCAATGAAATCTTCTGAGGACGTATCTAATTATTTGGCAACTGGAGGGTAAATGTTCCCTGGTCTTTCCCCACCTCTGTAGCTAATCTGCAGCTTCCAGGCCTCTGCTGTCTAGGGTTTTTAGTTCAAGTCCTATTAATCCTGGCAATGTATCCCCTACCTGGGGCATCTCTCTCATTCTATATTCTGCATCTAATGTTGACCCTTCCAATAGTCCTTCAGTTAAAAAAAAAAAAAAAAAAAGTCTGACAGGGCATATGAGGTGCTGACGCCTGCCAGAACCTTTCATGATAACAGAGCAAAACTTTTTGCAGGTTGCAATACCATTTATTGGGTCAACAGAAGAATGATCCTAAGAAGACTTGTGCCCGAGCTTTCCAGACCAGGAGGACCCTTCTTCAGATGTCATACAGTATGAGGGTAGCTGTACACTGCTGGTGATAACAAGGTGAACATGCGCCTCCAACTATTGATTGTAAAAGGAAATGGGTCCCCATTACTATGGTTCAGAGGAGTTGCAGTAAGAGCATCAAGGACATTACCTGGTGGGAGGAAAGTCTCTGCCACTGGAGTTCATCTTCCCATACTTGCTTATCATCTAGAGTAAATACAGAGACACTGGTATCAGGAGTACCAGGTAAGGTGCCTCCCATTCTTCTCACTTTCAGTGTCATGTTTCCTTCACCATCTGCCCTCCCTGGCCCTACCCTCCCCAGTGGAAAACGTGGGTGCATAAAGAAGAGGGAAAAATGATTGTTACATCACCTCATACAATCAGGAGGATACAGAGCTGGCAGCCACCTCACATGGTGACCCTGATGGTAAACCTACATAGATTAACGGGGATGAAAAAAAGAGAGAGAGAGAAGAGGAACCTGTCCGGTCCCAAACATGGGGGAGGAGGAATAGCCTAGTGGTTAGAGCAGTGGACTATGAACCAGGAGACCAGGGTTCATGTCCCGCTGTTGCTCCTTGTGACCTTGGGCAAATCACTTTACCCTCCATTGCCTCAGGTACAAAAACTTAAGATTGTAAGCCCTCTGGGAATAGAGAAATACCTACAGTATCTGAATGTAAACCAATGTGATATCTCAATTGAGATCAAATGTTGGTATATAAAAATAATAAATAAATAAATGTGTATTAATGTTGGCCAGGGCCAGATTTGAAATTATGGCACCCATTGGCAAAAGATTCAGGTAAGGAGATGTCCCCCTAGACATCAGAGAGGAGTAAGGGGAATCTAAGTTTTTGGGTGCCTTCAGGATTTGGCATCTTAGGGGCATACCTTTGTTGCCTATGACTAAATCCAGCTGTGGCCAGGGCAAAACAAATGCCGTATCATACAGTACAGTCATCATGCCAGACACATGCCCCTCTCTAGGCCAGGCACTACAAAGTGGCATAAGTGTCTTTTTACAAGACTATGGCTCTATTGTATGGCATTATCACAAAACATCCAAATAGTAAGAATTCAGACATGCAGAGTACAGTCATGGACTCATACCTGTGCCCGTTCGCAAGACTTACAGTATACCGCTATGAAGCCAATAGGCCCAATAAAGGACACAGCAAACACTGAGAAAACAAAACTCTAGGTAACCTAAGTGATGACTTTACCTCTTCCTATCTGGGCTCCAAGCTCCTTGGGCTGTCTCAAAAAGTTTTGTTTCTCTTCCTTTTGGTATGCAGACCCTCTTAGGCTCCTCCAGTATGGATGCTGTGATACGGAGCTGCTTAGCCTGGTTCCACTGAGTGTTGATGCCCCTTCATCTGTGCTTAGCTTTGAGCAGGTGCTTTCCTCACTAAGACTCTTGTATATTTTGCCTTGAGACAAGACATGATCCAAGTCATTTTCCAGCTCGCCAAGCCTTTTCTGAAGCGTAGGCACACTTCTGGCAGCCTTGCCAGCCCTCAGCAGGCTCTCTTGGCACTTCTGAATCTTTTCATGGATTTTCCCGGTCACCTATTAGCAGAGATCATGCATGGCACATAAGTATGCTTCCTGGGGTACCTCCCCCCTTGCAACGTACAGGGATACTTTTAACTTACTTATCTGCAGGAGCTGTGACTGAGGGATGGAGGGGTGTAGGTTGGAAGGGTGGGGGTGTGTGCTATTATAGTTTACGTTATGATTATATTATTAAACGGAGAGATACTGTACAACTTTCCTTCTGAAATAAGATTCTAATTTACATAGAAAGGGAATTGATTTATTATATGGACTTTACAAACTAAATAATAAAAAAAAACTAAATAATAAGTTCAACACAATAAATATCTTTAGTTTCATGTCAGTCCCAAAATGTTGTAACATAAATGGCAATCCAGTTAAAGAAAAAATACTTTGAATAAGCCAGGGAGTGCAAAAGTTATCCAGGTAAGTTTTCCAGGTAACTTTACTCGGATATTCAGCGGAACATAGCCACTGAACATATCCAGCTAAAGTCAAAGTTACCCAGATGAAGTTATCCAGATAACTCTTGTTCAGCTCTCTGGCATGACCAGGCTTTCCAGGATAACCGTACCTGGATAGCGCTAAGTATCAGTGTGAACTGGCTATAGTTAAGCCCTGCACCACCACATTTTTAATCTAGGTAAGTTTCAGCCAGGTAATGATAATCCATTTGATGGGACAGGAAATTCAAAACTCAGGGTTTGTCTGCTTAAGCCCAAACGTAGCTGGACAAACCCCTGTAAATATGGACCTCCTTGTTTTTAATACTAATGCCATCTTACAAAATTAACATCGCAAACATAAGCCTAAAAAATGAAATTTAAAGTCATTGTTTTACCAGATCCCAAACATTATAAAAAAAAAACAAAACTAGTCATTGAATGAAAATGAACATATTAAAAACTCCTAAAATATTTGTATGCAGGGGAAGTTGTAGTCAGTCTACTGAATAAAGTGTATCAACAGTGCATTGAAATTCTACAGTGACAATTTAGTGTAAAAAAAAAAAAAAATCCATTAATCCAGTCAGATCTTCAATTATTGCCATCTTGTACTGGAATCAATTAAAAGTTGCTTCAACCTGCTGTTGGTTGTGAAATAAGATTCCCAGATAGGAAACATGATAACATGGGCGGGGGGGTTGCAACTGAAAACTTTCCGTTTTGTTTTTTTATCCTGTTTATTTCTGCTTGTTTCTTTTATTCAAAATGAAACCAACAAACAAAAATAAACGAAAACCCCCAAACAAATAAAAATAACAAAATGAAAGGAAACTGGGTCTTCCTCCGCTCACAGAACATGCTTAAATGAAAGCCCCCTCCTTCCACTCCCCTGGCCTCTCACTCCTGCCCTGCAGCTCTGAACGTTCAAAATGGCTGCCATCGTATGTCAGAATCCACATCTACAGTTCTGACCCATCGAGGGCGGGATCAGAACTGGGCTGAGTGGAGGTTGGAGGAGTTCTGAGGCCAGGGGCAGGGGGACAGGCTTTGAGGAGGGATCCGGGGGAATTTTTTAAATGGCAGCAGTGGCAGGCTTCAAAATGAGACAAAAGAACAATGAACAAAATTTTGAAAGAAAAATGACACAGAAAATGTTGATATTTCCTATTTCATTTCAAAGGACAGCTCTTCCCTGGAAGGGGGGGGGGGGGGGGGAAGAGTTCAGATCACACCACATCCAATACATATCCTAAACCCAAGTTCCTTCCAGCAGTGCTTTACTGCTGCTGAAACAGACAGAACTATTTTTAAATCTGCAGAGCAATCTTTTCATGCAGCTGAGGAAAGAATATTGATTAGGAAATGGCTGATGCAGCTTCAGAACTCTTTAAGTGTGGTCCTATGGGGGGAAGCAGGCAAAAAGATGGATGAAGATGAGTGGGGAAAATAGGCAAAGGAAAGGAAGGGAAGGGGGGTCACCTCAGTCTTCAATGAAAGCAGGGCGCCTGTTTTTCCAGAATAGCCACAACTGTTCTAAAAGAATAGGACAAATGCACACCTTTCTTCATCTGTGAGTATCTGCATATGCACATACAGAGCACTTTGACAACATGTAGTGTGCCGGTGTATTCTTCTTATTAGGCTCCACTGAGAATTGATATTTCAGCCAGGGCTTTTCTAGGGTAGGAGTTTTACTTCCCTGTGTGAGTTGTAATTCTATTTATATACGTACTCAGTACCTCAGCTTACTAAACCCTGTGGTATTTTCCCTGGTAGTAAAATACCGCAGCTTAGCTGCTCCCTTGAGGGCACTTTATCAAACTCTCGGGCCGCTATCTTGTCAAAGGGCCCGAAAGGTTTGATAAAGTGCCTCCCTCCCCAAGGTTCTGGAGAGCTCCCCCCGTCCCGCCCCTTGAGGCTGTTTTAGAGTACAAATAATAAAAAATAAGGTGAAAGAATAATAGTGCAGGCCTCTTCTCTTCCTCCCAAATCCAGCCCCCTCTTTACAAATTCCCCCTCCCCCAGTTCTTTGACCCTACTTGGCCTCTGATCCCTCTCCCTAGCCCATCCCTCGACCATCCTCTTGCCGTACCTTTACATCCCTGGAGTTTGGAATGTCCCCTAAGCTCCAGCCTTGGCATTGTCACTGACAAAATGGCGCTGGCCAGCCTACGTGACCCTATACAGCATAAGAACACAGGCCAGGGATCTAAAGGTATGGCAAGCGGGGGTGGGGAGCATTGGGGATAGGCTAGGGTTGGGGGGATCAGAAAGCTTGGAGGGAAGGATTTTGAGAAAAGGGGTGGGGGTTTGGGAGGGAGGGCCTACGTGTTACTCTTTCACCTTTTTAAAACATTTTTTCTATTTGTGCACTGGGGCTGTCTCGAGGGATGGCAGAGGAGTGAGACCGTGTTTCTAGCCCCCAGGGTGGCTTTCTACTTGGGGGTGGGGACTACTTTGTCAGGGTGCATGCAAAGCAACTCATTACCATTCTTGTGTTATTGAGGCAAACATAACATGGTATTTAAAATACCGTGCAGTATTGCTGCATTAAGGCATTTTATGTGTGGTAAATGCCTAACGCAGCTTAGAAATGACCCCCTAAAATTATAAGCCCTCCGAGGACAGAGAAATATCTACTGTACTTGAATGTAACTCACCTTTTACTACCAATGATAAGCCTATTTGTTTTTCGTTTTGTGTCCTGTCTGTCTTGACTAGATTGTAAACTCCAAGGAACATGGACTGTCTCTGTACAGTGCTGCATACATCTGGTATGCATTATACAAATCATGATAACAATAATATATTTTGTTTTACTAATGCATTTAAGTGTATTGGCGAAAAACAAATTTGATAAAGAAAATACATTAAAAGAAAAATAACAAAGCAATCAGGTAGAGCTATCAAAAATAATGCTGAGAAATGTGTGGGGTGTGGGGGTTTGTGGAGATGTCCCTTCCTTAGGCAAAGAAGTAACTTAAAGGAAAATTAGTTCTTACCTGTTAATTTTCGTTCCTGTAGTACCACAGATCAGTCGAGACCATGGGTTGAGCCTCCTGTCCAGCAGGTGGAGACAGACCAAAACTGAAAGGGTATCCTATATGAGGACAGAGCCTACCCTGTAGCCCTTCAGTATAACCATTGTCAAAGCAGAGAAGAAAAACACCTTGGAACAAGCAAGTAACAGAAGAACTCAAGCAAACAACTAGAGAACTCTGAAAATGTTGAACAATAGAAAACAGTGAATGAACTCCGTGCATGGACACTTGCATGAACGCCCACAATCATCACATGGATGCTTCCGGTGCCTCCTATGAAGGAACACATAGAACAGAGAAGAACAATGTAGGATACATCATTAAAGGAATAGTATAAGGATCTTTGAGTGGACAGGAAGATAGAAAGGGAAGGGCGTCTGGACTGATCCGTGGTACTACAGGAACGAAAATTAACAGGTAAGAACTAATTTTCCTTTCCCTGTACGTACCCGAATCAGTCCAGACCATGGGATGTACCAAAGCTTCCCTAGACAAGGTGGGACCTTGACAGGCCTGCTCGAAGCACCTGCCGCCCAAAGGAACCAAAAACTGGCGCCTGAACATCAAGGTGGTAATGTCGAGCAAAAGTATGCAGAGACTTCCAAGTAGCTGCCCTGCATATCTCCTGCGGGGAGACCGACTGGCTCTCCGCCCAGGAAGCCGCCTGAGAACGCAAGGAATGAGCCTTAAGGCCCTCTGGGATCGGACGTCCCTGACAGATGTAAGCCGACGAGATTGCTTCCTTCAACCAGCGAGATATCGTAGTCTTGGAGGCTTGTTTGCCCCAGTTGGGGCCACTCCATAAGACAAAAAGATGATCCGAGACTCGAAAGTCATTAGTCACCTCAAGATAACGCATAAGCACGTGTTTCACATCCAGACGGCGGAGATCATCCCCGCCAGGGTTTGCAATGTCCGCAGGAGAGAACGCGGGTAGCTCCACCGACTGATTGACATGAAAGGAAGACACAACCTTCGGTAAGAATGACGGGACCATCTTAAAAGAGACCCCGGAATCCGAGAGACGTAAGAAGGGCTCACGGCAAGACAACGCTTGGATCTCAGACACCCGTCTGGCGGAACAAATAGAAACCAGAAATACCATCTTGAGCATCAAATCCTTGAGGGTGGAACGGCGAAGGGGCTCAAACGGAGCTTGACAGAGTGCACGAAGGACCAAATTCAAACTCCACAAGGGACAAGTAGGACGCAACGGTGGCTTCAAATGTTTGACCCATTTGAGAAAACGGGCAATATCCGGATGAGATGCAACCAAGTAGCCATCGAGGCTTCCCAAGAGAGAACCGAGGGCAGACACCTGAACACGGAGGGAGCCAAAGGAAAGACCCTTAGAGAGGCCCTGCTGGAGGAACGAGAGGACTAGCGAGACTGGGGCCGAACGTGCCGTAACGCCCGCTTCCACGCAGGCCAGCTCAAAAACCTTCCAGATCTGGACATAAGCGAGGGAAGTAGAAGTTTTGTGGGCCCGCAAAATAGTGGAGATGACGTCCTCAGCATATCCCTTCCGCCTTAGCCTTCGCCGTTCAAAAGCCAAGCCGCAAGACAGAAGCGATCCGCCTGGTCGAAAAATACGGGACCTTGATGGAGAAGGTATTGAAGAAGGCCGAGGCGAAGGGGACCGTCCGCCGCCCGGTTGACCAGGTCCGTGAACCACGGTCTGCGGGGCCACTCAGGAGCTACGAAAATGACCGGACTGCTGTGAAGCTCTATCCGTCTGAGCACTATCCCTATGAGGGGGCTCGGAGGAAATACGTACAGCAGAACGTCGCGCTGCCACGGAAGGGCCAGGGCATCCACCCCTTCTGAGCAGTGTTCCCGCCAGCGGCTGAACCAGGGAGCCTTGGCGTTGTTCAGAGTTGCCATCAAGTCCAGGTGTGGGGGACCCCACCTGTCGATGATTAGAGCCATGGCGTTGGACAACTCCCACTCGCCTGGATCCAGATGCTGACGACTCAAGAAGTCGGCTTGCACATTCTCATTGCCCGTTATGTGAGAAGCCGCGAGGCAGTCCAGGTGCCGCTCCGCCCACGCGAGAAGGCAACTTGCCTCGAGGGCCACCAGTCGACTCCTGGGTGCCCCCTTGGCGATTGATGTACGCCACAGTGGTAGAATTGTCCGAGAGCACCCGGACCGCCCGTCGCCGAAGTAGTGGGAGAAATTCCTTGAGTGCTAGACGAACCACCCGGGTCTCCAGGCGGTTGATGTGGCAGCGAGACTGGGTCGGGGACCAGTTCCCTTGTGTGGTCTGAGACTGGCAAACCGCTCCCCAACCGGACAGGCTGGCATCCGTCGTGACTACCATTCACTGCAGGGTCCAAAGGGACATTCCACAGAGGAGGTGCTTGAGAGAAAGCCACCATTGTAATTCGTTGATGGTAGAGGTGGAAAGCGGGGGAGCTGCCTCTGAAACTGTTCCGATACCAGCTGCCAACGGGCCAGCAAAGCTCTCTGTAACGGCCGCATATGTGCAAATGCCCAGGGAAACAGATCGATCGTGGAAACCATGGTCCCCAGGACCTGCAGATAATCCCACTCCGTGGGGAGAGGCATGGAGAGGAAGCTCTGGACCTGATCCATCAACTTGAAAGCTCTCGAGTTCAGTAGAAAAACCTTGCCGACACGGGTATCGAAGCGAGCCCCCAGGAACTCCAAGACCTGGGTCGGATGGAGATTGCTCTTGGAAAAATTGATTATCCAACCTAGGGACGACAGAAGAGTAAGTACGCGGTCCACCGCCTGGCGGCATAGGGTCTCCGAGTTAGCCTGGATTAGCCAATCGTCCAAGTACGGGTGGACCAGAACACCGTCTTTCCGAAGGGCTGCCGCCACCACCACCATCACCTTGGTAAATGTGCGCGGTGCCGTGGTGAGACCGAAGGGCAGGGCCCTGAACTGGAAGTGTTGACCCAAGATGTGGAACCGGAGAAATCTCTGATGTTCGGGACAGATCGGTATATGAAGGTAGGCCTCTGTCAGATTGAGTGAGGCCAAAAATTCCCCGGGATGGACCGCCGCTATCACCGCCCAAAGGGTTTCCATCCGGAAATGGTGCACCAAGAGGGCCCGGGTGACCCTCTTGAGATCCAGGATGGGACAAAAGGAGTCATCCTTTTTCGGGACCACGAAGTAGATGTATTGGCCGGCGCCATGCTCTGCCACCAGAACCGGGCGGATGGCCCCCAGCCTCTGGAGTCTGGTAAGAGTCTGAGTCACCGCAGCCCGCTTCTGGTGGCCGCACGGAGAAGCCATGTACAGGTCCTGGATGTCGCGAGCAAACTCTAAGTCGTAGCCTTTGTCTATGGTTCGAGGACCCACTGGTCCGACGTGATTTTGGCCCATTCCTCCAAGAACAGAGACAAACGACCACCTAAGTTGGGAACGGGGGGATGGGCCGGCAGATTGTCATTGGGAGGTGGGCTTGGGCGCAGGACGGTGAGTAGCGGCATCTCGAAAGGGCTAATGGCCTCGAAAGGACTGGGGCCAACACTGGGCCCTAGAGGAATTTCCCCTGGAGAAAGCGCCCCTTGCTCTTGGGTTATATCGGCGTTGGCCCCGGAAGCGGGTACGAGTAGGGAAGAAGGATCTAACCTGTTTCGGGCGGTCCTCAGGCAACTTGTGAACCTTGTTCTCCCCCAAGGATTTAATGAGCTGCTCCAGCTCCTCACCAAAAAGCAACTTACCTTTAAAAGGGAGAGTTCCGAGCTGTGCCTTAGAAGACGAATCAGTTGCCCAGTGTCGAAGCCAGAGGAGCCGTCTGGCCGAGACCACCGAAGCTATCGCCTTCGCCTGCACCCGGAACAAGTCGTATAGGGCATCCGCCCCATAAGCTATGGCGCCTTCTAACCTGTCAGCCTGCTCTGCCTCTGCAGACAGGAGGTCTTGGGTGCTGAGTAATTGTTGGACCCACCTAAGGCTTGCCTGCTGCATGAGACTGCTGCAGATGGACGCCCGATCACCCAAGGCCAGGATTTCAAAAATGCGCTTGAGATGTAATTCCAGCTTACGATCTTGGATGAGAATCTGCTGGCCCATCCCTCCGTTCCCAACTCGCTAACCTTGACCTTTCTGACGCAGATGCAGCCCTCACTTCATGGCATAACATCACAAACAAGGTGGCAGAAAATATATGCCCCTTAAAAACTAAAGAGCTAGACCCATCCAGTAAAAACAAAAAACCTTGGTTCACACAAGAACTAAAAAACCTCAAACTAGAATTGAGACACAAAGAACAAGCATGGCGAAAGAGACCCTCCAATGCTACACTAACGGAGTACAAAACCTTCATGCACAGTTACAGAAACATCATCCTTCGCACAAAAAGAGATTTCTATGCCCGCAAAATTCACAACTTTTCCTTCGATGCCAAAGCGCTGTTCTCTTATGTCTCAGAGCTCACGAAACCCACTTCTTCAGTTATCCCTGATGATCAAACCCAATCCAGATGCACAGAAATTGCACAATTTTTCGAAAACAAAATCCTCAATCTAATAGCTCCACTGGCAGCCTCAAATACAGAACCTTCATCTCACTACACTCCCCCCTTTAGCCAGAAAGTAAACCTAGAATCCTTTGAACCCACCTCCTCGCTCGAAATTGAATCTTTTCTCAAAAAGATGAAACCCTCCACGCATCCGATGGACTCCATTCCATCTAAACTACTGCTCACCATCCCAAACACCATCGCAAAGCCATTAGCAGAGATCATCAATTGCTCGCTAACTCAAGGATTAGTACCGGACTCGCTGAAACTAGCCACCCTCAAACCTCTACTCAAGAAACCCAACCTGAACCCTGCAGACCCAGCCAATTTTCGCCCCATCGCTAATCTACCGTTTGTTGCCAAACTTATGGAGAAGATAGTTAACAAACAACTCTCGGAATACCTAGAGGAACATAAGATTCTTACACCAGCCCAATTCGGATTCCGCAAATCCCTCAATACAGAATCCCTTTTAATCTCGCTGACTGACAGCGTCCTCACAGGCCTGGAGAAAAAGACCCCCTACCTCCTGGCACTTCTCGATATATCTGCAGCATTTGACACGGTGAAGCACTGCATCCTCATCAATCGGCTCTCAGACATAGGCATTTTAGGAACAGCCCTTGAATGGTTCAAATCATTCCTTGACAATAGGAGCTTCAAGGTTAGAATATGCAATAAAGATTCTCACCCGGTCAAGTCCACACTCAGAGTCCCTCAAGGATCCTCCCTCTCCCCCACCCTATTTAACATCTATCTTCTCCCCCTATGTCAGCTTCTCACAAGTGTAAAGGTCACGCACTTCATCTACGCAGATGACGTCCAGATCCTGATACCAGTTACAGAATCAATCTCCAGCACCATTAATTTCTGGAATAATTGTCTACAGTCCATAAACTCACTCCTCACCAGCCTTAACTTAGTACTCAATACTTCAAAAACAGAACTTATGATTATCACTCAGGATGACAACACGCAGGCTGCCAACAACCTCATCACATCCCTAATGACCTCCTCCACACACGTAAGAGACCTTGGTGTAATTATTGACAACAGGCTGAACCTAAAAAAATTTGTCAATAATACAACAAAAGAATGTTTTCATAAAGGGGTAGATTTTCAGACGAGCGCGAACAGCCTACTTTTGTTTGCGCTCCAGGCGCAAACAAAAGTACGCTGGATTTTAGTAGATACGCGCGTAGTCGCGCGTATCGGCTAAAATCCTGGATCGGCGCGCGCAAGGCTATCGATTTCGTATAGCCTGCGCGCGCCGAGCCGCGCAGCCTACCCCCGTTCCCTCCTAGGCCGCTCCGAAATCGGAGCGGCCTAGAAGGGAACTTTCCTTTGCCCTCCCCTCACCTTCCCCTCCCTTCCCCTACCTAACCCACCCGCCCGGCCCTGTCTAAACCCCCATCCTACCTTTGTCGGGGGATTTACGCCTCCCGGAGGGAGGCGTAAATCCCCGCGCGCCAGCGGGCCTCCTGCGCGCCGGGCCGCGACCTGGGGGCGGGTACGGAGGGCGCGGCCACGCCCCCGTACCCGCCCCCAAAATGCTGCCGACACGCCCCTGCAACGCAGGGCGCTCCGGCCCCGCCCCCGACACGCCTCCCGACACGCCCACTCCGAAAACCCCGGGACTTACGCGAGTCCCGGGGTTCTGCGCGCGCCGGTGAGCCTATGTAAAATAGGCTCACCGGCGCGCAGGGCCCTGCTCGCGTAAATCCGCCCGGTTTTGGGCGGATTTACGCGAGCAGGGCTCTGAAAATCCGCCCCAAACTTCACATATTAAAAAAGCTGAAACCTCTCCTCCACTTTCAGGACTTTTGAACAGTTCTTCAAACAATTTTATTCTCAAAAACTGATTACTGCAACTCTCTGCTAATCGGCCTTCCAGCTAACACCACCAAACCACTACAAATGTTACAGAACTCCGCTGCCAGGATCTTAACCAACTCTAGCAGAAGAGAACACATCACAGCTATCCTAAAAAACCTACATTGGCTCCCCATTAAATTCAGAATCTTGTTCAAAGTTCTAACCATAACCCACAAGACCATTCACTCCCAAACCTCGCTAGATCTAAACTGCCGCCTTCATCATCACACATCAGCCAGACCGATCAGAACCAGTTATTTAGGCACACTCTATACACCTCCAGCTAAGTCATTGCTTAAGAAATGTGTATTCTCGACCGCCGGTCCCACTCATTGGAATGCCCTCCCCACGGACCTTCAACTAGAAACGTGTAGGCAAACGTTTAAGAAAAAGCTTAAAACTTGGCTTTTCACAAAAGCCTTCACTTAAAGGTTTCAATAACCCCATCACCTCAACTTGTTCAGACCGCTCTTTTCTCATTCTTAACTTTATCCCATGCTAGTCTACTCCCGGACCATGATCGAGGGTTAGAAAAAATCTCCGGGGCTTGCCCTTTTGTTCGTCTGTTTTCAGGTATATACTTATGTTCTCACTTTTTCATACAATTTGTGTTTAATACGTTAGATGTAATACTAAATTTTGGTTTTATAATTCTCCCTACTTACGCCCTGTTATACGTATCACACATGCTTACTAAGTTTGATGTAATTCTAAGTTTTTGGTTTATCTATAATTCTTATTACATGTAATAGATGTAAGACTAAGTTCTTTGGTTTATCTATAATTCATACTAAATTCGCCTTGTTATATGTACCCACATGTTCGAAGTAATTTCTAACTTTAGTTCTCTGTAAACCGACGCGATATGTACTAGTACATGAACGTCGGTATATAAAAGCCTTTAAATAAATAAATAAATAAATAAATAAATAAATAAAATGGTGGTATGTTTAGTGACCGCTGTCACAGAAGAGTTCACCTTAGGCATTTTCAATAACTCTAAACACTCCTCCGGGAGGGGATAAAGCTTTTCCATGGCCCTCTCGACCTCGGGGGCCTGCCATTCCCTAAGGAGCATTAATTTGTGCATGGTATGGAAGGGAAAAGAGCACGGCAGGGCCCTAAGCCCCGCTGGGACCAGATCCGAGGAAGCTAACATTGCTGCCGAAAACTCGTCCACTGGGGGACAATCAATCCCCAATTCCTGGGAGATGAAGGGGAGAAGAGGCTCCAATTCCTCCCTGCGGAAGAGACGAAGGTCCCGGGGGTTACCCCCCTCCAGGGAGGGGGGTGTCAGCCGGGTCTGGGTCCTTGTCCGGATCCTGGGTAGGCAGGGGGGCAGGAGGATCCGGTTGAGGAGACGGTGGGGGAGGGACCCGGATCGCCCCCTGCTCTTCAGGAGCCGCAGGGGAGGGAGGAACAGAGAGCCGAGGGATCTTAGCCGGAGGGGGGGCTGCTTCCTCCTGCGGATTTGTGCAGCAAAAGCACAAATTCAGTGGAAAAACGGGTCCTAGCGCCCCCGGGGGGGGGGGGGAACGGGATCTGGAAGAGAAGAACGCACGGGGCTCAAATCGGGGGGGAGAGCACCAAAAAAAATCGGGTCTGGAGCTTTAGGGAGCTCCGAGAAAGAAGATGGAGAAAAGCCCAAAATGGCCACCGTTCCCGCGGTTTGACGGCCTGGGAACGGTGGGGCTAATCGTTTTGGAGGCCTGGCCCGGGTCCCTGAGGGCATCGGGGACTCGGAGGAACCCCCCCCCCCCCGGTAATCAGCGAGAGCAGAGTCCGTCCTGCGAAAGTCTGACCAAGGAATCCCCACAAGCTAGGCACAGGGGAGAACGTGGTATGGCCCCGAGGTGGAGAAGGGGCAGCAATAATGAGCTGAGCTGCTGGGGTTGAGGGAGCAGAGGCACAGAATGAACTGTGCACGCTCCTAGTTCTCTCTCTAGAGCTGATCCTGCCTGAGACTACTCTTATTTAGAATCTTTTTTTTTTAAAAGCCCAAAGAAGGGACAAAAACGGCCCCTGTCAGCAGCTACAGATTCAATGCATCCCAGTGAAGGGAAAACAATATAGGAGAGAGAGAGAAAAGCTGAACAGGGGTAAAAATTGGCACCACCAATTTTCACCCCTGCAGCCGAGGACCACCAGGAATTGGGAGCCTAAGCTATATAAAACAAGGGGCCAAGCCCCCCTAGGCTCCTGCAAGAGTAAGGAGACAGGGACTGTCTCCTGTAAATAGGATCCACAGAGTTCACACAACCCACAAACTTTTTTTTTTAATTAATAACACAGAAATACTTGCTTGATCCAATAATATGATAGATACACAGAAGGAAAAAATCCCCAAACGGGACAAGAAGAAAACAACAGAGAACCACAGGGTGAGCTGTTCCACCTGCTGGAGACAAATACTAAAGGGCTACAGGGTAGGCTCTGTCCTCATATAGGATACCCTTTCAGTTTTGGTCTGTCTCCACCTGCTGGACAGGAGGCTCAACCCATGGTCTGGACTGATCCGGGTACGTACAGGGAAATAGGTCTTAAAACTTGCTTGGTCATTTAAACATTTACCAGTCTTAGAGCCTTATCGTGTCTATTTTTATTAATGTTTTGGGTATTCTTTTACCTAATTGAGCTTTTGGTAGTTTCAGCAGGGTACTACTCCCTTTACATTATTAGGACAAGATGAAGAATTTAAGCTTCAGAAAATCAATGTGTGGTTCCAAAGGCTCAGTGTATGGATGGACTCAAGACCTCTCAAAGCCTTGCAGGAGACCAGTCTAACTTGGAAGGATCATGCATAGGATCACAATGCTATATATTTTTTTTTTAATTGCTTTTTATATTTTGATTTTCAGCCTCTTCATAAATGTTCAGGTACTGTAGGTATGTCCTTGTTCCTAGTGGGTTCACAGCATGTATGAGAGGTAATGGTTGGTGAAGTGCCTTGGCCAATGTCACAAGGAGGAGCAGCATAATTTGAACTCTGGCTACCGTGGTTTGCAGCCTACTGCTCTAACTACTAGGCTACTCCTCCAATATGATATAGTATATATTTATACAACATAAATATAGCATACTGTACAATGGATAGGGGTTACATTTCCATAGTCACATTATGAATTTGTTTCAACAAGCCCACATTCCATCATTGTAGCACTATTTCCATTACTTACTAAACATTTATATAGCACTATAGTACTAGTGTTTGATGCTTCTACAGATAAATAGTAAAGGACTATTGACATCACATTTACATGCCGATTCTGTAAAGTGCGCTCGGCCATGTGCACTGTTTAGCACAGGTTTGACCTCGTGTTTTCGACGTGCGTCTATTACCCCTTAGACTGTAAGGGGTTCAGCACCTCAAAAATGCGCAGCCAAACCCCCTGAAAACTAATAGTGCTCATCACATGCAAATGCATTTTGTTGAGGTTATTAGTTAGTCACCCGTGATTCTGATAGTAAAATGTGCGGCCAATCCGCACATTTTATGGTAGGCGTTAATTTGTGAGCAGCCCTTAAAAGTAAACAGAAAAGCAGAAAATACTGCTTTTCTGTACACCCAACAACTTAATATCCTAGCGATATTAAATCGTAAGAACAAAAAATGTAAAAAACAAAATTAAAAAAAAATACAATAAAATGTGTCATCTGGTCCGGTTAGGAGAACAGATGTTCAATTTTTCCAGCGTCTGTTATCCTAAGCAATCACTGTCAGCGGGTTCGGAAAACAGATGCTCATAAAATTGAGCTTCGGTTTCCTGAATCCATTGACAGAGCCACCACTCCTGGGCCAATGAGGCGCTAGGGGCATGTAATCGTCCCTAGAGTCTCCTTTTAGCGCAACCCCTCATTTAAAAATAGGATTGTGCATTCAGGGGAGGTAGCTGGGCATGCGTTTGGAGAGTGGGCACTCAACACGGAGCGCCTGTTCTCCCGCGATCTTTTCTGAATAGGCCTGTTTGCAAGTTGGAGATTTACAGATTTTCTGAAGGTGACTTGGCTTGTGTCACATAGGTCCAGGACAAGAAGGATTGTATCCTTATTATACAATCAACCAAGATTTGTATCAACAAGGGTCGGCGTTTATGCCAAATTACTACTTTGTACCCTACTGATTACTTATGGATGTGGACTTTATTGCCCTCCATCACTTATACTTTTCTGTCTAAAACTGAACTGCAGCCTGGCATCCTTCAGTCCCTGCTCCTAACACTCATACCGGCATGCCATATATATACTACCCGATCCTAATCCACTAGACAGAGACCATGTTCCATTTCTGAGGCAAATTCAGATTTTATAGTGGGATCTGAGAATGGGGGTGTTGGTGGGGGTGGCGGCAGGGGAAAAGGGAGGAGATCCTGAAAGGACTCTGAATAAGGAGAGAAACACATTGTTTACATCTCTAACTCCTACCTGCAAGAGCAGCACCTGTCCCCGGCATTCCTGCTCCAGGTCTATGGCTCGTTGGTGAATCCATTCACTATCGTTGTCCTTCAGCCACTGAAGAGCAGATTCCAGCCGCTTCTGCAGTTTCTTCACGTGCTCTATCTGCATACAGAAAGATACATTATACAATATACACCAAGCCAGCCGACCATGCACCTTCTACAACCCCCCCCGGACATTTTCTGATACCCACTCTAGAATTCCTTAGGCCTGGCAAGATTTATCATTGAGAAATGCACGTTCTGATTATTAATTAGTAAAAACTTTTTAAATAGCATACACAAAAAAACAGGTGGTGGTTGGTTTGTTCATGATTATAATATGCCTACATGGTTATATGAAACCTTACCAACACCACTTAAAAAATTTTTTTCCTCTTTCAAATTTTTCTTTATTAACACAACAAAAAGGTGATTTCCACTTGGCGTGTAGGTTTTAAAAATATGTTAGTATATAGAACAAACAAGGCAATATAAAGGTTAGTAAATCAGTTTTGGAGAACACTTATGAATATCTAGTTCTACAGTGAGTGAACCATCGGTTCCCTTGGATACTAGTTCATTATATATCACTGTGTATAAGTGGCAAGGTTGTTCCCGTTCTGATTATTATTATTTATTATTTATTTAACGCTTTTTATATACCGACATTCGTAGGACACATCATGTCGGTTTACAGGTAACTGAGAAAGGAAATTACAATGAATGATGAAAGAAGGCTAAATAGATAATATATGACACTGCAAAGAAAGAGAGACAGCGAACAGAAATACAACTTGGTAGAACGAAATGGATTTTGATTATCCATATTAAAATTAGATATACAAGTGAACTTATGTACAATGTTAGGGAGGCATGTGCACTCATGAGCTTAGTATATGAACTATGAACAATATAAATAAATTATGTGCACTACTGTACAATTGAATAAAGGGGAGGGGACAGAGAGGGGGAGCGAGGCGGAAAAAGGGCGGAAGGGGTGGGGGAAAAGGGAAAAAGGTACTTTAAGGCAGGGGTACTTTAGAGGAAATGTTGCTAAGGGGTGAAAGGGCGGGGTGGGGGGAGGCTACGGGGCGCTGGAGAGGGTGAGGGGAGAAAGGTTGGGAGAGTCTTGACTTTGCAGGGGAGGGAATTAGCCATTCAGTTAATAGAAACCAAGTTGCTTTCCTCGTTCCAGGTACTCGGATCCTCTCACCCCTATACACATATAAACATTGTCATTCTATGAAACGTAGCAATATTATTTTTACTTGTTTAAGTTTACTTTAGAACTAGAAACATTCCAAATTATTCAGATCTGGATGCCATTTCTCTTTTTTTTTTTTTTTTTATAAATATATACTTCGTGAAATCAGTTGCTCTTCCTCTTGTAGAGATCCGCATACTTTAAAAAATCACAAAATTGTAATAGAACCATATGTATTTTATTCATTTTAAAATACTTATATTCCACAACTTCCAAATTTAAAATTTGTCCAGGGTGGATATTCGCAATTTCCGGGATTTGCCTTTATCTGCGGTTCTGAAGGACAGGGCGACAAGACATTTAATCCCCCCTCCCGCCATTTCTGCCTGTATCGGAACGCTTCTGCCCAGTTGTGCAGTATCCGCAGCCATCTCGTCCCAGGACTTCACCTGGCCGATTAGCCGCTGCTCTCCGAGATCGGATACCCCCATGCCGGAGCCGAGATCCTCCAACTCTGCCTTCGCTCTCGCTCGGATCATCGGGCTGAGAACAGTATGCGGCGTGACAATCACGCCGATTGTCTCTCTGGCGTCATTCTGCAAACATCGTGGTTACCCGGGCGACCTCAGCCCAAGCTCCTCCTCCCACAATGTAGCTACGTTCTAATTGGTCAGCACCCGCAGGGCGGCAAGGGAAGGGGGCTGGTAGGGAGAGGGTCTGCTTCTGGTTTCCTTCGAATTCTGGCGTCTTGCCCCCGGCCAAGTGTGTGCCTCTCGCCAGTGAGTAACCGGGGTCTGGACCTGGACAGGAGAGAGGAAACCTGATGCTCTTCCGTAACTGCAGTAGAATATATCTTTTCTCTCCACGACCTTTACCCCAGGGTCGTCTGATCCAGACCTGGGTTTTCCATATTGCATGCCGGGATCTGTAGTTCTGCTTTAAGGGACATCAGCGAGAAGGGGAAAAATCAGAAGTACAAAACCATGCATGCTGCGGGAGTAAAAGCAGACCTGGATTAATCTGTTCAATTGACCCGGGCTGAGTTGGCGATCCTGTTTTATCCCAACAACAGGATCTTATCGATCCCTTCCACGACCCACTTGTTTATAAGATAGACAAGAAACGGCACGGCTCATAATGAAGCTATGGAGACCGCGGCCCCTTTAAGGCTCCAGCAGCCGCCTCTGCCCGCACCGTGACGTCTCCTTCCTCCAACCTCCGTGTGTGCGCGCTCCCGCCGTCCGGGCACCCCTGGGACGTTGCAGCCCGGGCTACAGGGAAGATGGTGGCCAGCGCGCGGGTGCAGAAGCTGGTCCGGCGCTACAAGCTGGCCATAGCCGCCGCCTTGGCCATCCTGCTCATCCAGGGCCTGGTGGTGTGGAGCTTCAGCAGCCTGGAGGAGGAAGAGGATGAGCAGGGGGAGGTGAGGAGAAAAGCGTGGGGACGTGCTGTAGTAGTGGGGGTGGGCTCCCGGAGCGATGTAAAAACTCCCCAGTCTCTCTTTCCGGGAGGAGGAAGAGTGCTGGCACTATCGTCGTACCGGAGGGGAGTGGTTTGGTGTTACGCCCTGTCGGGACCAGGGATGGGGAGCAGCGCCCTCCCGATTCACGGCTCGAGGTGTCTGGATCCAGGGAGGAGCGTTGTAGGATGTTAGGATTGAGAGGTAGGACCCCGCTATAGCAGTGAATAACATGAGGCTGAGTGGGAGTCGATTGTGTGCCGGTTACAGGGATCCGAAAGAGGGTTGTGGCAGGATGAAAATTGTGGTGTGGGGGCAGGAGGCTGGGGATGGTAGTTGCAGGGTATGTGGGGTTTGGCGTGATTGGTGTAGAATCGTGTTCAGCTTCAGAGCTCTGGTTAGAACTTTTATCTAGTCCGACTTCATTTTAACACTTGAAAATTCACCAGACAAGCTACATTTAAACAGAAACTCTTCCTCCTGCCCAGCTCACTCAAAACAGGAAAGCGGTGGCTATTGTGGTAGCGGTAAATGCAGGGTCTGTAAGTCTGTTCATCTTCGCAGGCCCTGGTCATCTGGATCCAAGTTTCTGGCCTAACAGGGAGGCAGGCCCGGGAATGCAGGCGGACCACCACTGCTGGTTAGAGTGCAGGTCCGAAGGGAAGAGGAGGTCCTGTTTCTTCTGCTCCCCCCCCCCCCCCCCCAATAAATCCTCAGATTTTTGTGACTCCTATTTGGGGGTCATGAATCACTGGGTCAGGGAGAGCAGCCGGGTGCTAAGTTACAAAGCAAACCTCATTGTTGCAATGTGTCAAGATGCAGGATATATCTGGGACTATCCAAGTGAGATGGAGGCATTTTTATTTCATTTTCTAGTTTACCGCCGTTTAGAATTATCTTCTGTGGGATGATGGGTGTTAGGGATCAGGACATTTGAACAATGTTACAGTAGGTTGAAGGTGTGTGATAAATTAGGGGAAGCACAAAACCACCTTCACAAACAAAACATAGTGGAAATCACAAGGCTGCCATATTCAAGGGCTTAACATGAAATTAGATTACAAAGAACAAGGCAGCAATATTCAAAAGAAAAGCTGCTAAGCTTGCAGAGGTCTGGCATAGATCCCATAGTTGTTGCCTTCTAACTGTAAGGATTTACTTTTGACCCCTGTTTTTGACCAGTTGACCAAACAGTGTCACTCAGTGGTGTTAAACAATGTGGCTGAAATTATGCATTGTAACTTAATAGTGGTTTTGACATAACTATGGGATACATTTTTTCATGGCCTGGTAGTTCTGCCTGCCTTTTTTTTTTCTCTTTCTTCCAGTGCTAGGATTCTGGTGTCAGCCATCATTCACAACTTCTCAGGGATTTTTTTTCTCCTATTTTAATAGACCCTCTCTCCCACTGTTCCTGCTCTGATCATAGCAGCAACGGTCCTGATGCTGGGATTCATTCAGCATTACTCTTTCTGGAACCCTGTATCTTGGGCTCTAAATCCAGCCATTACATATGGCCCTTAACAATGACTACAACTTTCTCTTCACTTCCCCCTCACAGGAATTATGAATTCTGCCTCCATAGCAAACCCAACCCCAGCAGACCCAGGGTGCAGATGACACAATGTGGGGATCAAACTAAGGCCACCTGCATGGCTGGGCACAGCACTTGCCATTGGCCCAGGATGCATTTCTCATCAAAATATTACTGGATAGGGTGCACTGGTAGTGAATAAGTAAATGAATGTATTTATGGCATCAATCTTTTTTCCTTATAACTTCTTAATTAGGTTATTATCCCAATTTTTTCATGCTCCTGTGTGTTTCCAACTCCATCGGGATCTACTGTGCTAGGATGCCCCTTGCAACTACCTTGGAGGTAGGGGAGGGGCTGGGGGGCAGGGAGTATTTACCTTCTTGCCATTGCTGAGCTGCATTGTTAAAGTTAATACAAATCTAAACTTCATCTCCTGACATCTACCAACAGCAGTGGAGCATTTTTGAAGAAATAACCACTGAACTCGGAAGACAGGAATAAGAACTGTAGGTATCAAATGCATTGGAGATCTGGTGGGAAGCATTGATGCGTAGAATTTTTATTTATATAGATGTCGTGTTTTTCTTGTTGATGTGATAGTGTCTAGAATTGCCCTAAAAGCCAGAATTCCTCTTTCTTGTGAAACTATTTTAAGTGGCTCTGTAATCTGGAGCACCCTGTCTCCTGCTTCTGATTGTGGGATCTTTGTGTTATAATTGGAGAGCCTTGAGGTTGGAATCTGGCAGCTGAAGCAGGGTGGAGAATATATGCAATTACTTTGCCGCTGTGGCCTGGAGAGCCGCGTGCACAGCTCTACTCGCTACAGACAAGGATGAGATCAGTCATCCCTCTCTGAGAAATGTGAGCATCTGGAGCTGGGAGCTCCCGAGGAGGTGGTGAGTGGTTTCCCTCTCTGCCCTTTTTGTGGAGCTTTAATTATGAGGTGCTAGAAAGGGAGTCCTCTGGCAATTCTTAGTTTGATTCCAGAGGAAGAAGGTGAGATATCGATAGCTGGCACAGAAGCTTCTGATCTCAGAGAAGCAAAAGGACGTTACATGCCTCCAGGAAATAATGAAAAACAAACCATGCCAGGAATCATTTCCTAAAGCGATAGCCACAAAGCCAAATCTGCTTCCTAGACTGGGAATGCAACAGACAGTAGTCAGCCAGACAAGTTACTAAAATGCTCTAAAATGACTGGAAAGGATTTTGGCAATGGTGGGGGTGTGGTATAGCCTGTGCAGCTCACAGGGAAACTTTTTATTGTTATGTGGGTTTGAAGCATATTTCTCACAATTGTCTCTAGTACTGGCACCTTTAAATCTGTCAGCTCAGATGCTGAGGCAAAGCTTTTTGATTAGCGTTATAAAGGCCTGTGTGAGGACCCTAATATAGATTTTAAGCCTTCTCTTTGAATCACTCTTGAGATGTTTAGAAGTATGTTCACACTTCAGATGGATTAAGCTACGGGCTTTATGTTCTAGGAGGGCATAAGAGTCCCTTGGTTTACTTGAATTAATGACCATGGCACTGGATAAGTAGAAGAACTTGTAATGAACCCAATGTGGGTGGAAACTTTGTGTTGGCAGAATACGAAGCGGAAGCCCTCTGCTTATCTGCAGACAAGCGTGGCAAGGACTACAGCAGGGCGTAAGCAGCGCGCATCCACACGCTGATAGGATGCCAACTGCCTTTTGATTGTGGGAGGTGGGGAGAAGGATAGGGCATTTCCTAGGAGCTGAGAGGGTCTTTCATTTTTTTCCTGCTAATTCATCCTGTCATTGCAGGGCTGGCTAACAGAAATGTCAGGCTATTTTTTTTTTTTTTGTTCCCTGGTTTCCTTCTGTTCTTTTGAGCTTTCAGCTTAGTCTGTTGGTTTACAGTGCCACAAGCCTTGGTCTCCTTTCCTTCTGCGCCCCCCCCCCCCCCCAACTGGGCCATAGCAGCAACAGTTCCTGGCTATTGGGGGGGGGGGGGGGGGGCACAAAGCATAGCTCAATCCAGCTAATTTGGATCCTGTGTTCAGCCATTGAAGTGTTGCCATGATATCCGGGAGTCTCTGCAGCATCTCCAGCCCTGGCTGAGCTGTGGGGAGCAGAGCCTTGAATTGAACCCGGGTCCTTCGCATGCAGGTATGCTGTGCTTCGCTGAGCTGTCAGGCTGCGGCTCTGTGGAAGTGGTTTTAGTGATTAAAGGATTTGTTCCATCTGGGAACTGCGGTGAGACCACAGGTCACGTCACCGGGCTACCAAATGATCCCCAGGTGGCAAAGCCCTTTTTTTTTTTTCCCACCTAATAACTAGGAATGAAAGACTCTTATTTCAGTGCCATCAGGTAGCTAGTAAAAGGGACTTTTGGGAAACCTTAAGAGTTTTCCTGCTGCGGGAGGTGTGTAATAAGTGTGTGGTTAAGTTTGTTGGTGTGTTTATGGCTTTTTTTTTTTTTTTTTTTTTAAGTGAGTAGCTGTGATCTCCCCATTTTACTTTCCATTGCAGAAGGGCAGACACAGAAAGAGCAGGCTACCGGACAGCGGGGATGGCTCCAAAGACCCAGACAATTCAGCTGGCCGTCGTGGCAGCCAGAGCCGGAAGCATGGGCGATGGAAAGTGCGGGCAGAAAATCCAGGGGCCGTTGGGTCCAGAGTGGCGACCGCAAAGCATAAACCAGGCCAGAGTGTCCAGATTGCCCTGGACTTGTTCAACAGCAAGAACCTGACGGACCCCAGAGCAGAGGCACAGCTCTTTGTCTTCCAGCATGGAGATACGGGCAGTGTGGAAGGAGCCCCACAGACCACCGACAACAGCTTTGTCCCCAAATGTGAAATCACAGGCAAAGATGCTCTCTCGGCACTGGCCAGGGCAAGCGGCAAGCAGTGCCAACAGGAGATTGCCAATGTGGTGTGTTTGCACCAAGCCAGCAGACTGATGCCAAAATCTGTGCCCCGATACTGCCAGATATCTGGTGAGTTTTTCTGTTTGTTCTCTCTGAAAGCCAGGTCCTGGAGAAGACCCGAGCTAGACTGCCAGGTGAAAGGTGACCACTTAGCTAGCCGCAGCACTTCATGAGTCATTTTAATTTTACTCTTTGTTAATATTGTGCTCTGTCTTGTCAGGTCCTTTCGGAAAGACTGAATAGAAATGTGAAATTTATTATTATTCTAAGGGTCGCATAGACCTGCACCGGTATAAGGGTGGGGATGGTGCACATCTGGATTTGGGGGCGGAAGGGCCTATTTAATATCTTGATGAGTAGAACAGAAAGCTCGTATTCTTCTGCACTCAGGCAGGCCAAGCCACACAAGTGGGTTATGCACTTCTACCAGCAGATGGAGACGGGAGTAAAAGCTGACGTCACGGGATATATAACCCTGTAGTGACATCAGCCTGCCAATATTCTCAGTCTCCCTACTGGGATTGCTTGAGGTTAAAAAAAAAAAAAAAAACACACAAAAAAATAATGAAAGAAGAGAAGATAGAAGAATTTTTGAAAACCGCTTAAGCTCCTGATGGTGAGTCCCCTCCCTCAGTCGAGCATTTTCAGTCCAGGAGCCCGCCTCAGATATGGACTTAAAAGTGATTGGAGCTAGAGGAGTGCTCAGCGGTGGTGGCTTGTGCCCTCTCCCCCCATAGCTGGAGACCTGTTCATGTTCTCAGCCAGGAGGGATGAACTCAGGTATGCAACAAAAAAAAAAAAAAAAAGGGACGTGAAGAAAGTTTAGGGAATTCTTCCTTTCCTTCCTTTACCGGGTCTCTTTCATTCGACACTGGGTGTTCGGCGTCTTTTCCCCCTCTTTCTCCCTCACTTTCCTTGGGGTTTAGTGTAGAGCGGAGGTGGTGCAGGCTAGGTGGATTGAGCAGCCTTTGGCTAGGCCCCAGTTGTAAGGCGCTCTTTCTTCAGCCACATAGCAGGCCTCGGCGGTTTTTCCCCCACGCCAGCGTGTGTGCACAGCAGTGCACCTACATGAACACGCATGCATTCTTGTGCGCGTACACGCATGCGTTCTTGTGCGCGTAAGACCGCGGCCTATATAGAGCGCAGGGGTATGGTGCAGGCGCATAATGAGCGCACACTGGGCACGTACTGAGCGCATACTATCAGCACATAATCGGTGCATTCTGTTTGGGCACATATTTGAGAGAATGCTGTCTGGCTGCATATTTGCACATGTTCTCCTGGAACAATTATGGTGCCAGGGACATGGAGCTTTCAGCATCTAGCTCAGATAGCCTAAAGGTTAAGACTCCAGTCCTGAAACTCGCAGCTGCCACAGAGGGTCCTTTCCAGCTGAGCAGTTTTTGCAGGAGTGTACAAGGGAACATGCTCTAATGAAGTCATATAAAGACAGTTTGCACTGTGTGTATGGTGTAATTATTATATTTTTGCAGCTTGCCATACAAGGGCAATAGAGCCAATGCTTTCTCTGTGCCTGTGTCAGTGCTGTTTGGACAAGGTGATTTACCTACTATGGATTTTGCTGATGCTGGGCCATCCCCTCAGGCTGAGGGGAGTAGGGCTGAAGGTGATATGAGTGTATCCCTTCCTACTCAACTTCCCCTGCCCAAAACATCTACAAGAGATGTGGCTCAGTAAGTCAGCGGTAGTCTTGGGCCTGTGGGTGCTGGGATGGACGCACCCTCCTTTTCCTGGGTCTATACACTCTTCTGCAGTGTTGCCCGGCAGAGACTCGGGGCTCTCTATTTTCAGCCACTGCAAGCATGCACAGCGGTGAGGCGGTCACTGTTGATGTTCAGGAGGATGTGGTCGACTATATATCGGATGCTTCCGACAGGGATTTGGGTTTCTCCCTTCTGGATGAAGGGGAGATGCTTCACGATTTGGAGCCACACGACACTCAGATTTATTTATTTAAAAACATTTCTATACCGTCGCTAAGTTATATACCATCACAACGGTTTACAAATAGGCACATAGACTAAGGTAAGTAAATGTAGGATATCGTACATTCTAACAGGTGCCAATAAAGTTCGGTTACAATTTCAGAAATAAAATCATTATTTGAGTAATGTTGGTCAAGTCCAGGTATATTATTGAGTTGCTATCGCTTTGAGATATTACTTCTTAAATGTAGGATTGAGTAAATTCATTCTCATCTGCATTACCCTGTACTTTCATTCTCTACCCTCCACACTCTTTAGTGAAGGCTTTTTTAAAGAGCCATGTTTTTAAATTTTTCTTAAGTTTTGAAATTATTCTGTAATCTTGAGTTCAGGGGGCATCGTGTTCCATAGTATGGGCCCAGCCAATGATAAAGCCCCTTCTCTCACTTGGGTTAATTTTGCTGACTTTACTGAAGGGATTGTTAGTAGTGCTTTGTTTGCTGAGCGGAGGTTTTTTTGTGGAACGTGTACTCGTAAGGCTGTGTTTAGCCAGTCTGCTTCTTTATCATATATTAGTTTGTGTATGGTGCATAAGGCTTTGTATTTTATCCTGTATTCGATGGGTAACAATGTAAGTCTGCTAGAGTTCGGTTATATGGTCCCTCCTCTTTTTTTCCCGTCAGTATTCTGGCTGCAGTATTTTGAAGTATCTGGAGTGGTCTTATTGATGTGCTTGGGAGTCCAAGTAAGAGTGCATTGCAGTAATCAGTGCTAGAAAAGATAAGTGTTTGCAATACTGTTCTGAAGTGGGCAGGTGTGAGTAATGGTTTCAATCTTCTGAGGACCATAAGTTTTGCGTAGCCTTCTCTTACGTTTATAGATATGTGTTGCTTCAGGTTGATTTCTGGGTCCATTATTACTCCCAGATTCCTTACTTTTTCGGCTAGCTCAATTTTTTGGTTATTTCTTAGGGTTATCGGTGTTTGAATGATTTCAGTATGTTTTCTCTCAAGGTGAAGGAATTCAGTTTTGTCAATGTTGATAACCAGTTCCATTTGGTTTAATAGTTGTTTAATTATGTCTAGGTACATGTTAGCTAGACTTAATGTTTTTTCAATTGTGTCGTCTATTGGTAGAATTAATTGAATGTCGTCTGCGTAAATGTAATGTATTATCCCTAGGTCTGCCAGCACATGACATAGGGGTAGCATATATATGTTAAAGAGGGTAGTAGACAGCGCTGAACCCTGAGGTTACTCCTGTTTCAAGTTTAAATTTTTCTGATAATTTGTTTTTTATCTGGACTTGAAAGAACCTGTTTAGGTAGGATCTGAACCAGTTTATTGTTTTGTCACATAATCCAATTTCTTCAAGTCTTTTTTTAGTAGTATTTTGTGGTTTACTGTATCAAAGGCTGCAGATAAGTCAAGCATTGTAAGGATGTAATGTTTACTGTTATCAAAACCTCTTAGTATGTTGTCTGTTAGTGAGAGAAGTAATGTCTCAGTGCTGTAGTGTTTTTGGAAGCCATGTTGTGAAGGGTACAGTATGTTATTATTGTCTAGGTGTTCAGCTAGCTATTTCTGTACTGTTTTCTCTATTAATTTAGCTAATAATGGGAGGTTTGAGACTGGGCGGTAGATAATGAGGATTAGTGGGTCACTATTTTTCTTTTGATTGGCTTAATGATTGCCCCTTTTAGTGTATCTGGCATTAATCAGAGTTTTCATAGAGTTGAGTTGCCAGGTTTGTTTCAGACTCTGAAGTCATTTGGTATGGCTGGGGGTGACTCTATGGTGGTGCAAGGGAAAGGCCCATTATTGGTTACACTATGCAAGGCATCATGTTTCTTTACTGTCCAGGCAATTTAAGAAGGAACTTCCCTGAAAATAAATTCATAGGAGGGCAAGCTTTAGCGGGATTGTGCCCCTTGGTATGAAGACAAGGGTACATTTTATGATTTCCGAAGGTGGATATCTTTTGTAGGTGTTATTTCCAAATGAACCACCATCCCGATATAAGGAGGGGCAGCTCTACACGATGCTCAGGATAGGTTTGAGCCTATCCTTCGGCAGATCTCGCGGCCATGGTGATGCATTTACAGACTGCATCCTGTTGCTGCCTGGTAGTTCGGACTTGTTGCATCTCTCTCTTGAAACACGTAAGGAATGGGGTCTGATGGCAGGTCCATGTGGAATGGCGAGGGGGGGTGGGCGCTGCATTCTTGGCCAAGGAGCCACTAGACAAGTGACTTCCGTGTTTGTGGCTATATGCCAGCTGTGGCTACAACTTCCAGGTCCAAGCTCATAAGGATACCATTTTAGAATTTTCTATTAAGATGCACACTCCCGGTACTGGAGCTCTCCGATCTTATCAGTGAAGGTCCGAAGACTCGCCTATTAGTTCAGGTGGGTCCAGTTTATGATGGACCAGTGAGCTCTTGGCATAAGGGATGGCTATACTCTGGAATTCCTCTATCTCTCCTTGCAACTCTCTACTGAAGAGTGTGGCAATAGAGAGTAACTTATGGAGGCTGTTGGACTTGAAGACTGTCATACCTTTTCCCATATCGCAAGAAAATACCGGCTGCTATTCCCCTTATTCTGTCGTTTCTAAGGAAGCTAATCTTTATTTGCGTTTGAATCCTTCCAGAGGGAAACTCTGTGTCAGAGAAGTTTCCCACATCTTCGTTCTGGCAAAGGCATATTTACGCATTTCCTGAACTTAGCTGTTCTGGGACATCAAGTTCTCAACATCTCTGGCATACATACGGATCTGGAGAGTATTCGAAGCCTGGTGCGAGGACCGCGGGACACTCCCGCGGATGGCCAAGATCCCCATGATTGTGGAGTTCCTACAGGAAGGTATGAAGAAGGGGTTGTCACTCAACTCCCTCAAGGTCCAAGTGGCAGCCCTCTCCTGCTTCAGAGCTGAGGTGAATGGAATCAGTCTATCAGCTCATCCGGATTTGACCAGTTTCCTAAAAGGAGTTAAGCAACTTCGGCCACCCCTAAAGTGGCCAATGTCCCTATGGAACCTCAATCTGGTATTAGACTTCCTAGCGGGGGCTTCCTTCAGACCAACGCGTGGCCTGTCACTACGCCTCGTAACATTGAAGACTGTATTCCTGGTGGCAATATGTTCAGCTCGTCGCATCTCTGAACTACAGGCACTATCCTGTCGGGGACCATTCCTTAGGTTCACTCCTGGAACCATACAGCTGCGCACCGTCCCCTCCTATCTACCGAAAGTGGTTTCCGAGTTTCATTTGAACCAAGCCATCTCCCTACCATCTCCGGATGAACATAGGGACTCTGACTCACGCCTTCTTCGCCATCTAAATATCGGCAGACTCCTGGTGTGATACCTGGAAAGATCAGAACCAGTGCGCAAAATGAATCGCTTGTTCGTTCTCCACAGCGGGAAGAATTAAGAAGAAGCGGCCTCGTGGGTGACCATATCTTGCTGGATCAAGGAAGTAATCAAGGCAGCCTACATAGAGGCAGGAAAGCCCTTACCACTGCAGGTTAAGGCTCATTCTACTAGGGCCCAGGCAATATCTTGGGCAGAAACCAAGCTGCTGTCACCCGCCAAGATCTGTCAGGCGGCGACATGGTCCTCCTTACACACCTTTTCCAGGTTCTACCGCTTGGATGTTCAAGCCCGAGAAGATGCAGCCTTCGCAAGGACAGTACTAAGTGGGCTATGGGCAGCCTCCTGCCCTGTCCAGGAGTAGCTTTTGTACATCCCACTGGTCTTGAGTCCATCTGGCTACACGCTAGGAAATGGAGAAATTACTTACCTGATACTTTCGTTTTCCTTAGTGTAGACAGATGGACTCAGCCTCCCGCCCACGGCTGCCCCAGAGAAGGAGGACCTCGGAAAGTGAACCTTTAGACTAAGCAAATACGGGTAAGTTGTTGCCTACCCCTAGTTCAAGACACCCGCAGTTTGTCCGGTGTCTGCGCTGATTGGTTGAGTGCACTGGCGGTCTCCAGTTTTTTTGAATCAGTTCAATCAAGTTAATTAAGCAAATATATATCCAGAATAGCTTTTCAAAGAGAATACTGAAGAGCTGAGCTCAATGCAGGGGTATATCTAAGGTGATGTTAGCTTTGAAATCTGACTCAGACTCCCATCTGCTAGCAGAAGAGCACATAACCCACTGGTCCTGAGTCCATCTGTCTACACTAAGGAAAACAAAATTATCAGGTAAGTAATTTCTCCAATTGTGCAGGTTCTCAGTTTCCACCAAAGATTAAGAGGGACGGTCCTCCGCTCATGGCTCAAGACCTTACTTTTGACCATAGCCACAAAGACGCCAAGAAGCAAAATGGAGAGAATCCAGGTTTAATGGGGAATGGAATAAGTCTGTGTGCAGCCCGTGCTGATTGCCCTGTCTGGTGTGTGTGTGTCTCTCTCAGGAAGGGTGAGCTCCATCGTGCAGTGGGATGAAAACGAATTGCGCCCCACCTCTGGTACTAAGCTTGTGAGGATTGCATACATGTTGGTGGTCCATGGAAGAGCCGTCCGGCAACTGAAGAGGCTCATCAAGGCCATTTATCATCAACAGCATTTCTACTACATCCATGTGGACAAGGTAAGAAGCACGCGTGGAATATGCCTCCTGGTAGGGGCAGATAGATCCAAAGATCTCTGCCAAATGATGGAGAGAGAACCAGTGGCCCTTGCCAACAGAGGTAGTGAGATCAGGCCTGCTGGGCTTTGCCTGCCCATTGTTCCACATGGAGAAATTTGTTCGAAATTATATTTGCTGCCTGTGTAATACATTTATTTTAAATGTGATTTTGAAACATGCTTACCTTGATTGGATAGTAAATTTGATTTGTTTATGCTGCTTATGCAACTGGCTAATAGTGGTTTTCATAAACATTTACAAGAGTCATGGATAAGTAAGCTATGGTGGGTACTTTTGACCTCACAGGTCAGTATACTGAGTAAAGAAAATCACTTCCCCCCCCCCCCCCCAAACATTTGTTAGCTTTATGATATAATTGCTACCCAAATACTTTGTTGGTTGCTCATCTAGTAAGTTCTATATATTCCTCCTAAATGTTATTTTTGCTTTTTGAAACTACAAAACTGTATATAAATTTGTTAAACAAGTTAAATTATTTTCTTAGATGGGGAGGCAGCTAACATTTTGATTTTCTTTTGTGTGTTGTATGCATTTTTGATGTAGGGGTGTTTGTGTACCTATAGAGCCTGATTCACAAAGGCTTTTCTCACTTTCTGTGTCTCTGTGGGTTGAGGTAGAATTTAGTGAATTGGGCCCATAGTGTTCTTTTATGTACAGGATGTGCTTCTGGGCTATGCAGGATGCAGTCTGGGTGGGGAGGAAAAGGTACAGCATTTTCTCCATTACACTGGTTGGAGCTGCAATACAATCCTTTTGATATGAGGACTCCTGTAAGCCAGTGCTTCTCAACCGGTGTGTCACGACACACTAGTGTGTCACCAAACACCGGCAGGTGTGTCGCGTCTCCCTTTTTCCAGCCCCTGTGGGCCAATTGGAAGCCACCTTTCTTCCTACCCCCATTGCCCAATGGGAAGCCTCCTTCATCCTGCGTGGGGGCAGGCAGAAATCGGAAACCTCCTCCCTTCTACCTACTAGTGGGAGTAGGAAGAAGGGAGGAAGCCTTTGATTGGCTGGTGAGGCAGGCATCGCCTAGCCCAGGGGTGGGATGGGAGAAATAGCAGTTTCGAACTCCGAAGCAAGGCCACCACAGCCTGTGGCAGCGAAGAGGAAATCCGACCCCGACCGAGGCCACCACGGGAGCCCATTCCCGTGGTGGCGCAAAAAGAAGGCCTGCCGGAGTAAAGCCGCGGCGGAACTGGAGCCCATCCCTGCAGTGAAGAAAGAATACGTTTTTGGTGAGAGCTGGTGTGTGCATGGGTGTGAGAGCCTTTGTGTGTGATTGAGAGAGAGACTGGTTGTGGGCGCTAAGGAAGAGGACTGTGAGGACAGAGCTTCAGCAGCCCTTGCTGCTTCTGGTTAGTGCTATTGGCCTGGAAGGGAAAGGAGTAGGAGAGTTGCTGGAGAGGGTAAGTAAAGGTGGCTTTTTAAATTTATTTTTCTTGATTGATTGCCATTTTAATTATTGGGTATTATGCGATGTCTGTTGTTTTGAAATATTTTATTGATATTTGGACATGTTTTAATAATTTTTATGAGTTTTTTTAAATTGTTGGATATTATTCTGTTCAGCAGCTGTTTTCTAACATTTTTAGTATAGCTTTACAATTATTTCTGTGTGTGGCTCTATAGCAGCTTGGCTTATTCTGTTTTCCCAATAGGAAATGTATTAGTGTTTAGGGCCTGGTTTAATAGTTGTATTTCTTAGATAGGATTGTTACTTTATTTATTTAAAGGGTTTTTTTTTTAACCGACATTTGTAGGTACATCTGTTTTTAGTGTGTTCCATAATACAGGTGTAACTTTGTGCGGGTTAGTTTGTGTGCAATATTATGTCAGGTGCTATATTTCTCTTTCCATTTCTCCAGGTTCACACTGCATGCAGAGTGTCTTTTTTGGTTTTCCATTCCAGTTTCTGTCTCCATATTTATAATTTGTGGTTTTTCTGTACTTGATGAAGGGTGTGTGACCAAGGTGAGGTATTTAACTAGCATGTAGGCATTTGTATCAATCTTATTTGTTGTGTTTTCTCAATAGGATATGCATTAGTGATAAATTACTGTCCCTTCATAAGAAAGGCTATTGTGCGTGATAGTAAAAGGAGTTTGTTTTGCTTTTACTGGGATGTCATCAGAACCAGAATATCTTTTTTGTATGGCGAGTTGTACAGGGTAATGCCCTAGATCTGCTCTGCACTCATTGCTGGGGGTTGAGGGGATTCCTGTGGATGTAGAGTGCATGTTTACATTTAGCCCCGTGATGGTCACATGTTCAGTGTGTCACGCATGTGAGAACAATCTGTCAGGTGTGTCCTGGCCAAAAAAAGGTTGAGAACCACTGCTGTAAGCTATGTAGGTAAAGTGCCATTCCTATCCATGTGGTAAATCTTGATGGGGTGCAGAGCAGTGACTACAGTCCAGGGCATTGCTTAAAGCAAGAAGCATCTCGTCTTCTGAGAGGGAATATTGCTTAGATTCTAGGTTTGATTTGAGGAGGGTGGATAATCTGTGCTTTGTTTTTAAACCCATGTCTTTGGCAGCGTTCCAATTACCTGCACCGAGAAGTAATGGAGTTGGCAAAGAACTATCCGAATGTCCGGGTCACACCCTGGCGCATGGTCACCATCTGGGGTGGGGCCAGCCTGCTGACTATGTACCTACGCAGCATGAAGGACCTGCTGGAGATGCCCGATTGGCCCTGGGATTATTTTATCAACCTGAGTGCCACAGACTACCCAACCAGGTAAAGAGAGAGGGAGGTCGTTAGGTGGGGCTGGATAGGACAGATGATGCAGTATCCTAAAAATCCAAGGCCGGAGAAGATCAGAAAGCAGGAGGTGGCCTGATGGCTCACTTAGTAAATGCTATGCACTGCCATGTGGAAGATCCCCAAGTTGGTTCTTCTGTGCCCTAGGATGGCCAGGGCCGGAACTGCTGCAGAGGTGGCATTCACAGTCCCAGGGGAGGGGACATGGTCATCACGTAAGAGTGACAACTTATCAGTTAGATTCAGGGCCCATGTTTGTGGGGTTCTGGAAGGGGTGTGCGGCCCCTAATGCCGGACCTTTGCGGCAATGACTAAACGAAACCTAAATTGGGAGGGGATATAAAATAGGGGGCAAAATCCCTGGGTAGTTGTGAATGAAGGCTCCTGGACCTGATTGAGCTGAAAGTGCAAAAGAATAAGAGGAAAACTATTGGATCAAAAAAAGAAAAAAAAATGGCAGGAGTATTCTCTAGAGGAAAGTGGAAGTGCCCCATGGAGTGGCAATCGAACTCAGTAAAGACTGAGGAGATTGGTGCATGCAGAGATGGTAAATGATGACAGACGAAGGCCAAAATAGAGAGTTGTGTTGGATACAAGATATACCTTTTTGTTTAGTATGCTTTTCAATGAAAAATGCAGCCTCATTCTTGGTAGACTTGGCTCACTTCTTCATCATCATTCTTTTCTATGTAACTTTTAATTTCTTTTCACCAGGCCCAATGATGAACTAGTGCTGTTCCTATCCAAATACCAAGATAAGAACTTTCTGAAGTCCCATGGCAGAGACAATGCCAGGTAATGCCATCAGGGAATATTGTACTTGGTAATTGCACCTGAAGGTCTCTGGATACTTTTTTAGATATGTGCATTTCCCTGAACGTACCCAGATCAGTCTAGATGGCTGGGTTTTGCTCCCTTCCAGCAGATGGAGACAAATTTTTGTATACCCCTGGCATATAACCTGGTGTTTAATACTAATTGTCTAAATGCTTTATAAATGTACTATTAAACTGATAGTAAATTTGTTACATATATTCCTTCCACATAATATTATGTCAAAAAACTTATAACATTAAAATGTTACACATACTTATTATTCATAAATTATTTTATTATTGATTCATCAACTAATTCTTAACATAGTGTAGATACCCAACAGTTTCCAGAAAAACATTTATCATAATTAACATAACAAACTCCCATAAAACACACTAATCATTCACTCAATCACTCATACTATTATTAAAATCCTCACCATATTGCACATTTCCCTAAATACCTATTGAACAAAAATTACAATATGAGACAATAATCCATGGTTAATATACATGTACAGTATCAAAATTTCCAAAGTATAAATCTTTGTAATCCTTCAGCAATCATTGATATTCTTCAAATCTTCAATACATGTGTATTTTCACTCCTTTGTATTCTCAGTCCCGTGTATTCTCAATCCCGACAAGGACCCTGTTTCGCACTTAAGCTTCCTCAGGGGTTGAATTAATACCACGATTTTAACAGATCCACTACTCCTTCATAGGGACTCAATTCTTCAATATATTGACTCTTCCATTCACTCGTCGGTACCCACACTGCCTGTAATACAGATTATCAATAGCTATTCCTTAAGACCAATGAGACATACACAAGAATAAAGATTTTTTTCACCTAATATATTAACGATAACCATCAACTAATGATATCTTGGACTAAATACTCACATGTATATATGAATTTCTGAAGACACGAAAGATAATTATTTCCACAAATATTTTCAACGGAGGACACCACACTAACTCCAAACGCCTCCGTAGAATGGGCTGAATCAGCCTCAAGTCTGTTGTACTTCTAAAGCAAAAAATAATGAAATAACCTTAAAACATAACGAAAAGTTCATAATTTAATAGTCAGCACTGAATGTCCGAAATGAGCAGATTATGCTTTTTCACGTCCTTATAGTGATGTTTGATGTTTGTTAAGTTAAGGATCGTGTTTCACCCTTGTTGTTACCATATAACCCGGTGTACCACTTGCAACCTCTCAGTATTTCTCTGTCTCCAGCAGATGGAGGTCAAAACCTGCAGTTCTGAACCTCTTAAAAAAAAAAAAAGAATATTAGGAAAGAAGAATGAGGAGATTTTCCCTCGTAGGAGGATTGGCAGGTCCTGGAGGGACCATCCCTCCTAGTAGGGCTGACGAGCAGAGTTGGTGACCCAAATTGCTCCAATTTCTCCACACTGGAGGTGGATAGCTGGTGGTCCAGTTCCCTCCCTGTCCGGGCTAGAGGAGAGAGAGAACCTGAGTCAAGGCTCCAGATAATCTGTTTGACTTTGCTTTTCAGTGTTTAAAGTTGTTTAAAAAAAAAAAAATTGGAAGTTTCTTTTTCTCTCTGCCTTACTTTTCATCTCTCCGGCAGTGCAGGAAGGTGGCTCAGGGGTCTCTTCTCTCTCTCTCTCTCTCTCCCTTGCTGACGGTCCTCCCTCCCTTGTTCGGCTCCTTCCCGCGTGGTTTGCTGTCTTTTACAGCCGACATGCCCAAGGAGCTCTGTTGCTCCCTGTGTGGCCGCGAGGCAACGCGCTTGTCTTGGGACTCACACTGCTTCCGGTATCTCTTGGCCGGCGAAGGCACTTCGGCAGGGACAGTGCCGGTCCCGTTGTGACCACGCTGGTCTGGGGCGCTGAAGGTTGCATGGCAAGAGGCCGGTGATCCGTTCCTGCTGAGCGCTAGAACGGTAGCCATTTTGGGGACCATAGCCGCAAAGGCCCGGAGTGCCCAAGAGGGGCCATCGAAGGACGATTCTGATCTAATGGATTTGGATACGGACTGTGTGTCTCCTTTTTCGCCAGTTTGTGCTTTTGCGGCAGAGGTCCCTTCTGTGGATGGGGATGACCCTAAAATGCTATATCTCTTTCGGAGAGAAGAGTTGGGTCCCTTAATCCCTGCTGTCCTTGCGGAGCTGGATATTCCAACCCCTCTAGTAGACTTCGACCCCGCCATGGGAGACCCGGTTATGGCGGGCTTGCGGGGCCTGACTATGACCTTCCCTTTTAACAAGTCAGTGTTAAAGCTGATGTTCAGGAGTGGGATACTCCAGAGACTGGGCTAAAGGTCAGCCGTGCCATGGATAAGCTGTATCCCTTGTCAGAGGACCTCCTGGAGCTTATGCGGGTTCCCAAGGTGGATGCGTCTGTTTTGGCGGTTACTAAGAAGACCACCATCTCAGTGGTGGGGTCTGCGGCCCTGAAGGATTTGCAGGAGAGGAAGCTGGAAGTCCACCTCAAGAGGATTTTTAGGTTTCAGCTTTAGGATTCGGGCTGCCATCTGCAGTAGTTTCATGCTTCGGGCTTCCTTGAGATGGGTACAGCAGCTTCAGGAAATCCGAGATTTGTCGCCCTTGGAGACTCAGCGAGCGGAGTATCTAGAAACAGCGGTTGCTTATGGCACTGATGTCCCTATGATCTTCTTCGAACTTCCTCAAGGACGATGGTCTCTGCGGTCTCGGCCCACAGGCTCCTGTGGTTACGATATTGGTTGAAATCTCTTCCAAGGTTCAACTGGGAGCTTTACCGTTTAAGGGCAAGCTCCTCTTCGGTGAAGATCTGGAGCAGCTGATTAAACTCCTGGGTGAAAACAAGGTTCACAAGTTGCCGGAGGATAAGCCTAGGGGGTCCAGGGTCTCTCTTCCTCAGGGCTCATGTTTTCAGACCCAGCGACGCTTCAGGCAAGGTAGAATGCAGTCGTCTGGTCAACGGCAGGCCTCGGAGAGGTCTCAGCCTTGGAACCAGTCCTTTCAGACTCACAAGCTGAATTGGGATTTCCCCAATCAGGGTTCCAGTGGCACCAAGCCTTCTCAATGAAGTGAGGCCGGCCCACTCCTCCGACCCACAGATAGGGGTTGTCTTATGTTGTTTTACGAGAAGTGGGCCAAGATTACATCAGATCAGTGGGTCCTGGACGTGATTAAAGAGAGGTTACGCTTTAGAGTTTGCTCGGCTGCTCAGAAGTCTTTTCCTGCATTTCCCTTGTGGTCCAGCAGGCAGCGGGCGGTGCGGCACACTCTCGAGAATCTGGGTCTCTTAGGGGCCATAGTCCCCGTCCCCCCACTCGAGAGGGGCCGGGGCCGTTACTCCATCTATTTTGTGGTTCCAAAAAAGGAAGGCACCTTTTCGTCCAATCCTGGATTTAAAGAAGGTGAACTAAGCTCTCAAGGTGCCGCATTTTCGAATGGAAACTTGCAATCCGTCATAGCTGCAGTTCGCACAGGGGAGTTTCTTGCTTCTCTGGATTTGACGGAGGCTTGCTTACCCATCAGGATCCGTCCCAAACACCAGAAGTTTCTCCGGTTCATGATCCTGGGGGAGCACTTTCAGTTTTGCGCCCTGCCGTTCGGTCTGGCGACAGCTCCATGAACTTTCACCAAGGTTATGGTAGTTTGTTGGCAGTGCTCCGGAGAGAGGGGGTTCTAGTACACCCCTATCTGGAAGATTGGCTGATTCGGGCGAAGTCAAGGGATTTGTGTGATGTTTGCAGTCACTCAGTTGGGTGATAAACTTTCCCAAGAGTCGTCATCTTCCCTCTCAGTCTCTGCTTTTACTAGGAGCACACTTTGATACCTGAACGGGGAAGGTTTTTCTCCTGGAGGAGTGCATTCTCAAGTTGCAGTCCCAGATCAAGAGTCTCCTGAGGTCCCAGACAATTACTTATAAGTCCTTGGCCTTATGGCGTCCTCTTTGGAATTCGTTCCCTGGGAGTTTGCACATATGAGACCTCTGCAGCAGTCGCTCTTGTCCTGGTGGAGTCCAACCTCCGAACAAGTTTCATCTCCCCCTTCCTCTTTACGGCTTGGCTCGTTCCAGCCTGTCGTGGTGGCTTTCGTCTAGTCATCTGCACCTGTCCAGTAATTAAACGGTGTGGATGCAAATCGGCGGATGTGAAGGCAAGCATATGGAGACTGCCGTATTTAAAGAATTATTGGAATAGTCCGTGGTGATGATCAATATTGGTTGACACGAGAGACTAGTATAAAGGTGACGTATTGAAGAGTTTCAAGCATTGTCCTATAGGGAACAGTTCCTGAGAATCTCTGATTCTGGAATCTCTTTGCGAACGGTCCCATCCTTTCTACCAAAAATAGTATTGTCTTTTCATATCAGTCAATCTGTGGCACTTCCAGCCTTTTTGGATCTGGAGCTCAATTCTCCTTATTCTAGGGATTTGAGACGCCTGGATGTCAGAAGAGCTCTATTGCACTATTTGGAGGTTACAAACAGTTTCTGCTTGTCTGATCATCTTTTTGTATTATGGTATGGTCTAAGAAAGGGTAGAAGGCGTCAAAAGCTATGATACCACGTTGGTTGAAGGAGGCTATTGGGTTTACCTATATCTGTCAAGGTTGCCCAGTCCCGAAGGGGTTAAGGGCTCATTCTACACATTCGCAGGCGACTTCATGAGCGGAATTTCAACCTCGGGAGATTTGCAGGGCAGCTACTTGGAAGTCTTTACACGCATTTGCTAGATACTAACCGTGTGGATGTCCAAGCCGCAGACTGTTTGCAATTTTGGCGAATGTGTCCTTCGAGCGGGATTCTCGCAGTCCCACTTCGTTTAGGGAAGCTTGGGTATGTACAGGGAAAGGAAAATTTGGATCTTACCTGCTAATTTTCGTTCCTGTAGTACTACAGATCAGTCCAGACGCCTACCCACTGCAGAGGTTGAGCCTTTTTGGGTGAGGGAGTAGCTAAGGAGAGCCTGCTTGATTGTTGGGTTTTTTTTTTTCCCCTAACTTTTCTGATCTATGGCATAAGGTTCTGCAGACTTCTTCTACAAAGTTAATTGGTTTTTGTTTCTCATCCTCTGCTCATTCTGGGGATTGGGGGTGGGAGTTCACACGTTCAAAGTTTTTGATTCTTACGTTTTTCTCTGCTTGGTGGCACACCGGGTTACAAGGCGGTGCCTGTGAAATTTTCTCTGTCTCCATCTGCTGGAAGGGAGGCAAAACCCAGGAGTCTGGACTGATCTGTGGTACAACAGGAATGAAAATTAGCAGGTAAGAACCAGTTTTCCTTTGAAAGTCAAAAGCTGTTTCATGCCACAAAATCCTTTGATTGTGCTCTGATCAGTGACTTTGCAGTATATAGCATATGAAGCTTTATAAGGCTCAAGCCGTATGTTTTCCACAGTCGCTCGTGCAATTAGCAGAGATTAAAAGACCCAGCAGATTTAATAAAATGTATTTCTACTATCCTTGCAGAAAGCAAACACTTAACACCAATACAGTAACTGCCGAGAAATGTCCCCTTTGGCTCCCAGACTCTAGTTATACACTTTCTCCTGCTTCTTCTTCCTCCTGCATTTTTTCTACAGGTTCATTAAGAAGCAAGGACTGGACCGCCTCTTTCATGAGTGTGACACTCACATGTGGCGTCTGGGGGAGCGGAAGATCCCAGAGGGAATCATGGTGGACGGTGGCTCCGATTGGTTCTCCCTGACACGCACCTTCGTGGCCTATGTGATTTACACACAGGATGAGATGGTGGCACAACTGCGACAGTTCTATACATACACGCTTCTTCCTGCTGAGGTGCATTGCCTGGGGCATATGAGGTCGGGGGAAAAAGATTTCTCACATCATTTGCAGTAGGAAATATGTTTAGATCAGGAGTTCTCAATCCAGACCTTGACAAGCACCCAGTGAGTCAGGTTTCAATTTTTCAGAAATTTCACAATGCATATGCATGAGAGAGATCTGCATACACTGCTTCCATTGTATGTGCAAATATAATCTTCTGCATATTCATTGAGGATATTCTGAAAGCCCGGCTGGCTTGAAAACGGGTTCAGATAATTCAGTTGCCAGTTAAAATAATTGCCTCTTTTTCTGCGTTTTCTTTGATCCTACAAAGAGTTTAGTGTGTGGTTCTTGAAAGTTCCTCCTGATTTATGGCACCCACTGTTAAGTATATAAGCAAATGAAGGGGTCTGTGCTGTTTTTAATCAGAACTCTATACAGGCATCACATTGATATAGCTAAAGTTTTGAGTACAGCATCCCACAAGTAACATTTTGCATTATGGAGTTCCTTCTGTTCTGATAAGCAGCTTCACTTCTGAGGCATATCCTAAATCTGACTGAAGCGTGAACTCAAGAAAGTAGATTTAAAATATAGGGCTTAACCATAATAGGTGCAAACCAAAAACAATCAAATATATTGGGACAAGAAAGGAAAGAGAGAAATAAACAAGATGATGCACAGTAGAAACAAGCACTTGTCAACTTGATATTTTAAGGATTCGAAGTAGTAGTGCTATTTCAGTTCTCTCGCTCTCTCGATATATATACAGAGGGAATACATGCTTATGGACTCTTTGAATAGCCACTTCTTTCTGCATTAACTGGGAGAGTAGCAATCTAGCATGACCTCCTGTTAGCTGCAGGAATGTTGCTATAGTTTGCACTGGCCAGATGGCTTTGTCATTTCCCTTGTTGCTTAGGGGATTATGGACCAAGACAGAGGGTGTTCTGATGGGTGCACATCATGTGGAGCAGAATTTGTGGAAGATGTTCCCTTAATATCCTTTCCCTTTTATGGAGGGTGCTGCAAGAAGGGGATGGGATGGAAGGTGGCATTGCCCTTTTCTTTACCTCATGGCTTTCCATCGCACTTGTTTTCTCCAGTCCTTTTTTCACACAGTCCTGGAGAACAGCCGTGCCTGTGACACCCTCGTGGACAACAACTTACGAGTGACCAACTGGAATCGCAAGCTGGGCTGCAAATGTCAGTATAAGCACATCGTGGACTGGTGCGGCTGCTCACCCAATGACTTCAAGCCTCAGGACTTTCTGCGCTTGCAGGTAAAGAAGAACCACCAGTTTATTCTTTGACCCTCTTCTGCCTCCCATCTACAACCCTCTACTTTCTTATTTTCCTTTTGGTTTCATGTTGTCTTGCAGCAACTGTCACGGCCTACTTTCTTTGCCCGGAAGTTTGAGTCAACGGTGAACCAGGAAGTGCTGGACATTCTGGACTCTCACCTTTATGGCGACTACCCACCGGGCACCCCTGCCCTAAAGGCATATTGGGAGAATGTGTATGATCATGTGGATGGGGTGAATGGGCTTACTGATGTCACCATGACAATATATACCTCCTTCTCCAGGCTCGCGTTACGGAAAGTGGCATCCCTCGGGCCCAAGGCTGAGAAGGATTGTAGGTGAGTAGGCTGGGATGGCAAGGAGGAGGGGAATAATTTCAAAATCATCTTGGGGGGGGAAATGAGGGCACAAGTCATTTCCCCAAGACTGAGTTTTGAGACATATACATGGTTCCTCTTATGTCTTTTCCTGGTCGTGTCCATAGGTTTGACGCTGCAAGCTTCTTGACCAGTGTGCATCTCTATTTCTATGATGACCGTTTCCAAGGTTACCTCGTGATGCAGGACGTTCCGAAGATGGTGACAGGGCAGATGGAGACACTTGAGATATGGATGATGCCACAACGAGCACTGAAGTTGTCTGGTCATGTCGGGCAATCCAGTCGGTTACAAAGCCTGGAGGTGAGATAATTTGGATCTATTTTTATTCAGCTCTCATAGTGTGTGCCTATCATCCTCATCCCACATGTAACATTTTGCATTATGGAGTTCCTTCTGTTCTGATAAGCAGCTTCACCTCTGAGGCATATCCTGAATCTGACTGTTATTAGTGTTGTTAGAAGCGGTACTGCACCGCCCTAGAAAATTATATAGTGAACACACAGAGTTGGTGAAACAATTTCTGTTCTTTATTTTACGAACTTGCAAGTACGGGTGTCATAAGCAGGCACGCCCACAAAGCAAAAACAACTTACTATTGTACATTCGCTTATCCTTTTACTCCTCCCCATCTCAGGATCCTCAGCCTATCCAATGCCTTCATTTCAGTGTTACCTCTTTCTCAGGCATTTTCTCATGCATCTCAACGTTCTTTTTGCTTAACCAACGTATTCTAATGCCAGGTTTCTTCAACTTTCAAAGTTAATCTATTGTTTCGGTGTCTTTTTCATATCTGCCTAGGTGCTGTTCTTAAATGGCTATTTTTCTTTGTTATTTTCAATGCTATGAGAGAGTCTTATTTCTCTGGTTAGTTTAGTTCAGCTATGAGAATCTTTTTGTTAAAAATCAGTTAGGAGGAGGAATGTGGGGGGAGAGTCATCCTTCCACATTCCTTTCCTTGTGCCGGCCTTGGCACAAAGTATTATACTGTGTTGTGTTTCTCAGCAAGAAGGGGGAAGAGAAGGGGGGCTGGTTAGGCTTTAGCAACTCGGCCTGCTACAGCTAGAAATTTCTAAACATCTCTAATATAATAAAGGAATATAATTATACTTCTATATTATATTTACCATCTGAAATAGCAACACTAGTGAGCCCTAGCTCACACTGAGTACTTGCCTAATAGTGCAGTGGAGATTTGCTAATGCATCAGTATGAGGCTGAGCTACCAGAAGACAATCTGATGATGATTTCTGATTCTGTCTCTGAATTGGGTGCATTGATGGCAGAGGGTGCTGGGCAGATTTAGGGCCCGTTGTGCAGAGACCTTAGCGGACCTGCTGACTAGTAGAGAGACCCTTACCCTCCAGCTTGCCGGAGATCCCAGAATAGGACGGGGAAACTGTCGAAAGAACTGCAAAAGGTACATGGTGCCCAGTACAGGATGGGCACATCTGGTATCGGATGTTCCCAGTAGCACAGATGGCCACCTCCCCTATTGTCCTAGGGAGGGGAGGTGGCCATCAGTGGAGAAAGTATACCTGTTTTAAGAGAGGCGGTTGCAAGTGTCGGTTAATGACACAACTGTAGAGAGCGCAGCTATATCTAGTGTAGTGAAGGATGTAACATGATGCCCCATTCTCCATTTCTGTTTCTGCTCTCAAATTAGTATGAACCTTTTTCTTGAGTGTAGCCAGATGGACTCAAGACCAATGGGTTATGTGCTCCCCTGCTAGCAGATGGAGACGGAGTCTGGTTTCAAAACTGATGTCAGTCTAGATATACCCCTGCAGTGACCTCAGCCATTCAGTATCTGTCTCCTAGCAGATGTGGATTGTGCCTTCCCTATCAGGAACACTGTACTTTTTAGAAGAGGAAATTTGACCTTTTGAATTTTACCTTTAAATTGGAGGAAGATCGAGCCGTGCTCTCCTGCAGTGATACCTAATGGTCCTTTCCTCATTTGAGAATTCCTGAGGCGATTTCCGAGATCCCTCAGAGGTGTGCTTTGGTCCAGTAGCCGGTTCCCGGCATGGACTTTGCTGCTGAAGCAGCTGAAAGGCAGTGGATGCAGGAAGCAGAGTGTGGTGGTGACAGCCTATGCCCTCTCCTCCCGCAGCTGGAGACCGTCTCTGTACTTAACCGGTAAGTGCTGAGTCCAGGTAAGTAAAAGAAGAACTGCGCCAATTTAGAGACATGGAAGGGCTCCGGTAAATCTTTCCTTTTGGTCTCTTGCTCGACATGCCATACTGACGACATTTCCGATCCCATTAGGGCATGGGAAGGGAGTTTCTGAGCGGATTGAGTGGCCCTCTGATGGGCTAGGTCCCACTTCAGGCTCGATGAGGCACTCCATGTGGCAGAGGCCGGTCCTACTGCACACAAAAGTGTGCGCATACCTATGCGTGTAAGTACATGCATACATTAGCACACAACTGGACGCTTATACTTACGCACATCGGGACAAATTTGTGTGCGCTCAAGTTCAAGCTGTAGCCGGCAGAACGCACAAGCTGCACTAAACTATGACTCTGGCAGCAAAGAAGCACAAGCGACACTCTTTGTGCTGTTTGCCATATTAGGGCTGCACAGTCTGACCTTGAATCCTTCCTGTGTCAGTACTTTGAAGAGGCCCAGGGAGGGCTGGACTCTCAGAACCTCTCCAAGCCCGGCCCCTCTCAGTCGGAGGTAGGATCAGCCATAACTTTATCTGGTAGTATCCTGGGTCTGCGTCCTCCTCGGGAGAGGGTAGTTCAGCTGCGCCTACCCCAGTACTTCCTGGCCAAAGCATGGACCTGTCGGCCTTCTATTGGTTGGAATTCTTTCAGGGCCTTCAAGCCTTTGTTCAGGCGCAGTCAGCTGCTGCCCCTGCCCAGACTGAGCCCTAGCTGGGAAGGCCTTATCCTCCTAGCCCTATTAGCATGTCCTGAGGCATGCCTCGCCAAGGGTATCCCTGACAGGGACCCAGACACCACGGATGACGAAGGAGATGCAGGCTCATTGGAGGACGGGGAAATCCCTGCAGACTTAGAACTATACCAGACCATGTTAGGTTTTTCCACAGAGATGAATTGTCTGCACAGGTTTCCCAGCCCCTGAAGACTCTGGGAGTTCCCGGCACGGACCCTTTGTCGGAGCCAAAGCAGAACACCATCCTGGTGTCTCTATAAAAGCCTCTTGCTATTTCCCAATGCTGGAAGCCATCCAGGAGTTAACTGACCTAGAATGGGACGCCCTGGAAGCCAGCTTTTAAACGAGGCTGGGCATTGGAGGCTCTGTACCCTCTGGTCCCAGAGGCCAAAGAATGCCTGCATTGCCCTGGTCTGTGCCATTTCGAAGGGAACTACTATCCCAGTAGAGGGAGGAGCAGCCTTGAAGGATGCACATGATAGGTGGCTGGAGTCCACCCTTAAGCAAGCCTTTCACATGACAGCAGTGATGCTGCAGATCGCTTCCTATTGTGCCCTGGTGGCTTGCTCGTGTCTGCTTCGAGAGAGATAGATTCAGCTATACAGAAGGGAACTCAATGGAAGGCTGCACTCTGATCGTGCACGTAAGTACTTCCATCCACCAGGTAATAGCTTCGCACTCTTGTGAACAAGAAACAAAATGTTTTTTTTATCTGTAGTAATTTTTCCTGCACTATTATTGTTTTAGTGGTTTTAACAGACGCGATTACCAGCAGATTGACTGATTGCATTCAGCCCCCTAGTAAGTTTTACCTTTTCAGTCTGGAGTCAATTGTGATTCGTTAGCTGCATGGCATTTTTCAAGAACTCTTTTCCATTTCCATACAGAACTATTAAGCCAGTATGTCGCTGCCTGGAGTTCCCTCAAGAAGGAGTTACACACTCCGAAACACTGCTGTGTTGGAGGATGCACTTCAGGATGGAATATACTATCTATTTACTGGTGGAATAAGATAAGTGCAAGCATTAGTAGATTTACCTTTCACATTGACTGCACTTGTAATACAGCCTTGTTCAGGAGTATATTTCATATTCTATGCAATCTATGATTAGACAAGCCCAGTGTTTCACGGCTTGACAATATAAGCCATAAAATACACTGCGGCAATATATGACGGTTGCGAGATATTTCCTTCCATTGAGTTCCTTTCTGTATAGCTGAATCTTTATTTTTGTGATTGATTCTTTTTTTCAGCTAACTTTTGGGTTACATAAATTGTTCTATCAAGAGAGAGGCAGTAGCTTGGGGGCACATTCCAGAGAGGCGATGGAGCCCGCTGTGGCCTTCCTAGTGGATGCAAGCTCTGACCTAGGGTGTACCTTGGCCAGAGGAGTAGCCTCGGTAGTGGCGTCCAGAAGACAGTTATGGCTTCAAAATTGGTCAGCGGACGCGACCTCTAAGGCAAACCTCACAAAGATGCCCTTTCCCTGTACGTTCCAGGATCAGTCCAGACTGCTGGGTTATGCCTCCCGTCCAGCAGATGGAGTCAGAGAGAAACTGAAAAGGCACCACCTATATACCCTGGTGCGCCCCCCTGCGATCCTCGCCCATGAGGGATTGAGCTAGGAGCTCCCAGCACTTTTGGCCCTACAGAAACTCGTCATTTCAAACACCTATCTCCAGGGCCTTGGCCTGATGGCTTCAACTCTAGAGGTAGTGCCGTGGGCAAGGACACACATGCGGCTATTCCGTCGTTCCCTGCTGTCACGTTAGAACCCACTGTTGCAAGACTACTCGATTTGCCTCCAGCTACAATGGAAGTATGTCCTCGGCTCCAGTGGTGGCTACAGGAAGTTCACCTAAGCAAGGGTGTAAGTCTGTCCCCATCGAACTGGCTAGTCCTCACGACAGATACGAGTCTCCGAGGGTGGGAGCTCACTGCCAGGAATGGACAACCCAGGGGCACTGGACCAAGGAAAGTGCACTCTGGAACATAAACCGCCTGGAAGCCTGAGCTGTGAGATTAGTGTGCCTGTAATTCAGCCACAGACTCCAGGGCCAGGCGGTCCGCGTGATGTCGGACAATGCAACAATGGTAGCCTACATCAACCACCAGGGAGGCACCAAAAGCCACCAAGTGTCTCTGGAAATAGACCCTCTTATGGAATGGGCGGAGTTAAATCTACAAAGGATCTCTGCCTCCCACATCGTGGGAAAAGACAATATCAAAGCAGACTTTCTCAGCAGGAAAAGTCTGGATCCAGGAGAATGGGTGTTGTTGCCCAGAGCCTTCCAGCTCCTGGTAGATTGCTGGGGCTGCCCATTCATCGACCTTTTGGCCGCATCCCACAACGCAAAGGTTCCCTGATTCTTCAGTTGCATAATAGATCAGCACTCCCAAGGGATCGACACCCTAGTCCAGACCTGGCTAGAGGAGAACTTACTGTATGCCTTCCCTCCGTTGCCTCTGCTGGGCCAGATCATTCGCAAGATCGAGTGCCACAGAGGATTAGTCCTTCTGGTGGCCCTGGATTGACCCAGATGCCCATGGTATGCAGACAAGTGGAGGCTTCTGGTGGAGAACCCCCATACCTCCCTCCACACAGGGACCTTCTTCAACAAGGTCCGATCCTTCACGAGGACCCAACTCTGTTTTGTCTTACGGTCTGGCCCTTGAGAGGGCTCGCCTGACGAAGCATGGATATTCGGCGGCAGTAATTGTCACCTTGCTCCGCATGTGGAAATTCTCGACATCCTTGGCGTATGTGCAGATCTGGAGAATATTTGAGGCCTGGTGTGAGGAAGGTGGGTGCTCTCCTCGATCGATCAAGATTTCCATGATTCTGGAATTTATAGGAAGGCCTGAACAAAGGACTGTCCCTCAACTCCTTGAGGGTCCAGGTGATGGCTCTTTCTTGTTTCAGAGGCGAGGTAAACGGAGCCCACCTGTCAACACATCCAGACTTGGCCCATTTCCTAAAAGGAGTTAAACACTTACGATCATCCTTAAAGTGGCCGGTCCCCCTATGGAACATCAATCTAGTATTGGACTTCTTAGCAGGGCCTTCCTTTCGGCCTCTGCACGCTCTGTCTCTAAGCCTGTTAACGCTGAAGTCTGTACTCTTGGTGGCGATATGCTTGGCTCGTCGCATCTCTGTGAACTACAGGCATAAGCCGTTCCTCCGGTTGACTCCAGGAACATTGCAGCTTTGCACAGTCCCTTCCTTCTTGCCAAAGGTAGTCTCGGAGTTTCACCTGAACCAGTCCATTTCCTTACCATCCCTAGGTAGACGCAAGGACTCCTATGCCACTTAAACATCAGTAGGCTGTTAGCGCATGGTATTTAGAACATACAGAACCAGTGCGCAAGACGGACCACTTATTTGTTCTTCATGATGGAAGGAAACAAGGCGAAGCAGCTTAGGGAGCTACCATAGCTCGCTGGATCAAGGAAGTGATCACGGGAGCTTATACAGAGGCAGGGAAGCTTTTACCCCTTCAGGTTAAAGCTCATTCCACTAGGGCCCAGGCAGTATCCTGGGCAAAAGCTAAGCTACTGTCTCCTGTTGACATCTGCCGAACAGCGACGTTGTCTTCCTTGCACACCTTCTCCAGGTTCTGTCGCCTGGACATCCAAGCCCCAGAAGACGCAGCCTTTGTGAGGGCGGTGCTAACCAGACCATGGGTAGCCTCCCGCCCCATTCGGGAGTAGCTTTTGTACATCCCATTGGTCCTGAGTCCATCTGGCTACACGCTAGGAAATGGAGAAATTACTTACCTGATAATTGTTTTTCTTAGTGTAGACAGATGGACTCAGCATCCCGCCCACGACTGCCCATGAACAGTTCCAAGCAATTGCACATGAATCTCAATTCCAAAGAGGTTATGGGTCATCCTATCCCTAGATCTGGGCATCTATAATATTGCTGAGATTCATCGCTTGTGTTTGGTTGAGTACAGTTACAGTCACCAGTTTTAATCAAATTTTTAAGCAAGTTCTTATTTAAATTATTCAGCTTTATTCAAGTTATTCAATAGTATGTCCACAATGGCTTTTGAAAGAATACTGAATGGCTGAGGTCACTGCAGGGGTATATCTAGGGTGTCGTCAGCTTTGAAACCTGACTCCGTCTCCATCTGCTAGCAGGGGAGCACATAACCCATTGGTCCTGAGTCCATCTGTCTACACTAAGGTAAGTAATTTCTCCATTACTTCTCTTCCTGAAACACACTCCTGTCTAAGCAGAGATGTGGCATGAAAGTCGTGTGGCCAGCTTGGCATCGAGTGAGAGAGCAGATATTCTCACGTTAATTCACTCATGGATGTCATAAACCAGTTTTTGCTAAATTTGGAGAAGACGGAGGCAATTTGCTTTTCACAAAATGTTAATTTTCTTACATATGTACTGTACTCAATTTCATTTTTAGGTTCTCAGATACATCTTAAAGATTCAGTTTGTAACTTGGGCTTCCAGTTTAACAGCTTAATTTTAAAACTCATGTATCTTAAGTCCTTGGATCTGGATATTATACATTTATTACACCATTTGAAATATTAGATCAAATTTTCATATCATTGTACTAACATATGTTCTTAAGGTTGTAAATTATTGGAATTTGGTGTGTAGGTCTTTCAAATTCCTCTCTGTGATTTGCAGATGGTACAAAATTCTGCAGCACGTCTAATTGTTAGTAGCCATCCAAGGGACCATGTTACACTGATCCTAAAAGAGCTTCACTGGCTGCCTGTTAAATAGCATATTGAGTTTAAATTAACTATTTTTTAAACTGTAAAACAGGAGGGTCCAAGTTACCTTTCCTCTTCATTAAAAGTTTATCGACCATCACGTCTTGCATTCTCAAGGGAAGTTTTTACTGGACGTGCCCTTTATTAAGAGGGCATGTCTACATAAAACCCCAAATCAAGCTTTTTGTTTCAGGCCCTTCTCATTGGAGTTCTTTGCTGGACTTCCTTTGCAAATAGTTGAAGGCTTTACTATTTCAGGCAGCTTTTTCATAGTTGTTTTTAATTTTATTATAAGGTTTTATCATTTGTTTTATATTTCATTATATTGCTGTAATTTTATTATAACTATTGTTTTATGTTTACAATTTGTAATCCATTTAGCAATGTACTTCAAAATATGTGAAATATAAATATTTTTAAATAAGCATTGCCCCCACCCTCTTCTGACTCCCTCTGAATTGGGAGCATTGGTTTTCTTTTGCAGGTGGGCACGGCGTGGGATCCGAAAGAGAGGATCTTCCGGAACTTTGGTGGGCTGCTTGGGCCTTTTGATGAGCCACTCGCAATGCAGAAATGGGCCCGAGGCCCTAATCTGACAGTCACTGTGGTGTGGATCGATCCCACATATGTCATTGCCACATCCTATGACATTAGTGTGGACTCTGAGGCAGAATTTACGCAGTATAAGCCGCCTCTGAATCGGCCCCTGCGACCTGGGGCCTGGACGGTCCGGGTGCTGCAGTTCTGGGAGCCCCTGGGGGAGACGCAGTTCCTTGTGGTACCACTGAACTTCCACAAGAAGAAGCCACTCAGGAAAGGTAAAGAAGGCAGGTGCTGAAGGGATTGTCATGATTGGTGAGTTCAGATGCATTTCTGGGTCTGAATCTGGATCTTTTCTTTCATTCCCATCTTTTCCTTTGAGCCTTTCATTTATTTTATTAAACCTTGATTACATGTCCATAAAACTTGAGTGGTACAATTAAAACCAGAGTCCCCCACCATCCCAAAATCATCATCCAAACTAATCTAAAAAAAAAATAAAAAAAAAAAATATATATATATATATATATATATATATACACACACACATTCCCCCCACCTGTCTTCTCAGAATAAACTCCCCATGAGTTTTTTGCTCAGAAGACAGGAAAATTGGTTGTTACCTGCTAATTTTCTTTCTTGTAGTACCAAGGATCAGTCCAGACAGTGGGTTGGGCCTCCTGTCCAGCAGATGGAGGCAGAGAAAAACTGAAAGGGTATCCTATATCAGTATAAACATTACCAAAGTAGAGAAATATAAAGATAACTAGCATAAGATCAAGCAAGCAACAAGTAACTGGTAATTTGAACAATTCAAAACACTGTAAATATGTGTGTGTGTATATGTATGTATGTGTATATATATATATATATATATATATATATATATATATATACACACTTCTTTCTTTCTTTCTTTCTTTCTTTCTTTCTTCTGATAGGAAGCAAATAGATCCAAAATGCTGTAAAGAAAACTTCAAGTGGACGTATCAAAAAATACACGGCGGGAATCTGGACTGATCCATGGTACTACAGGAACGAAACCAATTTTCCTTTCCCTGTACGTACCTGGATCAGTTCACACAGTGGGATGTACCAAAGCTTCCCTAAATAGGGTGGGAACAAGGCAGTCCCGCTTGAAGCACCTGCCTTCCGAAGGAGCAAACTGGCACATCGAGGCGATAATGACGAGCAAAAGTATGCAGAGACTTCCAAGTAGCTGCTCTGCAGATTTCCTGTGGAGAGACCGACTGACTCTCCGCCCAAGAAGTAGCTTGTTGAACGCAAAGAGTGGTCCTTTAAGCCCTCCGGAACCGTCCGGCCCCGACAGATGTACACCGACGCAATCGCCTCCTTTAGCCAGCGAGCAATCGTAGCCTTTGAAGCCTTGTTTCCTTTATTTGGGCCACTCCATAAGACAAAGAGATGATCAGAGACTCGAAACTAGTTTGTAACCTGTAAATATTGCAGTAATACTCTTTTTACATCAAGGCGCCATCAGGCGTGTTCGCAATATCCTCAGAAGAAAAAGGGAGTTCCACAGACTGAGTGATGTGAAACGAAGACACAACCTTCGGCAAGAATGATGGTACCGTCTTGAGGGAGACCACTGAATCAGAAAAACGGAGAAAGGGTTCCCTACAAGACAACGCTTGGAGCTCAGACACCCTCCTGGCGGAACAAATAGAGATGAGGAAAACGGTCTTAAGAGTCAGCCCTGCAGGCTGGCCAGATAGGATTTATGCATTAAAAGCACAAATTCAGTGGAAAAACGAGGCCTGGATTTCACAGAGAGGGGGGTTGTCAAGGGGGGTAGAGTCAGGAACCCCCTCCGGGTAGTTTATGGGGCTTAAATCCGGAGGTGAAATGGTTAAATCAGGCTCTCCTCCGTCCTCCAGCCTCAAATCCAATGTTAAAGCTGCCCCCAAAATGTCCACCGTTCCCGCGGTTTTTTGTGAAGGGAACGGCCTAGCCATGCACTTAGAAGCCCAACCCCGGGGCGCGACCTCGCCACTGCTGTGGAGGGACTCTCCCCGCCCTGCAAGCACTCTGAGCACAGCCCATTGCGGGAGAGCCGCAAAACAGGCTCCCCGCAGGCTAGGCAGTAAGCAGAACGCAGCATGAGCTGGGCTGCAAAGGCAAATGGGAGCAGGCGAATGAACCCTGCAACACTGCCTCCCCTGTACTCAGAGCAGGGAGAAATTAAGGGGTAGATTTTCAAAAACTGCGTGTTGGCGTACTTTTGTTGGCGCTCCAGGCGCCAACAAAAGTACGCGGGATTTTAGTAGATACGCGCGTAGCTGCTAAAATCCTGGATCGGCGCGCGCAAGGCTACCGATTTTGTGTAGCCGGCGCGCGCCGACCCGTGCAGCCTGCCTCCGTTCCCTCCGAGGCCGCTCCGAAATCGGAGCGGCCTCGGAGGGAAAAACGAGGCCTGGATTTCACAGAAACGAGGCCTGGATTTCACAGGATTTCACAGAAACGAGGCCTGGATTTCACAGGATTTCACAGGATTTCACAGAAATCGGAGCGGCCTCGGAGGGAATTCGCTAACGCCCTCCCCTCACCTTCCCCTCCCTTCCTCTACCTAACCCACCCCCCCCCTTTACCTTTGTTGGGGGATTTACGCCTCCCAGAGGGAGAAGTAAATCACCGCGCGCCAGCGGGCCGCTGGTGCGCCTAGACGCAACCCGGGGGCGGTTCCAGAGGGCGCGGCCCCGCCCCCCGAAAGGCCCCGGCACGCCCCCCTCGGAAAACCCCGGGACTTACGCGAGTCATGGGGCTCTGCGCGCACCGGTGCGCCTATTGAACATAGGCGCACCGGTGCGCCTATTGAACATAGGCGCACCGGCGCGCAGGGCTCTGCTCGCGTAAATCCGGGCGGATTTACGCGAGCAGGGCTCTTAAAATCCGTCCCTAAGCGTGTCTTTCCGTCGGATTTGTGGGTTTTTTTGTTTTTTGGTGGTTTTTTTTTTTTTTTTTTTTTTAACAATTGCAGGGGAATGAAATTTCCCTGCTAACAGACCCGAGGTATTGAGCGTCTCAAGGGTCAGAGCAGCCAAGGAGGGGGAGTGACTGGACCACCAGTATCGCCCCAAACAGACAAAGCCGGTCACCGGGAAGGGAATCCTAGGCTAAATAATCAAGGGGCAAGGCCCCCTAGGATCCCATAAGAGTGAGGAGACAGTGCTGTCTCCCTTAGAGCAGAAATTTTGAATTCTGACACACTTTGTGTAAGTAATCTATTTTTTTTTTTTTTTTTTTTTAAATTATAGAATTATAAGTAATACTTGCTTGATCCTGTAAAAATATGAGGAGAAAACTTCACAGGGAGAAACAAACTGAGAAAGAAAGGGAACCGCAGGTTCAGCTGCCTGTATCTGCTGGAGACAGAAATATTGAAGGGATGCAGGGTGGGCTCTATCCTGATATGAGATACCCTTTCAGTTTTTCTCTGTCTCCATCTGCTGGACAGGAGGCTCAACCCACTGTCTGGACTGATCCGGGTACGTACAGGGAAACTGGTTCATGTGACCACTTCCTCACCCTTCGGTGCAAGGAGGGGGAGGGGCAGCTTGGGAGGGTACAACTAAACCTTTGAACACCCCCCTCCCCCGCCCCCAATTTCCTCCAGCTTTTTTTTTTTTTTTTAGCTTCCATCACAGTTGGAACTGGCTGCTGCTGAGGCTATGGCACCATGAATGTTTATGTATGGGTTTGGGGGTTCCCTTTTGTTTCCTTTTTTAACCTTCTCTCATCTAGCCAAGCCATTGCAGCGACAGTCCTCTGGCTGAGAAGCACATACTATGGTTCCCTCCTGAACCCCAGCATAAGTGAGCACTCAGCCAGTCAGAAGGTGGTGGTGGTGGTGGTGGTTTGTAATGACACGGGTTGCTCCACGCCTACCCCCTCTAATCTCCGACGAGCTGGGGACATTGCCTCTTTAGCATCCCTAGTCATGATTGGCCTGAGGAGCCAGGAGTAGGTGGTGTACTCCACTGGAACAGATGGGAGAGAACTGGAAGTTCAGTTTTTCTCGCCCGCCTTTCCATTACGATGCTCAGAATGAGATGGTGCTAACGCACACAAAGTACAATATGATAAACAATGATTGATCAACAAATTAGAATACATCTGAGTCAAAATAAAACTGCAAAATATATAGCCAAATGTATTGTAAATAAAGGATAAAATGTATATCTTCAAAACTAAACCAGCAGCCCATTTCCTGGCTCTTCCAGCAGGAGATTCCCCAAGGGAGAGTTAGCATATTAAAGGAGTGGAATCTGGATCTCTGCCCCCTCTCCCCTTCCCAAAGGTGGGGAAGCACTGGGGGGTGATATAAATGCATGTCTGCGTGGCATCACTGATTCTTTTTTTTCCTTTTTTGCATTGGTGCAGGAGACAGCAGCTGGCTGCACGCTGGACCTCCCCGTAATGAGTACATGGAGCAGAGCTTCCAGGGCCTGGAGGGCATTTTAAACCTACCACAGAGAGATGAGGTGGAACGGGCTGCCCTCCGTAACATGCGGCTGCTGGGCCAAGCCCTGGAGGACTGGACGGACAGTAGCGTGAGCAGCTTCTGGTCAGTCTCTGACGTGTGCATTACTACTCCCTCGGCCTGTTCCCTGCTGCCAATCTGCAGTAAAACCAACTGGAGCTCTCTGTCTCCTGATCCCAAGTCAGAACTTGGAGCCGTGAAGCCTAGTGGAAGGCTCAGGTAGCAGAGCGTCTGTGCACAGCTGTTCTTGAGGTACTGTCACCTGTTGAGGAGGCGAGAAACTTCCAGACAGAGCATCCTGAAAACTTGCACCTTATTGATTGGAACAGGCCCAGGAATCTCTGGCATTTCATTTGTGGATTACTCCCACAGTAAGGGGGCTACAGTGGCTTCCAAGATGGGAAGCTGAAGTGGACCTTGATCGGCTGAGGAAACTGCAAAAGTGCCTGTAATTGGTTGGTCTTGGGGTTTGCCATAACTGGAAGGAACAAGTGTATTTATCACATAGTGTGTTACAGACTCGGGTTCTCACAGCACTAGCCATGTATATGTGGCATAGGCATGAGGGCCGTGCCTCTGATTCCCCCCCCCCCCCCCCCCACATTCCGGACACTTCCAGGATGCCATAATGGGACGATGCCAAAGGCAATGGGAGATTCTTAGGATCTCGTGTGTTACATGGCCATAGGCTGCAGCATTTTTGCTTAACTCAAGCCACTCATGTTTTAATTCCCCTTCCTTTCTTTAAACTAAGTGCAATAGTCACGGCATCACCTGTGTCTGGGAAGGGGATGGTAATGTCCACTGTAATACTGTCTAATTTACTGTTAAATTTTTTTATAACTGACTAGCATGTGTAATGACAGGTTCTTTGTTTACTAAAGGGGATGGGGTTGTCTCTCTTGTTGCATTGACAGTATTGTTGGGAGGGGGGGGGGGGGGGGTTATAGAATCCTGAAAGGAAGCACAGTCCTTTTGCACTATAAACCTTGACCTAGAGGGAACTTCTGTGAAGATTGCCTCGGTGCCAGTGTTCCCTTTGAATGGAGGTCTCTAATTGTGTCATATGTTAGCGTGTGTGTTTTTTTTTTTTTTGTCTGTGACCATGCAGCAGCGGTACCCCTTCTGTCCTAGAACGCTATAGAGATTGGACCCAGTAAAGCACGTTCTTGGCTAGGAATCGTAGCCCGCTCATAGGTCATGTGCTGCCTTCACCTTACCATGCTTTGCATGTCTAATGTCTGGATGACCTCCGTTTTGGATGGGCAGCTCCTCAGTTTTGGTTTTTAAAAAAAAACCTTTTTTTTTGCTTTGTCTTGAAATATGCATCATGTCCGGTACATTTCAGTGTGGCCTCATGGCATGGTCCTCCATACATGTCCCAAAATGTCCTTCAGAGTAATATTTGAAAGTACCACTGTACCTTTTTGGCTTTTGTTAGAAAGAGATGCAATAACAGTGTGAAATTCCTATGTGCAATAACCAAGTTAAGATGAAAAACCTGAGAGGAGTAGGTAGGAGGTGCAAATCTCATTTTTGAAATATGTACAATTAAAGACTACTTAACGGGGACTTTGCTACTAAGTCGAGAGAGCTTATTGTTTTAGCTTGCTGGAAGGACCAGGCTGGACCAGCTTCATATGAAAAAGAATATTCGTTTTATGCTGCTGCAGCAAAGCTATGGCATTGGCATGTTCCACTCCTTCAGAAGGAAATGGGGAACTGCTGCCTTCCTGACTGGGAGCCAGGTAATCTAGTTTACGACTAATCCCTGTACTTTCACTTATCTAGATAAGTTTGAGTATGTGAGCTCTCCTTAAAGAGGTTGAACTGGAGTCAAAATAGTTTTAGGATAAGTGCATTACTAATATCAGTCTTAACGCTATTTCTTCTGTTCTTTTCTGAGTCTCTTCCTAATGCTTTCTGTCTCCCCCTTACTCTGAATTTACTAGTCGGCGACTTTGTCAGTCTATGGACCTGCCAGCTGTATTTACTAGGGCACTTTCTCTTGCTTTCAAAATGAGAAGCCTTTTTTTCTAAATCTAGTTCTTTTACCTTAAATCTTATGAACATCTCGTTTCTGAGGCTTTTTGCTGCCTGTAATTCATTTTGTCAGTACCAAAATCTGGACTTCAGCACTAGTCAGTTTGAACCATTATTTTTCGTAGCTACTGTTTTGGGCTTTTGAAATTTAAATTTGGGTACTCCAATACAGCATTTACTCCTTTCCTTCATCTTGTAGCTGATCAAGGGAAGAAGTAAAACTTGAGTGAAAGTACAAGAGATTATTGTTAAAATAAAAGACAGACCTTTCTTATCTTTCTGCAAAATTCACATGGAGGTGGGGAGGACCCTCTGCCTGTTCTAGTTGGTGATGTTGGTTTATTTTATCCCTTGCCTAGCTCTGGAATTTTGGGAGAACATTACTTTTTTGTGTCATTCTTCTGGAATAAAACTTTGAAAGATCCAGTCCATGTTAGTCTTGTGAGGGAAAGGAGATTAAGTTGTTGACTGATTTTACCATTTCTCTTTGGTTTCATTTCTGAGCAGACTTCTCCAGTTTGTGGGTGGTTTATTTTTTGTTTTTTTGTTGTTTTTTGTGATCTACTGACTCAATTTCTCCGAACCTTCTCTCTTGTTTTTGGGTACCTCAGGTCAAGGTCACCAAATAAGTTTTGCTTAGCACATACCACAACTGGAATGATCACCTGTTCTGGGTTCAGATTGCACACAATAGTTCATTGTAATTTCCTTTCCTTCTCAGTTATTTGTAAACCGACATGATGTGTCCTACGAATGCCGGTATAAAAAAGTTTTTAAATAAATAAATAGGATTTACCTGGGAGCTTACCCAAAATAAACAAACTCACTAATCGGATCAGATATGGGATCTACAGAGGGGCTTACCTGCATACCCCCACAGCATTTGTCTTTAGGGCTTGCCCAGCACACACATGCACACTCTTGAGTCGGTATACTGTGGTTCCAGTACTTAACAAGTTTATTTGAGCAATCGCTAAGCAAAAGGATGGCAGAACAGAAAATAAAGCCACGTAATACAGAAGAGTTGATTGCAGATAAAAACTATTACAAAAAATATATATATAGTGGCTTGAAAAAGTATTGACCCCCTAAAAAAGTCAGCAGATTTGTGTGGATTACCAATGACACTTACACAGATTGTTCCAGACAGTATGTTTATTGCAAACCAAAATGCTCTTAAAGTAAATTTTGTTTCACAATTCATTATTTCTCTGCATTTTTTGTAAAATAAAATTAAAAACTGAAAAAATGCTGTATATAATATGTTTATGTTCTTGATTGATGTCAAGACGGTCCTAGGAATCTGTCCATTCTGCCACTTCTGGAAGTCTGGAGTGTATAGTGATCTGATCCCTTACAGCTTTTCTCATTGTATACTATTTGTGAGGCGTCTAAAATTGACAGGGACTTCAGGCAGGCAGGGGTGATGCCCCCTCCCTCTTGGCATTCTTATCAATTCAGACCTCCCTGCTAAGAATATCTGTAAATCCTCTCTCACATGGGCTCAGTGATTTACTTTCGTACCTTGTAACTGCCTTGGCATTAACTACGGTTCCCAAATTCTTGCCTGGTAGTTCTCATAAGCATTTTAATATAAACATCTCCTTTTTCTACATAGTTTCTCAGAAGCATTTAAAGCATTATAATAAACAACTTCCTTCTGTGCAGCCTTTTTTTTTTTTTTCCTGCATTAGGCTGAGTTAGGAAGACTAACAGGCTGATACAGTACAGTGCACTCCGGCACCGGGAAAGTGCACAGAAAAGCAGTAAAAACTGCTTTTCTGTGCACCCTCCGACTTAATATCATGGTGATATTACGTCGGAGGCCCCAAAAGTTAAAAATAGTCAAAAAAAAAAAATTTAAAATTGGCCCACAGCTCGCAGGTTGAAAACCGGACGCTCAAATTTTCCGGGGTCCGGTTTCCGAATCCGTGGCTGTCAGCGGGTTTGAGAATCAACGCTGGCAAAATTGAGTGTCGGCTGTCAAACTCGCTGACAGCCGCTGCTCCTGTCCAAAAAGAGGCGCTAGGGACGCGCTAGTGTCCCTAGCACCTCTTTTTACCGCAGGCCCTAATTTGCATAGGCCACCCTCCTGAATCATGCGCCCAGGAGAGTGGCCTGTGTGTGTGCCGGGAGAGTGGGTGCTCGCCTGCTTTCCTGCGACTTTTTTTGTATCGGCCTGTAAGTGTGGTCAACACTTCCTTATTGGCCATGCCAGACCAATCCAGACAAGTGCATTATGTCATTCTGCCAGCAGATGGAGTCAGAAAAAAATAGCTCAAAGCTAAGTTCACTTCCCCTTTATAAATGTCTGGTGCTGCCTTCAGCTCGTCTTTGTCTCCAACAGTGTAGATGTTCATACAAGTCCCAAAATGTTCCTCAAAGTAATATTTGAAAGTATCACTGTTCCTTTGGCACTTACGCTAGAGATGCAAAAACAGTGTGAAACTACTATGCGCAATAACAAAGTTAAGATGAAAAACTTTAGAAGTAGACAGGAGGAGAAAATCTCATTTTTGAAATATGTACAATTGGACTACTTAACAGGGACTTTCCTACTCCTAAATCAAGAGGGCTTGTTTTAGCTTGCTGGAAGTGCCAGGCATTATCAGCTTTACATAGAAAAGAATATTCATTTTATGCTGCTGTAGCTCTGGCATGTCCACTCCTTTGGTAGGAAATGGGGAACCTGCTGCCATTGTGACAGAGAGCCAGGTAATCTAGCTTACATCCAATCTCTGCACCTTCACCTATCTGGATGTCTCTAAGTTTGAGTATATGAGCTTTCCTTATAAAGGTTGAACTGGCTTAAAAAAAAAGTTTTAGGAGAAGTGCATTACTAACACAGAACTTCTAATGTCAGTCTTTTTTATGTTCTCTGGGTCTCTTCAGTATTTATTTCTCCAGCAGAATGGTGTTGTAGGCACTCATTTCTTTGGAGGGTTGTTTCACTTCTGTTGGAATTGGGCTTTTCTCACAAGGATGAGGAAAGTCAGGCAATATAGGCTGGGACAAGTGTAAAGAGGGTCACTTTATATCCATTATAGGTAATCACTGAGATGTTTGTAGATGGCCAGTTTCTTCTTGGATAGGTTTTTGGTCTATTTTCTGTGCCCTGTTAAAGCACATTGGTTTCTAAGACATCAATTTTGGGAGTAATTAAGGAGAGGAGCATGTTGGCCACTCCAGCAACAGTTTGCAGGTCTCAAATGGCCAGTGACCCAGCTCGATGAGGGCATAGAAGTCCTCGTAGGCATAGTCAGAATCTATTTTTCCAGAAGATAATGGCAGGGCAGTGACATTGCATCCCTGCTCTAAGAACCTGAGTGCAGGGTATGCAGGTTGGAAGAGCTATTGTGGCTTCCTCCCACCCAGAGTAGATGGAATTTTTTTTATGCGTACAAGTCCCACTGACCATATATTGAAATGTTTCTTGGCAAAATAAATAGCTTCCAAGTCCCATAGTAAACCGTCCAATGCCAAAAGGAGAACACACTTCCAGAAAGCAAAGAGTAGAAAATGTTCCCTCTCTCGCCACTAGTAATAGATTATCTGAGGGCATTATACATTAATGCTGACAATGTCCAACCAACAGAGATCAGCATCCCATGTGCCACGATTCATTCAGCAACCAGTGACCGAAGGTAGATTATCTGAGGGCATTATACATTAATGCTGACAATGTCCAACCAACAGAGAGCATCCCATGTGCCACGATTCATTCAGCAACCAGTGACCGAAGGTAGATTATCTGAGGGCATTATACATTAATGCTGACAATGTCCAACCAACAGAGATCAGCATCCCATGTGCCACGATTCATTCAGCAACCAGTGACCGAAGGTAGACGCTGCGGTCTCTTCGGTCACGAAGAAGACCACTATCCCGGTGGCTGGGGCAGCCACCTTGAAGGACATGCAGGACCGCAAACTAGAGATCCAGTTGAAGCGGGCATTTGAGGTGGCAACTTTGAGTCTTCGGGCTAGCCTTATGCAGAGGACGTGCCTGTGCTGGGTCCAGGAGTCTGTTTCCAGTTCTGGGGCTGGTGGCAGCGGGGCGCTGCAGTCTGCCCAGTTGGAGGCGGGCGTCGCATATGTTGCAGACGCACTGTACAATCTGGTGTGGACCTCTGCGAGAAGTATGGTGTCCATGGTATCTGCGTCTCCTCTGGCTGAGGAATTGGGCGGTGGATTTGTCCTCTAAATCCCAGCTTTGCAATCTACCCTTTAAGGCCAAACTCCTGTTCGGGGAGGATCTTGATGAGCTGGTGAAGCTACTCAGGGAATCCAAGGGCAATAGGTTGCCTGAAGATAGGAGATCCTCTAAAAAGGTTTTCCCTCCTTGGGCTCGTTTTCAGGATTCTCGCCACTATGGAGCCAGAAGATATGCCACGCCAGCTGCTACTAAACCCAATACGGGATGCCAACAGTCCTTTCGCGGGGGTCACCGCTCCGGTAGAGACTCAAGACATCTCTGTGCCGGAAACAGTAAACCCTCCCAATTTCTGATACTGACCCCACACCATTTTGGTAGCCCTTCTCTGGACCGCCTCCATCCTGTGTCTATCCCTTTTGAGATAACTGCTCTAGAACTGAACACAATATGCCTGTACAAAGGCATCATCACCTTCATTTTCTTACTGGATATTCCTCTCTGTGCAGCCCAGCATTCTTCTGGCTTTAGCTATCACCTTGTCACATTGCATTGCCACCTTCAGATTGCCAGAACTATCATTCCAACATAGAAACACAGTGACGGCAGACGAAGACCAAACGGCCCATCCAGTCTGCCCAGCAAGTTTTGCACTTTTTTTTCTCATACTTATCTGTTACTCTTGGCTCTTAGTAACCTTTTGATTCTATTTCCCTTCCACCCCCACCATTAATGTAGAGAGCAGTGTTGGAACTGCCTCTAAGTGAAATACCTAGCTTAATTAGTTAAGGGTAGTAACCACCACAATAAGCAAGCTATACACATGCTTATTTGTTTACCCAGACTAAATAATTCAGACCTGTTGGTTGTTGTCTGTATATAGATCCACTTTTCTTCATTCCCACTGCTGTTTAAGCAGAGAGCTATGCTGGATATGCATTGAAAGTGAAGTATCAGTCTTATTTGGTTTGGGGTAGTAACTGCCGTAACAAGCAAGCTACTCTCCACTTTTTGTGAATGCAAATCTTTTTCTACGTTTCCTCTTGCTGTTGAAGCTTAGAGCAATGTTGGAGTCGCATTAACCGTGTGTATGTTTACTGAATAAGGGTATTATCTCCAGGTAGTAGCCATCATTCCCACGAGCTACCCACTCTTCATTCATGTCCTCTAGACTTTATGGATCTACAGTGTTTATCCCACGCCCCTTTGAAGTCCTTCACAGATCTGGTCTTCATCATTTCCTCCAGAAGGGCATTCCAGGCATCCACCACCCTCTCCGTGAAGAAATACTTCCTGACATTGGTTCTGAGTCTTCCTCCCTGGAGCTTCAAATCGTGACCCCTGGTTCTGCTGATTTTTTTTTCCGACTGAAAAGGTTTGTCGTCTTTGGATCATTAAAACCTTTCAAGTATCTGAAAGTCTGTATCATGTCACCTCTGCACCTTCTTTCCTCCAGGGTGTACATATTTAGATTCTTCAATCTCTCCTCATAAGTCATTCGATTAAGACCATCCACCTTTTTGGTCACCCTTCTCTGGACCGCCTCCATCTTGTCTCTGTCTCTTTGGAGATACGGTCTCCAGAACTGAACACAGTACTCCAGGTGAGGCCTCACCAAGGTCCTGTACAAGGGGATAATCACTTCCCTTTTCTTACTGGATATCCCTCTCTGCAGCCCAGCATTCTTCTGGCTTTAGCTATCGCCTTGTCACATTGTTTCGCCGACTTCAAATCATTAGACACTATCACCCCAAGGGGTCTCTCCTGCTCCGTGCACATCAGCCTTTCTCCCCCCATCGAATACAGTTCATTCGGATTTCCACTCCCCATATGCATGACTCTGCACTTCTTGGCATTGAATCTCAACTGCCATATCTTCGACCACTCTTCCAGCTTCCTTAAATCAAGTCTCATTCTCTCCACTCCTTCCGGCGTGTCCACTCTGTTGCAGATCTTAGTGTCATCTGCAAAAAGACAAACCTTACCTTCTATCCCGTCCGCAATGTCGCTCACAAAGATATTGAACAGGACCGGTCCCAACACCGATCCTTGTGGTACACCGCTTAAAACCGCTCTCTCTTCAGAAAGAGTTCCATTTACCATCACACATTGTCTTCTGTCCGTCAACCAGTTTGCAGTCCAGGCCACCACCTCAGCACTCACTCCTAAGCTTCTCATTTTATTCACCAGTCTCCTGTGCGGGACAGTATCAAAAGCTTTGCTGAAATCCAAGTAGATGACATCGAGTGCTCTTCCTTGATCCAATTCCTTGGTTACCCAGTCAAAAAAGTCAATCAGATTTGTCTGACAGGATCTTCCCCTGGTGAAACCATGCTGCCTCTGGTCCATCAATTCTCCCGACTGCAGATAGTTCACTATTCTCTCTTTCAACAGTGACTCCATTATTTTTCCCACCACCGAAGTGAGGCTAACCGGTCTATAGTTACCAGCCTCTTCTCTGTTCCCATTCTTGTGAAGCGGGACCACCACCGCTCTTCTCCAATCACTCGGCACCACTCTCATTTCTAGGGATCTATTGAACAGGTCACACAGTGGACAAGATCCCGCTCTTGGTCCGAAAACATCAGCCTTTCCCCCTCCCATCTCATACAGCTGTTTTGGATTACCGCATCTCAGATGCATGACTCTGCACTTTTTGGCATTGAAACCCATCTGCCAAATCTTCGACCACTCTTCAAGCCTTTGTAAATTACTTCTCTCTACTCCTTCAGGTGTGTCCACTCTGTTGCAGATTTTGGTATCATCTGCAAATAGACAAACTTTACTTTCTATCCCTTCTGCAATGTCGCTCACAAAGATATTGAACAGAACTGGTTCCAATACCGAAACACTGTCTCCTATCAGTCAACCAGTTTTTAATCCACTCCACCATCTTGCCGCTCACTCCGACCCTTCTCATTTTGTTCACAAGTCTTCTATGTGGGATAGAATCAAAAGCTTTGCTGAAATCCAAATAGATGACCAAGTGTTCTTCCTTGATCCAGTTCTCTAGTCACCCAATCAAAAAAATCAATTATATTTGTCTGACATAACCTTCCTTTGGTGAATCCATGTTGTCTCAGGTCCAGCAACTTACTGGATTGTAGATAGTTCAGTATCCTTTCAACAGCATTTCCATTAATTTTCCCACCACTGAAGTGACGCTAACCGGCCTGTAGTTTCCAGCCTCCTCTCTGCTACCACACTTATGAAGCGGGACAACAACTGCTCTTCTCCAATCTCGCAGCACCACGCCCGTTTCCAGGGATCTATTGAACAGGTCATTTAGCAGACCCACTAGAACATCTGAGTTCTCATAGTATCCTGGGATGTACCTCAGCTGGCCTCATGGACTTGCCCACATTCAGTTTTCCTAGCTCTTTCCATACATACTCTTCTGTAAAAGGAGTTATCTAGCTCATTTCCTTCTACAGTCTTGTCAATCAGCAACGGTCCTTCTCCAGGGTAGTCTTTAGTGAACATAGAACTGAAGTATTTGTTTAATATTTCTGCCATTTCCTTGTTTGTCTCAGCATATTGCTCCTCCTCACCTTTCAAATTCACTGTATCACTTCGGGCTTTCTTTTTTTCTCTTATGTATATGAAAAATGTTTTGTTACCTCTCTGTCTCTTGGGCAATCCTTTCTTCTGCTTGACCTTTTGCTTTTCTGATTTCTTTGTCTCCCTCAGTTTCACCAAGTATTGTTCCTCTTTTTGGAATATTTTATACTTCCTGAATGCTGATCTTTTTGCCTTTATTTTTGCAGTCACCTCCTTTGAGAACAAAACTGGTTTCTTTTTCCTTGAACATTTTGTTAACTTTTCTAACATATAGATTTGTTGCCTTTGTAATAGCTTCTTTTAATTTAGCCCACTGTTGTTCCACCTTACCCATTTTCTCCCAGTCTTCTAGTTCTTCCTCCAGGTACATCCCCATTTTGTCAAAGTCCATATATTTGATATTCAAAACTCAGGTCTTCGTGTGACTTCTTTGTATCTTATTCGCAATGTCAAACCATACCATCTGATGATCACTTGTACTCAGGTGGGCACCTGTCTAGGTCCAGGAGAGGATTGAATTCTGGAGGGGCTAAGGAGTACTGCTAAGATTTTTCATTTTCATTGGACAACTGAAGCCATGGTGTTCAGGGAATAGGACACGCTAGAGGCTGTGATAGTGGCTGTTTCTAGTAGCGTCCTGGAGCAAGCATATTTACGCTCGTGGCGGACTCAGAGAAGGAGGCAGAGCATCTGGAATCTGGTTTGGCCTATATTGCTGATGTGCTATATGATTTGTTGTCCATGGTGGCAATGGATATGTTGTTGGTAGTTTCTGCCAGGCAGCTGCTCTGGCTGTGCAACTGCGCAATGGATATGTGGTCCAAGTCCCAGCATGCTAGCCACCTATTTAGGAGTAAGTTACTCTTTGGGGAGGATTTGGAGAAGTTAGTTAAGCTTTTGAGAGAGCTGAAGTCTGTTAAGTTGCATGAGGACATGCCTAAGGGAATCCAAAAATCCTTCCTACTATGCAACAGCTTGATGAAGCCAGATGCTATTAGTGCTTTTTAACAACATCAGTATATGGTTAAGACCCTGCCCTTTCAAGGAGTTCACAAGAATTCTAGGTACAATGCAGGATCCAGTTCAGGAGGACTTGAGGATTCTCAAAGAGGCGCAATTAGTACATTCTTCAGTAGCGCAAGTTGTGGGTTGGTTTTTTTTTTTTTTTAAATATATATAAGGCATGGGCCAAGATTACAATGGACCAGTAAGAAACAGTTTCACTTTAGATTTTGCTCACACAGTGTGTTCATAGTCTCTTTGTGTGCCTCTTGGGGAGTGAAAAAAGGAGAGGCAGTGAGGTCCATTCCAAAGCGTCTTCTCCTTTTGGCTGCAGGGGTGCCAGTCCCAGAAGAGAGAGGGTGGTAATGGTTCCATTTATTTTGTGGTGCCCAAGAAGGAAGGCACTCTTGTCACATTCTGGACCTTAAAAGTACCTCATTTCCACATAGATGCTCTTCGGTTGATCATCGCAGCAGTCAGATAAGGAGAGTATCTGGCATCGTTGGTCCTTTTCGGAGGCTTATCTACACATTTTTATTTGGAGAGAACATCGGTAGTACCTCATGTTTCCGGTTCTCTGAGAGCATTTCCAGTTTCTGGTGCTACCCCTCATACTAACTACCACTCCAAATGTTTGTTTGTTTATTTATTTGAAAGTTTTTGTATACAGACATTCGTTAAGAAAACATCACATCGGTTTCCATATAACAATAAGTAGCCAACAGGGCTTTACAATGAAACTGATAATAGAAACTGGGGAGGGGGGGTGGGAAGGAAAGGGGAGGGAGGTTAAAGAGTGTGAGAAACCAAGGGGGTGCGGGAAACCAAGGATAGGCTGTACATGTAGGTTAACACAAAAACATAATTAAATACCATTTTTCCAAGGTGATGGCGTTTATGGCTGCAGCTTTTGCAGAGAAGGGATTATGGTGTATCCATACTTGGACAATTGGCTGGTTTTTATTTTATTTTAAAACATGTCTTACTTGTCCTTCCTACGTTCAGAACGGGGTACAATAAAACATCTATAGTTAGTTTAACATAAATAATAGTAAATAAAACATGTCAGCTAAAATAAAACAAATTATATAATAAATAATTAGGCCATAATAAAACATCAAGAAAAAAATCAGTTTAACCATCATAGGCTTGCTTAGAGAGAGAGGTCTTCAGGGCTTTCTTTTTTTTTTAAACTTGGGTTCTTTCAGGTTTCAGATCTCTTTTGGAAGAGCTCCAAAAATTGGGACCTGCTATTGAGAGAGTGCATTCCCTGGTTTCCTTCAAGTGGACTATCTTCAGGGAAGGAACATCCAGAAGGTTTTGACCAGATATGATTGCAATGCTTTAGCGGGGGCATATATTTTCATTATGGCACTAATCCATGGTGAATGTAAATTATTGATAAGGGAGTGCACAATGGTGGCTAATTTATAGTGTACATGGAAAGTTATTGGTAGCCAATGGAGTGATTGTGTTTTAGGGGAAGACTGGGATCAAGTGCTGTCACTCCGTGCATAGAATGGTTTCTCTGTTGCAAAGTCTAGATTGGGTAGTCAGTTTTTCCAAGAGCAAACTGGAAACTTCTCAGTACCTAGAGTTATTTGGGTGCCTGGTTTGAGACTAGCATGGGAAAGGTGTTTCTTACAGTTGAAAGAAGTCTGAAGCTTCTGCGTCAAGCTTAGCAGTTGCTGCGAGCGACTGTTCCTAGAGTCTGGGATTATTTACATGTTCTGGGCTCCATGGCGTCCATGTTGGATCTAGTTCCCTGGATGACAGCTCATATGACTGCTGCAGAAAGCTTTTCTGTCGAGATGGGATCCTCATTTGCAAGATTACGAGGCACAGGTTACCTCTATCATGGGAAGCCATATTGAATCTTTCTTGGTGGCTTTCGCTCAGTGATTTTATCCAAAGGTGTAGACTTGGAGATTGCAGAGTAGGTATCTGTGACTATGGATGCAAGTCTGGGTGGGCCATTTGTAAAGGCTGAACAGCGCAAGGTCGGTGGACTCTCGATGGAACAGGTTACCTTCCTTGTTTGGAGAGAAGGTGATCAGGAGGACCTTGCTGTGCTTTTGGCATCTTTGGAGACAAGGTGATCAGGAGGGCCTTGCTGTGCTTTCGGCATCTAATCAGTGGACAGGTGGTGAGAATACTCTGATAATACATAAACAGGAAGGAACCAAGAGCTTATCGGTTTCCTTGGCATTGATAAGGTTACTCTGTTGGGCAGAATGCACCAGAGTTTGCTATTGACTTCTCACATTGCTGGGGTGGAGAAATGTACAGGTGGATTTTTGAGCAGGAAGATTCTAAATCCCAGAGTGGGAGTTGGCAGAGGAAGCATTTGGTTCAATCTCATCAGGTCGAGGTAGGGGACCTCCCCCCTTATGAATTTAATGGCAATGGGTTTGAAAGTTAAGGTGCCAAGGTTCTTCAGTCACAGGAGAGAAGCGAGGTCCTAGGATTTGGATGTCTTGTCACAACTGTGGCCTCAGGGGCTTTTACTTTACGTGTTTCCCCCTTCACCTTAGATAAGTAGAGTGGTAAGACACATTGAGGTCAGGTGATTCTGCTAGCACTGCAGTGGCCTAGAAATCCATGGCTTGCTGACTTGATAAGTCTTAGTATAGAGTGGCCTTTACATCTGTCATCTGCTAGATGGATTAAGAAACTGTTAGTGTATATTTACATTGGTCTTCAGGTTTCATAGAGTCTTAAGGCCCATTCCACCAGAGCTCAAGTTGTATTGTGTCAGCTGGTGTCACCACAGGATATTGCAGAGTGGCCAATTGGTATTCGCTACACACTTTTTCGAAGTATTACAGATTGATTGTTGTGCGCCAGTTGCTGCGAGCTTTGGGGCAGGCATATTGTGAAGTATTGCAGGTTTCCTCCTAGATTAGGGTGGCTTAGGTAATCACATCTATCTGGATTGGTCTGGTGGATAAGTAAGAAAAAATGGATTCTTACTTGCTAATTTTCTTTCCTCGAGTCCTAAGAACATGCCATACTGGGTCAGACCAAGGGTCCATCAAGCCCAGCATTCTGTTTCCAACAGTGGCCAATCCAGGCCATAAGAACCTGGCAATTACCCAAAAACTAAGTCTATTCCATGTTACCGTTGCTAGTAATAGCGGTGGTTATTATCTAAGTCAACTTAATTAATAGCAGGTAATGGACTTCTCCTCCAAGAACTTATCCAATCCTTTTTTTTTTTTTTTTTTGAAACTTTTACATTTTACAAGCAAGTCAAACAACTTACTTTACAGGAAAATAGAAATGCTTCGCAACTTATACAATTCAAACATCCCATCACATTTTAATCAAAACATATTTTGTAACAAAAACATTCCCCTTTCTGAAATCTGAAGTAAACTTGGGGGCCCTTAAATACTGGAAGATATCAAGGAAATCACTAAAGAATTAGCTTTACGTAGATTAAGAACCATCTTACTAATTTATGACCCAACTAAGGCTTTTCTCCAGAAGTAACAATTACTCTTCTTGCATTCAAGAAGGATTTAAGTTGTTCAGGATAAAAGAAAATATAACATTCTTTTGGTGTTTTTACTACACATTTGCAAGGATATTTAAGTGTATATGAAAAACCAAGAGCAATAACTTGAGGTCTCATAGTTAGAAAGGCCCTTCTCCTATCTTGGGTTGAGGGCGCAAAATCAGGAAATATTCTTATCTTAGATCCCTTAAATTGAAAATCAATATTTTTAAAGTAACTTTTCATAATATCTGTAATGTCTTTCTCAATTATGAAGGAAACTAACAATGTAGCACATTCGTAATGTTCAAGTGTTGAATCTTCCAGGAATCTAGTCAAGTTACCTTTATCTAATTCCAATGACTGGTTTTGTTGTATTGCTCTATTTCTAGCAGATATGGGTAAAAAATACAATTTATTAATTGATGGCATTTCGCCGCCTTTAAATTTCAACACCTCCTTTAAGTATTTGGTCAAGGTTATATAAGGTTGTTCTCCGATGATTTTTGGAAAATTTAAAAATCTTAAGTTCATATGCCTTGACTGGTTTTCTAAAAATTCCAACCTTCTTGTTACTACATTTAAGTCCTTTATAATTTTGACATTACACTCTTGAAATTTCCCAGTCTCATTCTCCACTTTCTCCAGTCTTGGTTTTATTTCTTTTATCTGCGTATCAAAAACAACCAATTTATGTTCCACAGCGTCTAAATTTCCTTGAAAATCTCCAATTGACTTCACCAGAGCAGCCATTATTTCCCAAATTGTTCCAAAGTTATTTTGTCTGGCCTTTCTGGCATCTGAAAACGGGGTCTAGAAGGAGACTCACCCGTTCTCAGCACAGGAGATAGTCCTGCCAGCAGTCCTTCCTGTTCAAGACCACTCGACACTCCTCCAAGCCCTTCTACCTCCCTCTCCGAGGTCGGGGTAGACGCCGGGATCGCCACGGTAAAACCTTGGCTACTTGCTGTTTCAGGGCCCGGTGAAAGTAGCTTCGGAGTGTCGCTGCCTTCCGCCCTCTGGCTACCTCCTGACTGCGTCGCCTCGACCGCATCACGGATCTGCGACTCAGCTGCCCGGGGGCTCTCGGGAAGTGGAGTTAATTCAGGTTTTCGTTGGTCAGGGGGAGAAAGAGTAACCTCTCCAGGCAGAATCACTGCTTCCTCCGTGAAAACTGCAGCGGAGCCTTCTTCTCCCGTCTCTATGGTTCTACCAGGTACGTAGGATGTAATCAAACGTTGAGTGGTCATAACTTCGGATTCAGAAGGGAAAATCCGGAGTTTTCCTTTTCTTTTTGCTGGCATTATTGCAAGAGAACTTCAGAAGAAATCAGAGCTCAGCGTCTACGTGACTGGCTACGCCGCCATCTTGCCCCAAAAGATCCCAATCCTTTTTTTATACACAGCTATACTAACTGCACTAACCACGTCTTCTGGCAACAAATTCCAGAGTTTAATTGTGCGTTGAGTGAAAAAGAACCTTCTCCGATTAGTTTTAAATGTGCCACATGCTAACTTCATGGAGTGCCCCCTAGTCTTTCTATTATCTGAAAGAGTAAATAACCGATTCACATATACCCGTTCTAGACATTTCATGATTTTAAACACCTCTATCATATCCCTCCTCAGCCGTCTCTTCTCCAAGCTGAAAAGTTCTCAGTTACTTGTAAACCGACATGATGTGTCCTACGAATGCCGCTATAAAAAAAAGTGTTAAATAAATAAAAAATAAATAAATAAGTCCTAACCTCTTTAGTCTTTCCTCATAGGGGAGCTGTTCCATTCCCTTTATCATTTTGGTCGCCCTTCTCTGTACCTTCTCCATCGCAATTATATCTTTTTTGAGATGCGGCAACCAGAATTGTAAACAGCATTCAAGTTGTGGTCTCACCATGGAGCGATATAGAGGCATTATGACATTTTCCGTTTTATTTACCATTCCCTTTCTAATAATTCCCAACATTCTGTTTGCTTTTTTGATTGCCGCAGCACACTGAACCGACGATTTCAATGTGTTATCCATTATGACGCCTAGATCTCTTTCTTGGGTAGTAGCACCTAATATGGAACCTAACATTGTGTAACTATAGCATGGGTCATTTTTCCCTATATACATCACCTTGCACTTATCCACATTAAATTTCATCTGCTAATTTGATGCCCAATTTTCCAGCCTCACAAGGTCTTCCTCCAATTTATCACAATCTGCTTGTGATTTAACTCCTCTGAACAATTTTCTATCATCTGCAAATTTGATTACCTCACTCGTCGTATTTCTTTCCAGATCATTTATAAATATATTGAAAAGTAAGGGTCCCAGTACAGATCCCTGAGGCACTCCACTGCCCACTCCCTTCCACTGAGAAAATTGTCCATTTAATCCTACTCTCTGTTTCCTGTCTTTTAGCCAGTTTGTAATCCACGAAAGGACATCGCCACCTATCCCATGACTTTTTTTATTTTTCCTAGAAACCTCTCATGAAGAACTTTGTCAAATGCCTTCTGTAAATCCAAGTACACTACATCTACAGGTTCACCTTTATCCACATGTTTGTTAACTCCTTCAAAAAAGTGAAGCAGATTTGTGAGGCAAGACTTGCCTTGGGTAAAGCCATGCTGACTTTGTTCCATTAAACCATGTCTTTCTATATGTTCTGTGATTTTGATATTTAGAACACTTTCCACTATTTTTCCTGGCACTGAAGTCAGGCTAACTGGTCTGTAGTTTCCCGGATCGCCCCTGGAGCCCTTTTTAAATATGGGGCTTACATTAGCCTATCCTCCAGTCTTCAGGTACAATGGATGATTTTAATGACAGGTTACAAATTTTTACTAATAGGTCTGAAATTTCATTTTTTAGTTCCTTCAGAACTCTGGGGTCTATACCATCTGGTCCAGGTGATTTACTACTCTTAAGTTTGTCACAGGCCTACTACATCTTCTAGGTTCACCATGATTTGGTTCAGTCCATCTGAATCATTACCCATGAAAACCTTCTCCAGTACGGGTACCTCCCCAACATCCTCTTCAGTAAACACCGAAGAAAAGAAATCATTTAATCTTTCCGCGATGGCCTTATCTTCTCTAAGTGCCCCTTTAACCCCTCGATCATCTAACGGTCCAACTGACTCCCTCACAGGCTTTCTGCTATGGATATATTTTAAAACGTTTTTATTGTGAGTTTTTTTTTATTCTTTATTTCAGTTTTTAATATACAATCAAAACATTATTGCACAGTTGAAATATCAATAAATGGTTAATACATAAGCAAAGGAAATACATACTTTGCGAAACAGAAACAAATTGTTAACTTCTCTATTTACTTATCAATCAATCAGAGGGATTTTAGTTCCTACAATGGGAGCATTTTCAAATAAATTTTTCAAGAAAATCAATTAGCATTATCCTACACCCACTTTTCCTTACTTAACTGGAACCCGGGGTTTGAGGTAGGTTGCCTCATCTGGTCTAGGAAATTCTTTAATTGGTCGGGAACAAAAAAAATATAAACATCTTCCTGTTTTTTAATTATACATTTACAGGGAAAACGTAAAAGAAAAGAGAAACCCAATGATATTGCTTCCTGGCGATAAGCCAGAAAAGCTTTACGTCTCGTTTGAGTGGAAAATGCCAGATCAGGAAAAATTTTTATTGATTTTTGTAGATAAGTAATTGGATATTTATTAAAATATCTTTTCATTACTGCATTAACATCGGCAGTAGAGTTAGAAGGATGCTAATAATGTACCCCAACTTATAACATTTATAGAAGAATCCTCTAAGAAATTTGAGAGGTCTCCCTGAAACATTTCCATTCCTGGTAATTCCCTTCTAACAGGAAGAAAGTAGCAATTATTAATAGCAGGGGATTGTTCCAGGGAAAAACCAAGTAGCTCAACCAAAATCTTTATTAAGGTAATTAGGGGCTCTTCCCCAACAACTCTAGGAAAATTTAAAAATCTTAAGTTGAGCTTCTTGGTACTATTTTCAAGCATTTCTATACGCCTACTCATAGCTTCCCTGTCTTTCACCACTGCAGCATTGAAATCCAAAGATTTCCTCTCCTGATTTTCCAAGTATTTAACTTTATCATTGATTTCTTTAAACTGAGTTTGAATTTTTTGAAATTCTTGCTCATTTTTTCCCATATATTGAATCAATTTTCCCTTCCAAATTCTTAATATTTGTGGACATGCCTGCCATCATATCCCACAGTGTTTCCATTGTCACCAATGCAGGGCGAATCATAACTCCTGCTGACTGGATATTAGGCATAGAGTCTTCCCCTCCATTAGCTGGAGTTACCAGAGGCAACCTCTCATTTTCCCCTGTTAAACTCGCAGGGGTAGCCTGAGTGTCTCTCCTCTCATTTGGACTCTGAGTGTGGGGTTGAAAATTCCCCATACTGAGTCCTAGATCTTCGTCAGCATTCACAGTTGGTCCGGAAGTTATTTCCAACGCCATGTGTATTGGCGGTAGCCCGGTGTTCGGGCTAAGGGAGGCCTCCTCTGCAGACACAAGGGGTCCTCCCTGACCCCTTTGTACACCAAAGTCCTCAGAGTCCCTCTCCTGTGTAGGTGAGATCATGTAGTTGGTAATTTCTTGTTGTACTGCAGGTAAGGTTGAAAGAGTGGGACACACTCTAACCCTACCTTTACGTTTAGGAGGCATTTTATAAATCAGAAAAAGAAAATCCCAACTACTTCCCCTTACGCTAATATAATTGAAACAGGAACTGATGACCCAGAGAGAGAGGAGTAAAGCGAAGCTCAGCAAAGCCCGCTGTGTGCGCCCCTTGAGCGCACGCCGCAGCACGGCTGTTCTTAAGCCACTTCCAGGACCGTCCCCTCTCTCGGCGTCCGTCACGGGCCGGTCCAGCTGGTCAGGAGGGCAAACTTGCTTCACGGCCAGCTGCAGGTGGAGACAAGCGCTGAGTTCCCCAATTCTCCTCTCTCTCTCTCTCTCTCCCTCCTTACTGTGAGTTTTTGCCTCTACGGCCAACTTCTTTTCAAATTCTCTCTTAGCCTGTCTCATCAATGTCTTACATTTAACTTGCCAATGTTTATGTATTATCCTATTTTCTTCTGTTGGCTGCTTCTTCCAATTTTTTGGCTGAAGATCTTTTGGCTAAAATAGCTTTCACCTCCCCTTTTAACCATGCCGGTAATCGTTTTGCCTTCTTTCCACCTTTCTTAATGTGTGGAATACATCTGGATTGTGCTTCTAGGACGGTATTTTTGAACAATGACCACGCCTCTTGCACACTTTTTACTTTTGTAGCTCCTCCTTTCAGTTTTTTTCTATTTTTCTCATTTTATCAAAGTTTCCCTTTTGAAAGTTTAGCATGAGCCGTTGATTTGCTTACTGTCCCCCTTCCAGTCATTAAATCAAATTTGATTATATTATGATCACTACTGCCAAGCGGCCCCACCACAGTTACCTCTCTCACCAAATCCTGTTCTCCACTGAGAATTAGATCTAAAATTGCTCCTTCTCTTGTCAGTTCAGATTCCTCTTTGTTTTGCTGTAGACTGCTCTTACTGTATATAGATATGGTTTTGATTTCAGTTCAGTGAAGCAATATCAGGTCTATTTTTATAGGTTCATTCATGTTTGATTCCTTCCCTCTACTCATGGGAGAGTTGGTTTAGCTTTGTTAGAGGGTTTACTAGAGAATGTAGGTGGCACAGTGCCTTAAGTACCAAGGGTACAATGAAGCTTTTATTCTGTCTCCATCTGCTGATAGGGGAGAAAAACCCATCTATCTAGACTGGTCTGGTTATAACTCAAGGAAAGCAAAATTGCTTACCTGTAATAGGTGTTATCCCAGGACAGCAGGATGTAGTCCTCACATATGGGTGATGTCACTGGACGGAGCCCTATCACAGAAAACTTTGTGTCAAAGTTTCTAGAAACTTTTGACTGGCACACTGAGCATGCCCAGCATTCCATGATCCCTCGAGCCACAGGGGTCTCCTTTCAGTCTTGTTTGTAGCAATAAGCTTTAGCAAAAATAAAATAATAAAACTATTTGGCCCCAACTCCGCGGGGTGGAGGGTGGGTTCTGTGAGGTCTACATCCTGCTGTGCTGGGATAACACCTTTTACAGGTAAGCAATTTTGCTTTATCCCAGGATAAGCAGGATGATAGTCCTCACATATGGGTGATTAGCAAGCTACAGGCTGAGTCACATCTGGAATGGACTAACAGCATACAACTTGTGCAACAGGCACAACTGGTGTACTGTTGGAAAAATTTGAGGCTGCCTTCAGATGTAGAAGGAGTTGAGATTATACTGGAAACAAGTTCTTTAAGACAAATTGGCCGTAGGCTGAATCTTGTCCTTCCTTGTCCAAACAGTAATGAGCTGCAAAGGTGTGAAGAGAACTCCATGTTGCAGCCTTTCAAATCTCAGCAATTGGTACTGAACGATAGTGTGCTACTGAGGTTGACATTGCTCTTACTGAGTGCGCCTTCACTCGCCCCTGGAGAGGAAGGCCTGCTTTTTTTTATAGCAGAACTCTATACAATCTGCTATCCAGTTGGAGAGCATTGGTTTGCCCACTGCTGTACCCGGTTTGTTTTTATCAAAAGAAACAAAGAGCCGGGTGGATTTCCTATGGACTGCAGTATGGTCTAGATAATATGCAAGTGCACGTTTACAGTCTAAGGTGTGCAAAACTCTCTCGCCTTGGTGAGAGTGAGGTCTTGGGAAGAATGTGGGCAAGACTATGGATTGATTTAAGTGGAATTCCGTAACCACTTTGGGAAGGAATTTTGGGTGAGTACGGAGTACCACTCGGTCATGTAAGAACCTTGTATAGGGTGAGTAAGTGACAAGAGCTTGTAATTTGCTAACCCTTCTAGCCAAGGTAATAGCTATTAGGTAGAGAACTTTCTATGTAAGAAATTTAAACTTGCAGGAATCAATGGGTTCAAAAGGAGAAAGCATGAGCCCTGTTAGTACTACATTAAGGTCCCATTCTGTGACTGGTGGCCGTAAAGGAGGTTTAAGCTGAATTAAACCTCTCATGAACCTACTGACAAGGGGTTGCGCTGATATTGGGGCATCCTGTACTCCTTTGTGGTAAGCTGAGATAGCACTCGGATGTACCCTTATTGACGTAGTCTGGAGGCCAGAGTCTGAAAGGTGCCAGAGATAATCCAATAAAGATGACGTGGGGCAGGAAAAGGGGTCAATACTTTTCTGCGTGCACCACGTGGTGAATCTTTTCCACTTGCAACGATAGGATTTCTGTGTGGAAGATTTTTGTGAAGCTACAAGCACTTGAGAGACATTAGTTGAAAGATTGAGTGGTTGAAGTATCAAGCTTTCAACATCCAGACTGTCAGAGATAAGGATTGAAGGTTGGGGTGGCGCAACCTGCCTTGATCCTGAGTTATGAGAGTGGGAGCTCTGCCCAGGCGAATTGGTTCCTTGATGGAGAGGTCGAGAAGTATGGGAAACCATACTTGCCGAGGCCAATACAGGGCTATGAGTATCATTGACCCATTGTTTGTTGTAGCTTTACTAGAGTTTTGGTTATCGGAGGTATCTGGGGATACACGTATAGAAGGCTTGAATTCCAGGGGCGAGCAAAGGCGTCCCTTGCTAATTTGTCTGCTTGTATAGGGAGCAGAATCTGTCCACTTTGTGATTCAGGTGAGATGCAAAGAGGTCGATTGTTGGCTGACCCCAGCGTTTGAATATCCTGTTCGCTACTAAAGAATCCAGGGACCACTCGTGGGGATGGAACTGACTGAGGCGATCTGCAACTACATTGTGAATGCCTGCCAGATAAGTAGTCCATAGAAACATGAAGTGTTTCAGGGCCTGGGCCCAGTCCCAAATCTGTGCTGCTTCTTGGCAAATGAGATAAGAACCAGTACCCCCTTGTTTGTGCAGGTACCACATGGCAACTGTGTTGTCTGTCTATATCAAAACAGTCTTGTGTGAAAGACAGTCCTTGAACACATGTAGAGCATAATAAAATTGATTTGAAATGTTGCTTCGAGTTTTGTCCAAGTACCTTGAGTCTGTAGATTGTGTGCTCCCCAACCCAAGGTGGATGCATCTGTAATTAAGGTTACTTGTGGAACTAACTGGTTGCTGGAAAGGTAGGCCTGTTCGCAAGTTGTTTGTGTTCGCCCACCAGAGGAGAGATGAATGTAACTGGTGGGTTATTTGAATTGGAGACTATAGTGGTTGAATGGCTTGGAACCATTGTGAACTTAATGTCCATTGTGTTATTCTCATGGCTAATCTGGCCATAGGAGTGACATGGACTGTGGAAGTCATGTGGCCCAGCAGAGTTAGAAACGGATGGGCTGTCACCTTTTTCTGTGTGAGCAGAGAGTTCGCTAATGTGGAGAGTGTCTCTGTTCTGTGCGATCTTCTGGGAGGAAGGCTCTTGATTTTGTGGTGTTTAACTCTGCTCCGATGAATTGTAGTAGACGAGATGGTATAAGATGGAATGTTTGGTAGTTGATTAGAAATCCCAATGAGTGGAGCAGATTGATTGTAAGCTTGAGCGAATTGAGAGCTCCTTGTCTTGATTGGCTTTTGATGAGCCAGTCGTCAAGATAAGGGAATACATGTATGCTTTTCTTGCGTAGATGGGCCGCTGCTTTGTGAATAATCTGGGCACTGAGGCAAGTCCGAATGGCAGCACTCGGTATTGAAAATGTTGATGACCCACCAGGAAACGCAGGAACTTGTGATGAAGGGGAAAAATTGGAATGTGAGCATAAGCGTCTTGAAGATCCAGAGAACAGAGCCAATCTCCTGTTTGAAGTAAAGGAAGCATTATGCCTAAGGATACCATCCTGAATTTTTTCTTTTCGTAGAAATTTGTTGAGTTTTCGAAGGTCTAAGATAGGATGTAGGCCTCCTGCTTTCTTTGGAATGAGGAAATAGCGGGAGTAGAATCCTCTGCCCTGCTGAGGTCGGGGAACTAATTCCACGGCCCTAGCTTTCAGGAGGGTGAACAATTCTGTTTGCAGAAGTGAAGAGTGATCTTGGGGTACCCAAAGTGAGCGTGGTGGAGAGTTGTTCGGTACTTAGAGAAAATCCAGATGGTAACCTTGAGATATGATGGAGAGTACCCATTGATCTGTGATGATATGCGACCAATTGGGATGAAAAAAGGAGGAGATCTAACCTCTCCCACTGGTAGGTTTGGGGTCGGGTTGATGGAGTGGCTGCTGTCCTCTGGCAGGTATTCAAAATCCCGATGCAGGGCCTATCTGAGGAGGAGATTGGGGCCTAGGTGCTCTTGGTTGTCTAGCTTGGCCCCTCTGAGCTGGTCTTGATGCCCTACCATGGGGTGCTGGGGGATAGTATCTCCGTGGCCTGTAATAGGGCTTTCTAGTGTCCTTTCTGGCTGTTTGTCGTGCAGAAGATTGAGGTTCTGGTGGAACAGAAGAGAGTTGGCGTAGAGTCTCAGAATGTTCTTTTAGCTATGCTACAGCATCCTGTACTTTCTCTCCGAAGAGATTGTCCCCAGTAAAGAGAGATCTGCCAACTTCTCCTGAATTTCTGATCTGAGGTCAGAAGCCTTCAGCCAGGCCCTTCTGCGAGCACTAATTCCTGTTGCAGCCATTCTGGACAATGTTTCAGAACTGTCATAGGCTACACGGACCTCATGTTTTCCAGCTTCTAGGCCCTTATAAATAAAAGGAGATAATGTGGAAGCACAACATGAACTAATAAACCATAATTGAGCATTTTTTATCCACAAGTGCCTGACTGCCTCATCCCTCACCCTCTCTTAAGTTATCATTCTCTCCTGCATATGTGCTGCTTTACAACAAATTGTAGCTTTTTGTATTAATTAATAAAATCAATTCTATTTGCACAGTCTGCACCCAAAGCCCATTATTATCTCACTGAAAATCTGTAATCAGTCTCCAACGGCGAGTAGTTTTATTTAGCTTAACACTGTGCAATTGTCATTTCCCTACAGATTTGCTGCCACCTGCGCGATAGCTGGGGAGGGGATTGGTTGTGATGCTTGCACTGGCATTCCAGTGCATTCTAATGATTGCACCCTGAGATCATTCCCCTCATGTTGGATGTTCCTGTAAACCTTATTCCCCAGGTACTTGTTTCACACCACGCTGCTCTTTCTGCATTCCCAGAGCCTAATTGCTCATCTGAATCCCTTCCTTCCTTAAAGCAGGCTGCATCCTATCCACATTGATTTCCTTTAGCAAGGCCTGGCTAATATCCCACATGCTCCTCTTCCAGAGCTGGTTTTCCTGATTATTCTCCCCCCCCCCCCCAGGGATTAGATGTTTACAGACATCCCCTTTTTCCAGATGGTGTTTAATGGAAGGATCCAAGAAGTATGGAGTGCAGATTTTAATTTTATACTTGCAGGAGATTTATGAATTTTATTGAAAGTAGGGCTATTCCAAACCCAGCCAGCAGATGGCAACCTACCTGCTGCCATTGTACCTTAAGAAAACCCAAGCCTACGTACTTTAGTTAGCACAAAGATTTGCGTTTAAAATATTAAAAAAATTCATGTTTGTGATGAGCACTGAACTGCACCAATCTTTTTACAAATTTGGAAACTAGATTACAAAATGGTATCTTTCACAGTATTCATATTCAATGTGAAATACTAATTGAAGCCAGTTTAAGTATTTTAGCTAAAATCAGTCTGTACTTTCTTCAGCATATCTGCTGTTGGAATTGATCCTTTCTGGCTCTCTGCTCTGACAATACTAATAAATATCGTAAGTGTACATCATAAAAGCAGCCCAAAACTCTTGAGGGACTTTGCTTACAGTAACTGTTATTGGCCAGTTTCCTAAAAGTCACCAAGCTGCAGCATAAAAAGTAAAAAAAAAACCAGCACTAGTCAAAATTCTTTTTCACTGAATTGAAAGCAATACCTGGAGAAGTGGTTTTGGAAATAACTACCACAGCTCTGCCCAATGATATGTCCACAGGTTCTATGGTAAGGATCAATTACATTTTATAATTAGATTTAAAAATGAGATTCTAATTTAGTTCAAGGTGGTATGAGTGGCCCTCTATCATTAAGTCTCTCTCTAGTCATATTGAACCTAGCAGTAAGACTATGTATTTCACAGTCACATATTTCAGGTTGCAAATTTTTTTTTTCTTGTTTTGTGCTGCCATTTGATTCCTAAAGAATTAGGCGCTTTTTTTTTTTTAATCACTCCAGGATCTGTAATGCTAAGTATGACTGATAATAAAATGTAATATTGAATTATGCAAAGCTTTATTTAAAATATTTCTGTTCCGCCCATATAAAACAATTATGCTGGTGACAAATTGGACTGCTGCTGAAGCTAGAGCAGAAATTAGTAAGCATTTTTTTTTTTGTTCCATCTGCAACAGAGCCTCATTCTCAAAGGTTTAAAAAAGAAAAATCTGGAAAGACTGAACATAATTTGCTTTTGTGGAATTACACTGTAGCCTGCTGCTACCGTTCAATAAAAAAAATACAAATCTTGAAAGAAAGAATGTAATTTGCCTTTGTGGCATCAATGCTGCGTGCTGCTTCTGTTCAATTTAAAAACATTCTCTTTTGAAAAGCAGAACATAATTTGCTTTTGATGAAGCGATCATGTGGCATGCTGCGAACAGTCACAGGCAGTTCCTGCTCGCCTCCAGCAAACTTTTTTTGCATGCTGCGTGCTTCCCATCTCTATGGCAACCAGCCAGTTCCACGTTCCATCACAGGCTTGCCCTGAGGTTATTTCCATCCTGTCCTCTCTGGGCAAAATCGGGGGGGCAACTAATGCAGGACTAGGGGGCACTCTATGAAGTTAGCATGTAGCGCATTTAAAACTAATCGGAGAAAGTTATTTTTCATTCAATGCACAAACTCTGGAATAAGTTCTTAGAGAAGAAGTCCATTACCTGCTATTAATCAAGTTGACTTAAAAAGTAGCCACTGCTATTACTAGCATCAGTAGCATGGGATAGACTTAGTTGTTGGGTACTTGCCAGGTACTTATAGCCTGGATTGGCCACTGTTGGAAACAGGATGCTGGGCATGATGGACCCTTGGTCTGACCCAGTATGGTATGTGCTTATGTGCTGAGATGGTAAAGAGGTAATAGGAGAACAAAACCAGCATCCAAGTGACCAGTGGTGGATGATGAGCAGGACCTGGGGTTTGGGGGTGTTGGAGTGGCTAGGGTTCACTCAGTCTGTCACCTCATAGGAGCCCTGCTAGACACAACTCGGGCTAATGGAGAAATTACTTACCTGATAAATTTCGTTTTCCTTAATGTAGACAGATGGACTCGGGACCAGTGGGTATAGTGTACTCCTGATAGCAGTTGGAGATGGATCAGATTTCATTCTGACATCAGCCCTAGTACATATACCCCTGCAGGAAGTGCAGCTCTTCAGTATTCTCCTCAACGCATTGTGGATATAGGTATGACTGAATAACTTGATTAACTTTTTTATTTTGAACTGGTTGAATTGGCTATAGCTGGAGACTGCGAGTGCCCTCAACTGAGAAATGTCGACACCCAGTAGGGTGGGTGTCCTAAATGAAGGAAAGCATGGCTTACCTGTGAATCACTCGCTCCCGGGGATGTCCCCGAGAATTCCATGAGTAACGGCAGCCGTGGGTGGGATGCTGAGTCCATCTGTCTACACTAAGGAAAAGGAAATTATCAGGTAAGTAATTTCTCCATTTCTTAGCGTGAAGCAGATGGACTCAGGACCAATGGGATGTATAAAAGCTACTCCCGAACCAGGTGGGAGGCTGCCCGTGACCCACTTAGTACTGCCCTTGCAAATGCCGTGTCCTCCCGAGCCTGAACATCCAGGTGGTAAAACCTGGAGAAGGTGTGGATGGAGGACCATGTCGCCGCCCTGCAGATCTCGGCGGATGACAGCATCTTGGTTTCCGCCCAGGATACTGCCTGGGCTCTAGTAAAATGGACCTTGACCTGTAGAGGCGGTGGTTTGCCTGCTTCTACGTAGGCCACCTTGATGACTTCTTTGATCCAGCGGGCTATGGTTGCTCGCGACGCCGCTTCCCCTTGCTTCTTCCCGCTGTGAAGGACGAATAGATGGAGCCTGCTGATGTTGAGATGGCGTAGACTTCGAGCCTCTTCCGAATTCTTATGCTCATCTGGAGATGGTAGCGAGATAGTTTGGTTGAGATGGAAGTGAGACACTACTTTGGGGAGGAACGATGGAACTGTGCGTAACTGGATGATTCCCAGGGTAAGTCTGAGGAACGGCTCCCGGCAGGACAGTGCTTGTAGCTCGGATATACGACGAGATGAACAGATTGAAGACAGCCTTCCTGCTGGCAATGTTAATAGTTGGAGAGACAGGCCGCGGAGAGGTCTGAAGGAGGTTCCTACTAGGAAATCTAGGACCAGGTTGAGGTTCCAAAGAGGCACCGGCCACTTTAGGGGTGGTCGGATGTGCTTGACTCCTTTCAGGAAGCGGGAGACATCCGGGTGAGAGGCTATGCTGCTGCTCTCGCTCTTGGTTCCGTAGCATGACAATGCGGCCACCTGTACCTTGAGGGAGTTGAGGGACAATCCCTTCTGTAGGCTGTTCTGTAGGAATTCCAAAATTGCAGGAATTTTGACTGAGCATGGTATGATGTCGTGGTCCTCGCACCAGGCTTCGAATACTCTCCAAATCCTTATGTATGTTAGGGATGTAGACAACTTGCATGCTCGGAGTAGGGTATCAATTACTGCCCCCGAGTATCCTCTCCTCCTTAGGCGAGTCCTCTCAATGGCCAGACCGTAAGAGAGAATAGAGCTGGATCCTCATGGATGACTGTTGTAGCAGGTCACTGTGTGGAGGTAGCGGCAGGGGGTTCCCTGCCAGCAGTCTTCGCATGTCTGCGTACCACTGTCTTCTTGGCCAGTCCGGGGCCACTAGAAGGACTGGTCCCCTGTGGTGTTCTATCTTGTGGATGATTGCGCCCACTAGGGGCCATGGCGGGAAGGCATTATAACAGTGTGTCCTGTGGCCAGGTCTGTACCAGGGCATAGATTCCCTGGGGCAGGGGTTCCTGCCTGCGGCTGAAGAAACTGGGTACTTGGGGGTTGGACCGGTTTGCCAGGAGGTCCATGGTTGGTGTTCCCCAATGGTTCACTATCAATTGGAATGCTGTGGTTGACAGTTTTCATTCTCCTGGATCTAGACTTTCTCTGCTGAGGTAGTCCGCCGCAACATTGTCTTTCCCGGCAATGTGGACGGCCGAGATCTCTTGAAGATTCACTTCCGCCCATGACATTAGGAGGTCTATTTCCAGAGACACCTGTTGGCTTCTGGTTCCTCCCTGACAGTTAATGTAGGCCACTGTTTTGGAGTTGTCCGACATTACTCTGACCGCTTTTCCTCTGAGTCTGTGACCAAACCTTAGGCAGGTTAGTCTGACCGCCCGGGCTTCTAGGCGATTGATGTTCCATCCTGACTTTTATTTGTTCCATTGCCCTTGGGTGGTTAGCTCCTGGCAGTGCGCTCCCCATCCTCATAGGCTGGCATCCGTGGTGAGTAGGATCCAGGTTGGGGAGGATAGTCTCGTTCCCTGGTTCAGATGGGCTTCTTGTAGCCACCATCGTAGTTGGGCCCGAAATCTGTCCGGGAGCTGAAGCCGTACAGTGTAGTTCTGGGACAGTGGATTCCATCGTGATAGCAGTGAACATTGTAGGGGTCTCATGTGAGCTCGTGCCCATGGGACTACTTCCAGTGTGGATGCCATGAGGCCGAGAACTTGTAGGTAATCCCATGCTGTGGGGCGGAGTTCGCTCAACAGGGTTCGTAACTGGGTCATCAGTTTTGATCTCCTTGTCTGTGTCAGGATGACCTTGTCTTGTTTGGTGTCGAACCAGACTCCCAAGTATTCTAGAGATTGGGAAGGCTGCAGGCAGCTCTTGTTTGTGTTGACCACCCACCTGAGGCTCTCTAGTAGAGTTTTGACTCTGTTGGTTGCCTGGTGGCTTTCCTCTGGGGATTTTGCTCTGATCAGCCAATCGTTTAGATAAGGCTGCACTCGGATTCCTTCCTTCCTCAGTGATGCTACCATCACCACTATGATCTTGGTGAACGTCCAGGGTAGAGTGGCTAACCTGAAAGGTAGTGCCCGGAACTGGTAGTGACGGTCCAGGGTCAAGAAGCATAGGAAATGCTGATGCTCTTGATGGATCGGAATGTGTAGGTAGGCTTCTGACAGATCCAGGGAGGTAAGAAACTCTCCTGGTTGTATCGCCCTTATTACTGAGCGTAGGGTTTCCATGCAGAAGCGAGGAATCTTCAGGTGATGGTTGACCGCCTTGAGGTCCAGGATAGGTCTGAACGTTCTTTCCTTCTTGGGAACGATAAAATAAATGGAATAATGGCCAGTATTTATTTGTTGTGGAGGCACCGGTGTTATAGCCTCTAAGGCTAGTAATCTGGTCAGTGTAGCTTCCACTGCCATTCTCTTGGAAGGGTCGTGGCAGGGAGATTCCACAAACTTGTCCGGAGGGAGGTGGTGGAAATCCAGGTAATATCCCTCTTGAATGATAGATAGGACCCACTTGTCTGAAGTTATCATGACCCATCTTTGGTAGAATAGGGCCAGTCTGCCCCCTATGGCTTCTTCCTTTGGATGGGTCGGCTGATTTTCATTGTGGGGTGCGGCTGGGGCCTGGGACCGAGCTGGCTCCCCTTTTATTGTGCTTGTTCCGAAAGGACTGGCTCCGGCCTGCGGGGTGGGCTGCTTGATATGAGCTTCTATATGGGTTGAAGCACTGTGATTCTCTGCCCCTGGAGGTCCGGGGGAAGGATCGCTGGTTTCTCTTATTCCTGTCCTCCGGTAGCCGCGGCAGTGGGGATTCACCCCACTTGTTGGCTAGTTTCTCTATTTCGCTTCCGAACAGGAGTGTTCCCTTGAAAGGCATCCTCGTGAGTCTCGTTTTGGAGGATGCATCGGCTGACCAATTTCGGAGCCAGATTTGTCTCCTGGCTGCCACGGCAGATGAGACTCCTCTAGTTGCTGTGCGTACCAGATCCGAAGCTGCGTCCGCGAGGAATGAAACAGCTGGTTCCAGGGCTTCCGCAGGAATGTTGTTCCTGGTCTGCCTTAAGCAGGCGCGTGTCACCAGGGCACAGCAGGCCGCGATCTGTAAAGACATAGCGGAGACGTCAAAAGACTGTTTGAGTATAGATTCCAGACGTCTGTCCTGAGCATCCTTGAGTACTGCTCCTCCCTCCACCGGGATAGTAGTGCGCGTCGAGATCATGCAGACCATGGCATCCACTTTCGGATATGCCAGGAGATCTTTGGCGGCTGCGTCCAGAGGGTACATGGCTGCCAGAGCCCGGCCCCCTTTGAACGTGGTTTCTGGGGCATCCCATTCCAGGTCAATTAGTTGCTGGAAGGCTTGTAATAGCGGGAAATGGTGGGAGGTCTGATGAAGTCCCTCCAAAAGTGGGTTCGTCTTAGATTTTCCTGAGGCACTTGTACCCGGGATGGCAAGCTCTTTTAAGCTGTGCGTGACCAGGTCTGGAAGTTCGTCCTTGGTGAAGAAGCGTCTCACGGTTTGGTGGGGTTCTGTCCCCGGAGGGAGTTTCCCTTCCTCCAGGGGTTCTGACTCATCTGAGATGTCCGTGTCCCCAAAGGTGGGGTTTCTGGGTGGTGGGATCACTTCCCTGGGCATAGAGGGTCCTGGCATGTTGAGGTCCTCTGGTGAAGCCTGAGGCCGCATTATAGGAGGCCCCAGTTGCATGTGGAGAAGGTATGCAGACCTTTGAAGAATTCCACCCAGGAGATAGAAGCTGGGTCTAGACTAGGGGGCACAGTGTCCCTGGGAAGCCCCGTTTGAGGGGGGGGTCCCGCTGTGTGATGCTAGGTCCGGCGTACCGCTCAAAAAGCTGGGGTCCGGTACCGGCTGGGGAGGGCCATGAGTTGGCTCCCCTAGGACCTCTTCGCATTGTATACACAGGGCCGTGGCCTCCTCATGCTGTGCAGCGACCCTGAGCTTTGAGCTTATTTTCAGGTGGTGCCATGGCTTGTGCGCGTACAATACAGTTATGCGCTCGGGTGTGTGTCGAAGTTGCACGCGAAGGTTTGATGCGTGTGTAGAGATGTACGCGATGTTGTGTGCACGGGTCGAAATTATGCGCCCGGCACCATGTGTGGCTATGCGCTTTGCTTGTGCGCGTGACGTTGTGCGCACAGGGTATTTGTGTGCATGGCTCGCCTCTATGCGCACGGATCAAGGCGGCGGACAGGACAGCGGACAGGGCCAATATGGCGACCACCTCGGAGGTTCTCCACGTGGGAGGACCCTCTGATCTGACTGGGCTCTAGCCCTGCTAGGGCTGATCAACCCGGTGGCACTGGTCCCGGCTGGCGACCTGTGCATCTCCTCGAGCTTCAGTGACCGGAGACTTTTAAATAGATTTCTACCTTGTCTCGGCGCTTCCCGGTTTCGTTCCGGGCAGTCTCCAGCTGCGGGGGGAAGAGGGAAAATACCTTCACCGCCACGCTCGAGGTTGCACTGGCTGCCTTTCAGCCCCACCTGATGTCGGGGGCTAGGTCCCCGCCGAGGGTCGGCCGCCGGACCGAGGGATCGCGGAAATCACCTCAGGAATCTCGACTGGGGGAGGGACCAAACGGGTGTTACCGCGGGAGAGCGGGTCTCGTCTGTAGAGGTAAGATTTCTTCTTAATTTGGATTGCTTTGGTAAAATTCACTCTAACGCTGTACTAGCGTGCATAGAGTCCCTAACTGCTATGGAGACAGAAAATACTGAAGAGCTGCACTTCCTGCAGGGGTATATGTACTAGGGCTGACGTCAGATTGAAATCTGATCTGTCTCCAACTGCTATCAGGCGTACACTATACCCATTGGTCCTGAGTCCATCTGCTACACACTAGGAAAGGCCTTCTTACCACAGCAACAGGCCATTACACTGATGTCCATCATGGCAGAGATTCAACAGTGCCAGCAGGTATCAGTTTGGCACATGTTGAGACTGTTGGGCCACATGGCCACCACAGTACATGCTACTCCCTGGGCATGCATATATGACACGCACAATAGTCTTTCCAATCTTAATGATTTCAAGCCACTCGGGATCTACAGGACTGCATATGAATCATTCCATCCCATGGGACTCCTTGTCATGATGGGGAAAATTCCAACCTGCAACAGGGTGTACTCTTACAAATTCCTCTGGTTCAAATTGTCCTAAGCATGGATTTGGCCACCTTGGACTGAAGAGCCCACATAGAAGGGTTCCACACCCAGAGAAATTGGTATGTCCAGGAATGTTTGTCAAATCAACTTCCTGGAGCTCCTGGTGATCCAGAATGCTCTGTGGGCTGTCAGAGATTGACTGTCCAACAAACATGTATTTTTCTAGATGGACAACCCAGTGGCGATGTAATGTCAACAAGCAGGAAGCTTCAGACTCTTACCTCTTGTGTCAAGAGATGGTCTAGATATGTATGGTCCTGGGTCCTCTCCCATGGGATGGGGCTCAAGTTTGGAGCATGGGATAGTGGACAGAGTGAGTTGCTCCTTCAGACCCCACAAATGGTCTCTGAAGCAAGGGGTAGTGAATCGATCTTCTGCCTCTACAAAAGCCTGAAGGTGGATTTGTTCACGGCTCCTTAGAATAGGAAGGTTCCTCAGTTATGCTTTATGCACAGGACACTTGGCCAGTTAGCCTCAGATAAGAACATAAGAAATTGCCATGCTGGGTCAGACCAAGGGTCCATAAAGCCCAGCATCCTATTTCCAACAGAGGCCAAACCAGGTCACAAGAACCTGGCAATTACCCAAACACTAAGAAGATCCCATGCTACTGATGCAATTAATAGCAATGGCTATTCCCTAAGTAAACTTGATTAATAGCCGTTAATGGACTTCTCCTCCAGAACTTATCCTTTACCTTTCATTGGGGCCAGGATCTCCTGTACGTGAATTCTCCAGTTCCACTGGTGATGAAGACTTTCATCTCCCAAGATTGGTGTAGGTTGCGACATCCCAATCTTCAGGCCCTGTCGCTCACAGCTTAGATGTTGAGAGGTTGATTCTAAAATCCCTCAATCTCTGACAATGTCTCTAATAGCTTCTAGAAAGCCTTATGGACTGGAAGAGGTTTTCTGTGTGGTGGGAGCAAAGGGTCCTCAACCCTTTCTCTTACGCCACATTTAAATTGCTTGACTACCTTCTATACCATTCTGAAGCTGGTCTCAAAACCACCTCTGTTAGAGTTAACCTAAGTGCAACTGCTACATATCATCATGGTATGGAGGGTAAGCCCATCTCTGTAGTCTGTTTCAGGTGGCAAATGCTTCATTTGAAGCCTCCCACTGTCTCCTGGGACCTTAACATGGTATTGGCTCAGCTGCTGAAAGCTCCTTTTGAGCCATTACAATCCTGTGACCTGAAGTACCTGACCTGGAAGATCTAAAAAAAAAAAGTCACTTCACGGAGCAGGCTAAGCGAGCTTCAGGCCTTAATGACTTATCCACCTTATAAAGTTTTTTCATGACAGGTTGGTCTTGGTTATGCACCTTTAAATTCCTGCACAAGGTGGTGTCTTACCTCTTTCTTAACCAGTCCATTGTTTTACCAACATTTTTTCCTAGGTCCAATTTCCATCAAGGCAAACAAGCTCTGCACCGTTTGGACTACGAAAGAGCCTTAGCCTTCTGTCGGGAGTGGACAGAAACCTATTGACCATCCACCCAGTTTTTTTTTATTAGAACATGTTTGGGATCATTGTTGCCACGTAGCTGCTTTCTACTCTCACTAGCCCATCTGGCCAATTATCCCCTCTCCCTACACTGGCCTGGTTCCTGGAGTTCATAGTCACCAACAACTAAACAAGACCAAACAGACAATCCCAGCCCACTCTGGCTTCTGTCAGGTTACAGTACAGAAAGTGTCCTAGTTTCTCTGCCAAATGATGTGGCTACTACTGGACCATAGTAAAGCAGGGCTGTTGATCCTCCTTGACCTTTCTGCTGCATTTGATGGAAAGGACCAGCTACTCATGCTTTCTAGTTAGCAAAATCCAAATAAAACTGGAATTTAAGTAACTCCAAAGCTTGGCCCCCAAAATGGGGTGTATCCAAAGGCTCTCTAATCTTACCCATCCTATGTATACCTTATGCCCTGTGTCATGACACAGACTCAATGTACACATCTATGCCAAAGCCAATTCTTACTCCAACATTAGACACCTGGGCTCACACAAACTCCTTTGCGCCCCCCCCCCCCTTTCCACTCAAAAAGGCTAAATGTTGGGGGGGGCGCTGTTCGCGGCGCATGCGAGTGAACGTGTGACTGATTCGCTCCGCGAACCCTCCCGCCAAAAGACCTTAAACTTTGCTTCTACTCGCTCAAAAATCCGGCGAAACACGTCCAATCGTAAGTGGAACCCCAGGGCAGGACACCGCGATGGCCAGCAAGCGCAAAATTACTGAATTGCGGCGCTTCTCTTACGAACCGCTGTCGGGGGATGCAGGGCAAGATGGCGCCGGGGCCGAGGACCGTGACCCGTGCGATCAGGGGGCGGATATCGAGCAGGCCGCGGAATCCCACCAGCCGAACCCACAGCATGACTCCTCGGAGGTCCTCACGCGCTCTGAGGCCCGAAACTGGTTCCTAGAAATCCGGGCCGACTTGAAGCAGCACAGGGATGCCCTCATGGCGTCCATAGCGGATTTAAAGGAGGACCTGGCTGCCCTGGGGAATAGGGTGGATGAGGTTGAAGTCAGGCTGGACAGCCAAGGGGACTCTATTAATTCCCTCATCTCCCAACAAACTACTTGCTCGTCGGATTTACTTTCCCTGCAAAGCAAGGTGGAGGACCTAGAGAACCGCAGCCGGCGCAATAATTTGCGCATCAGAGGGGTGCCAGAGCTTCCAGAGTATGCTGGCGCAGCGGAGACGGCCGTACAAATTTGCACTTTTATTCTCCAACAAATACCGGAGGAAGCGGCGTCGACAGCTGCCAGTGACGATGCTATCCGCTTTGAGCGGGCGCACAGAGCACTGGGGCCCAGAGCGGATCAGAGGCCGAGAGATATAGTGCTGTGCTTTACTAGCTTTCCTCTTAAGGAACGGATATATAATGCGGCCAGGACCCTGAAAGAAATCAAATGGCAAAATCATCAAATCTCCATATTTCAGGATCTATCACCAGTCACCCTGAAGAAAAGATTCGATTTGCGGGAAGTTACAGCGCAGCTGCGTGAGGGGAACATTCGCTACCGCTGGACTTATCCCTTTGGCCTCTCTTTTCAAGTCCAGGGTGTGAGCTATAAAATTACTTCCCTGGAGGACGCGCCTGGAGTGTTTTCCAAGGCTCAGCTGCCAGTGCACTTTCAGCATCCCCACCCGAAGCTGACGCACTCCCTGAGGGACGAGGCGCCCAGGTGGCAGAGGGCGGAAAAAGGAGGACGTCGCCTGAGGAGACAGACTGGGCCGCCTGGTGTCGGTGCTCCAGACAAGGGTTGACATTTCTTTTTATTTTCTTTTACCAAGAAAGTTTGGCTTATCTCAGCCCTTACGAGTGATGCCCCAGTGATCACAGCCACTTCACTACGATGGAAGGGACTCTTCTGCGGTTCTTTTGGATTTTGCTACTGACTGGTCCATGGGACACATGAAGTGCTGCCACACTGTTATTGTTCTATTTAGGTCTTTTTTCTGTTTATCTCTTGCTTCTGGTTCATTAGGCGGGAGGGGGAAGTGGGGGGGTGGGGTCATCTTCGCATGCACCGCAATAGACCTCCAATGGTGGAGTATCCCTTCGCGAGGGCATGGGATACTATTGGATTTCCTGGGGGACACACTGGTATTCATTGGTTATCAGGAATGGTTGGTGTGGCTACTCATGTGGGCGGTGACAGGCGTCGGACAGGAGATGGGCGCGCTCTCGCTGGGATGACCTCACGTATCTGGGGTATCTGGTCTGAGGTACTGGAGGCTGGTTTGGGAGGGGGGGGTGAACCCCCTACTTTCGGAGGTCCTTATGGCGACTAAAATAGTATCCCTTAATGTTAAGGGCCTTAACACGCCGCGTAAGCGACATTTATTACAGAGGGAACTTCTCCGGCAAGGGGCGGGAATAGTCTTTATACAAGAAACGCACATTCGGAAACATCATCAAAAATTATTGCACTTCCCGCAATATACAGAGGCGTTATGGGCAGCCAGCACGAAATCTGCTAAGTATGCGGGGGCAGGTATACTTTTTGCGTCCGCTTTTGCTCACGAGACACTGTTTTCTATCTGTGACCCCCAGGGGAGATTTGTGCTGGTTAAGATTCGTGTGGGTAAACAGGTTATTACACTGGTTAATGTCTATTTTCCTAATACTTCCAAGACCCACTTTCTCCAGGAGCTTCGTGCCTTATTGCGCAGTCATGTGGAGGGGGAACTTATAATAGGGGGTGATTTCAACTTTGTACAGGTCCCCATGCTCGACTCCAGTTCAGGGAAGGTTTCTGACCCTCAAACTCGACGCAGCTGGGGTGAGCTCTTGGAAGACTGGAACCTAGTGGATGTTTGGAGGGTCAGATATCCGTCGTCTCGAGCTTATACCTTTTACTCCCACGTTCATAGTACCTATACTCGCATAGATTGCTTTTTTATGTCCAAAACCCTTCAGAATTCGGTAACCCAAACTGATATTGATAACATTACTTGGTCGGATCATGCCCCAATTTGGTTGCTGTGTAATTTTAGGGATTTAGACAGGGGGTTCCGGCCCTGGCGTCTTAATGACTGCCTGCTCAAAGACGCTACCTTTACCGCTCAACTGGACTCTACGTTGAAAGACTATTTTCAGACCAACCAAACAGAGGGTATGTCCCCAGTGGTTGTGTGGGAATGCTCCAAAGCGGTGGTCAGGGGGGAGTGCATAGCCCGTGCAGCACACTGTAATCGGGAAAGGGAGGGTAATCGTGCAGCATGGCTACAGGAATTGGCCTCCGTGACACAAATTCATAGTCGAACTCAGTCAGAGGTCGCCTACCGGCGAATTTTAGCCCTCAAGGACAAATTGCGAGCTCTTGATGATACTGCTATCAGCCATCAATTGACGCTTCTTAAACATCAATTCTATGAGGGGGGGAACAAGGCGGGAAAGTTTTTGGCCCGGCAGTTAAAAGCGGTGCAATCTAGGACGACCATCCCCAAGATACAAAAAGCTCCAGGGGCTATGCTTACCGTGTCCGAGGAAATAAGGCGAGCCTTCACTGACTTTTATTCTACCCTGTACACACGGGATTCTACTATTAGTGAGGCGGCTATGGAGGGTTACCTCAACACGGTACAGTTACCGGTCCTTAGTGAGCAATGGCACCAACATTTAGAAAGGCCCTTGGCGGTGGAGGAGGTCTTAGCCGCCATCAAGCTCCTTAAACCTGGCAAGGCACCTGGCCTAGACGGATTCACGGGTGGGTACTACCGTCAATTTGCCTCTCAACTTGCTGAGCCCCTCACTAGGGCCTTTAACTCTCTTCTTGAGGGTAAGACTTTAACGGCCGACTCTAATACCGCTGGAATTACGGTGTTGGCAAAACCGGGGAGGGACCCCACTAAATGTAGTTCCTATCGCCCCATCTCCCTAATCAATATTGACTTGAAAATCTTGGCCAGAGTTTTAGCGGCCAGGCTTAATGGGGTCCTTCCTGAACTAATCCACAACGACCAAGTGGGTTTTGTTCCGGGCCGCCTGGCGGCGGACAATGTGCGGCGGATAGTTAACATAGTTGATTTAGTCCACCAACAGCAAATACCAGCAGTGCTTTTGGCGTTAGATGCAGAAAAAGCGTTTGACCTGGTTCACTGGGGGTTTTTATTTAAAGTATTGGGCAAGATGGGCTTTGGGGTTACTTTTTTGAACTGGATACGGAAGCTTTACGAGGCTCCTTTAGCCCGGGTCAAGGTTAATGGTGGTTATGGTCCTCCCTTTGCTATCCAGAGGGGAACGAGGCAGGGTTGTCCGTTATCGCCCCTCCTTTTTGCATTATTTCTAGAACCTTTTGCCATTAGGATACGGGCGGCGGAGAATATTACAGGGATCTGGGGAGGTACAGTTCAATCCACAATTTCACTTTTTGCAGATGATGTCATGCTGACCCTCTCTGACCCAGAGAAGTCTTTACAAGGCGTGATGGCTGAACTGCGAGGTTTTTCGGCGGTTTCTGGGATGCGCATTAACTATGATAAGTCAGAAATCCTTAACTTAACGCTCCCACCTGCTGCGGCAACAGCTCTTAAAACGCAATTGCCTTTCCTGTGGGCCCCCTCCTATTTGAAATATCTTGGGGTTAAGATTGGTCCTCATGTTAGCCAATTATTTAATCTCAATTATACTCCCTTGGTGGCTAATATTCGAGAAAATCTAAGACGCTGGGATCGTCAGATATTCTCATGGATGGGTCGGTTGGCCATTCTTAAAATGAACGTTCTACCACGGTTTCTGTACTTCTTCACTACTATCCCTATCAGCGTACCCTCTGCCCAGCTTAAGCAATGGCAGCAATTAGTCTGTGGCTTTATATGGAGGAAACGTCCACCACGGGTGGCGAGATCTATCTTGTATTTACCTAAGGATAGGGGGGGTCTGCATCTTCCTAATTTATTATGGTATTACAATGCGGCCCAGTTGCGCGCTTTGGTGGCCTCCCATGGAACTAAAGATATTCCTCAGTGGGTGAGGTTTGAGCAAGGGTTGCTAGGGTCCCTCCCTATTACGGTGTTGCCGTGGCAGCCTCCCAATACTTGGGGCAAGTTTGAGTATTTTCCCTTTGCTTTGCGTACTACCATGCAGATCTGGCACGGTTGGCAATCTAAGCTGGTCGGCCCTGAACAACTATCTCTACTCACCCACTTATTTACCAATACGGTCGTCCCTCTTTCCGAGTGCTCTGTGGGTCTGGGACAGTGGCGGCAGTCTGGGATTTTACGCTTGGGGCAGATGATGCACCAGGGACAGATTCTCTCCAGACACCAACTTGCTGACCTGCACCCTGGGAGAACCTTTGACTTTTTGGTTTATGCTAGAATCTCCTCCTTCATACGCACTAACCTGAGGAAGGGTTCCCTGAGGGCTAAGAACACCCTATTTGAGACTTTGTGCCAGCATGCCTCGGTTCTCAAGGGGATTATATCCAAAATTTATACCATGTTTACTAATATCGCTCCGGTGGTCCACAAGTATAGGGCGCTATGGGACTTAGATTTCCCGGGTAGTTTGGACGATCGGGATTGGGATCATATTTATACTTTAGCTGGCAAATGTTCTATCTCAGCGAGTGTACAAGAGAACTGTTATAAAATGCTCTATCGTTGGCACTATACACCCATGGCCCTACATAGATTTTACTCTCATATGCCCGATGGATGTTGGAGAGAATGCGGGGCGCAGGGCACTTACCTTCACATTTGGTGGTCCTGCCCTCGTGCTCAGACCTACTGGCAGGGGCTGTTCCAGTGGATCTCCCAGCTTTTAAATGTGCCCTGTGTGGCACAGCCCTGGCATGTGCTACTGGGGGTCCCTATGCCGGATCTACCCACGACAACACAGAAACTGATTTTACAAATTTTTATTGCAGCTCGGACAGAGTTGGCTATCCACTGGAAGCAAATTCAGGCCCCCACACTTGCGGCGGTTCAACACCGTCCTTTCTTACTATGCCAAATGGGTAGGCTCACTGCAGTCCATCAGAATCGTATACCTTCCTTTCAAGCGGTTTGGGGCCCCTTTCAAAAATGGCTTGCGGACGCTCCTCTTCAATGAGGTCCCAAGGCGCAGTCTTGAAGTGTTCATCGGCCTGCCGCTGGTGCCACTTGTAGTCTCATTTGCATATATGTACCACTGTTTTCTGTTAGCAGTAATACCAGTGTGGGGTGGGGAGGGGGGAGGGGGTTGGGGGGATATTTCTGGTTCTACTTCATGTACTGGTCTGATCTGTTTCATTTTTACATGCAGTTTATCATTGGGGAAGCTGTTTTGCCTTTTCATCTTTCCTGCATTGGATGGCTGCAGTACTGTATTGGCATGATTATTGTGCTCATGTTTGTTCCTCTTTCGGTTATCACAAATATCCCGTTGCAGTAGGTTCCGCTGCTAGTATGTAACTTGCATGTTGTTGTTTTTTGTGACCTGCAAATAAAAACAGATTATATACAAAAAAAAAAAAAAAAAAGGCTAAATGTTACTGCAGTACTGCCCTTCCCCAAAATTTCCTTAAAAAGTTACCAGATTAAGCAGAATTGATCCCACCTCCTTCCTCTACCTTGAAAACATTTGGTTAAATTCACCCCCCCCCCCCCCCCCATGCAAGACCCTCAAAAGGCTCCAGCAGGAAAAGCAGCATTTCTTACCTAGACCCCCCCGGTAATACATTTTTGCCAAGTTTCAACTAAATTTCTATTCCACTGTCACTTCCAAACTAGCCAATTTTAAATTTTTTTTTCTATCAACACACTACTTCATGCTTGACAATCAGGATGATACAGTACAGTGCGCTCCGACGGAGCGCCCTCTTAACTTGCCCTTGGGCGTGCGTTTTCCCTTACCCCTTATCCAGTAAAAACGGAAAACGTGTGTCCAACCTGCAGAACCTAATAGCGCCCTCAACATGCAAATGCATGTTGAGGGCCCTATTAGGTATTCCCGCGCGATACAGAAAATGTGCAGCCACGCTGCACATTTTATTTTAAGAAATTAGCGCCTAACCAAAAGTAGCGCCTAACCAAAGGTAGGGTGCACAGAAAAGCAGTAAAAACTGCTTTTCTGTGCACCCTCCGACTTAATATCATGGCGATATTAAGTCAGAGGTCCCGAAGGGTGAAAAAAAAAAGAAAAATTTAAAATGGGCCGGCAGCTGTCGGGTCAAAAACCGGATGCTCAATTTTGCCAGTGTCCGGTTTCTGAGCCTGTAGCTGTCAGCGGGCTCGAGAACCAACGCCGGCAAAATTGAGCGTCGGCTGTCAAACCTGCTGACAGCCGCCGCTCCAGGCTAAAAGGAGGCGCTAGGGACGTCCCTAGCGCCTCCTTTTGCCCGTTTCTACCGCCGGGCCTCATTTAAATAGAGAATCACGCGCACAGGCGAGTGGCCTGTGCGCGCTGGGAGAGCGGGCGTTTGTCCACTCGCCCGCAGACTTTACTGAATCGGCCTGAATGAATGCTATGAGCACTAACTCCTGCTTTAACAAGCAGAGAATCAATGGCAGCTCAAAAACGCCCCACCCCCCATTACAAACCAGCAAAATAATTAGAAAAATGCCTAAAGCAGTGGGGGTGGAGTACCCAAACTTTGTATTTACTCAAAACTAAGGACTAGTACAGGGGTAGGTAACTCAGGTAAATAAGTGCCCCAAGCAAGTCTAGTTTTTAGGTTATCCAAAATAAATATGCATGAAAGTCACCCAAAAGCATAAATGCTTACGTAATTATTTTTAACATAAGTATTAGATTAAGAGAAGGACAGTATAAAACACACATGATTATCCTATTAATCATATAAATGGAAATTCCAATCCACTTTTCATATAGGGTATATCATTGAAACATGTAACCGAAAATTGTTTGGCACCCTCTAGATAACTTATAAACAAACCAAACTTATTTACATGCCTAAGTGTAAACCGTTGAGATGGTGTACTACTGAAGGACGGTATAGAAAAGTTTTCAAATTAATAAATGATAGTTGCATGCACTGCCTTCCTTGGATGCAAATATCTCATGCATATTCATTGTGAAAATCCTGAAAACCAGACTGGTTTGCGGCACTCGAGTATGTAGTCGCCTACCCCTGGATTAGTGGACACGTGAGGATGTCAAGCAGCCTGGGGTGCAGTTCGAACACATGGAATTTGTGTAATCAAGGGTTGTAGTAAGCACTGAGGAAGGCAGAGTTTGTGTCTCCTACTTCTTGAGACATCAGCCAAAGAAAGGCAGGATGGGAGGTAGAAGGAAAACTTTGCGTCTTTGCTGCTTGGTCTATTAGGCTGCATGATTGCTCAGAAAATGAAAAGAGCGAAGGCCCAGCTAGGTTGCAGGCCCGTGGCCTAACTAAAGCCTCCAAGGGTTGCAGGAGTCATGTTTTCAATACTTCAAATTACAGACAGCACCAACAGAAGTGCAGACCCAATGGAGCCAGTAGTAATTTGAGAATTGTTTCAGGCAATAATTTCCCCGCCTTAAGGCCTGGATTTCTTATCCGACTTCACAAAATTTTTCAATTAACCATAGAGATAAATGTATTTTTTTTTCTCTAGAGAGGGAAGGTCAACAGTAGTTACTTTCTGTATCCTTTGCAGCTCTATACACTGGTCAGGTGTGAGGTTTGCTTCTTTACCTTTTACTTGAAGGGCAGGGGAGTGAAATCACTTCACACAGGATTCAGACAATACAAATGTGAAATGTTTAACTGTACTGGCTGTAGTTCAAATGGCAGCTCTTTTTGGTAAATTCACAGATTCACTAGAGCGAATGTGGATTTCAATGCAAAGGTCCCAGACTTCTGTAAAATTTCAGGCTCTTTGCATGCTTACTTTCCCGTTCCAGTCATGCACAAACCTCTTCAGAATGTAGATCTAACAATAAAACAGAGCGAGGCTGGAATACTCTACTAGTAAAATAAAAATAAAAAATAGCCCAATGGCTATTTTTAACTATGTATGTATATTGTGAACCACTACACACTATATAGATGAATGCGGGTTATAAATTGATTTTAAATAAACTTGGTCGATTCCTAAACTGAACTCCTTGAGTATGCACTCAGCTCCTGTGCAAAAGAAAACCAGCTACTTCGCCAAGGATAAATGCTTGCTGGTCATACGAGGAGCTAACCAATGAACATTAGTTACTCCAGCTAATGTTAGCCTATGGGACTGAACCCAGCTTTCTTGGTGCAGGGATCCTATACTCCAAATTTCTACATATAATTTCTGTAGGTAAAGCTTAGATTACTTATTACGTTTCTACAACTGTATTGTACCTCCACTTTTTCTTCACATGCTCACACGGGGCTGATGTAATAAACTGTCAGGCCGATGCAATATTGGCGTGGAAAGAACAGGCACTCATAATTGAGTGCCCGCTTTCCTAATGCGTGCCCATCCACCTCTCCTGCGCACGTGATGCAGTAGGCAAATGAGCCGCTGCATTAAACCAAAAAAACTGAGGAGCTGCCCATCCAAAGGCGCTAGGGGAAAGTGTGCATCCCTAGTGCCACCTCGGCATCTGATGCCCAGGAGCAGTGGCTGTGCACAGGTTAGGAAAATGGACGCTTGTAAATTGAGCATCTGTTTTCCTAACCTGACCACCATCAAGACCCCCCCCCCCCCCCATTTACTGCTTTCGGTGGTTCCTCTGACTTAATAGTGCCATGATATTAAATTGGATTTTCTGCTTTCTAGTTTAAAGTTTGCAGCTCCTTAAACTTAATGCCAGCTCTACGTTAATTTTTGAAGGTTGAAACGTGCATGTTGAATGTACGGTTATTTTTTTTTTTTTTATATCTGGGGTAATAGCTAATAGCCTCCTCAACATAGCATTTACATATAATGTGTGTTATTAGCTATGCCCTGGTTTGGATGCACATTTTGGATGCATTGATCCCCTGATTGCATCAGGGGCTCTGGATGTGTGTCCAACCAAGGCTTAACCTGAGTGCATGGTATTGCATCGGCCTGTGTGTGTTTTAAACCAGGGCTTAATTTGTAGGGGGAAGGGCTCAGAAAACAGTTCCAGCATTTCTTTTCTGGCCTAAGAGCAGGGGTGTTCTTCTCTCCCCTCTCGGTAGCCTAAAGGGAAAGGGTGAGTGTGAAGCACACAGAGAAAGAGAACAGCTGCTCTGCTCCCCTCATCCAGCCCCTTCCGCTCCTGTCCCTCCCAACACAAGCACCCCTCGCCTCCTCCAGTGGAGGAACAAAAGGGGAAAGGGTGATACTGAAACTCCAGAGGAAAGGACAGTCCCAAAAAAGGGTTAAATTAGCACAAATATGAAACTTGTGAGCAGTAGTACCAATTGTCAAAGCTTCAATTCTGGCCTTAATAAATGGTATTACTCATCACAAGTTTCAAACTTGTACTAATTCAACGTCTTTTTTGTATGTGTTACCACTTCACTTCTGGCGGAACAACCCAGAACAGTGTTCGGACACCATCATTTTGGGACACAAGAAAGCAGAGCTGGCAGTTTAAATCACTTCTGGCTCCCATGCAGCACCAGAACAGGCAACAGCAACATGGATCATTTATAACCCCTCAGCCCTTGAAGAAAGCAGAGTAGAATAGAGAGTGTTAGAGCTGCTTAACCTGAGACCAGGGCAACCACATGGGTTTGATTTTTGTGCAATTACCTAGCACCATGGAGAAGGCTGTGTGAAAACAGCCAAGGTCAAAAAGACGGGGTGACTGCCTGTCAGTACCACTGCCACAGCTGTTGACGTCCTGATTTATCATGCAGTCATCTCAGGCCATGCCGCCTCTGCTGCTGCTGGTGAGGGAAAAGGCCATGAGGGTGAATGAGGGGATGTGAGCATTAAGGGAAATGAGTGAATGAGGCGAGGTAGTGGGGCAAGAGTGAGGCATCAGACGGAGAGGAGGCCAAGTAAGTAATGGAAAAGAAAAAGTTAATGAATGCAGTCAAAAAAGCAAACAATGTTGGGAATTATTAGGAAGGGAATGGTGAATAAAAACAGAAAATGTCATAATGCCTCTCTCGCTCCATGGTGAAGACCGCACCTTGAATACTGTTTACAATTCTGGTCGCCACATTTCAAAAAAGATATAGTTGCGATGGAGAAGGTACAGAGAAGGGCGACCAAAATGATAAAGGGAGTGGAACAGCTCCCCTATGAGGAAAGACTAAAGAGGTTAGGACTTTTCAGCTTGGAGAAGAGACAGATGAGGGGGGATATGATAGAGGTGTTTAAAATCATGAGAGGTCTAGAATGGGTAAATGTGAATTGGTTATTTACTCTTTTGGATAATAGACTAGGGGTTCTCCATGAAGTTAGCATGTGGTGCATTTAAAACTAATCAGAGAAAATTCTTTTGCACTCAATGCACACTTAAACTCTGGCATTTGTTGCCAGAGGATGTGGTTAGTGCAGTTGGTGTAGCTGTGTTTAAAAAAGGATTGGATAAGTTCTTGGAGGAGAAGTCCATTACCTGCTATTAATAAAGACGACTTAGAAAATAGCCACTGCAATTACTAGCAACAGTAACATGGAATAGACTTAGTGTTTGGGTCCGTGCCAGGTTCTTATGGCCTGGATTGGCCACTGTTGGAAACAGGATTCTGGGCTTGATGGACCCTTGGTCTGACCCAGTATGACATGTTCTTATGGGATCAGAGGGGCTGTGGGTTGTATGGAGAAGAGGAATAAAGAGTGAATCGGGGGCTCAAAGGTGCTGCAGGGTATGAATGAGAGCGGAAGGATTATGAGATGTGAGTGAAATGATCAAAGTAGTGATGGGAGGGAATGGGTGTTTGGAAAGAGAGAGAAGAAAGTGAGTGAGGAAAGCATGTGGCATTGCTTCCTTTCTTCCATCCCCAAAGATCAGGCCCTGCTTTTGAATTCCAGGGCCCACACCCCTGGCCAAGGAGAACGAAGACAGCACACACTAGTCTGCTCACGCCTCCCAAGGCAGAGGTAAGCCAGCTGATTCTGGTTTGAAGAGGAGGCCTGTACCTTACTGGCTGAGGAGAGAGGGAAGGAGAGGGTAATTTTCCAGATAGAAGGGGGATTCAAAGAACATGCATTAGGAAAGGTAGAAGGAAGGCCAAATAAATGCTGGTTTGGTTAAAAGGTGAGGTAAAAAGCTACTTTAGCTAAAAGATCTTCCTTCAAAAATTGGAAGAAGGGGCCATCTGAATAAATAGGAAAAAGAATAAGCATTGCAAGTTCAATGTAAAACACTGATAGGAAAGGTTAAAAGAGAATGTGAAAAGAAGTTGGCCACAAAGCCAAAAACTCATAACAGCTTTTTCAAATATAGCCAAAGCAGGAAGCCTGCAATGGAGTAAGCAGGACTGTTAGATGATCAAGGGGTTAAAGAGGCACTTAGGGAACATAAAGCCATAGGGGAAAGACTAAATGAGTTATTTGCTTCAGTGTTTACTGATGAGGAGATACCCATTCTGGAGACAGTTTTCAATGGTGATGATTCAGATGAACTGAACCAAATCATGGTACAGCTGGAAGATGTAGAGTTCAGAGTGACAAACTGAAGAGTAGCAAAGCACCAGGATCAGATGGGATACACCCCAGTCCTATTACAAGTAATTTATAACCTATCATTAAAATCATCCATTGTACCTGAAGACTGGAAGGTGGCCAATATAACCCCGATATTTAAAGAGGGCGCCAGAGGGGATCTGGGAAATTATAGACTGGTGAGCCTGATTTCAGTGCCAGGAAAAATCATGGAAACTATTCTAAAGAACAAAATCACAGAACATATACATGGACATGGTTTACTGGGACACAGCCAGCATGGATTTACTCAAGGGAAGTCTTGCCTCACAAATCTACATTTTTTTGAAGGAGTGAATAAACGTGGATAAAGGTGACGTGGTGTATTTGGATTTTCAGAAGGCGTCTGACAAAGTCCCTCATGAGAGGCTTGTAAGAAAACTAAAAAGTCATGGGATAGGAAACAACGCTGACAGCAGAGGGCCATTGTGCCACTTAAAGGAAGTCAGCTGGGAGACCTGCAGTAACTGCTTCTACTCACACTGCCATCCATGCTATTATTGTACTATGCACTTTCTCCCAAAGTGCTGGAGTTACCTGCTTTCATGGGGTAGCTCCATTCACCTCCCACCACACTGTATATTTATAAATGATCTGGAAAGAGGTACGCTGAGTGAGGTGATCAAATGTGCAGATGTCACAAAAATTATTCAGAGTAGTTGAATCACAAGTGGATTGTGATAAATTGCAGGAAGACCTTGTGAGACTGGAAGAGTGGGTGTCCATATAGCAGATGAAATTTAATGTGGATAAGTGCAAGGTGATGCATATTGGGAAAAATAACCCATATTATAGTTACATGATGTTAGGTTCAATGTTAGGAGTTACCACCCAGGAAAAAGATCTGGGCATCATAGTTGATATTACATTGAAATCGTTGGCTCAGAGTATTGTGGTGGTCAAAATAATTTAAAGCTAGTCACAGATGTATTGCATTAACTACAACTTATCAGCTATGACCAAGCAGTCCCATATGAATCAGTGATTTTTCAGCAATCATTATCTTAGGCACAATGCAATCTCTCCATCTATCCGTCCATGTTGCCCTTCAAAAACTTGCTTTCATTCCCCCCCCTTCAGTACTATAATTCTGCCTTCCAAACGCATAGGCAAGTCTCTAACTTTTGCAGCCCACAGACTTTTGTAATTCTAAAATAATTAAAACATTATTGAATTCCAGCATGCATCTGCTTATTTTAAATGGAGTTTATTGCCTAAAACCACATTTACTGAATAAACACAAGTTCTGAGAGGTTCAGTGACTAACAAATGAGCTTAGGCGTATAGATATAGTTTACCGTCTTAGTTGAGGAGGGATGAGGAAAGGGCATACTGGTGAGGGGGGGGGGGGGAAGGGGGCCAATTCAGCACTAGCACCTGGAACAGCAGTGCGCTGCCCCCCCCAGATTACACCTGTGCTTCTGGACGCACAGAACCAGCTCGGGCTTCACGTTCTCATAGCTACCAGCCCCAACGATTACAGAGATGTGGTCCTCTCGTCATCGCGCAAGAACCAAGCGGCGGTTCACCTCGGTGCTCAGAGCGGCTCCCCATCCCGCTGCTCTCGCCACATCTTCAGCGCCCCCAGCCCTTCACAACACTTCCGGCCTTCCATCCCCTGCATTGGCCTGGTGTGGGAAACAAAAATCAGACAACTCCCTTTTCTGGGAATAGTTATTTATTAGCGAGCATAATCCAGCCATGATGTGACAACTGCTCTCCTCCTAATTAAACATGCACCATTTCACAATTCACTCCCATCTGAAATACTTACTTTTCCCTTCCAATAATAGAGTATCCCAAATATTTTTACTTCCCTTTCTACATACTGCAATTTAGCCTTGGAGACTCTCAATCCCTGTTTCCCTAGAAAATCTAGCAATTTATTTGTGGTTATTCATACCCGCTCCTGATATTTGCAAATCATCCACATACTGCAGTACCTGGGTTCCTTTGGGTAAGGAAAATTTCTGTAAAACCTGTTCTAGAACCCGTGCAAATTTGGGGACTCCTTAAACCCCTGGGGAAGAACCTTCCATTGGTGGTGTTCTCTACCTGTGTAAGGATTTTCCCATTCAAATGCAAACATGTCTTTGCTCTCCTTAGCTAGGAGACAACTCCAAAATGCATCTTTCAGATCTACTACACTAAACCATTTAAATTCCTGACTGAACTAGAAGATCTCTGCCTAGCAGATTACACCCTATCTAGGGTATGTATAGGAGACTTCCCCGGACCTCCCTGTCCTGATTCCCTATATTAGGGTCTTCTATTATTGGGACTGAAAACTGTTCCCCTTTTACCCCGGACCCTGTGAGTTTCTGGGACATTTTACTGACCCCTGCTGGCAAAGTGGTAACTGAAGATCTGGCAGCTCCTGTGTCTACTAAGAAAACTATCTCCTCCATTCTTGGTCCAACCTTTACATTTATCAAGGGCTTTCGGTAGTAGCCCCTGACCCCCCCCCCCCCCCCTATTCGCTTTCCTCCTCTACCACTGACCCAGTCTTCTTTCACAAGCCGGGGACACTTCCCTCTTGAAGTTCCCTACCTGCCCGCAATGAAAACACCCTGCCCGATTTCCTCCTCTGGCTTCCCGGAGTGAGGAGGTCCAATCCCTCTCAAGCCCCCTATGCCAGGGGTAGCGAGCCCCTGGACTTTTATTGAAGTTCCTTGCCGGGGGTAGCGAACCCCTGGGCTGAAACTTCTTCCCCTCCCTCTTCCCAAGGGAGCCTGCAGCACTGCAACATCTTTTCCCCTGTTTTTCTTGGGCGCTTCCTCATTATCTCATGTACTGTACTTACCATACTTCTAGTCTTCTGTTTCTGCTTTTCTTCCTCATGCCTCACAAAGACTTTCTGTGCTTCTTTCAACAGTTCCTCAATTGACTTCTCATTGCAGCTGTCTGTATCATTACCCTCTCCTCTGCTGTAAATATTATACCCATAATTGATGTCAATTCTGCCTTAGTAAAAATATTAGGTCCTAAGAATTGATCTATTTGTTCTGCTAAACCTGTAGGATCATCTAGTAAAGGTTTCTTTTTTTTTTTTTAAATGCTCATGTCTGCACTAGTAAGGGGACTGTTTACGTATCCAATATGACCACCCCCTATTGGTACTTCCCTTAGGGGATACAGGGGGTCTGATATCTCCTGCTTTTCTGATCTTTTATCTTTTTCTCCTAACTCATGGTCCCAGAGAATCTGGGAGCCCTTACTGCTCTGTATCCTTTATTAACTGCTTCAATGCCGTGCCTTTATTCTTCTCCCCTTCATCCCTCCCTTCTCCTGTTTTCTCTGTGCTCTGGCTGCCACTTTTTCTATTGCGTCTCAATCTACTCTGGGATCTTCATTCCCATGAACCCCCTTTAACTATTTCCTTGCCTTTTTCTTGAGAAAACAGTATTTTCCTATATATTTAAAATCTGACATAACTAATTCTCATCTAACTCCATTCTCTGGCTAAAATACTGCTGGTGGCTTTATACTCTGTTTTGGCCACTCAAAACATTATTTTATCTTTTTTTTTTTTTATCTTTTACCTTAGTAATATCCTCTCATCCCATGACTTTAACATCTGAAGGAATTTTACAGGGGCTCTTCCCTTCCCATCTTTCAACGTTAGGCACTTTATTTGCCATTGTGACATTTCTCAAAGCCTCACACTTCAAATATTCCTTTTAAGGTCACAATCCCCAGCAAACAAGGTAAATCTTAAAAATCTGATCTTACCTTGCTTCCGTGCACGGAATTCTCTTGGCTCTTGTGCCTACTTTCAGCGCTGTTACAATAATGGTTTCACTGAGCTCACTCACTCTAGTTTTGGTCAGTGGGGACACTGGTTTCTGATAAGGGCTCAAGGGCTGTTGAAATCAACGGGCGTGCCTTCCTCTCCCTGCTCACCAGGCTCCAGTGTCCACGATGGCTTCTCAAGTCCCTGTTCGGGTGCCAAGCTGTGGGAAACAAAAATCAGACAAATCCCTTCTCTGGGAATTGTTATTTATTAGAGAGCATAATTCAGTGAAATCATTATAAAAGATCTTTACATGACCACTAGAAAATGGGGTGACATACATATAGTAGGCAGTGGCACACCCCCACAGAATCTCAACAAGGAATTTATACTCTTTTTGCTGGCTGAAGCCCTGGTTTTACTTCCCACTTTTTGACCACACTAATAAGCACCTTCTTGCTTGTTCCACCCCTTTTAGTTATCTCTTCCTTTGCAACTGGGAGGGGGCCCCTTACCTCCATCCCCTGATGCTTATCAGTGTCTGGCAGGTCTTTGTATATGCGGTTTCTAAATGGCAGGGCTACAATATCTTATCTTGCAAGAAGCTAATTTGCACAGAAGCAGAACTTTAAAAGGAGAAGGGGGGTTAGTTCTAACCTCATACCTTCACTTTATGCTTTGTGAGGAAGAGGCCCCTAACTGCTCTCCAGGCATATTCTGGGCAAAAGCATCTAGAAAGGGAAGTTTTCTTTAGCCATGTTTAAAGGTCATTTTAAAGAAAAATATTTTTTAATATCTAGCTTAATTACTGAGATGGCAACATTTAAAGTCATTTCTCACACCGGCAATTCAGCACATTCAGAGCATGAAATAAAAAACATACTATCTGCAATAAAAAATGGTTAAATATTTCTTACCACCCTTGCTTTTTCTTTTTATTCGAGGACAACGTTTTTCCAGAACATTGCGTGCTCTTCACAGATAACAGACGGTGGAGCACCGTGCCAGAGATTGGCAATACGGCAGCAAGGCGCATGTGCAGAATCCTGGTGCCCCCGAGGGACCGGAAGCTGCAGTCGGAATTCCAGCAGACTCTCGCCGGCAGGTAGCCTGTGACATCGCAGTCTTGGTGCGCATGCGCGAAGCAATACACTCTCTCTCTCTCTCCCTCCCCCCTCCCCCCTTGGTGTTGGCCAGAGCTGAACGTGGAACTGGAAGCAAGGAAGGAAAGAGTCGTGGTTCGACGTCTGTGACAGCACGGTGGGAAAAAAAAAACTCTCTGCAGAAATAAAAACCGCCTATAAAAATTACAAAGCAGCCCAATTTGGCAGGGAAAACCACTTACCTGGCAGCACTGCATTGAGGAGATGCAAGCCGACGGAGCTTTGACGGGACCCAAGTCTCGAGAATCTATGGATCTCATTCCGTAGAGATTTTTTTTTTTTTGGTTCTTCCCCGAGTCGCAAAATGGGAAACGTTTCCTTTTGAATGAAACAAGTACTGAACGTTGCTTTGTCCCGGACCGATTGCTGATTCTAGTCCGGTCTGATTCGCTTCCAGATCTGGGGGGAGGGGGGAGGGAGGAGAGCTGGTGCTGCTGCATAACAAAGATGCCCTTCCCCAGCCAGACCGCCACCACAGACTCCCCCTTTGAGAACAGCGGTGTGGACCCCAACATTTTGGCCATTGTAGTGGCATCAGGTAAAGATATTTTTGCCCCCACCTCTTCACTCTGCAAATAAAAGCACCCTCTCGTGGAAGCACCATGTGGTTATCTGCATGTTATCCCTGCCTGCCTTTTCAGTGTTTTTGTTTTACTTATTTTCTGTTTAGGTTTATTCTGTCATCTTTGTGTTTAGAACTATAGTGAAGTTATCTTGAATAAATAACAGTCAACATGCTTTTTGGAAGTGTTGCTGCAGTGTCCGATTAGAACTGGAGCATAGCCCTTGAGTGTGAGTGTGTGTGGAACGATGTGGTTGCCCTGTTATTCCATTTGAATGCCGCAGAAGGGTAAGTCTGGAAGAGATCATCCAGGATGCCCAGAATCTGCTTCATGCCACGGCCAGCATGCCTGACCTGTTCCTTGTTTCGTTTGTTTTGCTAGCAGCTTCCTCCTCTGTTTTCCTACTGGTGATTCTGGTGCTGCTGCTGCTGTTGTACCACAGAGACCCCGAGTGCTGCCAGTTCCTCTGCTCCTGGCGTTCTATCCCGAACCACCCATACACCGTGAGTACCGTCGCTTGCCCTGCTACTGTCTGGCTTTTGTATCTCCTGCCATCCATTCCTTGTTATAATCTTGTAAAAACGACATTTCTGTTATTTGTTCAATAAAGTGTGACCTCTTCTGCTCTCCCTTCCACCCCTGATTGATTGGTTGTCTTAAAAGTCTTTTCCATTCTTCGATCCAGGAGATAGGAAAACCACTAAGAATATTACTAGTCTAGAAGTGGAAAATTAAAAGCAGTTTAAGGGATTATTGGCGAGGAACTTTCTTTTGTCAGTAAAAAGCTGCCTGTCGCACACCACATCCTCCATAGAAGGGAGCATGTATAACCCAGGTTTGCCTTGTGCACCACCAGGACGACTGAGGGCGCCGGGAGGCTGCTGTAGACCACATTAATGTGCACCTTCTTGCCTTGTTCCCAGTGCACTATTTATTGTTAGAAGCAGAGCTGTAGCTTTTGATGGACAGCTCAGCAGGAGACTCCGGTAGAAGGAAGGGGGAAGGCAGGTTTGTAGGGAGAAACAATGCCCCTTTCTTCTTCCCTGGCTGGGTATCCCAGCAACTAGCTGAAGACCTTGCAGTGAGCTGGCTCCGGAAGCCAGAGTTTGAATCATCTTTCCATTGCCTGGTGTCCACCTGAGACTAGCGAGCCCATAAAAATATCATATGGATGGCCCTGGATCAGGGGGCAGCTGGAAAAAATGGAGACTTGTTACAGGATACAATTAATAGCAGCAAAAATATGGTTTAGAGAACTGTTTGTTAGTGGAACAATTATTCCAAGTTGCCATTTTCATTTTAAGGCTGTTACTGTGAAGGTATTGATAGTTAAAGTGTTTTTGGTTTTTTTTTTTAAATAAAACTCCTTATCCTTGTGTAATCTCACCATTATAAATCTAAATAAAGCAAGCACTGCCTTGTTGATCCCTATCACAACTCCCTGTAGGCCTCACTGTATTGCATTAGGCATGAACAACGAAAGTGTTATCTCAAGGAAAGAGATTTTTTAAAAGTAGGGGCCATTGGCCCTAAATAAAATACATGTTTAAAAACAATTATACAATTAAAACAAAACTATAAGGGCATCAAAGAGGACAGAGCAAAACCTTCCAGGTCATATTTGTGATGATTTTGTTGTACCTAGCTGTCTGTGTAAGGAGGCTGAGTTTTCAATAAACCTTATTCCTTAGAAAGTCCTCATTTAGCATAAAGGCAGAAAACCAGAAGAATTAAAATTGGATGGGCCATTTTGCTCTCTTTCTACTGTCATTCACTGTGTTACTATATAACCTTGTCTTTCCCCTCCCCCTTCACCTGGTTGTGGATCACAGGCTGCTCTAGAGATGACTATGAGATGGAGGGTGAAGGCAAGGGTGATAAGACATAGGGGAGCCGTACCATTTTTCCATAAACATATGAAAAAAAATGCAACTGTGCTATTGTAACCCACCTAGAATCAGTGATAAGCAAGATATACATTTCAGATAAATATACTGTAAGCAAATCATTCTAGAAGTATTAAGTATTGGGTTTATTTTTGGGGGTCCTTTTGAGGAATGACCGGGGGGGGGGGGGGGGGAAGAGTCAGGGTGTGTGCTGTGAGATGCATGCGAAAAGGAGGCTGCCAGGCACCAAAAATAGAATGGACAGAAAGGCAACATGTTTATTTATTTATACATTTTATATACCATCGTTCCATATTAAGATCAATTGTTCAGGGATTAAGCACATTTTAATGCAGATGTCTCAGGCAGTTGAGGCCCCTCTTCTTTATTTGTCCACTTGTCAGCAAACCCCTTACATAGTAGAGATGTAATGTTCCCTTGTCTTGGTTATTTTCTCCCCCTTCCTCACTTTGGACAGAACCGCCCTCCCACGTACTTCAACAGCAACCAGAGGCTGGTGGGATCTCTTTCCAGAGAGCAGCGAGGAGCAACCTCTAGCGTGAGCCTAGGAGTGCAGGTAAGAATTACCTGTAAGTGAATCTCCATGCAAGATGATAAAGAACTGATGATGGGATACATGCTCACGATCCTCTTTTTTTTTTTTTTCTTATGGTTGGCTCCATGTTTTCAATAGGATGAGGTGTACTGTGTGGGATCGCCTAGCAGTTACCAACTCTCCCACTGGGAGCAACACCACCTGCCCAGCTATGAGAGCGTGCGCAAGAAGGATCGGCAACGAGAGATCCACCAAATGATTGCACAGAGGTTTGGGCTACGGGAGTCCCCCTCCCAGGATGTGAGTGAATCCTATAATCTCTCCCCTAGAAACACAGAAGATGTTGGCAGCAAAGGACCATTTGCTCTACCTGGTCTGCCCATTTGTACCTACCTACTATGGAGTGACAGGTCTTATGGCATCTGTGGTCTTCACCTTTCCTCAGCCATTTAAAGGTCCCATTGTGTCTATTCCAGGCATGCCTGAATTTTGCCAGTGCTCGAGTTCCTATCACTTTCTCTGGAAGTTTGTTGCAGTTGTCCATCATCTCTCAGTGAAAAAGTTTTTTCTCACATTCCCTTTGAGCTGCTCTCCCTCTGGCTTCATGAGGACTTTTTCCTTGAATTTTTCAAGTCATGGAAAATGCTTCCTTCAGGTATTTTTATTGAAGCCTGCTGGCTATCTGAACATTTGTATCATCTCTCTCTTCCTTTCTCTCTTTTAGAGAGCATGTATTTTTGGATGCTTACAGTCCAGGCCTTGCACCATTTTAATGATCTGCCTTCGAAATGCCTCTCCCTTTTCAATCTCCTTTTATAGCACCACCCTCTGTTCCCGCAATCCGTCTGCTTTCTTTATCCCTCTACTCTTGACCTTCCATTTACACAGTTTTCACTCGCACTCTCTCCATCCTCTGTCTCATGGTGGAGAGATTAGAGTTGGGTTTTTTTCTGGGGGGGGCACAGGTTAGCTAAAGAAGTTTTCTCAATTCTCCACCAATGCACACAGTGCTGCTGAGGATATTTTACTGTCCACAATCCTCTCTCAAGGAGCTCACAGCCTGAGTTGTAATACTGGGAGATGGCACACAGTGACCTTGAACACAGCACAAGCTTTGCTCACTCGTAATTTGGGGCTTGTTGGGGACAGGGACACTAGATCCATGTGATTTTTATTATGTATAATGGTTTTACACCGGCACTGCATATAAATAATTCTTTTAGGAACCTGTAGCAAATCAGACCTTTTGTGGCTGTTTCTTTAGTGCTATTCTGTATCGCCCACTGCCTATCTTTTGTTTACTTTAAAATGCTTTATTGCCATGATCAAAGCATTTAGTTTGCCAAAAGCTATTGCAAGTTCATAAAGTATTTAATATAGAAATAAGGGTCAGCACCAGGTTGTAAGTTATTGGAGTAACTTTATACATATGTGACTAGCTTTCCAGAGCTCTGCTTCCTTCATCATGTCAGTGAAGCGAGTGTTCATGAAATCTTTTTTTTTTTGGTCCAGCAAAGGCCCTTGATAGAATTTCAAGTATGATTACTGCATAGTCTTGCATCATCCCAACATCCCCTAGTATTTCCATACAGCTGAAGGTCTGTCCCTTAATAGCTCCTCTCTATCTTTTCTAATCTGTGGTCTCCTGCTGAAATGCCCACCCCCCCCCCCCCTTTTCGTTCCTGGTCATCCATGGCTTGACATGAGCTATTCAGCTGTCCTTCAGTAGCCAGCCTCACTCCACTCCTGGAAAGTTAATCATTTAATAGTTTTGCAGGACTTTGCCTAGGTGTTCAGATTCTGACAACACTGCTTGGGCCACACTGGAGGGCTTTTTGAGGGGGGGAGGGGGAGGGAGGACAGAGGCAACCCAAGACTTAGATCAAGTTCTAGGCCCCAAGTGAGTGAAGGGTAAATTGGGGGGAATAGAAGGATTAGGTAACACTGAATCAACTATGTCATAAAAAGTCAACTTGGCTGTACAGATACATGGTTTAAGTGGCATCAGTGAACGAGGGCTCATTAAAATAGATGGGGCCTGTGATGCTGGGACTGTCAGACTTCTCCTAGGGCACAAGACTTTTGATGGGTCTTGGCACTGGACTTAAAGGAGAAAGGGCTCTATTAGGAGGCAGGGGAAGACTAGGCCAAAGCCCTAGTTTTCTGTAGTTAATGTAAATAGTTTGCTAAAACTCCTCCCCATCCCCCCACTCAGCAGCATGAACTTAAGAAATCATAAATAAAAGTTCTGGCATCCGTTTCTTCCTTCAGCTATAGCTATCCTGTTGGTAATGCTGGAGCTGCTCCACAGGTTCATCCCCCAGCCCCTCCCAAAGTGATGCCAGTACCACATTAGGTCCAATGCCCACTCACAGCCCTCTCTCCCATAGCAATGTTGTGTTCATCCTGTTGCATTTTCTTGCCACCCCCCTCCCCCTTCAGCTGGACTGTTAGGTTATGTTAGTGCTGCTGATGCAGTACAAGAGCTGCAGGGTGACTGCAATAACTTGAGGACGACTGGGCTGTAGCAGGGCCAGGCCTCAGTAAGATACATTGGTACCCCAGCAGTGCAATGAGCTGCAGCGCAGTGTGTGGTGCCACCCAAGGTCAGGGCTTTACTTATGCGGGATCAGACTTATTCTGCATTTCCATAGAGAATGGCAGAAAGGGGCTTTCCTTTGTCAGGGGTCTGTAGAAGAATAGGGGCTTTGTTAACGATAAACATGTTGTGTTACAAATAATGACAATGTTCCTTTTTTCTCCATAAAGTTACCCCCAACCTATGAAGAGTTACTCAGGAATCCTTCAGCCCTTCCAGCATCCTCAGGAAATGCAGCAGGCTCGCTAATGCCAACCGACCACAGGTTGATGGGCTCTAACCCACTACCCACTACTAGCCAAACTCCAAGAAACACAACAGTATAGCATGGTAACTGCTCCTGGCTGTGCCAGCAGCAGAATGACATTTCTTGGGCAGAATGGAAAGCATTCAGTATCAGCTCAACACCCCTTCCTGTAGCAGAGGCCATTCGTTACCTACTAAAATGTACAGGACTACTTCTTGCTGAGAGCACATATTTGGCAAAGTCTAGGCCTGGATCAGATCTATTATGGAACAAAGCTCACTTCCTCCCCGGTATTTTAACTGCTGCATGAGGGAAAACTTATTTTGTTTGTGATCTGAAGAATGAAGTCAGGGACAAGGTGACTTTTGCCAGAAAGAAGGTGCACAGGGCTGGGACAACACAAGCACAGCCTTATACAGAACTGGAGAATGAGCTCGATTCGCCTGGACAGAGAAGTCCACATGGCAGGGGCAGTGCCTCGGATTACTACCACCTTGTTTTTGAATATTTGCCTATTTTTTTTTTTTTTGCAGCTTTCTGAGAAGAAAACTGGTTGGAGAAATGTAGATAAAAAGCACATGAGGAACAAACTGAACCCTGTTTACACCAAAGATCCTTTTTATATTGTTTCCTAGATTTGAAGTGGGAGCCAGCTGTTATTATTTTAAATATCTCTGATGTTACTTTCAGTGTTTTGTATGGAAAGCTGCAGCAGCCCAGGGTAGCTTGTGTTGCTGTTTCAAGTGCCAGGGAAGTGTGGACACTGCCCGGGAGGGCATGATATGCAATAGAAGAAGCCAGCCCACTGGAGGCTAGGCAGGAGCCATTGAATGCAAGCCAACATTTCAATCCCCTTGCAGGGATTTTCTTCAGCTTTGTACTGGTGTGGCGTCTCTCCCTTTTCAGTAGCTTTGGCCTCTGTGCTGCATTAACTGTTTACAGGCTTTTTAATGCAGTGCTGGATCTGACTTAGGTCTGTTTCTAGTATTCAAAAAGGGAGAGAGTTTTTTGAGCCCTCTGCTGTTGTGCACAATGTAATTTCTAAAAGGAGAGCTCAGCTAACAAACATGGCATTTGTCATGCATAGCACAGCAATCCTGGCCCCCTCTTTTGATGCTAAATTAATGTGTAAAGTAAACAATAAATGGTGATGGTAACCATCCACTATTTAAAAGGCCTCTCCCCGTTTGGGCTTTCCTTTGATGGTGTGAAGGCAGCAGGCAGGCGAGGGTAAGGAGTTTCTTCTTCCACAAGTGTTTTGGAAAAATAACGTGTCTGTCCTGTGTATGAAGGGCAAATGGTGTACATGTTCTCGCCAACATGGAATGAATGAAAGATGTGTGGGTGAGAGTCTCTGATCACACAGGGCTTTGCAATCTGGCTTGTGGCGTGGATATCAGAATGATGTACAGTCCTGCTTCCTCCCCCACATTCCACAAGTGCGTTAGAGATGGCTCCTTCTAAAACATGCTACAAAAAGGAGAACTAGTTCTGTTAGGCCGGCCATAGTTCCAGGAATGGGAAGAAGCAAATCTCAACTACCCAGATGTTATGTATGACTGTCTTTAATTTACAGTACAGTTAAACGTTGCTGCAGGAAGAGGACGGGTGAAGTTGATTGGGCCGCACTTCGACCCGTCAGCAGACTCAGGTTTGATTCCCATACCTGACCTCTGCTCCCCAGGGCTGGGGATGCTGCGGAGCCAGCATTTATAACTCCATACAGGGGGGAAATAGTCCCAGCCATCGTTCAATGATAACAGCTAAGGGCTGGACTCAGAGTCCATCTGTAAGCCCTGGAGGGAGCCTTTAAGGATCCTGGGTCCATGATTTTTATTTCAATAACTGGGGTTGGGGGAAAGAGTGTTATTAAAACAGTGGGAGGCAGGAACAGCAGCTAGTTCTGAATAAAAGCTCATGGCATTGTAGCTCACTAGAGGCCAACTTCAATTGAGCTGGGAGCCCCAAAGAGGATATGTCTGATCCTCTCTCCATTCCCTTAAAAATATGGAAAAAAAAGTAGTTTTAGTAGAATGACATGAGACCCAAAAGAATGGTCATTAGTCCCTTTCTGTGTCTTTCCCACTCAAGCCAGCGATTTTTTGAGAAGGAGCTGTGTTTAGAAACGACTATGGGGTTCTACTTCCTTACATTTGCAAGTGCTACTGTCATGAAAAAGTTGAAAGCTGCTGTCAAATGCTAAAACATTTAATTCCTTTGAATTATGATTTATTAACCTCTTTGGAATTCAAAAAAGTTACTTCCTGTAACCAAAAACAGAACACACACTACCTGATTGCTATAAATCGTTTAGTGTACAAGCAACCCAGCTCCATGGGTAGGGTCTGATTCTCTATCTGCCATCAACCTGGACCTGCCAGGTGTATGTCTACAGTGTTAGAGCCCATCCATGAGACTCCAGCCAGCTTTCTGTTTGGGCATGGGGATTGACCCAGCTCTCTGCTGTTGCTGGATAGCCTCTGCTCCCCTTCCAAGAAACAGGAAGTGAGGGGTAGATCTCAGAGCATGTCCACCAGTCTGAAGCGCCCCTCTTGTGGGGCAGGGATGACATTGATGAAGGTTTTGTAAAGCACAGCCCCAACTGGCAGGCGACAGATCACATTGCGGGTTTCCACACTGCGGGGAGAGGGTACATATACCTCCTTGGTGTAGCGAACAATCCCATCCTCCAGTGCGAACAGAGTTTTGTTATGCCCCATTCCTACCTGAAACACAGGGACAACAGGTTAATCAGTGGGAGGCCACTTCCCCCCATAGCATTCATTCCTCAGTCTAGCATGGTACAGAAGTGCTGACTTTTCTGGTGGGATTAGTAGTCTTCCTTTTGAACATGGCAAACAGTTTGCTTGGGTTGCAATTATAAAGTAACTCACTTTTTTTTTTAAAAGCAATATGCTCAGAGTGTAAAAGTCCTACACATTGGCATGAATTTAAATTTTTTTTTCATTTAAGCCTCTTATTTATAGCTTTTAGATGGTGCTCTGGTCTAGGACTCCTCAGGAAATTATAGAACAAAAAACTAATAATGGCACAAAGTTAAGTTATCACCTAAAAGTAGCAGACTAGGCCTTCAATTGTTGCAAAATCTGGCAGGTGCACAACCAGACTGAGTCTAGTAAGTAAGAGAAACTGCTGTACTGGGGTTCTCCTTCCTAATAAAACCATGCTTTAGAAAAATAAATGTGCCTCGAAGAAACACGCTATGATTTTGGCATTGGAATGGTGCAACCTGAGCACTTCCTCCAGAGGCACAAAACAGGAGGGCTGCCAGCATGCACAGTACTTCAAGCACAGATGTGCAGTGGGACACCTGGCTCTTGCCCCCAAATGATCCAATACAAACCCTTCAGCAGCAACTGAAGGAAAGCCATGCCCTGTTATTACCATCCAGGCGCTCATCACTCTAGTACTTTCTATGAAGGCAGAGATGAAGGAGGGCTGAGATTTTGTTTTAAATTGAATTGAGTATCAGTGGGTCACACTTTGTTATGGGTAAAACCCACACTCAACGCATGTTACAAAAATCATTCAATACATATAAAGCATAATTCTGTAAAATCAGTATACAACCTGCTCTCGCCCCATGATGAGTTCTCAATCTTCATACCATATGGTGTACACACAGATAAAATGCATGAGCAGACTTCTGCCTATGGGATGTGAAACTCATGCTATGCCAGTAAAGCAGAATTGCTTACCTATAACAGGTGTTCTCAGAGGATGACAGTATGTTAGTCCTCACACAATTGACATCATAGGATGGAGCCCAATGCGGAAAACTTATATCAAAGTTTCTAGAAACCTTGACTAGGCACACTGAGCATGCTCATCATGCCCTATACCACATGTCCACGCAGGGTCCCTCTTCAGTCTCGTAACAAAGATAAAAAAATAGGAGAAACACAACTCTGCGGGGTGGCGGGCGGGTTTCGTGAGGACTAACATCCTGCTGTCCTCAGAGAACATCTGTTACAGGTAAGCAATTCTGCTTTCTCCTAGGATAAGCAGGATGGTAATCCTCATACATAGGTGAATCCCTAGCTACAGGCCTGCCCTGATATTGCGTGATGAGAAATGGGGAAGTCCCCAGACTGATCAGTTTCCGGATGGACAATTCCCGCAGGAGTGGAAACCAGACCTGTCTTGGCCAATGAGGGGCTATGAGCATCACAGACCCTTTGTCCTCATGAAGCTTCAAGACAGTCTTCACCACTAAGGGAATCAGAGGATATGCGTACAGAAGACCCTTGCCCAATGATGGGCCAGGGCACGTAAGGCTGGTTTGCTATCTGACCTGGACAGGGAACAGAACAGAGGTACCTTTCTGTTGCAGGGGGATATGAACAGATATACTTCTGGGCTCCCTCAGAGGCGGAATATCCAATTCGCTATCCCCTGGTCCAGAGACCCACTCGTGGGGTCTGAAGGCTCAAGTCAGCCTGTCTGCAACCACGTTTCTCTGACCCGGATAGATACATGGCCCAGAGCACCATCCATGAGACAAGGCCCACAACCAGATCTGGACTGCTTCTTGACACAGGAGGTATAATCATGTTCCTCCCTGCTTGACGACATACCACGTGGCTACTTGGTTGGCAGTCTAGATCAGGGCAACTTTGTTGGACAGCAGATCTCTGAAAGCCCATAGTGCATACCTGATCGTCTGGAGCTTCAGGAAGTTGATTTGACAAGCACGTTCCTGAGCAGACCACAGACCCTGGGGGCCGAGCCCCTCCACATGAGCTCCCCACCCCAGGGTAGAAGCACCCATGGTTAGCACAATTTGAGTAGGGAGACTCCAAAAGGAAACCCCTGTTCTAGATTGAAAAGTACCCGCCACCAGGACAAGGAGTCCCTGAAAGATGGGGTGACTCGGATGCAATCCTGGAGGCTCTGAGTGACTTGGCGCCACTGTGACCTCAAGGTCTATTGGGCTCTGCGCATGTGTAAATGTGCCAAGAGAGTGACAGTGACAGTCATGGCCATGTGGCCCAACAGCCTCAATATGTGCCAAGCTGATACCTGCTGGCTCTGTTGAACTTCTGCTGCAATGTTTGCCAAGGCGACAGCCCTCTGGCATGACAGAAAAACCTTGGCCTGAGCCCTGTCTAGCAGGGCTCTGTTGAAGTCCAATTGAGGTGATAGACTGAGATGGGACTTGGGGTAATTGAGGACGAACTCTAGTGACTCCAATACCCAAATGGTCAAGTACATGGACCTGGTGGCCCCTGTCTGAGATGTGCTCTTGATCAGTCAATCATCCAGATATGGGAAAGCAAGCACTCCCAGTCTATGGCCAAACATTTTGTGAAGACCAGTGGGGTGGATGCGAGCCCGAAAGGCAGCACCTGGTACTTAAAGTGCTGTTTTCCCCACCACAAATCTGAGATGCTTCCTGATACTGGGGAAGATCTCGATATGGGTGTATACATCCTTTAGGTCTCCTTTTTGCAAAAGGGATTGGGGGGGGGGGGGGGGGGGGAAATCAAGGTACCCAGGGAAACCATTGTGAACTTTTCTTTTTTTAGAAACTTGTTCAAGGCCTTCAGGTCTAGGATGGGACGGAGTCTTCCTGTTCTCTTTGGAATCAGGAAGTAGCTGGAGTAGAATCTCCACCCTCTTTGCCCTGGTGGTACGGGCTCAACCGCTCTGGCCATTAAGAGAGAGGAGAGCTCCATTCATAGTACCTCCTGATGCACTACCGGCCCTCACTATGGGCACGGAGGGCAATTTGGTGGGACACCCAATAGATTTAACTGGTACCCTTGGTGGATGATGGGCAAAGCCCACTGGTCCGAGCTTCTTTTGCCGCGACTCAACTCGCCCTCCCACTCACCTCCTTCGCTGCGGGGGCTCGCGCGATCGGCGCTGCTCATTCGGAGCAAGAGCCCGCTCACCCCAAAACAGGGAGCCAGCAGCAGCAGCAATTCCAGGGAAACACAAAACCAAAACGAGAAGGGAAAAAGAGAAGGGAAGTGAAACGCGGCTGAACACGTGGTGAGTCTAACCGCTCCCACCCCAACCCAGCCAGCCAAGCAGTGCTCCAGGCCCTTTAAATCGAGGTCCCTTCCCGGGGCGTCGCGCGCCCAAAGGAGCGCGACCTAAGGGGCCTGCCCCTTAGCGCGCCCCTTGGAGCGTCCCAGAGCCAAACGATAATGCACTCCAGTACCTCTAGAGTTCTGTCAAAAGTCTTCTAGATCAGGACGACGCCCCCAGATACAATCAAACACACCACAGCTATATCTTCATCGCATCCAATCTTCATCCAGCAGGCACTCTTCCATCCTCCAACCAGCAACCTCTCATCCATCCTCCATCCAGCAACCTCTCATCCAATCATCATCCAGCAACCACTCTTCCATCCTCCATCCAGCAACCTCTCATCCAATCTTCATCCAGCAGGCACTCTTCCATCCTCCAACCAGCAACCTCTCATCCATCCTCCATCCAGCAACCTCTCATCCATCCTCCATCCAGCAACCTCTCATCCAATCATCATCCAGCAACCACTCTTCCATCCTCCATCCAGCAACCTCTCATCCAATCTTCATCCAGCAGGCACTCTTCCATCCTCCATCCAGCAACCTCTCATCCAATCTTCATCCAGCAACCACTCCTCCATTCTTCATACAGCAGACCACAATGCACACAGGCCTCCCAATTCCAATCCTCCAGCACAGAACCTTTCTCACAGCAAAACAATCTTTGATCTCACGCCCACCCACCTACAAATCCCTCATCCCCATCATGATTTCCCCGTTTACCCAAACGTTAGGCTTAGCTCTTTTCTCTTTGATACTATTCAACGCACAATCACTCTCCAAGAAAACACTAATTCTCAATGACATGCTCTTGGACAAAAATCCTGATTTCTGCGCCATAACGGAAACATGGCTTAAACACACGGACACCGCTCTACTAAACCAACTTCCAACTCAAATCTACGATATCTTCTCTATCCCTAGAAAGAAGAAAAGGGGCGGAGGTATCCTCCTAGCAGCCAAAAAAGAGCTAAAAATCACACAATTCCCTATTAACTCTCCATCAAAAATAGAAACAGGCCTATTCAAATCGGACAATCTGCAAATCCTTCTAATCTATGCTCCTCCAGGCCTTCTAGAATCAGATGCATCACCCATTCTAGAATTAACAACAACATACATAAATCTGGAGCATCCTGCTATAATACTGGGAGATTTCAACTTACACGTCGACGACCCCATTCTCTCAACCAATTGCGAATCCTTCCTAACCGCCATGTCGGCCATAGGGTTCAAACAGATCATAAACAAACCTACCCACAGAGCAGGTCACACCCTGGACCTAATTTTTGTAAACTCTAGCATCTCTCACCCTACTCCACCCAAATGCCAACCTGTTCCCTGGTCTGACCATACCTTAATATCTTCCGCCTTTTTGCTAGAACAAATAAGCAAAAAACCTATCCCACAACCTGAATTCATATACAGGAAATCTTGCTCATCTGAGGAATTACACAATCATCTTAGCCCAGAACTCCCACTCATAGACATCTCTTCACCCAATTCAGCCCTCCACTCTTGGTCCACGATAACAGAAACAGTAGCCAACAATCTCTGTCCTCTGGCAACAAAAAAACTCGAACATAACTCCTCCAAAAGACAACCTTGGTTTAAAGAAGAACTCCAAAAACTTAAACACTCCCTCCGACAGAAGGAAAGCAAATGGCGGAAAACACCAACACAGACATCCCTCTCTGCCTACAAGTTCGCACTCCACCAATACAAAAGCACTACTTTAAAAACAAAAAGGGACTTCTTTGCACAAAAGATCCACCACATTATCTTTGATTCCAAAGCCCTCTTTACCTATGTATCTAATTTAACGCAAACCATGAATCCTGACATCCCGGCCAACCTAGCTCAAGAAAAAGCAGAGGAATTGGCCCTCTTCTTTAGCAACAAAATCTCCAACCTAATAACACAGCTGAGAACCAACACTTCAACACAATCCAACACATACTTCCACCACAACAAAAATATAACTCTACAATCCTTCGAACCCATCACTACTTCGGAGATACTCTCTACACTTAAGAAAATGAAACCTTCATCTCACCCTTTAGACCACATCCCCTCCAAACTTCTCCTGCTAATACCAGACACAATCTCCAATGCTCTAACAGACATTATTAACTGCTCCTTAGCACAAGGAATCTACCCGGAAGACCTGAAAATTGCATCCATCAAACCACTCATAAAAAAACCCAACTTAAATCCTAATGATCCTACCAATTTTCGTCCTATATCAAATCTCCCTTTCATAGCTAAGGTAATGGAAAAATTAGTTAACTCCAGACTCTCAGACTACCTCGAGGAACATAAAATTCTATTCCCATCTCAATATGGCTTCAGAAAAGCCTTAAGCACGGAATCACTACTAATTTCCCTGACCGACTACCTCATCATGGGCCTGGATAAAGGTCATACTTATTTACTGATCCTCCTAGACCTCTCAGCTGCCTTTGATACGGTAAACCACTCCACCCTACTAATTCAACTATCAAACATCGGAATAACAGGAACAGCACTATCATGGTTCAAATCGTTCTTAGAGAACAGAACATACAAAGTAAAAATTCACAACAAAGAATCTCAACATTACGCTTCATCTACGGGAGTTCCACAGGGCTCCTCCCTTTCACCAACGCTCTTTAATATCTACTTGCTCCCGCTTTGCCAACTGCTAACTAATTTAAACCTTAAACACTTTCTGTATGCAGATGACGTCCAGATAGTCATCCCCGTCAAAGAATCCTACTCCAAAACCCTAGAATTCTGGGAAACTTGTCTTCTAAAAATTGATGGACTCCTCTCAAACCTTAATCTAATACTAAACTCTTCAAAAAGCGAACTCATCCTAATTTCATCTGAAAACAGCAACATCAACACAAATCCTCCATCCAATTTACAAACTACACAAGTAAGAAATTTGGGAGCTATCATGGATAACAGGTTAAACCTAAAAGCATTCATAAATCAAACTACTAAGGACTGCTTCTATAAACTCCAAGTCTTAAAAAGAATAAGACCACTCTTCCATTTTCATGACTACAGAACTATTCTACAATCAATAATTTTTGCCAAACTAGATTACTGCAACTCTTTGCTATTAGGCCTTCCATCATCTCACACTAAACCCCTTCAGATGGTCCAAAACACGGCTGCTAGAATATTAACTAACACACGGAGAAGAGACCACATATCACCAATCCTCAAAGACCTGCACTGGCTGCCAATTCACTACAGAATCATATATAAGTCCATAACCACTATCTACAAATCTATACATCTACACTCTCAGCTCAACCTTCAAATTCCTTTCAAAAAATTCACATCCAAAAGACCAATCAGAGAGTCCTATAGAGAAACCTTACAAGTACCACACTCTAAATCCATGAAGCACATAACCGCCAGAGACAGGGCTTTCTCCACTGCAGGACCAACACTGTGGAACTCCATCCCACCACATTTGCGACAGGAACCCTGCCTTCCCACATTTAGGAAAAGACTTAAAACGTGGCTATTCTTGAAAGCATTTCCTGAACCAAACTGAACCTAATCCATTATCTTACAATAAATCAGACTTTGCCCTTACAATGGTAATTAATATCCCTACCTCATAAGGGCTATTCATCATTGCTTTAAGCACAATGACTGGCATTGATTTTCTCCAATTAAACCCCTGCTTCTTTTCTACGATCCAAGTTATATTACTCCCCTGTTTTATTGTAACTGCATTCCTTAGCCTCCTCTTGTTTAATGTTTTATTACTACTATTATTATCATTATTCTATTATTACTAAGATCAATGTTATTTGTTGCCTCTTGTTCCTTATCCACTTGTTAATTGTAAACCGACATGATGCAATATTTATTGTGAATGCCGGTATAGAAAAACTTAAAATAAATAAATAAATAAATACATTGAGCCACTGGTTCGCAAAGAACTGCAGCCTGCCCCCGACCAGAAGGTCCATCATTCCGGGCATGGATGACTGGCTTATGCTCCCTTCGGCCCAGTCAAAACCCCATCCCTGGAGCTGACTGAGCTGGTTGGGTCAGCTGCGGGAGGCTGTGATGGTGTTGACAAGATCGAGGAGGCGGAGGTTAGTACTTCCTTTGGTGAAAGAAAAAGACTTCCTTGGTCCTGGCCTCCTGGAAGAGGAGGACAGGTCTGAAGTACTGGTGGAGAGTTGGAGAGTTTCATGATGGTCCCGGAGTTGGGCCACAGCATCCCTCACCCAGTACACGTCAGCGAGTTGATCCGAAGCCATGCCATTCTACGGGTGCCGATTCTCACTGCAGAGACCCTCAATGCAGTCTCAAAACATTGTAGGTTGCATGGACCTCATGTTTCCCACACTCCAGACCCTTGGGCACCAGTGACATAAGGGTGCTTTGCTGCTGCTGAGGAAGCTGCTCAGCCACCTCCTGCACCTGCTTCCAGATGTCCGGAGACTATTGGCTCATGTAGAGCTGGTTGGCAGCAATATAAGCAATAAGCATGGTGCCTTGGAACACCTTTTCTCGAAGAGCGTCCATCACTCTGTGGTCCTTCCCCGGGGGTTCCTGGCCCTCTTGAGAGCGGATTCGACCACCACAGACTGGTGAGGCAGCTTATGCTTATCGAATCCAGCAGCCTTTTGCACAAGGTAAAAGCCCTGTCTGCCTTCTTATTAACGAGAGGCACTATGAGCGGGTGTTAACATAAGAACTTGCCATGCTGGTTCAGACCAAGGGTCCTTAAAGCCCAGCATCCTGTTTCCAACAGAGGCCAAACCAGGCCACAAGAACCTGGCAATTACCCAAACACCAAGAAGATCTCATGCTACTGATGCAATTAATAGCAGTGGCTATTCCCTAAGAAAACTTGATTAATAGCAGTTAAGGGCTTTGCCTCCAAGAACTTATCCAAACCTTTTTTGAACCCAGCTACACTAACTGCACTAACCACATCCTCTGGCAACATATTCCAGAGCTTAATTGTGATTTGAGTGAAAAAGAATTTTCTCCAATTAGTCTTAAATGTGCTACTTGCTAACTTCATGGAATGCCCCCTATTCCTTCTATTATCCGAAAGAGTAAATAACCGATTCACATCTACCCGTTCTAGACCTCTCATGATTTTAAACACCTCTATCATATCTCCCCTCAGCCGTCTCTTCTCCAAGCTGAACAGCCCTAACCTCTTCAGCCTTTCCTCATAGGGGAGCTGTTCCATCCCCTTTATCATTTTGGTTGCCCTTCTCTGTACCTTCTCCATCGCAACTATATCTTTTTTGAGATGCGGCGACCAGAATTGTACACAGTATTCAAGATGCGGTCTCACCATGGAGCGATACAGAGGCATTTATGACATTTTCCGTTTTATTAACCATTCCCTTCCTAATAATTCCTAACATTCTATTTGCTTTTTTGACTGCTGCAGCACACTGAGCAGACGATTTATATCCACTATGATGCCTAGATCTTTTTCCTGGGTGGTAGTTCCTAACATGGAACCTAACATCGTGTAACTTACAGCAAGGGTTATTTTTCCCTATATGCAACACCTTGCACTTGTCCACATTAAATTTCATCTGCCATTTGGATGCCCAATCTTCCAGTCTTGCAAGGTCCTCCTGTAATGTATCACAATCCGCTTGTGATTTAACTATTCTGAATAATTTTGTATCGTCGCAAATTTGATAACCTCACTCGTCGTATTCCTTTCCAGATCATTTACTGTATTTTTCGCTCCATAAGACACACTTTTTTCCCCCCAAAAGTGGGGGGGAAATGTCTGTGTGGCTTATGGAGCGAATATATTAAAAAAAAAAAAAAACTACCTACATCCCCCTACCCTCCTGACTCCCCCAAGACCTGTCAAAAGTCCCTGGTGGTCCAGGAGCGATCTCCTGCACTTGGGCCATCGGCTGCCAGTAATCAAAATGGTGCCAATGGCCCTTACTATGTCACAGGCGCTACCGGTGCCATTGCTCGACCCCTGTGACATAGTAAGGGCAAAGGGCCGTCGGCGCCATTTTGATTACTGGCAGCCGACGGCCCAAGTGCAGGAGATCGCTCCCAGACCCCCGCTGGACCACCAGGGACTTTTGGCAGGTCTGGGGGGGGGGGGGGGGGGGGGGTGTTATAGTTAATTAAATTTAAAGGGTTGGGATGGGGTTTTTTTGGGGGGGGGGGGGGGGTTTCCCCCACAGAAAGAGAAAGATAAAAGTTTTCTGATCCGGGGAGTGGACCGAAATAGCCCTCCCCAGATCTGAAAACGAAATGGGGAAAAAAAAAAATAAAAATTTTATGCACTCCCCTAATTTGCTCCATAAGACGCACAGACGCCCAGCAACACCGGTCCAAGTACAGATCCCCGAGGCACTCCACTGTTTACCCTTTTCCACTGAGAAAATTGACCATTTAATCCTACTCTGTTTCCTGTCTTTTAACCAGTTTGTAATCCACAAAAGGACATCGCCTCCTATCCCATGACTTTTTAGTTTTCTTACGAGGGACTTTGTCAAACGCCTTCTGAGAATTCAAATACACTACATCTACTGGTTCACCTTTATCCACATGTTTATTAACCCCTTCAAAAAAAAAAAAGGAAAATTGGTTCTTACCTGCTAATTTTCGTTCCTGTAATACAACAGATCAGTCCAGAAAAGTGGGTTGTGTATCCCTACCAGCAGGTGGAGTCAGAGAACAATTAGAACTTTGGGCACTGCTACATAACGAGAGTCCCACCAGCAGTCACTCAGTATTGACCTGTACCCAAGCCCATGCTAACAGAACTAAATAACAAAGGGTAGCACCCAACCAAATTTCCAGACCACCACTTCGTCGCTGGCAAAAAACCAGACGGAATAACTGCTAAAAACTGCTCCATGAATCATGTCTGCAAAAAAGGAGCTTCAACAATAAAAAACTTAAGCAGGTTCTGACCAAGACAGTCTTTCGGTATCTGAATTAGGGGGTGGGCCTCTAGACTGATCTGTGGTATTACAGGAATGAAAATTAGCAGGTAAGAACCAATTTTCATTTCCTGAACATACCCAGATCAGTCCAGAAAAGTGGGGTGTACCCAAGCCACTCTACACTGGGCGGGAACCCGAAAGACCTGCACGAAGCACACGCTCCCCGAAGGACAGTTCATCAGAAGCCTTAACGTCCAATTGGTAATGTTTCGTAATAGTGTGAATAGACGACCACACCGCCGCCCTACATATCTCCTGAGGCAACAGTAATTGACACTCTGCCCAGGAGGTAGCCTGAGCCCTAGTGGAATGAGCTCTGAGACCCAAAGGCACCTGACGCCCTCGGGATATGTATGCCGCGCAAATGGCTTCCTTAATCCACCGCGATATGGTCGCCTTTGATGCTTTGTCCCCCCTTCTTTGGGCCACCATAGAGAACGAACAAATGATCAGAACGTCTGAAGTCATTGGTAACCTCCAAATAACACAATAAGGCACGCAGCACATCCAAAAGATGAAGGTCTCTGTTCTGAAAAGACTCCCGGGACCAGTTAGGGAACCCCGGAAGCTCCACAGTTTGATTGACGTGAAAGGCTGAAACCACCTTAGGGACAAAGGAAGGAACCGTACGTAATGATAACCAATCGTCGTAAATCCGAAGAAAAGGATCCCGACAAGACAGCGCCTGCAACTCTGAGATCAGATGAGCCGAGCAAATGGCCACCAAAAACACCATTTTCAAAGTCAGATCTTTCAGGGAACCTCCATGAAGAGGCTCGAAAGGAGCACCACATAGAACTCGCAGGACTAAATTCAAACTCCAATCCGGACACACCGAGCAGATGGGAGGGCGCAAATGTTTGACCCCCTTAAGAAACCGAGCAATATCCGGATGCGCTGCCAGTGAACAGCCTTCAAAGTTTCCCCACAAGGCACCTAGAGCTGCAACTTGTACAGGAAGGGAATTGAAAGCCAAGCCCTTAGCGAGGCCCTGTTGCAGAAAGCCAAGCACCCGAGGAACATGCACCGCTAAAGGGTCGCAGGAACGCTGACACCACGTCTCAAAAAGCTTCCAAACTCTCACATAGGCCATAGAGGTGGCTGGACGTCTCGCCTGTAGGAGGGTGGAAATGACTTGTCTGAATAACCCCTCAAGCGTAAACGTCGCCTCTCAAAAGCCAAGCCGCGAGAGAGAAGCGATCCTCCCGATCCGAAAATATGGGCCCCCTGACGGAGCAGATGAGCCAGCTGAAGTGGATCCTCTAGAGCCAAGCGTACCAGATCTGCGAACCACAGACGACGTGGCCACTCCGGCGCCACCAGAATCACTCTACCCGGGTGCCACTCTATGCGACGGAGAAGCCGATCTATGAGGGGCCAGGGCGGGAAGGCATACAGCAGAATCCCCGTGGGCCAACAACACACATAAAGTGCCACACCCCCACCACGTTGATCCTCCCTATCATTGTGATATAATTTGTACCTTGATATAGCACTGTCCCATTGGTTATCCTCCTTCCACCAAGTCTCTCTGTTGCCAATTATGTCAATCTCATCATTTACTGCTATACACTAACTCTCCCATCTTACTTCTTAGACTTCTGGCATTTGCATACATGTGTGCTGGGTAAGAGTATAGTGATAGGAGTATACTACCATGTGTTCCTGGATGTGTGTTTTTTGTTTGTATTAACATCCTGCTTTTCAGTTGTTAGGGATAATTTGGAAATCATTAGCTTCGGTGATTTTTTACATATAGGCACATGGACTACGTTTGCTTTTATTGGAACCTCTCTATTGGGATGCCCTAACTCTCCTGTTTCATTATTATCCTTCAAGGCTACATTTCTCTGAACCATGCAGAGCTGAGTGACTGTCGGCTTTCCCCCTTTTTCTAGTTTAAAAACTGCTCTATCTCCTTTTTGAAAGTTAGTGCCAGCAGCTTGGTTCCACTCTGGTTAAGGTGGAGCCCATCCTTTTGGGAAAAGTCTCCCCCCTTCCCCAAAAGTTTCCCCAGTTCCTTACAAAACTAAATCCCTCTTCCTTGCACCATCGTCTCATCCACACATTGAAACTCTGGAGCTCTGCCTGCCTCTGGGGACCTGCACGTGGAACAGGAAGCATTTCAGAGAATGCCACCCTGGAGGTTCTGGATTTCAGCTTTCTACCTAAAATCCTAAATTTGGCTCCCAGAACCTCTCTCCCACATTTTCCTATGTCGTTGGTGCCCACATGTACCACGACAGCTGGCTCCTCCCCAGCACTGTCTATAATCCTAACTAGGTGACTTTTATAAGTCCAAAGATTTCCCAAAGCTATACTTACCAATCTTTAACCACCATTAAATGGATCTTCATTCAGTTAATTGAAGGGTTTGAGATTTGCGTGCCATTAGGCACGCACTTCCTGTCCTCTTCTACTGCAAAGGGTGCAGGGCCTCTGGAAGCTGGGGCTGTGGAATTCAATCCCTGGATCACTTGTGGTGATCTCTGGACTCCTCCTCCTCCCGGAGGAGGACACGTGGTATAGGGCATGCTCAGTGTGCCTAGAAACTCTGACATAAGTTTTCCGCATTGGGCTCCATCTGATGATGGCACCCATGAGTGAGGACCACTATCCTGCTTGTCCTCAGAGAATAAGTGCCACATATAGGCCTCTTCAGTTAAGAGATCAACATCTCCTCTTTATCACTGTTGAAGTCTTTAATGGAGATGGTTGGACCATGGGCTGCACACTACCTTGCAGAGGATCTGGCTAGATATGCTGTGTAGGCAATGTTCACAGCCTTTTAGTGGGAAGGGAGCCCCAGCCATCATTCAGCAAGGACAACTAGTGATCTGGGTTCTGGAGCGATCCTTACCTTATGGCTCCTGGCTGAGGACTGTTGATGTAGTGGTTGGGCCGAGTTGGGTGGGGGTTATAGAAAATCCTAGGTAATTGAAAAAGAAGGTTCATGATGCAATAGCCCAGAGGTATTCACTCCCAGCCCTCAAGGGCTGCAAATAGGTCAGGTTTTCAGGTTCCCCTTATGAATATGTATAAGATAGATTTACATACAACGGAGGCAGTGTGCATAAAACTAATGCATATACATTAGGGATATCCTGAAAATCTGACCTGTCTGTAGCCTTCGGGGGGCTGTGAGTGAATACAAACTGCTATAGCCCAACAGATGCTGAGCTGAAAGGAGAAAATTAGTGGACCAAAACCAGAGCTGTACTACACAGTAATACTGAGCTGCCACATTCTCAGTTACCAAGTGAATAAAATGGTAAAAGGAAAGTAAAAGATGAATGTTTGGATCCTCACCAGTGTCCTTTCGTTACCACAGTCCCCCTTCTATGAAGGGACAGCAGCAGGGAGCCTGTCACAGAACACAGCTAGTAAATGAAAGAGTGCCAACACATTCACCTGAGTACCAGGATGCCAGCGAATCTGGCGCTGCGTTGCTAAAATGTTCCCAGCATGAACGAAGTCACCTGCCAGAGAAAGAAGAGAGATAAGAATTTGTGCATTGATGGCCTAAAACCTGGCCAGAGATAAAAGAGACAAGCTCAATAAAGCAGCAGTTAGAACAACAACTAGACAAAAGGTAGTGTCTGGGTCTCATCCAGGGCCAGATTCAGCTCTCCTGAGAAGAATGATTGAGAAGTCATCAGGAGAGTTTGCCCTGGCAGACAAAAAATCCTTTTGCTTTCCAAAGTTTCCCCCTGTGAGCTCAGCTTTGTGTGTACTGGCAGCCCCTGCTGTTTGAGATTTCAGTGCTAGGGCTCATGACATTGAAACAGCCTCCTGAGGGGAGAGAAGAGATGATGTTTTCCCAGCAAAGTGAGGAACAGCCACTATTCAAACTATTACAAATAAATCAATTGACTGAAAGTACTTTAAATTAACTTTACATTCCTACTCCCTTAGAAATTTTTACTCAATAAGAAAATCTTCAAAATTAAGATGGAATCAGTAGTCCAGCAGCGAGGGGGTGGGGGGGGGCTTTCCGGTCTTTTGCACTGAGTGCCCCATGTATGATTATCTCCAAGCTGATGAGAGACTGTGTGTGTATGTGTATTAGGTGCAAAGAGCTCCTAGCTATCAGAGATAGAGTCTGATCTCTGGAGGCTAGAGTGGCAGACATGGGGGAGCTAAGACAGACAGAGAGGTATATATAGGACACTATCAGAGACATAGTAGAGAAGTCCCACCTCCAACCTAGCAGCCTCTGTGCTGCTTTGGTGGAGAAAGGTCATCTGGAAGGAGAGCGTCATCTTGGTGAGGCAGAAAAACAATCCTGTAGTTAAGATCTGCCTTCAAGGTTATGCAGTATCCTCTTGCACAAAATCCTCTTACAAAAATCGAAACAATTCTATTCAAATCAGACCATCTGCAAATCCTTCTAGTCTATGCCCCCCCAGGCCTTCTGGACTCCGACGCCTCACCCATGCTAGAATTAACAGCCTCTTACCTTAATCTGGAGTATCCTGCCATAATATTGGGAGATTTTAACTTACATGTCGACGACCCCATTCTCTCATCCAACTGTGAATCATTTCTAACCGCCATGTCTGCCATGGGTTTCAAGCAGATAATCAACAAACCTACCCATAGAGCAGGCCACACCCTGGATCTCATCTTTGTAAAGTCAGGTATCTCACACTCAACTCTACCCATATACAAAACAGTCCCTTGGTCAGACCATGCTTTAATCTCCACCATCTTTTCGCTGGCACCAACAAGTAACAAACACGTCCCTCTTCCTCAATTTACCTACAGGAAATCTTGCTTATCCGAGGAACTACACAATCACCTTGACCCAGAGCTCCCGCTCATAGACATCTCCACGCCTAACTCAGCCCTCCACTCCTGGTCCAAGATAACAGAAACGGCAGCAAACAAATTCTGTCCATTGGCCACAAAAAAACTCAAACACAACACCACCAAAAGACAACCTTGGTTTAACCAAGATCTTCAAAAACTCAAACATTCCCTTCGACAGAAAGAGAACAAATGGCGGAAAGCACCTTCACCGACCTCCCTCGCCACTTACAAACTCGCCCTGCACCAATACAAAAGCTCCACGTTAAAAACAAAAAGGGACTTCTATGCGCACAAGATCCATCATCTTATTTTTGATTCAAAAGCCCTTTTTGCCTACGTTTCAAATCTAACGCAAACCATTACACCTGACATCGCTTTCAACCAAGCGCAAGAAAAAGCAGAGGAGTTGGCCCTTTTCTTCAGCAACAAAATCTCCAACCTTCTAACACAACTGAGGTCCAATACTTCAGTGCCATTCAACACATACTACCATCCCAACAAAGACATTACTCTACAATCCTTTGAACCCATCACAACTTCAGAGATACAATCTGTTTTGAAGAAAATGAAACCATCTTCACATCCATTAGACCACATCCCATCTAAACTACTCCTGCTAATACCAGATACCATCTCCAAAGCTCTGACAGACATTATCAACTGTTCTTTAGCCCAAGGAATCTACCCAGACAATTGCCTCCATCAAACCGCTCTTAAAAAAACCCAACTTAAATTCTAAAGATCCTACCAACTTCCGTCCAATTTCAAATCTCCCTTTCTTAGCCAAGGTAACGGAAAAATTAGTTAATGCTAGACTTTCAGACTACCTCGAAGAACACAAAATTCTGTTCCCGACCCAATATGGTTTCCGAAAATCTTTAAGTACTGAATCACTTCTCATATCCCTGACAGACTACCTCATTATGGGCCTTGATAAAGGTCATGATTATTTACTGATCCTTCTGGACCTATCAGCAGCCTTTGATACGGTTAACCACTCCACCCTACTAAATCAATTAGCGAACATTGGAATAACAGGTACTGCACTGTCTTGGTTCAAATCATTCCTGGGGAACAGAGGCTACAAGGTCAAAATACACAAAGAATCTCAGCACTATCCTTCCTCTTTGGGAGTTCCGCAGGGCTCCTCCCTCTCACCCACGCTATTTAATATTTACCTGCTCCCCCTCTGCCAACTGTTAACCAAATTAAACCTCAAATACTTTTTATACGCAGATGATGTCCAGATAGTCATCCCCCTCAAAGAATCCTAGACAAAAACTCTAGAATTCTGGGAAACTTGTCTTCAAAAAAATCGACAGACTCCTCTCCAGTCTAAACCTAATACTAAATTCCTCAAAAAGCGAACTCCTTCTAATTTCCTCTGAAAACAGTAACATCTACACAAATCCTCCTCCCAACTTACAAATCTCACAAGTAAGAGACCTAGGAGCTATCATTGATAACAGGCTAAGCTTAAAATCTTTTATAAATCAAACCACCAAGGACTGCTTCCACAAACTCCAAGTCTTAAAAAGAATAAAACCACTTTTCCACTTTCACGACTACAGAACAGTATTGCAATCAATAATCTTCGCTAAATTAGATTATTGCAACTCTATTCTACTAGGTCTCCCGTCATCTCACACTAAACCCCTTCAGATGGTTCAAAACACTGCAGCGAGAATATTAACAAACGCACGGAGAAGAGACCACATATCTCCAATCCTCAAAGACCTACATTGGCTGCCAATCCACTACAGAATCATATATAAGTCCATAACTACCATCTACAAAGCTTAACCTTCAAATTCCATTCAGAAAATATACATCCGCCAGACCCATCAGAGAATCCTACAGAGAATCCCTACAAGTACCTCACACCAAAACAACTCGGCACATAACCGCCAGAGTCAGGGCTTTCTCCACCGCTGGACCGACTCTATGGAACTCCATTCCACCAGAATTGCGACAAGAACCCTGCCTTCTTACATTTAGGAAAAGACTCAAAATGTGGTTATTTATGAAAGCTTTTCCAGACCCCAACTGAACCTTAATTTCTCCATTAACTAACGCTTAGACCCCTTCTTAACATGGTAATTAAAACTCTACCTCAACAGGGTAATTTTCTCTAACGCTGCAAAAGCCGTACCTTATTTCACACCATTAATTGGCATACTTGTTATTTATGTTAAATTCCTAGCCCCTTTCTCGTTTCCAAGTTGGGTAATTCCCTTGTTTTATTGTAACTGCAATCGTTTTATCAGCACCTGTTAATGTTTATTATCATTTATTATTATTTTGTTTTCCTGCACCCCTTGTTAATTGTAAACCAGCATGATGCGATACTCATCGCGAATGCCGGTATAGAAAAACTTTAAATAAATAAATAAATACATAAAATATGTCTCCAGGGGTATATGCTCAGGAGGGAAAGGTTAGGATGGCTGTTGTAGCTGGTGATTCGATTATTAAGAAAGTTGATAGTTGGGTGGCTGGTGGGTGTGAGGATCTCTTGGCAATTTGTCTGCCTGGTGCAAAGCTCGCGGACCTCAAATATCAAATAGATAGGATTTTAGATAGTTGGATCCTCCCCAGCACTATCTTGGTACATGTGGGTACCAATGACATAGGAAAGTGCAGGTTAAAAGACATAAAAGAGAGAGTAGGGTTAAATGGTACATTTTCCCAATAGAGAAAGGTGAATAATGGAGTGCCCCAGGTATCTGTTCTGGGACCACTGCTTTTTAATATATTTATAAACGACCTGGAAATGGGAACAAAGTTGTTAAATCACAAGAGGATTGTGAGAAATTGCAAGAGGACACTGTGAAACTGTGAGACTGGGTATGCAAATGGAAACTGATATATAATATGAACAAGTGTAAAGTGATGCACTTAGGGAAGAGTAACGCAAATTATAGCTACATAATACAAAGTTCCATATTAGGAGTCACCATTCAGGAAAAGGATCTAGGCGTCATTGTTGATAATACATTGACATTTCCTGCTCAGTGTGCAGCATCAGCAGCCAAGAAAGCAAATAGAATGCTAGGGATTATTAGGAAAGGAATGGAGAATAAAATAGAGAATATCATAATGCCTCTGTATCACTCCATGGTGCCACCTCATCTTGAGTATTGTGTGCAGTTCTGGTCATCATATCTCAAAAAAGATACAGCAGAGATACAGAGGAAAGTGATCAAAATAATAAAAGGGTTGGAATAATTTCTCTATGAGAAAAGACTAAAAGAGGTTAGGACTCTTCAGCTTGGAAAAGAGACAACTGAGGGGAGATATGAAAGAGGTCTACAAAATAAGTGAAGTAGAACAAGTAAACTTTAATCAGTTGTTTACTCTTTCAAAAAGTACAAAGACTAAGGGACACAAAATGAAGTTACTAGGTGATACACTTAAAACTAATAAGATAAAATATTTTTTTAATTCAATCCATAATTAAGCTCCGGAATTTGTTTCCAAAATTCTGTTTGCTTTTTTGACTGCAAAAGCAAACAGAATGTTAGGAATTATTAGAAAGGGAATGGTGAATAAAACGGAAAATGTCATGATGCCTCTGTATTGCTCCATGGTGAGACCGCACCTTGAATACTGTGTACAATTCTGGTTGCCACATCTCAAAGAAGATATAGTTGTGATGGAGAAGGTACAGAGAAGGGCAACCAAAATGATAAAGGGGATGGAACAGCCCCCCTATGAGAAAAGACTAAAGAGGTTAGGACTGTTCAAGCTTGGAGAATAGACGGCTGAGGGGGGATAAGAATAGAGGTGTTTAAAATCATGAGAAGTCTAGAACGGGTAAATGAGAATCGGTTATTTACTCTTTCGGATAATAGAAGGACTAGGGGGCACTCTATGAAGTCAGCATGTAGCACATTTAAAACTAACCGGAGAAAATTCTTTCATTCAACACACAATTAAACTCTGGAATTTGTTGCCAGTTAGTGTAGCTGGGTTTAAAAAAGGTTTAGATAAATTCTCGGAGAAGTCCATTACCTGCTATTAATGAAGTTGACTTAGAAAATAGCCACTACTATTACTAGCATCAGTAGCATGGGATAGAATTAGTTTTTGGGTGCTTGCCAGGTATTTATAGCCTGGATTGGCCACTGTTGGAAACAGGATGCTGGGCTTGATGGACTCTTGGTCTGACCCAATATGGCATGTTCTTATGTGGTAAAAGCTATTAGTGTAGCTGCATTTAAAAACATTTTGGACAAGTTCCTGGAGGAAAAGTCCATAAACCATTAATAAGGTGAAGTTGCAGAAATGTACTGCTTATCCCTGGGAAAAGCTGCATGGAATCTAACTAACTCTCGGGATCCTACCAGGTACTTGTGACCTAGATTGATCACTGTTGGAAACAGGGTACTGGGCTTGATGGACCTTTGATTTGACTCAGTATGGCAAGTCTTATGTTCTTTTTTTCCCCCTCTATTAGCAAAATGAAAATGTTAAAATGTGCTTACAACAGTCAAGAGCATATGCAACACAGAGATATGCCACTGAGTGTTAGTCTCATTGACAGGGCTGCTCCTTTAAAAGCTGTAGCTGAATCAACATTTATACACTTCCATCATATGATGATTACTCCACCAGATTCAACTGCAGGTTCAACTTGGGCCTAAATCAATCACAGTATCAGTACTGTCTACCTTATCACAGTACACAGGATCATTAATCTATAAACGCAAGACTCTGCGGCAACCTTTAAACGGGTTATCCTGACACAGCAATGCACCATAAGTGCCAAAGGTTTTTTCCATAAGCAAAAGAGCATCTCATTAAAGTCACACCCAGTGTTGTTCACTACATGCCACATTTTCCATTGCAGTTCATAACACTTTACTGTTGCCACATTCTTGTTACCTAGTTCTCAATTATAAAACTTTTACCTAAAATAATCTTTCCAGTGTTAACGCTTCACTAACTGTATCTTTATAATACCATACATGCTAAGTCTGTATGTTCTACAGCTCTAATAATATATAAAGGTTGTCCACTAAAGATTTTGTAACCTCTCTATAGAAATAAAAGTTATTTGGGGCCTGCCACTCAACCCAATACACAGTCACACAAATACTCACTACTTTTCATTCACCTACGGCAGCCCTCATACTGGAATGTGTTTGTTCCAGCTCAAGACTAGTATAAATCTAAGCTGGACTGCTACAATAACTACACAGCTGTTGGAGTCATTTTCTGTTACCTTTTGCTGAGAATATATATATAGGAGGATAGGCTGTATGGATTCAGAGTTTTCATCCAGACACAGATTAGTGAACTCCTGTTTACTGTCTTGCACTGCGAAATGTTTACGAACAGGTAAGAGTGTTTATTTAGTTATTTCACTAAGTCTATGATGAGAAAACTAGCAATTAACTAAAGCCTGAGAGAGAGACTGAAGGCCGCACAGCTGTTTCTGAAAACTGATAAGAACTCAGAGGGAGGGAATGCTGTTGCTTTTCACAAGCTATAAGGGGAGACAGCTAGAAAGATAGCCCTGGATGTGATGGCACTGCTGATCCTTTGGAAATGTAAGCTTTTTATATCTATGTAGCAATTGTTATCTACCATTACTTCTTCTATCTGATCTGATTTTATTTGTTCTATCCTCCTATCGCTCAAATAAACTTACTTCGTTACCTGGAACCATGATGTACTGAATCAAAGTTTGTGTGTGGCTCTTTGTGTTTGGAATAAGCCCCTGGGTTCAAGCCCCCAGGTATAAGCCCAGTAATTGTTAGGGATGTGCAATCGTTTTTGCCGAATTGGAAAATTTCAAAGAAATAGTCCAACTCGGCATGGGTCAGAGGACCCGAATCCAGAGACGGATTTTCCCCCGAACTTTGGGGAAAATTCGTTGTTCAGGTTAGTGCGGGGGGCGGGGCACATTTATTAAAAAAAAAACAAAAACAAAAGAAAAAAAACAAACCCACCCCAACCCTTCAAATTTAGTTAATTACAAACCCCCCCCTCCCGACACCCCCCCAATACTTGCCTAAAGTCCCTGGTGGTCCAGCGGGGGGTCCTGGGAGCGATCTCCTGCTCTTGGGCCATCGGCTGCCAGTAAACAAAATGGCGCCGGTGGCCCTTTGCCCTTACCATGTGACGGGGGCTATGGGTGCCATTGGTTGGCCCCTGTCACCTGGAAGGAGCAATAGACGACCGGCGCCATCTAGAAAAGATCGGGCAGGTTCTGGATTGATCTGTGGTACTACAGGAATGAAAATTAGCAGGTAAGAACCCACTTTTCCTTTCTCTGTATGTACTCAGATCAGTCCAGACTCCTGGGATGTACCAAAGCTCCCTACTCAGGGTGGGACTGGAGAGTCCCGCTTGCAAAACACTTGACAAAAGATCGGGACCCTGTATCTCCCCTACATTCAAACAATAGTGCAATGCAAAAGTATACAGTGACTTCTACATCGCTGCTCTGAAATCTCCTGCTGAGAAACAGTCTCTGCCCACGAGGCCATGTGAGAACGCATAGAATGAGCACAAAAACCCTCATGAACCGGACGACCCTTAGTAATGTAAGTGGCTCCAATGGCTTCCCTTAAGCCATCGTGCAATAGTAGCCTTAGATGCCTGCAAACCTCTTTTCGGACCGCTCCACAGAACAAAGAGATGATCCGACCTTCTAAAATCATTAATTACTTTGACATCTCAACAATGCTCTCTGCATGTCTAAGAACTTCAGCTCCCTCGCGTGAGTAATGGAAGCGTCCGTCACAGGAAAGGCAGAAGCTCCACCGTCTGATTCACATGAAACACAGACACCACCTTAGGTAAAAAGAAAGGTACCATCCACAATGATACCCCCAAGTCTGAAATCTGAAGGAATGGATCATGGCAAGACAAAGTCTGCAACTCGGATATTCTCCTAGCCGAACATATGGCCACCAGAAAAATGACCTTAAGGGTCAAATCCTTAAGAGTTGCCCTCCTGAGCGGTTCAAAAGGAGCCTAACATAAATCCCTGAGGTTGAGATTAACAACCTAAGAAGGACAAACTTTACATACCGGCGAAAGCAAATTCTTTACCCCCCCGGAAGAACCAAACCACATTAAGATGACATAATAAAGAGGAACCCTCTATCTTGCCCCAAAGACAACTCAGAGCCGCCACCTGGACCTTAAGAGAGTTCAAAGCCAAACCCTTGACCAAACCTTCTTGCAGAGAAGATATCAGACACCAAAGATTTGAGAACCTGGACTCCGTTAGAGAAACACCAGGACTCAAAAACCTTCCAGACCCTCACATACGAAAGAGAAGTAGACTTTCTCCTAGCCTTAACAGCATAGCAATAACCGCCTCAGGATAACCAATGCGTCTCAATCGCTGTCTCTCAAAAGTCATGCAGCTAGACAAAAGTGAGCAGCCTGGTCTGAAAAAATGGGTCCCTGATGAAGGTCTGCTAGATGTCCGAATGGTATCGGATCCTCCATGGCCAAGTTGACTAGATCCGCGAACCACGGCCGATGTGGCCATTCCGGAGCCACCAACACTACTTTGCCCTGATGTCTTTCTATTCATCGCAACACCTTGCCACGAGCGGCCAAGGAGGGAAGATGTAAAACAGAACTTCCCGAGGCTAAGGCACTATTAGATCATTGACACCTTCGGCCCCATGCTCCATTCTCTGACTGAAAATTTGAAATGCCTTGGCATTCTGGCAAGTTGCATTAGATCCATGTGGGAGGAGCCCCACCTCTCGTGAATGAGCTGCATCACTGTCTTGGGCAGCTCCCACTTGTCTGGATCTAACAATCTGTGACTCAAGTAAACCACTTGGACGTTTGCAACCCCAGCGATGTGCGACACCGCTATCTGCTCCAAGTATTGCTCCACCCAAAGAATCAACTCTTGGAGCCCCCTGGGTCATTGCTCAACTCTTGGTTCCACCCTGCCGATTGATATAAGCTACCGTCATCGCATTGCCCAACAGGACCCTCACCAACAGACCTCTCACCAATGGCAGAAAAACACATAAGGCTAAACGCACTGCTCTGGTCTCTAATTGATAGACCAGGAAGCTTCTCTCATGGACCAGCAGCCCTGAGTCGATTGCTGCTGACAAACTGCTCTCCAACCAAAAAGACTGGCATCTGTAGTAAGCACCACCCGATCCGGAACTTTGAGCTCTATACCATGAACCAGATTGGAACTTAGAAGCCACCAAGACAGACTGTCCCGAGCGACGCCCTCAAGTGAAAGGGCAGATGAAATTCCTCAGAGACTGGGTTCCACCAAGCCAAGAGAGCCCTCTGCAAGGGTCTCCTATGAGCGAATGCCCAGGGCCCAGGTTTGAAGCCATTGAGCCCAGAACCTGCAAATAATCCCAGACTTTGGGCATCGGCAACCCTAACAAGCACTGAATCTCCCCTTGTAGCTTCTGAATTTGTTCCTCTGTGAGAAACACTTTGCCACTTTGAGTGTCAAACCGAGCTCCCAGATACTCCAGTGACTGCGAAGAAACTAGGTGACTTCACCAAATTCACTACCCAGCCGAACGACTTGAGAATTCTGACCACTTTCTGAACCGACTGGCGACAAAGATCCTCCGACTTTGCCCTGATAAGCCAGTATTCTAGATAAGGATGCACTAGAATACCTTTCAGACGTAAAAGTTGCCACCACAACCACCATCACCTTGGTGAAGGTGCGTGGTGCTGTAGCCAAACTGGAAGGAAGGGCCTGAAACTGAAAATGCTGACCCAGAACAAAAAAAAAAAAAAAATTGCAGAAACCGCTAAGTCTGGACAAATGGGAATGTGCAGATATGCTTCTGTCAGATCTAGAAAAGCCAAAAACTCACCTTTGCAAACCGCCAATATAACCAACCTTAGGGTCTCAATATGGAAACACAGTACCTTGAGCTCTGTATTTACCCTTTTTAAGTCCAGAATTAGCCAGAAAGTGCCTTCCTTCTTCGGAACGACAAAATAAATGGAATACCTTCCCATGCCTTGCTCAGAACTGGAATCACCGCCCCCAGCTTTCCTCGAACCACAAGTTGTTTGTCTAAGGACCCGCAAGTGGAAACTATGAACAAGTCGCAGACGGATCAAGCAAATTCTAACTTGTAGCAGTCTCTTACCACAATGAGGACACACTGATCCCGAATAATCTTGGCCACTCCCCATAAAACTGAGCCAAGCGATCTCCTATAACAGAAACAATGGAGTGGACCAGCCTCGCTTCATTGTAAGGACTTAACTCCAACTGCGCTACCACCGGTAGTGCCCCGGAAGGGAAGGGTCTTCGCCCCCCTCAAAAGGACTGACCACAAGATTGGCCTCGGAGAGAGAATTGTTTTTGCGGAACTGGGACCTTGCTGGACGAGACTTCCTACTATCCTGAAAACGGGGCCAAGCCTTAATGTACAACTCTTCCTCCACCTGGCTTTGTTCCATACTCCGTATTTACAAACCCGCTCGACATTTAAGATCTCCAACACAAAATCTTTTAGACATTCCATCACCACGATTAGCAAGATTAGATATTACCAGAAGAAGGAGAGCGTTTTCAGTAGCAGGACCCTCCCTTTGAAATTCACTACCAAATCCACTCCGCTTATTATCAAACCCTTTGCATTTTAAAAAATCTCTAAAAACATACCTGTTTCAAACAGCATTCAATATTCCATCAAATACACAGAAATAATAAACAACCTCACCCCCCTTAGTACATTTCCCTCCCTCCCTCTGCTTTTTAAGTTTTCTTTTCACAACATCATATTATCAATTTACCCCCCCCCCCCTTTTTTTTTCCCTATCTTTAGGGTAATTGAATGGCACAAGTCTTTCTTCTTTCTCTTTTTTAAGAGTATTTTAATTTTGTAAAAAATTTGTTTATTATACCAATTGTGTAATTTTTTATTCTTTTTAATTTATTTTAATATTATTCTTGTGAACTGTTTTGATAACATTTTTATTTGTAAAAATGGTATATACTTTAAAATAAATAAACGTAGTCTAGCATTTTTAGCTTCTTACCCTTAGTTTGAGCTGACAAATATAAAAATGTGACAGAAGAAAAAAAAAAAAAAAGACTATACAGCTTCTCTAATCTGCAGCAATGAGCTTCCTGTCCACAACTGCGCATACTGGGAAAAAGATAATAAAGCTAATAATGTTTTATATAGCTACTTGCAAAGACCATATCAAACTTCATAAAGGTGGGTTTGTTCAGTTTTTCTGGGACTCAGTCATATTTGTAAAATATAGGATGCAATTATTTTTATACACCAAAGTCATCAAATATCTTATCAAACCCAGTAAGTTTATACTGAAATAGAATGCAAATACAGATACCATACCATCAAGTTTCTTAGTTCCATAATGTTTGCCTGGACTTTTTCCTCCATGGTTCTTTGAGCTGCTTCCAGCTTTCTTCGATGCACATCGTATAGGGACCAGAGACAACTGCATAGGAGCCATAACTCCTTGAAGGGAGAAAAGAGCACATCTTTACTGAGGGACCTAATGTGCTGTGTGCAGCAGCACAGCAAGATATAAACATTATTAAAAGATAAATATTTTGTAGACAGTTTCTTGCTCTGCATTGAGGCTATTTCAATTGGTAAATAATATATGGTGAGGTTTCCTTTGTATATGCCTGATGAGACATAAGGGGAGTAGACATATTTTCTGTTCCTGTTCATACCCCAAATCAGTTCCAGACAAGTGGGTTTTGCATCCTTACCAGCAGAAGAAGGCAGAGAATAAAGAATTTTTAGGCACTACTACATAACCGAGCGTGCCACCTGCTGTTCCTTCTACCATCTGTCTCCAGATCCCTTAACTGGTTCGGTCCGCAGTGACCGGAGAGGCTGAAAGTCAGGAGTTCTGGTTCCCTCATCTCCTCTCATCTGAATCTGATGGCCAGCAGCAGGGAAGTACTTTTATTTCCTGTTGCCTTGGAGGGGATACTGTTTCTTTAAAAAAATAAAATAAAAATTAAAACAAGGAAGTTTTATTTGGCCATGCAGGCAGCGCTGAAGCGGTGAACACTGTGAGAGAAAATGCTGACACCTCGTTGATCGTCCTGGGGATCGATGGCATTTCCAACTGGGATGACCTTTGCCTGCAGCGGGCCTTGGGTGTTTGCGGCGCTGGGAATTAGGTGTGTACATGTATAGCAGACATGGCACTGGCAGAGGACATGGGAGAGTTTGAGGGGCTTGTGGGAAGAGATGTGCCCTTCTAAACTCAGCCATGCTTTGCTCGGGCTGGGCCTCTGGGGGGAGGGAACCTCTGCAGAGGCAGCTGGCATCAGATGAGTCACCCAGTTGTCAGGGCCTGCATGAGAAGCACCCGGCAGGGCTAATGGAGCAGTAGCCATTTCAGGTACACATAGTAGGAAGCAGGCATCTGTACAAGAGCCCAGAGACTCCCCCTCCCCCACTGTCACCGATGGTTCAAATTGCTGTGGAGGACCAAGAAGGTGGGGGGAGAGCCGGCTGAGGATGTAGTGGTGGACGGGTCTGATGAATTTGCAGACTTCTCCATGGATTTTGTGCTGCTCCTCCATAAGGCCTATTTGACCAGGAGGGAAGCAGGAAGAAAGTGACCTCGGGCCAAGATTTGCAGCATCTCTCAAAGAAGGCTAAGGTGCTCCTGCAGGAGAGGCCGGAGGGCCTTCTCCGCCACCTGGGGCTCGATCGCCATTCGGGCAATGAAGAGGCAGCCTCCATGGATTTTTACGGTTCAGACAAGCCTCAGGAAGATCTGAGAGATGATCCTGCAGATGATGATGCACATTTGGACCCTAGCAAGGATATGTCTGATCCAAACGAGGTTACGGTCATAGAAGGGTGTGACCCTAGGGTTGTCTGTCTGTTCTGGAAGGAGGAGTTGTGTCATTTTATTTCCCATGTCCTGTCAGAGCTGGGGATTAAGGTCACTCAAGAGGAATCTGATAATGAAGGGGTGGACCTGGTCCTGAATGGGCTTTGTGGACCTCCAAAGGCTTTTCCGTTGCTCAAGAAGGTTAAAAAGCTGGTGAGCCAGGAATGGGGTACTCTTGACGCGGATCTCAAGGTAGGCAGGGCAATAGCAAAGTTGTATCCTTTGCCAGAGGAGACCTTGGAACTTTTGATGCTGCCTAAAGTGGATACTCTGGAGTCAATGGTGACCAAGAAGATGACCACCCCGGTAGCAGGGTCGGCCTCGCTGAAGGATGCGCAAAACTGAAAACTGGAAATTCAGTTGAAGAGGATGTTTGAGGTCTTGGTCTTGAGTCTGCAGGCAGTGATCTGTGGCAGCCTTATGCAACGGGCTCGTTTGTGCTGTGTGCAGAAGGCACAAGAGGAGTCCTCCTGCCCTTCAGCCGATGCCAAGCAGGCAGCCCGGTTGGAAGCTGGGATGACCTATGTGGTGGAAAGGCTCTATGATTTGATCCAGACGTCTGCCAGGAACATGGTCTCAGCAGTGGCAGCACGGAAACTCCTGTGGTTATGTAATTGATCGGTGGATGTATGCTCCAAGTCACAGCTGTGCAATCTTCCCTTTAAGGGGAAACTGTTGTTCAGGGAAGACCTGGAACAACTGATGAAGCATTTGGGGGGGGGGGGGGGGGGAGTCTAAGGGGAATAAGTTGCCGGACGATAAGAAAAGCGCCAAGAAAGTTTTCCCATCCTGGTCCCAATTCTGGGATAAGAGGTGGTTTCGCTCCAGCAAGAATTCTTCAGCTTCGTTGCAGAAGCAGGGCTCGGGAAGGCAGCAGTCCTTTCTAGGAGTCCGAAGAAATCCCCCGGATACCTCTGGTCAAACAGCCGGAGGAGGGAAAGCATCACAATGAAGGCACGTTGGTCCACACTTCCGTGGAGGCCGTCGGAGGGAGACTAGCTCTCTTTTACGAAGAGTGGATCAAGATCATGTCAGATCAATGGGACCTGGAAGTGATAAGAGATGGCTATGCTTTAGAATTTTCTCAACCGGTCAGAGAAGCCTATATGGTGTCTCATTGCACATCTCGCGGCAACCTAGAAGCATGCGGGATATGTTGCAATGACTATGTGTGATTGTGCCAGTGCCGAAGAAACACGTCCAAGGGAGGTACTCAATTTACTTCATAGTTCCCAAAAAGGAGAGCACATATTGGCCCATTCTGGATCTCCAGAAAATCAACACGGTACTGCAAGTTCTGTGTTTTTGGATGGAGATGTTGCATACAATGATAGCAGCAGTCCGCAAAGGGGAGTTTCTGGCATCGTTGGATTTAACAGAGGCCTATCTGCACATCTCCATATGCTCAGAGCATCAGAAGTTCCTGCTGTTCATGGTGCTAGGGAGGCATTTTCAGTTTTGAGCTTTTCTGTTCGGGTTAGCGATAGTTCCATGGACATTCACGAAGGTGATGTAGTGGCGGCTGCGGCACTGAGGAGGGAAAGGTTTCTGGTTCACCCTTACTTGGACGACTGGCTCATTCAGGTGAAGTTGGAATGGGAGTGTCGGCGGTCAATTTGGCAAGTCATAGAGATGTTGCAGACTCTGGGCTGGGTAGTAAATCTAGCTAAAAGTCATCTTAAACCATCCCAGTCATTGGAGTACCTGGAGGCGCAGTTTGATAACTGTCTTGGTAAGGTGCACCTTACCTCGGAGAGGTTGGCAAAGTTGCAGGCACAGGTGACATCTTCTGCAGCTGGTGGTGCCTCAGGTCTGGGATTATTTACAAATCCTGGGTTCTATGGCATCTAGACTAGAATTGGTTCTATGGGCATTTGCTCACATGTGACCATTTCAGAGAGTGCTTCTGTCCCGTTGGAATTTGCCGTCCTTGGAGTTTTACCTTCCTTTGCTAGTCCAGGGGAGTTCCAGATCCAGTCTCTCATGATGGCTGTCTTGACCCAATCTGGAGAAGGGAATGGATCTAGAGATTCCGGATTTGGTGGCGATGACCACGGATACCAGCCTCAAAGGTTGGGGAACTGTTTGCCAGGGGTGGATGGCTCAAGGTCTTTGGTTGGCGGTGGACTGGTCTATCAATCATTTTGAAACAAGGGCTATTCTCAGGGTGTTGCTTTCCTTCCTTCCACAGATCCCAGGCAGGATGGTGAGTTTTCTTGGACAATGCAATGATGGTAGCATATATCAATTGTCACGGCGGGAAGAAAAGGCACCTTGTAGCTCAGGAGGCCCAAGACCTGTTTGTCTGCGCGGAGTGTTACCTGGCTGGATAGCAGTGTCACATGTCACTGGAGTGGACAAATGTGCAGGCAGATTATCTCAGCAGGCAGTAGTTGGACCTGGGGGAATGGGAGTTGTCCACAGAGGCCTTGAACCTCATTTGAGCCAGGTGGGGCAGACTCCAGCTGGATCTAATTGAGTCATGGGGCAATGTCAAGACAGCTCAGTTCTTCAGTCACAGGTGGAAGGTTGGGTCTGACGGGATCGATGCTCTGGTGCTTCCTAGGCCAACGGACAGCCTGTTTTATGTGTTTCCCCATGGACTCTCATTGGCCACGTGTTGTGATGCAAAGAGCGACACCCAGGAAAGGTGGTTCTAGTAGCTCTGGAGTGGCCGTCCATGGTTTGTGGATCTGGTTCATCTCTTAATAGACAGCCCCATCAGACTGGCTCATCTGCAGGGGTTACTTCAGCAAGGCCCCATTTTCTTGGATCAGGAGGATCACATTTGTCTTGAGGTTTGGCTTTTGAAAGGAGATGTTTACGATTGAAAGAATACTTGAAGGCTGTTATTACTTCATTGCTTCAGGCTAGGAGGCCTTCCACTTCTCTTGCCTATGTCCAGATGTGAAGAGCGTTTGAGTCCTAGTGCTTGGAGGAAGGTCTGGAACCTTTATGAGTGGACGCTCCTCAGATTTTGACCTTTTTGCAAGAGGACTTGGCAAAGGGGCTGCAATTTGCTCCGGGTACAGGTGGCAGCCTTAGGATGTCTCAGAGTTAAACTATGGGGGAGGCTGTTGACCTCTCATCCGGACGTCCTGCATTTTCTAAAGGGGGAAAAGCATTTGCGGCCACTGATTTGTAGGATTTGTCTGTCGTGGAGTCTTAACTTGGTTCTGCAGGTTCTATATGGATCTCTGTTTCAGCCTTTCAGACTGGCATCTTTGAAGGACCTCATCCTGAAGTCTGCCTTCCTGGTATCGATTTGTTCAGTTAGGCAGATTTCAGAGCTTCAAGCTTTGTCCTCTAGAGACCCTTTTCTGTGGATTACGGATGACGGGATAAGAACATAATAAATTGCCATGCTGGGTCAGACCAAAGGTCCATCAAGTCCAGCATCCTGTTTCCAACAGAGGCCAAACCAGGCCACAAGAACCTGGCAATTACTCAAACATCAAGAAGATCCCATGCTACTGATGCAATTAATAGCAGTGGCTAGTCCCTAAGTAAACTTGATTAATAGCAGTTAATGAACTTCTCCAAGAACTTATTCAAACCTTTTTTGAACCCAGCTACACTAACTACATTCTCTGGCAACAAATTCCAGATCTTAATTGTGTGTTGAGTGAAAAAGAATTTTTTCCAACTAGTCTTAAATGTGCTACTTGCTAACTTCATGGAATGCCCCCTAGTCCTATTATCCGAAAGTGTAAATAACCGATTCACATCTACTCGTTCAAGACCTCTCATGATCTTAAAGACCTCTAACATATCTATCCTCAGCCGTCTCTTCTCCAAGCTGAACAGTCCTAACCTCTTCAGCCTTTCCTCATAGGGAAGATTTATCATTTTGGTTGCCCTTCTCTGTACCGTCTCCATCGCAACTATATCTCTTTTGAGATGCAGCGACCAGAATTGTACACAGTATTCAAGGTGCAGTCTCACCATGGAGCGATACAGAGGCATTATGACATTTTCAGTTTTATTAACCATTCCCTTCCTAATAATTCCTAACATTCTGTTTGCTTTTTTGACTGCTGCAGCACACTGAGCCGACGATTTTAAAGTATTATCCACTATGATGCCTACATCTTTTTCCTGGGTGGTAGCTCCTAATATGGAAATAACATCGTGTAACTACAGCAAGGGTTATTTTTCCCTATATGCAACACCTTGCACTTCTTCACATTAAATTTCATCTGCCATTTGGATGCCCAATCTTCCAGTCTTGCAAGGTCCTCCTGTAATGTATCAAAATCCGATTGTGATTTAAATGTTGTTGCATACGGTTCCTTCCTTCTTACTGAAGGTTCTCTCCTTGTTTTATCTCATCCAGATGGTGGAGCTTCCTGCATTTCTGCATCTGGTGTCAGAGGAACCACATGCGAGGGATCTTCACTTATTAGATGTTCGTCGGACTCTGTTGCGGTACCTTAAAGTCACTAACAGTTTTTGGTGTTTGGATCATCTATTTGTCTTGTTCAGTGGAGCAAAGAAAGGAAATAAGGCATCTAAAGCCCCCATGAAAGATGTGTTGATCCCATTAATGTGTGTTTTCCTAGTCTATGGGCTTTTTCTTTTGATTTTCTATAACTGATCAGCTTCTGTACAAAAAAGCATTTATCTTGTACATACTGATGAGCATATATATATGTATTTGAAATATTTTATAATTGTTATCCACTAGGTCAAGGTTGCATTCTCCTGGTTCATGTGAATGTGAGAAGAGGCCTCTTTTTTTAGCTTTAAAACTCAAGAATGGCAGAGCACTTTTGTAAAACCATCATGCCCCAAGTGCTTCCTAGGGAAGTTTATCTTAGATCCATCAATTTTCAACAACAAAAGTAACAGAAAAACAGCTAGGGAAGCACAGCGATTATTACTGCTCTTCACACTTTCTTGTCTTTGTTACCTCTTCAGGACTGAATTCCTTCTAACCCCGAACTCCAGCACAGTTCTATCCCTCTCTGATCATTCAAAAATTTAAGTTGTAATGTTACTTAAAGAATGAACATAAAGGGAAGATGAGCTTAACAAAATCTTAAGCTGAAATGTTTGTAAGGGGATGGAACAGCTCTCCTATGAGGAAAGGCTGAAGAGGTTAGGGCTGTTCAGCTTGGAGAAGAGACAGCTGAGGGGGAGATATGATAGAGGTCTTTAAGATCATGAGAAGTCTTGAATGAGTAGATGTGACTCTGTTATTTACACTTTCTGTACTACAAAGTTGATTGTAAACCGGCATGATATGTCCTATGAATGTCGGTACATTAAAAAGCTCTTAAATAAATAAATAAAATAGAAGGACTAGGGGGCATTCCATAAAGTTAGCAAGTAGCACATTTAAGACTAATCATAGAAAATTCTTTTTCACTCAATGCACAATAAAGCTCTGGAATTTGTTGCCAGAGGATGTGGTTAGTGCAGTTAGTGTAGCTGGGTTCAAAAAAGGTTTGGATAAGTTCTTGGAGGAGAAGTCCATTAACGGCTATTAATCAAGTTTACTTAGGGAATAGCCACTGCTATATTTATTTAATATTTAATATTAATATTTAGCCACCTTTCTTTAGTTGACTTAGATTACTTCCTGTTTTGCTTGAAATTAAACTATTGTAAAGCTTGTTGCTATGTTATGTTACAATGTGAACCGGGGTGATGTTTTTTTTAACATGACCCGGTATATAAAAAATCTTTAAATAAATAAAATAATATTATTTGCATCAGTAGCATGGGATCTTCTTAGTGTTTGGATAATTGCCAGGTTCTTGTGACCTGGTTTGGCCTCTGTTGGAAACAGGATGCTGGGTTTGATGGACCCTTGGTCTGACCCAGCACGGCAATTGCTTATGTTCTTAGTTCTTATGTACTAACAAAAAAATGTAGAATTTTCAAGATCACAAAAGTCCCTTCTTCAGATGCGGTTACAAGGCTGATGGAACAAAGTATTTATAGCCAGAGAATGGTGTGAATGGCAGAAATGGTCACAATGGAAGAAAAATCACTCAACAATTTCTGATACGTACAATAGTGGCAAATATCACTATGTATGCAGCGTTATGTTCTTCCTGCACCTAGATGTCGCCAATTTGCAGGGAAAGAGGAAGTGATATCTTGGCATCCTGCTTAGTTCCACCAACCTTACAAATAGTAGTTAAAACTCGTGAAAATTTTTTCTTAAAGCTCTTGTACTATTATAGCCTTTATGTTGGTCTACATTTTTTTTTTCAAAAGCAATATTTTTAAATTTAAACATGTCCAACATCCTCCTTAGGTAGTGGCTGTGCCGTTCTCTGCAGTGCCTAGAGCCGACACGCTCTTTTACCCCATTATACCTAAACACTACCAATCACCGCCTCAGAAAAACCGTTTATAAGGGCTCACAGCCAAACAACCATCTTCTCGGTGACACGGAGGGGGCGGGGACTACGAGTGAGGCTCGGCAGGCAGGATTCTTTTCCAGAGCCTAATTCTCTGTTGCTTCTTCAGTCCGTTGTCCCAGGCAGGGCAGTGCTACTGACGGGAGCCGGTTTCCTCTCCTACACACTACTATATTTATAAATAAAACATAAAAGGAATTCATTACCGAGGCACCCGGGGAGCCGCAAGGCTGTGTACACGGAGCCCAGCACCGCCATTTTTCTGCATCCCTCTTCCGGAAGGGGCCGGATTTCCGCTAATGACGTGAAAGGCACCGGGGCGGGGGAAGTTTGAAAGTAGTGGGGAGGGAAAATGAGCCAGAGGCTGGAATAATTCTTGATGTAGCGGCACGAAGAGGTGTACGCTTTGGAGGCTGCGGGCAGAGGAGTCTTGGAGGGTCCACGGAGTACTATCGGCAGGCGCTTATAAAAAAAGCACAGTAAGATTAACAAACGCTATAACTTCGCGGTACCTTCGTGATCACGATCTAGGCCAATAGGTAGAGAATGGAGAAGTTATGATCACGTGGGAGATGTCTATTCCAGCGTTTAAAAGATCGATTTCAGAAAAGCTGTGGAGAGTCAGAAGATAAAAAAAAGTACCATCAAAAGGCATTCAGAGACAAAAAAAAATGGCAGAAAGATAGAAAAATAGTCCTAACTTCCATCCAAGCCTACCTTCATATGTTGCCTATACATATTACATTTTATGAACTTCAGAAGGAGGCTTTATTTTGAACAATATGGGTATTAAGAAAAACACTAGCGGTAAATTTGAGGGGTAAAAATTGAGCTTAAGAGAGGTTCACTTCTGTCATGGTATGCACAAAACATATTGCCCACATAGCGTATATAGGAGAAAATAAAATGTAAAAAAGGGTAACAGATATTCTAAGTGAATAAAGAACCTTCATACAAATGGATGCAGGCTATTATTGATATATGGATCCAAGATTATAATCGGACCTAATCCATTTTTTATTATTTTACTATCTGGGTAAGGAAATGAGTAAATTCTTTAAAGTGATCTCGGGTTACTCAAAGAATAAATCTGAACACAATAACTTCCCAAGGAAGATTCAAATGGAAGCACTTGTGGTCCGGGTTTCAACAAATTAAAAAAAAAAAGCTTTCAGAGTGGAGTATAATTTCCTATAAGGATGTGCAAACACCTGCTGAAGAACAACAGAATGATTCTTTAATACAGACATTTGATAATGGCATTGCTTTGTAGTACATGGTAATCACATGTGCTGGTTCCACTTGAATCTGCTGTGGGAAATCTTGTATTCATATTTATTCTTTATATGAACTAGAATTACCTTACTGAATTTGCATATTTTATGCAAGTTTGGTTATACTGATGGTTATAACCTGGCACGTATGTAACATAAGAATTGCCAAATCCTGTTTCCAGCAGTGGCCACTGCTATTACTAGCAACAGTAACATGGAATAGACTTAGTTTTTGGATTCTTGCCAGGTTCTTATGGCCTAGATTGGCTACTGTTGGAAACAGGATGCTGGGCTTGATGGACCCTTGGTCTGACCCAATATGGCATGTTCTTAATCCAGGTCACAAGAATGAGGCAAAATCCAAAACAGTAAACAGAGCTCATGCTGCTATGACACAGCGATAAATAATGTTTATTCCCCATGTCTATGGACTTCTTTTCCAGAAATTGTCCAAACCTTTATTAAATCTAGCTATGCCAACTGCCTTGACCACATCCTCCTGCAATGAATTTCAAAGCTTAATTGTGCATTAAGTGAAACAGAATTTTCTCTGTTTTGAATGTGCTGTTTACTCACTTCATGGAGTGTCCCCTATTCTTTGCATTTTTTTTGAAAGCATAAATAACTGATTTACATTTACCCATTCTATTACACTCATGACTTCTATCATATTCCCCCTTTAGCTGTCTCTAGTCCAAGCTGAATAGCCCTAACCTCTTTAGCCTACATCCGTCTGTATGATGGTCCTTTATTCACTTATAACATTTATTACACTTTCTTTTTAAATGTTTTCTTCTATATTAAATAAGTGGACTGTTTTGTTGGTAGATTTGTATTGATATACCGTAACTCAGTGTTTTGGGCTTAGTGTTGGCATGCACAAAACACCGATTTGGAGACCCTAACACAAGAAATAGAAACATCTGGAAATGTTAAGCATTGGTAAGACCCAGAACACATCATGCAATGTACAGCTGAGTGTAATTTTAACATTAATTACAATTTGTTACCATAATTACGCCAGCTGATATGAGCATGGGTTTTTAAAACTTTTTCATTTTCCTGTAAGGAGATGAGCTATGAGTTCCAACCACCTCTTCCTTTAGGCTGATGCAATATTTGCGCATATTAAACCGGCGCTCGTGATTGAGTGCCTGCTCTCTTAATGCGTGCCAATCCACCTCTCCTATGCACCTGATTTAATTTTTAAATCAACTGCAGTGGTAAAAAGGAGGTACTGGGGAAAATTTTGCATCCCTAGTGCCTCCTTGGCATCGGGCGCCCAGGAGAGGTGGCTGCCAGCAGATTAGGAAAACAGACGCTCAATTTTACAAGCGTCCGTTTTCCTAACCTGTGTACAGCCACGGGAGCGTGATGCAATATTTAAATTAGGGCTCGCGCTCTCGAGGAGGTGCTAGGAGCGATTGCGCACCCCTGGCACCATGACTGTGTGCCGGAGAGAGGTCCGCTGTCAGTGGCTGCCTGCCGGTTAAGAAAACGGATGCTGAATTTATCAGCGTCCCGTTTTCTAACCAGCTCACATGCAAGGGTTGGGAAAATGGAGCTGATAAATTCAGCGACATTTCTCCCAACCTGACTACTGGCACCAGAGTGTATAAATCAATATTAAAGTGTCAGGCACTTCATATTAATTTTTTCACTCCTTCACGTATTGCCAATTGGTCCCTTTACTGTCACATCAGTGAAAGGACCAATCGCCTTTCAGAAGGTGTCCTGAAAGGGAATTGGTCCTTTCACTGACAAATAAGTGGAGTGAATAAATTAATATTGTGCCAGACATTTTAATATTGATTTATATACTCCTTCTGCTGCAGGTAGTCAGGTTCGGAGAATGGACGCTGAATTTATCAGCGTCCATTTTCCTAACCCGTGCATGTGCCAGGGGTTCAGGAAACAGAAGCGTGTCAACTGAGCATCCACTTCCTGTACCAGACTGCAAGCGCTTTTTAAAAACTTAAAAAAATTTTTTTTTTTTTTTAAAGAATTGTTCTTCCTACTTAATATCCCACCGATATTAAGTAGGAGGCAGTACAAAAGCAGTTTTTTCTGCTTTTCTGTACTAGTTTTAGAAGCGCTCAGCAATTAACGCCTGCTCCGGGCAGGCGTTAATTTTTGATCACAAAAATGTGCGTCCTAGATGCACGTTTTTATTTTTTGCATTGGGAGTGAATAGCTAATAGCCTCATTTGCATGTCATGAGCGCTATTAGTTTCACTCCATGTTGGATGTGCCTTGTAGAGGCGCTAATCCCCTTATTGCATAAGGGGATTAGTTAGCGCCTATACAACCAGCATCCAACTGCGGCGTATACAGTGCGCTTGGCTGAGCGCACTGTATTGCATCGGCTCCTTCATCAAGAAAAACACAGGCAAATAGGGAAACAGAAAATAAGAAAAACAATAGTTTCCTAGCGTGTAGCCAGATGGACTCAGCACCAGTGGGTATTGTGTTCTTCTTCTAGCAGATGGGAGACAGAGTCCGATTTCAAAGCTGACGTCACTCTAGATATACGTCTGCAGTAACCTCAGCTCTTCAGTATCTCTCTGTCTCCTAGCAGATGCGGACACTATCCCACACACTAGAATAGTGTTAAGAATTACAGCAAAAAGAAACAAAATTTTCCTTAAAGAAGATCGAGCCCCACTCTCCTGCGGTGATACCTAAGGGTCCCTCCCCCAGTCGAGAATTCCTGAGGTGATCTCTGATATCCCTCAGAGGTGTGCCGTGGTCTGGTAGCCAATTCCCGGCATGGACTTAGCCCCCAGTGTGGCTGAAAGGCAGCGGGTGCAGAAACAAGCGCGGCGGTGAAGGTAATTCCCTCTCCCCCCGCAGCTGGAGACCGTCCGGCACACGATCGGTAAGCGCTGAGACCAGGTAAGAAAAAATCTTTAAATTCAGGTCTCCAGTCTCCAGAGCTCGGATTGCCGTACCAAATTTTTCTTCCGGCGAGGTTAAAAGGGAGCACCGATCGGGTTGAGCAGCCTTGGTTGGGCTAGCCCCCAATCCGGTGCAAGGGTCCACACACGTGGGGACCCTTGGTGGGCGCCAACTTACATGCAGGGGTCGTCGGCGCCGTCTTCCCTTCTTGACCAGCGGTACGCGAAGAACAGGCTGAGCGGCCGATGTGCCTAACTTGCGCGTGTCCAATACAGATGCGCGCACAGCGGCACCACAGCTGAGACGCGCACAACTGAGCACACCCGTGCGCATAACTACACGCACAGCCGCGTTTACAACTGCACGCGCAAACACAATGGCACCAGTGCCCAGAGAAGGCCAGAAAGCACTCTTTGCACAGCCTGAATTGGAGTTCTGCCTGTGTCAACATTGCGAAGAAGCCCAGGGGGAACCAAAGCCTGGTCCCTTACTGTCGGGGGATGGGTCCGGTACTACTGCCGACGATAGCTCCCCGGATCTATGCATCTCCAAGATGGCTTCTCCACAGGAGGGCAACTCTGGGGCCCCTACTCAGACTCCCCCTGGGATTAACATGGACCCAGGGACCTTCTCCTAGTTGGAATTTTTCCAAGGCCTGCAAGCCTTCATCCAGGCGCAATCAGCCCCGGCTGCGCCCCGGGCTCAACCCATGCCGGAAGCACAAGATCCTCCCAGCCCTGCTCGGATGCCTCGAGACATGCCTCACCTAACCAAGAACTTCCCTGACAGGGACCTAGACACCTTGGATGATTAATTTTATTTATTTATTTGGGGTTTTTATATACTGACATTCATCTGGGGTATCACATCGGTTTACAATAAACGTTAAAACTGCACATGATATGCGCTTGACAGCTAGCAAGAGAACAGGTACATATAAAACAAATTAACAGGATATATGCCTAAGTGTCTGAATGATAAATGTGGGAGAAAGGGTAGTTGCAACGTAACGGTAACTTAAATACAGGGTGTTAGCTTTGTATTTTCATTGTAAATAACCCTATTTGCGATGTGGAAGATCTTGAAACAGGGAAGCCAAGGAAGTGTGCTGGGAGTGTAGGGGGTGTAGGATTAGGTGTACGCTTGTGCGAAAGTAACTCCCTGGAAGAAGGAGAAATCCCTCCAGGAATGGAAACATACCGAACCATGCTTCGTTTCTTCCACAAGGACGAATTACCAGCCCTTGTTTCCCAGACTCTGAAGAAGCTGGGTATTCCAGGCATGGACCCTATGGCGGAACCAAAGAAGAACTCCATCTTGGTGTCCCTTCGTAAGGCCTCATGCTACTTTCCAATGATGGAAGCCATCCAGGAACTGATTGCCCTGGAGTGGGATACCCTGGAGACAAGCTTCAAAGGGGGTCTGTCCTTGGAAGCCCTATACCCTCTAGAGCCAACGACCAAGGAACGCTTGCGTTTCCGGAAAGTGGATGCTATGGACTGTGCCGTCTCAAAGAGAACAACGATTCCTGTTGAGTGAGGGGCTGCATTGAAGGATACTCAGGATAGATGATTGGAATCCATTCTCAAGCAGGCCTTCGACGCAACAGCAATGACACTGCAGATTGCTTCCTGCTGCGCATTGGTGGCACGTTCCTGCTTGCTCCTCTGGAGAGAGGCAAATAACTCCGGAACGCATACTAGTGGGATGATGGAACCTGCAGCTGTCTTTCTGATGGAAGCAAGCTCAGACCTGATCCGTACCTCAGCCAGGGGCGTTGCCTCGGTAGTGGCAGCCAGAAAACAACTATGGCTACGGAATTGGTCTGCGGACGCAACATCTAAGGCGAATCTCACAAGAATGTCCTTTAAAGGATCTCTCTTGTTCGGAAGCAAATTGGAGAAGTTAGCCAGCAAATCGGGCAAATCCCTAGTGCCTCGGCTACCAGAAGATAGGAGTAAAAGATCTCAGCGTCCCTCCCCCAGAAAAACCAAGGGCAGAGGCTTGCAGCGCTTTAGTCCCTACAGGAACTCGCTGTTCTAGGCACCTCGTCCCTTCGGAAGGTCCCAGCCCTTTGGGAAACGACAGACCAAGAGAGGAGCAGGCTCATGGGCAGGCTCCAGCCGTGCTCCACAATGAGAATGGGCCGAACCATCCACAGGAAGAGGAGATAGGGGGTCGACTTGCCCTGTTCTACCAAAGATGGGTTGAGATAACGTTGGACAAATGGGTACTAAACATCATTCGAGAAGGTTACTCTCTGGAGTTCCGCAGCATCCCTCGAGAACAAATTTATGATGTCACCCTGCCACTCCCACACCAAGAGACTGGCAGTAGAAACCACCCTGACAAGACTACTCAGTCTGAAGGCAATAACTCCGGTTCCCACGCCCCAACAAATTACGGGGTGCTATTCCATCTATTTTATCTTCCCAAGAAGGAAGGATCATTCCAGTCCATCTTGGATCTCAAGAACGTCAACCAGCATCTGCGGATACTACACTTCCGCATGGAAACTCTTCGATCCGTCATAAGGGCAGTACAACCAGGGGAGTTTCTAACCTCCCTGGACCTTTCCGAAGCCTACCTTCACGTTCCAGTCCATCAGGACCACCAGTGTTTTATACGCTTTGCGATTCTGGGTCACCATTACCAGTTCCGAGCGCTACCTTTCAGCCTAGCAACCGCCCCCAGAACATTCTCCAAAATTATGGTGGTCGTGGCGGCAACACTGAGGAAAGAAGGGATCTTGGTACACCCTTATATGGATGACTGGCTGATCAGGGCAAAGTCTTCAGAAGAGAGCCGGCAGATGACCAGCAGAGTCAAGAATCTACTGCAGGAACTCGGTTGGGTCGTGAACACGGGCAAAAGGAGTCTGCAGCCCTCTCAATCACTAGAGTACCTGGGGGCCCATTTCGACACCAAACAGAAACAAAGTCTTCCTCCCTCCCCCGAGGAGAAGGAAACTGATGGAACAATTACAACAATTGATGACCAATGCACGCTCCAAGGTATGGGACTATCTTCAAGTCTTGGCCTCATGGCATCAACCCTAGATGTCGTCCCGTAGGCAAGGGCCCATATGTGACCGCTCCAGTGCTCCTTACTGTCACGATGGAATCCACTGTCCCAGGACAACTCAATTCGCCTCCAACTACCAGCAGAGGTACATTCTCAGCTCCAGTGGTGGCTATGGGAAGACCACCTAAGCAGAGGAGTAAGCCTATCCCCACCAAACTGGAACTTGCTCACCACAGATATGAGCCTGCGAGGGTGGGGAGCCCATTGTCAGGAACTGACGGCCCAGGGACAATGGAACAAGGAAGAGGTGGAATGGAACATAAACCGCCTGGAAGCTCGAGCAGTCAGACTAGTGTGCCTGCAATTCAGCCACAGACTCCGAGGCAAAGCAATTCGAGTAATGTCGGACAACGCTACAATGGTTGCTTACATCAACCGCCAGGGAGGAACCAGGAGCCAGCAGGTGTCACTGGAGATAGACCCTCTCATAGCATGGGCGGAGATAAACCTACAAGGGATCTCTGCCTCCCACATCACAGGAAAAGACAAAGTCTCAGCAGACTTCCTCAGCAGATAGAGCCTGGACCCGGGAGAATGGACACTGTCGACCACAGCTTTCCAACTGATAGTAAATCGTTGCGGCCTCCCAGCCATGGATCCTCTGGCCACCCAGCTCAGTGCCCAAGTCCCCAGGTTCTTCAGCCGCAGGCGAGAGCCACACTGCCAAGGGATCGATGTTCTCGTCCAGATTTGGCCAGAGGAAGACTTACTGTACGCCTTACTCACATGGCTGCTACTGGGCAAGGTCATCCGCAAGGTAGAATATCAAAGGGATTAGTTCTGCTAGTGGCCCCGGATTGGCCAAAATGACCATGGTACGCAGACGTGCAAAGACTCCTTGCAAGGAACCCTCTGTGTATACCTTCACAGAGGGACCTTCTCCGGCAGGGCCCAATTCTTTACGAAGATCCGTCTCGATTCTCTCTTACAGTCTGGCCCTTGAGAGGACTCTCCTGAAGAAGCTCGGTTACTCTAAGACCGTGACTGAAAACCTCCTCCGAACACTCAAGTTCTCCACATCCCTTTAATACATACGGATCTGGAAAGTATTCGAAGCCTGGTGCAAGGACCGCAGGATACTCCCGTGGACAGCCAAGATTCCCATAATTCTGAAGTTCCTACAGGACGGTATGAAGAAGGGATTATCACTCAACTCCCTCAAGGTCCAAGTAGCTGCACTGTCCTGCTTCAGAGCCGAAGTGGATGGTATCCAGCTATCAACCCATCTGGATTTGTCCCACTTCCTGAAAGGGGTTAAACAACTCCGACCACCCCTAAAGTGGCTGGTGCCTCTATGTAATCTCAATCTAGTATTAGACTTCCTAGCTGGGGCTTCCTTCAGACCAACACACGGTCTTTCACTATGCCTCTTAACATTGAAGACAATATTCCTGGTTGCAATATGTTCAGCTCGTTGCATCTCGGGACTATAGGCAATATCCTGTCGCAAACCGTTCCTTAGATTCACGCCTGGAACCAAACAGCTGCGCACCGTCCCCTCCTTCCTATCGAAAGTGGTTTCCGAGGTACCATCTCCGGATGAACATATAAGGACTCGAAAGACTCATGCCTTCTTTGCCATCTAAATGTCGGCAGACTCCTAGTGCGGTACCTCGGAAGATCGGAACCGGTATGTAAAACGGATCGCTTGTTCGTTCTTCATAGCGGGAAGAAACAAGGAGAAGCGGCCTCGCGGGTGACCAAAGCCTGCTGGATCAAGGAAATAATCAAGGCAGCCTATATAGAGGCAGGAAAGCCCTTACCACTACAGGTTAAGGCTCATTCTACTAGGGCACAGGCAGTTTCTTGGGCAGAAACCAAGCTGCTGTCGCCCGCAAGATCTGTCGGGCGGCAACATGGTCCTCCATACACACCACCTCCGGGTTCTACTGACTGGATGTTAAAGCCCGAGAAGACACAGCCTTCGCAAGGGCAGTACCAGGTGGGCCACGGGCAGCCTCCTGCCCTGTCCGGGAGCAGCTTTTGTACATCCCACTGGTCCTGAGTACATCTGGCTACACACTAGGAAATGGAGAAATTACTTACCGTATTTTTAGTTCCATAAGACACACCTAGGATTCAGAGCCAGAAAATGAAAAAAAAAATGGTGTGCTTAAGCGGCTCTGTTCCCAGACGTCTGTGGTCTTATGGAGTAAATTAGGGTAGGGCATAAAATGTTTTTTTCTTGTCCCCATTCCCCATCCCAACCCTTTAAATTTAATGAACTACAACCCCCCCATCCTCCTGAACCTCCCCCCCTCCTCCCAAGACTTGCCAAAAGTCCCTGGTGGTCCAGCAGGGGTCCGGAGCGATCTCCTGCACTCGGGCTGTTGGCTGCCAGTATTGAAAATGGTCCCAATAGCCTTTGCCCTTACTAATTCACAGGGGCTACTGGTGCCATTGGTCGGCCCCTGTCACATGGTAGGAGCACAAGATGGCGCCGGCCATACATTGCTCCTACCATGTGACAGGGGCCGACCAATGGCACCGGTAGCCCCTGTGACATAGTAAGGGCAAAGGCTATCTGCGCCATTTTGAATACTGGCAGCCAACAGCCTTTCTCCTACCATGTGTCAGGGGCCGACCAATGGCACCGGTAGCCCTGTGACATAGTAAGGGCAAAGGCTATCGGCGCCATTTTCAATACTGGCAGCCAACAGCCTGAGTGCAGGAAATGGCTCTGGACCCCAGCTGGACCACCAGAGACTCTTGGCAAGTCTTGGGGGGGGGGGGGGTCAGGAAGGTGGGGGGTTGTAGTTAATTAAATTTAAAGGCTTGGGATGGGGAATGGGGACAAAAAAAAACATTGGTTGTAGTTAGGTGTTTTTGTTTTTTTTAAATTTGCTCCATAAAACGCACAGACATTTTCCCCCCACTTTTGGGGGAAAAAAAGTGCATCTTATGGAGCGAAAAATACGGTACCTGATAATTTCGTTTTTCTTAGTGTAGACAGATGGACTCAGCATCCCGCCCAAGGCTGCCCCAGAAAAGGAAAACCTCGGATAGCGAACCTTGAGAGTAAGCAAATACGGGTAAGCCACGGCCTACCCCTAGTTGTCCAGTGTTGGCGTTAATTGGTTGAGTGCACTGGCGGTCTCCAGTTTGGAAATTAGTTGAACCAGTTTAATCAAGTTATTTAAGCAAAGATATAGCCACAATGGCTTTTCGAAGAGAATATTGAGGAGCTGAGGTTACTGCAGGGGTATATCTAGAGTGACGTCAGCTTTGAAATCTGACTCAGTCTCCCATCTGCTAGCAGAAGAGCATATAACCCACTGATCCTGAGTCCATCTGTCTACACTAAGGAAAACAAAATGATCAGGTAAGTAATTTCTCCATTACAAAAGCATGCTTGACATCCAGGGTTTATCAGATTACAGTTAACATTGGCATCACCTCTCTTTAATAGAGACGTTTGAACTGCTAGTAAGCTCTAACTTAATAGCCCATGGGGTGGGGAATAGAACTACAGTTTACCATACGGGACTTGCAGCAGCTCACAATCTCTGGGGCTGGTCTTGGAGGTCTCTCCCTTCAAAAGTCTTTGGCACAGAGGCAGAGAGGACAGTCATTGTCACCAAAGTAACAGGCAGTTCAGCTTTCCCGTCTCTCATACCTTGCTCTGCTGTGTCCTTGGACTCCACTAGTCACCTCTGCCCTGGATGCCTGGAGGCAAAGCAAGAGGTGGGAAGCTGTGTTTCTCTTAGCCTCTTTCAGCTCCGGTTTGGCTGGGGCGGAGGGGGGAGCATAAATCTGTCCAGGCCAGTCACGTACACAGAGCTGCAGTCTCTGCATTTGGCTGCCCATAGTAGAACAGCAATGTCCATTTTTACTGACATCAGAGTCCATTTTGGCTGCTTGTCCTATTAGCTAGAATTAGGATATTTCCTACATTCTTTGAAGTAGACGTACAAGGTTTACAGTAACAAGCATGCTCTTAAACTTATCTTCATCTCCTTATATTCTGAGACCATTAGCAAAACTGGATTTAAACTTAATATTTTCAAGCCCTTGTCAATATGCTGTCAAAATAGAAAGTCCAGAAGGAATTGAGCAATGGTACAAATATTAATGAAATACAATAATAGCAATTAAAATGTAAGTCATTGACATTGCAGCCAACAAATCCTGATTTAACAAGTGAGGTTTATTCCTGTAATGGCATGAGCACAACAAACCCACTTAGATATGCTGATACAAGGCTGAAGCCACCCTCACCTCCCTTACACAGAATTGTCAGGCCCCTGAGTTGCGTTGACACATACCTGAAATCATAGTATTCTGTAGCAATTGACCTTTCAAAAATTAGAACAGCAGCAAATCAAAGTACTTTTGGCTTTTTCTTTCATTTAAAAATTACTCTAAATATATCCAAGGAATATTCTTTTTTTTTGTTTTTTTTATCAGATCACTGGTATCCAAAATGATTGGGACTGTTTCTGTATCTTCTCTCCCATTTTCCTTGTTTGATGGCATTTGCATGGTAATGTGTTTGCCATGTTAGTCCACTTTGAATATGTAGAAATAAGGGTCAACAAACAAGCTGGATAACTGAATACATCTGCGCCTGCTCTTTCTTCACTGACCCGATAAAGGAAGCATAGCTCTCAAAAACTAGTCAGAAAGATTTCCTTCATACGAAATGATCCTCTGTCTGGATCTGAGACCTCTCTTTTATCCTTTCTCTAATGAAGCCTCGTTCTCAACCCTTGAACAGGGAGGGGGTCTGCAGGCAGTCCTCCGCAGCTACACTTGCTGGACATAAGATACAGGCCTTGTGTTCAAGTTTCAAAATGAGCTTTGGGCTCATTCTTGGCACCTACTGCCGCTACTTAACATTTCTATAGTGCTACTCAATGTATGCAGTGCAGTGCTGGCAATTAAGAGCCACACTTCCTGACCTGTATTAGCTTTGGTTCTGAATGGGTGAACTTGGCGAGGGAGGCAATAGGAAGAAAAACCTTGTGATTGCAGATCATGATTCTGTAGGGCTTCCATCTCGGATGCCCATTGCCCCTTTGATTGCAGGGTGAGCTCAGTGCAAGTCCTAATTAAGTAGACTAAACAGAAGACAAGGAAGTCGCTGGGAAAGAGAAGGGTACAAAATGTTATTTGTATCGCGTGATTTCCAATAATAGGATGTAAGTCATAGGCTGGGCTAAACTGAATGATATTTTGTTTTCATTGCTGTGTTTTCCAGCGTAGGTGGTCTCAGAACAATCTGCAATGAGCCCACAAAGCAAGCTTCCTGCATCCAGCGAGAGCGAGGATGATGATGTTGAGCTGCCTCAGTTCACCGTCCTTCAGCAACTGAGTGGAGGCAGTTGCCCACTTGTTGTGCTGGACAGCTCTGACTCTGACACTCCCTACTCTTCCTCTCCTGACTGTGCCACGCAGGAGCAATCCCGAACTATCCTGTCTGAGAAGGTGATCACCATGATAAATACTGATAGTGAGGAGGAGGAAGAGATTGTATCTCTGGCAGAAAGGTTAAAGGGCAGGTTCCTGGCCTCCAGTAGTGGCTCCTCCCAGTCTATGCCGCAGAAGCCCAGCACTGAAGACTTTGTAAGTAATGCTGGACGTGTTAGACTTGGCACTGACCAAAAAGCACAGTTCTCAGTGAAGGCCCAGCAAGCAGGGGAGGCAACTGCAGTCTCCTCTGCAAGGCCGCTGGACAGTGACCAGGACAACATCACTTGGCTTTCCAAGCAAGAGCCGTTGCCCATGACTCCACTGTGGCAGCTGGAGCCTCCGGGCAGCACTGCTGATATACAGAAGGCAGAAGTAGATCCTGCAGGGCCCCCTCCACCGAAAAAAGTGAAGTGGAGAAGGCAGGAGATGGAACAAACCCAGCAACCTGTGCAGAGGAGGAGGAGAGCACAGGAAGGGCTCCAGGCTGATAAGGAAAAGCAGTGCTGGGAGCAGGAAAAAGCAAGGAAGGCAGCCCTGGCACGAGCAGTAAAAGCACAGCGACCTGAGGAGTGCCTGAAATACATCCAGGTGCTCATTGATCCAGGTACAGTAGAGCAGGACTAATCCAGGCTCTATACATTGAGCCCACTGATATGAAAATTATTGTGAGCATAGGTTTAATAACCTTATTAAAGGAGAATGACCTCCGATGTGATTAGAAGACTGCAACAGTGATTTTTTACCAAAGGAGGTAATGATTTTGCAGATGGTTTTAGTTTTCAATGGAGGTCCCTTTTAAGTTTTGCCAGTTAGCGCTTGGCATGAAACCAATTTCTTCAAACATCACAAGCCACTTTTTCCTTGTCATAGTAATATGTCAAAACATGTAAAAAGATTGTGGTCTCCGCGATTGCAAGCTCTCATGGAAAATGATTAGTTTTCATTTATAGTAACATTTTGGGTAGGGTGTGGGGGATATTTTCTTTGCCTGACAGTTTTCTCCTCCTTTGGGCTTCCAGCTCATTTCAGACTTGAGTGCCAAGAACTTAATTTGCAACTAAATGGGGTTTGGGCCCCATTTTTAATCTTTTCCTTTTCCTAATTTGCCTGCCATCCAGTGTCAATCCTGGGCCAGGGACCTTGACCTAGGGCTCCTTCTGGAACCCAATCGTTGTACACCCTGAGTCTGGCCACTAGGTGCCAATGATTGTGATGCCCTCTTTGCCCCCTGTCCTCGCTTTTCCCTGGGGGCTGTGAACACCATCTCTGCAGCATCCTCATCATTTACAATAATGATCGTAACAAAAAAAAGTATGGTGCTCGCTTCTAAGGGGACCGTTCATGTGAGTAGTAATGTCTGGTTGTATTCCCAGTACTCCGGCTCTACAATTTTGTCTGCATTTCCAATTGGAGCAGCAACTCCATAGGGCTGTTGGGAAACCATAGTGAAGGGCTGGTTTAATGATACTGCATGCGCATTGGCTGAGTCCATGTGTGATAGCAACTGGTGTGTTTGAGTAGCTTCCTTTGAATGAGTAAAGCGGTAAAATATGTTGTACACAATTAAGAAAAATGTAGTTTCCTCTTTGTCCAGTCAGGCAAGTCCAGACAAATGGTTATCACTACTGACCAGCAATTGGAAACAGAGGTGAAGAAGTTTGCTGATGTCACGCCATATAGGCATCCATGCAGACATCAGATTGCCAGTATTCTCTGTCTCCAGCAGATGGTAGATAGGCATCCCGTGCTATGGACTGGTAGACTGAGGTGAAAGACCTTTCTCCTTCTCCCTATTTGAGCAGGGTCCTCTCTTATTTAAAAAACAAAAAACCCCCAAAGGATTAATTCAAGGTAGGGAAGTTTTGGCTTCTGAGGTGAAAGCCTGGTGCTCCCTCCCTCAGTGAAGCGAGGCAGGACAACAGGGCTTCTGGGAAGGGGGGACGGGGACTGATGGGCTACATTTCCCTTTTTCCTTACTCTTTCCATTTTATGCTGTCTTCTCGCCTTTTCTTTTGCTGGCCCCTCTGCAATTTCTTCCTTTGGGCACTGATCCTTTAATGTTAAGCAAAGGTTGACAAAGAAAAGGCTGCTTGGCTGCAGTAGAAGAGATTTCTTCAGCAGCGGGACCGTGATGGTGAGTTTCCAACTTCCAGTCAGCATTTGGTGGCAGGCCCGGGTGAGGGCTGATTCAGGGGCTTGCCGGTGGGTGGAGGGGGGAGAGGGGGGTCTTGCCTGGATTTTGGCAGGTCACAGCTGACATGGCTATATTAATGCAGCGGAGAGTAGGAAGTGCACCGTGTTGTGTGAAGTTTGTACAAAACTTTGCCGCAAATGCCAAAAGGCTAGAGAAGAACTCCTGCAGCAGCGAATTTTCAGCCATGGGTCCGCAGTTGGAGATGCACTGCTCTTGTTTTTACCACCGAGGTCTAGGAAGCAGCAGGAGCCTCGACGGCCATTTTAGACCCATGGGGCAGCGATAGTAAGTTAGGCCCTCCTCCATTAAACCTGTAAGATTTGTAAGAAAAAAAGACTGGGCTGCTCAGCTGGCTGCATTGAGTTCTGCAACATTGCAGCTTTATGCTAAACTTGATGTGTCTTCTCTGCCATGGGCTATCATATCCAAAGAATTTTTTTTAAAGGTTTGCAGACATTCTGTATGGGTCAAGGAGTAGAGCTAGGGTCTAACGCTGAGCCCACTCGGCCAGTGGCTCCTGTAGAGTACAAGGTGAAAAAGAGGGCCAGGGAAGAGGATGATGGAAGGTTTGATGGTCTTCCTACACTTTCCCAGGGGAATAGTGATGAGGAGTCAGTTGGACCATTAGATGATCGAGGGGTTAAAGGGGCAATTAGAGAGGTTAAGGCCTTCGCAGAAAGATTAAATGATTTTTTTGTTTCAGTGTTTACTGAAGAGGATGTTGGGGAGATACCCGTATCAGAGAAGGTTTTCATGGGTAATGATTCAGATGGGGTGAACCTAGAAGATGTGGTAGGCCTGATTGACAAACTGAAGAGTAGTAAATCACCTGGACCTGATGGTATACACCCCAGAGTTCTGAAGGAACTCAAAAATGAAATTTCAGACCTATTAGTAAAAATTTGTAATCTATCATTAAAATCATCCATTGTATCTGAAGACTGGAGGGCGGCTAATGTAACCTCAATATTTAAAAAGGGCTCCAGGGGCAATCCGGGAAACTACAGATCAGTTGGCCTGACTTCAGTGCCAGGAAAAATAGTGGAAAGTGTTCTAAATATCAAAATCACAGAACATATAGAAAGACATGGTTTAATGGAACAAAGTCAGCATGGCTTTACCCAAGGCAAATCTTGCCTCACAAATCTGCTTCACTTTTTTGAAGGAGTTAATAAACATGTAGATAAAGGTGAACCAGTAGATGTAGTATATTTGGATTTTCAAAAGATGTTTGACAGCGTTCCTCATGAGAGGCTTCTAGGAAACGTAAAAAGTCATGGGATAGGTGGTGATGTCCTTTCGTGGATTACAAACTGGCTAAAAGACAGGAAACAGAGAGTAGGATTAAATGGACAATTTTCTCAGAGGAAGGGAATGGGCAGTGGAGTGTCTCAGGAATATGTATTGGGACCCGTACTTTTCAATATATTTATAAATGATCTGGAAAGAAATACAGGTGAGGTAATCAAATTTGCAGATAATTCAAAATTGTTCAGAGTAGTTAAATCACAAGCAGATTGTGATAAATTGCAGGAAGACCTGAGATTGGAAATTTGGGCATCCAAATGGCAGATGAAATTTAATGTGGATAAGTGCAAAGTGATGCATATAGGGAAAAATAACCATGCTATAGTTACACAATGTTAGGTTCCATATTGGGAGCTACCACCCAAGAAAGAGATTTAGGCGTCATAGTAGATAACTCATTGATATCATCGGTTCAGTGTGCTGTGGCAGTCAAAAAAGCAAACAATGTTGGGAATTATTAGAAAGGGAATGGTGAATAAAACGGAAAATGTCATAATGCCTCTGTATAGCTCCATGGTGAGACCGCACTTTGAATATGTTATGGTTATGAGGTGTTGGAGTGGATTCTTGGGTATTGCGGTGATGGCCACTCCCACAGGGAGGAGCCCCTTGAGGAACCGCAGTACTAGGCTAGACTCTATACACGCAAACACAGAGAAGTTGTATTTATTGTACAGCTCGATGGTACTGCCCGGGGAGTGGGCAGCAATGAAGGTAACCCAGTAGAAGTAGTCCAGGGGTCCTCAGCAGAGGAGATCAGTCTCACACTCGAGTAGGTGATGCGCAGAGTAGCAGGGACAGGTCCTGGATGGAGACAGAGCGCTGAAGGTGAGACAGACTGAAAGGGTTAGTACTCACTGAAGCAGAAGCTGTATAGTTGAAGGTCCTGGCAGGCAGAAGTTGTTCAGTGGCAGGTACAAGATTAGGGAGAGCAGGCCCTCTAGGAGCGAGTACCTAGTATCCCAAGATAGGTACCTGAAATAGAGCAGAAGGACCCCCGAGGAGCGGGTACCCAGTTTAGGAAGAAATACCCCGAAGGGCAGAGAGAGCTTCCTGTGGCAGCTGGGAAGCGGCAGAGCAGCTTAGACCGGAGGCAATCCAATCCTTGCTAACTCAGATAGTTAGCAAATGAAGGGCAGGCTAAATACCAAGATGTGATGATGTCACTCGGAGGGGACGCCCCCGAGGTTCCCGCCATGACATGGAGAAAGACGTGGGTGGCGTGCACGCTCGCACCCTAGGAGCCCCTCAGGAAAATCATGGCAAACACCGTCGCCGTTGCCGATCCAGGGACACTGGAGAGAGCGACATGAAGATGCGGCAGCAGCCATCTTCCCAAGGCTTGAGGAGAGAGAAGGAAGAAAGGTGAGGCACAGAGGTCGAAGCCGTCTGAGACCGACGGACACGACAGAATACTGTGTACGATTCTGATTGCTGCATCTCAAAAAATATATAGTTGCGATGGAGAAGGTACAGAGAAGGGCAACCAAAATGATAAAGGGGATGGAATAGCTCCCCTAGGAGGAAAAGCTGAAGAGGTTAGGGCTGTTCAGCTTGGAGAAGAGACGGCTGAGGGGGATATGATAGAGGTGTTTAAAATCATGAGAAGTCTAGAACGGGTAAATGTGAATCGGTTATTTACTCTTTCAGATAATCGAAAGACTAGGGGGCACTCCATGAAGTTAGCATGTGGCACATTTAAAACTAATTGGAGAAAGTTCTTTTTCACGCAACGCACAATTAAACTCTGGAATTTGTTGCCAGAAGATGTGGTTAGTGCAGTTCATATAGCTGTGTTTAAAAAAGGATTGGATAAGTTCTTGGAGGAGAAGTCCATTACCTGCTATTAAGTTCACTTAGAGAATAGCCACTGCCATTAGCAATGGTTACATGGAATAGACTTAGTTTTTGGGTACTTGCCAGGTTCTTATGGCCTGGATTGGCCACTGTTGGAAACAGGATGCTGGGCTTGATAGACCCTTGGTCTGACTCAGTATGGCATGTTCTTAGGATTTGGAGGACAGGTAATATCCTCCAGAAGCAGTAGATAGTATCTTGATAGTCCACCTTTTCCATAAGGAGGAAACTATGGACTGATCTGTGGTACTACTAAGAAACGAAAATTAGCAGGTAAGAATCAATTTTTCTCTCTTAACTTTCATTCTCTGCATATTCTGTGCATTGTGGAGGAAAAGATGAAGCTCCCAGTAAGACTGAGGACCCTATTATGGTCAGAATTAATAAATCTTCCAAGTTTTTTCCATTGCATAAAGCTGTTCAGGATTTGATTGATCTAGAATGGGTATCTCCAGAGATAAATTTTAAAGGTCAGGCACTGTCCAAGTTGTATCCTTTGGGTCCTGAGAAACGTGAGAAGTTCTGTTTTCCTAGGGTGGATGCCTTGGTCTGCTCAGTAACTAAGCAACCACCATTCCAGTGGAGGGGGGGCACAGTCCTTAAGGATGCTGAGGACAGAAAGATAGTCTGTTCTCAAGCAGGCCTTTGATGTGGTCTCCATGGCCCTTCAGATTGCATCCTGCAGCTGTATTGTGGCGAGAACCAATTTGTGTTTGGCACAGCATGCGCAGGAGGGTTCCTTGGATGATAACTCTGTTAGAATATGCTGCAGCCTATTTAGCCGACACTTGTTTTGATTTGTTACATTCTTTTGCCAGAGGGATTGCATCTGTTGTAGCGGCAAGGAGGCTTCTCTAGCTCAGGAATTGGTCAGTGGACTCTGTCTTGAAGTCAAGCCCAAATAAGTTTCCTTTTAAAGAGCACCTTTTATTTGGTGAGGATCTCAACAACACAGCAAAGGCTTGGGGAGCCGCAAAGGTTACAAAGCTCCCAGAGGACAGAACAAAGATGTCTGCTTCTAAGCTTGTAATAGATTTTGGGACTCAAGGCCAAAAGAGGAAGGTAATAAAAGCGACTCTAGAAAGGCTTCTCTGCTTGAAGGTAGTAATTCCAGTTTCAGATGGGCAGGAAGGTCTTGACCAGTACTCCATTTATTTTGTAGTTCTGAAGAAGGACGTATCCTTCCATCTTATTTCGTATCTGAAGCAGGTGAACCAGTTCCCGAAAATAACTCATTTTCGGATGGAGACCTTGAGGTCAGTGAATCTGGCAGTTTGAAAGGGAGTTTTCTTAACCTGAACCTAATGGAGGCTTATCTTCACATCTTAATACAGGCAGTGCTTTCTGCAGTTTGCAGTCCTAGGTCGACATTTCTAGTTTCAGGCTTTGCTATTTGGTTTGGCAACAGCTCTGAGGACCTTTTCAAAAGTCATGGTGGTAGTAGTGACAGCCTTGCACAAGGAGGGAAGATCGGTTCATCTTTACTTGGGTGACTGGTTGATTGGAACAAAGTCTTATTCAGAGAGTTTTCAGGTCACCCAGAGGGTTGTTCAGTTTCTGAAAGAGTTCAGTTGGATAGTCAACTTCTCCAAAAGCCATCTACAGCTGTCCCAGATCTTGGATTATCTGGGAGATTGTTTTGACATGAAGATGGATCATGTTTGGCTGTTGAAAGAGAGGATGAAAAAAATAGGTTACCAAGTGCGAGTGTTTCTGGTTGCAAGGAGTACGACCATGTGGTCTTATTTTTAACTTCTAGGCTCCATGGTGGCAGTCCTGGATTTGGTGCTGTATGCGAGAATGCACATGAGGCTTCTTCAGAGGGCATTACTGTTTAGATGGAAGCCTTGGTTGCAGAGTTATTTCATTAGGCTTCCGATACATGTTGAAGGAACATAACGGGAGGCATGGACCTGGAAAATCCAGAATGGGTGATGATGACTGATGCCAATCTAAAAGGCTGGGTAGTGCATTGTCTGGGTCATTCAGGCCAGAATCGGTGGACTCCCAAGGAAGTTGATGCGGGGTTGAGTGGTCAGGATGATGTCCAGAAATGCAACAGCAGTGGTGTATATAAACCATCCAGGAGATTCCAAGAGTCTTTAGGTGTTGTTGGAAATAAACTTGCTTATAGTTTGGGCAGAGGTGAATCTAAGATCATTGTCTGCAGCTCACATAGCAAGTGTGGGAAATACTTGGGTAGATTACCTTAGTTGCAATGTGGTCGATCCGGGAGAGTAGTTGCTGTCGCAAGAGGCATTCACACAGATTGTGTCAAGATAGGGAATGCCTAATATAGATCTTGTGGTAACTGTCAGGAAAGCGAAGGTTTGACAGTTCTTCAGCTGAAGGGAACTGCTCATTGGGAATTGATGTCTTGATTCAGCCTTTGCTGCTGGACATCCTTGGCCCATGATAACCAGAGTTCTCCAGAGGACCTTGGGGTATCCCAATCTGGTGATACTGGTAGTGCCAGATTAGTATAGGCGGTCACGGTATGCAGATCTCATGTGGTTGCTACAGAGGAATCTTCTGAGGTTTCTGCTCAATCCGGCCTTGCTGGCACAGGGTCCAGTTCTGCTCAAGGATCCAGATCAATTTTGTCTTATGGCCTGGCCCTTGAGAGGGCAAGATTAGTTAACAAAGGTTATTTTCATGCAGTAGTGACTGCTCTTTTGAACGCTAGAACATTTTCTACCTCCTTGGCTTATGTGTGAGTGTGGAGAGTGTTTGAAGGTTGGTGTGTAAAAAATCAGTGTACTCCTGGTAGAACAACAGTGCCACAAATTATGGAGTTCTTGCAAGAGGGGATCTCCAAGGAGTTGGTTCTCAACTCCTTGAAGGTGCAGGTAGTGGCCTTTGCAGGTTACAGAGGTCATATTTTGGATAAACTCTTGTCTTCCCATACTGACAAGTCATGCTTTCTAAGAGGCATTAAGCATATTAACTCTCCACTTCATTCGCTGGTACCTTCTTAGGATCTACATTTGGTCTTGTCCTTTGAGGTAGGGACTTAATTTGAGTCTCTTAAAGGACTTTCTGTGAAACTGCTAAGCTTGAAAATGGATTTTCTGGTAGCTATTTGCTCTGCTCATAGAAATGAGTGGCAGGGAACCCTTTTTGCAGATCTCAAAGGAAATGGTTTGGATTTGGATGGTCTCTTTCCTGCCAAAGGTGGTTTTGGCCTTTCATGTGTGCTTGCCTACTTTTAATGGTCTGTTTTCTGCAAAATAGTTTAGGTTTCTTAATGCCTTAAATGTCAGAAGGATTCTTTTGGTTATCTTAAATTTACTAATGCTTTCTGAAAATTTGATCATCTTTTTGTCTTCTGGTCTCATGTTTGAAGAAGTGAAGGGGCATCTAAGTCACAATAGTGCTAAATTAAGGCGGTCATTATAGCAGCTTATGTGGATTCTGGTACTTCCCTCCCTAAGCAGGCGAGGGCTTATGACATGAGAGCTCAAGCCATTTCTTGGACTGAGCTGTGATTGATGTCTCAGTTTGATGTTTGTAAGGTGGCAACTTGCTCCCCCTTGCATTTCTTTGTTAAGCACTATTGCTTAGACATGGCAGTCAGGCAGTGTCCTTCACCTCAGAGGTGCTCAGAGCGGGTTTAGCAGCAGACCGCCCCAATGTGGAGTATCTTGGGTACATCCCATTTGTCTGGACATAGAGGAAGGTGAAATTAGATTTTACCTGATAACTTCCTTTTCTTTAGTACATTCAGACCCAGACTAGGACGCCCCCTGTTCTGCCAGACTTACAACTCTCTGTACTTACTGTTTCTCTACATAATGCTGACGAATGTAAATAGTTGTTAAGCCACTATGCAGGTGAACATCTCTCTTCTGGTTACTGCGAACTTTCTAAACTCAACTTTCTTGTCCTTCTGGAGGTCCATTTAAAAAAAATGAAAAATCAAACAAAAAAAGAGACTCCTGTGCGTCTCTGTATTATAATAGGGTTTATTTAGCATGTCCACAGTTAGCTTGGTACAGAAAATACTGGCAGGCTGAGAACTGCACAGATGCCTGTATGAAGTGACATCAGCAAACCTGTTGGTCTCTCCATCTGCTGGTTGATGTAGATAACCCATCTGTCTCGACTGGTTTGACTGTACTAAAGGAAAGGAAATTCAGGTAAGAACTAATTTTACCTTCTTTTGAAACAGGTACTTTGGAGTCAGATCCTTGTGGGGAAAGGGCCATAGCTGATTCTGCAGCCAGTTTAGGGTTTCATGGATCGGTGTGTGCTACGAGGAGCTCCTTGTGGGGCCTGAGTCTGAACACCTTTTATAGAGGGGGGGTGTGGAAGGAGTTTGTCACAGAACTCTGTAGGAGATGGAGTAAGATCTGGGACATGAGGATTATAGCTCAGATCTGGTTTCCTCTTCTATCCACTTCAAGCTCTCCTGCAATCAGAAGGTGGTGGGCAGCTCCTGAGTGCCCTCCAGGCCATGGAGTCCAGCTGTTTGATTGAGAAACAGCCGATACCTTACAGTATCTGCTGGAGGAGGAGGACTGCGGCATCTCAGGTAAAAGAGACTTTGCTAGCTGTGAAACTTGCTGAGATGATTTTCTGACTTCTGGCAGCAAAGACTTTAATTAGTTACTGTGTTGCTTGTTTCTCAGGTGGAAGAAGATCCCTGGTTAGAAGAGCCCAATGTTGTAGTTCTGGTCCCCAGGGGTGAGTTTGAGTCCATGATCCACAGTTCCAGGCAGGTAAGAGAAATGGATGTCCGTGTCCCATCCTCCCTGACCTGATTGCTACCCCAGAACCAGATTAGCAGATATGTGTATACTGAGCTAGAACATGAGATTCCACCTACCAGGATTGTCCAAAGAACCTGACTCTTGAATAGTATAAAAGAAAACAACACCCTATATACAATTAATTAAATAGAATTGATATAAATATATGGAAAAAGGAGCTCATTAAGGTACAGTCATGGACCCTAACCCATTACATATGTATAGTCATCAGACTTTGGTGAACACAATTTTTTTTTCAGCAAATTATTTGTTAAAATAATTTTCATTAAATCTATATATAGACAGCCTATCTACTAATGCTCATATCTTTACACATGTCCATATGAACTTTTCAATTTTCAAATATATCTTTATTGTTATTAAATATTTCTATTGTACAAAAACTTTTCATCTGATTTAAATCATCTAAATGTTTCAAAAAGTATCTGTAATTTTTATCACCCACCTAAAATCCCATTCTCTCTCATACATTTCTCTTACACATATATTCATCCATCCATCACTCACATAAAACCTATCCCCATCTCAAAATGATTTACTATTGCCTTATTATATTATATAACCACCACAATGTTGTAGCAGAGCTCTCTGCTACAACGGCAAGGGAGAAGAAAAAGGGTTCGCACTCAAAAAGCGGGGAGTAGCTGGCTTGTTACGGCAGTTACTACCCCAAACCAAATGTGCCTGATACTTCACTTTCCATGCATATCCAGCATGGTTCTCTGCTTCATCGGCATGGGAGAAAGACTGATACATCACGCATTTCCAGCATAGCTCTCTGCTTCAACGGCAGGGGAAAAAACAAAAACAAAAAACTGCTGCTTCACGCATATCCTGCATAGCTTCAACGACTGGGGTGAAGAAAAAAAGGATTCGCAATCACAAAGCGAGGAGTAGCTGGCTTGTTACGGCGGTTACTACCCCAAACCAAATGTGCCTGATACTTCACTTTCAATGCATATCCAGCATGGCGCTCTGCTTCAACGGCAGGGGAGAAGAAAAAAAAAAACCCAACAAGGGCTGTACAACATAGTCTAGGTAAAACAAATAAGCATGGGTGTAGCTTGCTTATCGCGGCGGTTACTGCCCCTACTACCCCTAACTAATCAAGCTAGATATTTCACTTGGATGCAGCTCCATCACTGCTCTCTACATTAATGGTGGGGGTGGAAGGGGAATAGAACAAGGAGCTGAGAGAAACAGATAAGAATGAGAGAAAAAATGTGTGAGGCTTGCTGGGCAGACTGGATGGGCCATTCGGTCTTCTTCTGCCGTCATTTCTATGTTTCTATGTTTCAATGCTGATATGGAAGTCCATCCAGATGCAACATTGGTCTTTAAATTGTAATCCTTAATGTTATGCTTTATGAATAACAACTTCCTTAAAGACCCAGCTGAAACATGGAAAAATACATTTCAGTAGGGAGAGAAAATGAAAATATACATCCCACAGCCCTCCAAAATGGTAAAAATGCAATACTGATCTGTAGGCCTTACTGTATAATAGAATGTAAGGGCACCAAAATGTATCCACATCAATAAGGAGTGACATCCTACAAGTGGTTAAGCTGCTATGACTCTCAGCTGGATTATATCCTTAGCGGTGTAGACCAAAACACTGGGAAAAGCTAATTGATCTTTCTCTGCTGTGCTACACAGCACAGCAGTAATGAACCATTAGCTGTAACAAGGGGACAGCTGAGACTTGTTTGTCAGCTCTCTTATTTCTATATATTCAAGGTCTTATGACTTTTTAATTGTGTGAGGATGAAAATTTGTGTTTTATTTTTTCAGTGAATAATAATCATGGCCACAATTTTTAGGTAAATCCCAGAATGTCTACATTATGGAACACCATGCCATCAGAAATCAGACTGCAAAAAGACATCAAACTATTAAAAAAGAGCCTAAAAAACATGGCTATTTAAACAAGCATACCACAAAGAGAATGGAGAATAGAATCCAAAGAATTGTAGAAAGCGATGAGTTTGTGCTTTTAAGCAGTAACAGATAACGTGTAGATTATTAATAATTTTGAACCGACCTGATAAACCTAAACATACAACCTCACCTAGCACCTTACAGCTATTATGAAACTCTGTACCGTACCTTACAGGCACCTGTCTAGATGATAAAATAAAAGTTAAACAACATTATTTTAAGTGCCTTATTGTTAACCGTTGTGACGGCTTCTAGCTTTATGATGGTATAGAAAAGAGCTTAAATAAAATAAATAAATAATAAATTAGTAAGGATTTACTGAATGAAGGAATTTGTTTGTTGGATATATGCCTTGTAGAGCTTCACGAATGCAGTCTTTACAAGATATAGGTGCAGTTTTCATGAACAACCAGCCATGTCGGACCAATTTTTTTATTTCAAATATTTTAAATTGATTTTAAAGAAAAAACACAAACGTCTAATACTAAAGCATGTGGAATCCATCTTCTGATGATGAACCACATGCAAATAAGAAAACCTCATCAGAATTGAATTATGATTACATAGTAGCAGCCTCTCTGCACAGGATCCCAAAATCTAGAGATTTCAAATGCACAATTAGCTTAGCAGCAGTCTCATATTTGTACATAAAGCATACTGAATTCAACCAGAAAGTAATATTCCCTTCACGTACCCAGATCAGTCCAGACTCCTGGGTTTTGCCTCCCCTCCAGCAGATGGAGACAGAGAAATTTTACTGACGTTGTTTCTTAACCACACATGCTACCTGCAGTTCCTCAGTATTTCTCTGTCTCCAGAAGATGATAGATGGGTGCAAAACCTGCAGTTCTGCAGCCTGGGCAATTTCCTAGTGTGTAGCAGATGGACTCAGGACCAGTGGTATAGTGTACTCCTGATAGCAGATGGGAGACTGAGTCAGATTTCAAAGCTGACGTCAGCCTACATATACCCGTGCAGCATGCTCAGCTCTTCAGTATTTCTCAGTCTCCTAAAGCAGATAAGGACTCATCCACACACCAGAATAGTGTTAGCAATTCTAAAACAAAGAAGAAAGAAAATTTACCTCAAGAAGACGAGCCCCGCTCTCCTGTGGTGATACCTAAGGGTCCCTCCCCCAGTCGAGAATTCCTGAGGTGATTTCCGAGATCCCTCAGAGGTAAGCTTCAGTCCGGTAGCCGGCTCCCGGCGTGGACTTAGCCCCCAGGGTGGCTTAGAGGCAGTGGATGTTGAATTGAGCGCGGCGGTGAAGGTATTTCCCTCTCCTCCCGCAGCCAGAGACCGCCTGGTACAAGACCAGGAAATGCCGAGACCAGGTAAGGTAGAAACCTTCTTTTAAGTCTCCGTTCTCCGAGGCTCGATTTGCCCAACAGATCGTCCCTTCCGCATCTGTTAAATTGGGTTGTCTGGTTCCGGAGGGATTACATGCTTATTCTACATGTTCTCAAGCAGCCTCGTGGGCGGAGCTCAGCTTGTTTCTCCACAGGAGATTAGCAGAGCAGCGACTTGGAAGTCACTACATACTTTTGCAAGACACTATCATCTGGATGTGGGAGATACGGGTTCCCCATCTTTTGGCAAAAGTGTTCTGGGTGCAGGACTCTCCAGGTCCCACCCTGAGTAGGGAGCTTTGGTATATCCCAGGAGTCTGGACTGATCTGGGTACATACAGGGAAAGGAAAATTGGTCCTTACCTGCTAAGTTTCGTTACTGTAGTACCACAGATCAGTCCAGAATTCGCCCATTCTGTTTTTATAGCAGAGAATATTTTCATATTTTGTAAGTTTTTTGAAAGTTTGGACATTTTTGAAATTTGTTGTGATTAGCTTGGGTATAGATTAATACTGAGGTTAAGTAGCAGGGTCAGTAAAACTTTCTCTGTCCATCTGCTGGAGGGGAGGCAAAACCCAGGAGTCTGGACTGATCTGTGGTACTGCAGGAATGAAAATTAGTAAATAAGAACCCCTTTTTTTTTTTTTTTTTTGGCAAAATCCAATCCTTCTAACACCCTAGGTCAGGATACTTTGACATACAACAGGCAATGGCATATTTAACAATTTCCCATTCTCTGGTGATAGACTAAGACTTAAATAGATTTCAAAATCGCAGTATAATATGAAAGAGGCATATGCGGATATAAAATCTCCGCGTTGATGTGCCAAATTCACAATCTGAATGGCTGAACATTACCACCATAAAATAAAATATGAAAAGTATTTATTTATTTATTTGTTTGTTTTTATATACCGTTGTTTGGAGCTGGCCTTCACAATGGTTTACAATTGCAACAAACATTAATAAAACGTATAACATAAAACGTATAACAAGTATCCATCTTGGACATGCAAAACCAGCCTGAATTAGAATGAGAGGGATTAACATTATGTAATTTAACAGGAGTTCATAGAACACAGATAGCAAGAAGAGAAAGAGATTGTAACCAAGCAAACAGTTGCTTACTATCTTCTCCCAAAAAAATGTATCCTTAGCGATTTGTAAGACTGAAACCCATAAAACCTGAGGCAATTAGTAATATCAGAGATGTCAGATAAATCCCCATAATAACTTTTCCAAGAATACAAAATGATGTTTTACTCCTGACGACTCAAAACAATGCAAAAAAAAGGGAGATTCTACTGGAAGGACATAAGACTTCCAGCCTTTAGTACATGTCCAGTAATCCAAATACTTTAAGAAAACCAGGAATACCAGGAAACAACTTTTTGCTCTATCTTAAAAGGGGATTATTTCAGAGAGGATAGAAAATTGGGCTTTGCTGTTAACCCTTCCGAAGAGTAGAACCTGGAATATATGATAAAAGCAAAGGGATTGGTTGGCGGACATGTGGTCCAAGGCGAAATTGTGTATTCTTCCATTCAAAGGAAGGCTCCATTTTGGGGAGGATTTGGACCAGCTGATGAAGTCTTTGGGGGATTCCAAAGGTAACAGGTTGCCAGAAGATTAAAAAGTCCACCCAGAAGGTCTTCCCGTCGCGGGCCTGTTTTCATGAGTCGCATAGTTTCTACGCCGGTAAGTCCTCCTCTGGAGTGGGTGCAAAGCAGTGGAAGGCAGCAGTTATTTCAAGGCTCCATAGATCTGCCAGTAATAGTGCTGGCCAAGGAGCTGGGGGCAGGAAATCGTCCCAATGAAGCCAACTTCGCCCATTCCTCCCTAGAAGCAGTAGAGGGCAGATTGTCCAGCTTTTATGAGGAGTGGGTCAAGATTACCTTGGTCCATTGGGTGCTGGAGTTGGTGCATGACTGTTACGTGTTAGGCTTCCCTGATGGGATGAGAGAACTTTCTAGAGTCCCACGTGACCTCTGGGAGCAAGTGGGAGGCAGTGTGGGGGATTCTGTAGCAGCTGTTGTAGCTAAATGCCATAGTTCCCGTCCCGTGAGAAGAGCAGGGATGGGGCAGATACTCCATTTATTTTGTGCTGCCCAAGAAGGAAGGAACCTTTTGGCCCATCCTCAACTTGCAGAAGGTCAACAGAGCCCTGAAGGTCCCCTTGCTCTCAAATGGAAACTTTGCGAACGGTGATTGTCGCAGTCCGCAAAGGAGAGTGTCTGGCGTCGCTGGATTTGACGGAGGCCTATCTTCATATTCCCATTCGAAAGGACAATCAAAGGTTTCTTCAGTTCATGGTGTTGGGATGACACTACCAGTTCCGAGCTCTTCCCTTCGGCTTGACCACGGCACAGTGCACCTTCACGAAGATGATAGTAGTAGTGGTTGCCACCCTTCGGCGGAAAGGTATTCTGGTTCACCCTTATCTGGACGATTGGCTCGTTCAAGCAAAGACAAAGGAGGAGTGTGTGCGTTCGTTTCAGTGAGTGTTGGACACCTTTTGGTCATGGAATGGGTGATCAATATGGCAAAGAGTCAACTGGTGCCAACCCAGACATCGGAATATCTGGGGGCACTGTTCGACACGCAGAAGGGCAAGGTGTTTCTCACTCCAGAGAGATTAACAAGGTTACAGTTACAATTGTCTTGTCTGTTGAGATTGTCGCTGCTAATGGCCTGGGATTATTTACATGTTCTGGGGTCCATGGCTTCCACTTTGGACTTCGTGCCGTGGGCTTTCGCACACTTGAGACCGTTGCAGAACGTGCTTTTGTCCAGATGGAATCTAGTGTCGGAGGAGTATCAGCTGCTGTTGCCACTCTCTCAAGGTTCCAGATCCAGTCTGTCATGTTGGCTTTTGCGGCCCAATCTGGAAAAGGGTCAGGACTTTGAAAATCCGGGAAGCGGTGTGCCTGGGGAGGACAGCCCAAGGATTTTGGTCGGAACAGGAATGTTCCTGGTCAGTCATCAATCGCCTGGAAACAAGGGAGGTACAGGGGGCGCTGAAAGCCTTTCTTCCCTGGGTCAGAGGCAGGATGGTCAGAGTATTCTCAGACAATGCAACCACAATGGCGTACATCAACCGGCAAGGAGAGGCGAAGAGTCAAGCGAAGGTCCCTGGAAGCCTGGCAGCTGTCTGCCTAGGTGGAGAATCATCTCGAGGGAATTGCGGCCTCCCATGTCATAGGGTCAGACAATGTGCAGGCGGATTTCCTAAACAGGCAGCATTTGGATCCAGGGGAAATGGGAATTGTCCCAGGAAGCTTGGGACCATATCTGTGCCAGGTGGGGTGTTCCCCAGTTGGACCTCATGGCAACAAGAGCAAACGCAAAGACGACAAGGTTTCTAAGTCATGGAAGAGAAGTCGGCGTAGTGGGACTGGATGCTCTTGTGTGCTCTTGGCCGTCAGGGATATTCCTGTACATGTTTCCCCAGTGATCATTGGTCAGGCGAGTGTTGCGGCGAATAGAGTCCTACCCGGGGCCAGTGGTTCTAGTTGCTCCGGAGTGGCCAGGTTTGCAGATCTGGTGTATCTTGCACAAGAGGGCCCTCTCAAACTGGCCCACCTGCCACACTTGCTGCATCAAGGACCCATATTTTTGGGTCGGGAGATCAATTCTTTCTCACAGCTTGGCATTTGAGAGGGGGCACCTGTGATTGAAGGAGTATTCAAAGCCAGTTATTGCTACCCTTCTCCAGGCCCGAACGCCAGCTACATCTTTAGCGTACATCAGGGTCTGGAGGACCTTTTGAGTTGAGGTGTTTTCCGAGGCAGCTGGATCCTTTACAAGTGGACATTCCGCAAATTCTGGCCTCCTTACAGGCTGGTTTGTCGAAGGGTTTGGCCTATAGCTCTCTTCACGTTCAGGTTGCGGCCTTGGGTTCCCTTAGGGGCAAGTTGCAGTATAGGTCTGTGGCCTATGCTTCCTTAAAGGGGTGAAACATTTGCAGCTGCTGTTTTGAAAGCTGTGTCCAGAATGGAACCTGAATTTAGTTCTGCGAGTGCTCTGTGATGCGTCCTTTGAGCCTTTGAAAAGGGCAATGTTGAAGGACCTCGTGCTGAAGATGGTGTTTTTGGTGGCTATTTGTACTGCCTGTTGGATTTTGGAGCTTCAGGCTCTATCATGCAGGGATCCTTTCTTGCGCATTTCTAATGAGGGGTCACGTTGAGAACTATCTCCTCCTTTTTGCCAAAGGTGGTGTCCTCTTTTCATATTAATCAGTTGGTGGAGCTTTCAGCCTTCCCGAACTGGTCTAAGGATTCCTCATGGGAAAGGGAGTTACATCTTTTAGATTTGCATCGGATTATTCTGTGGTATCTGGAGTCACTAATCTTTTCCTGCAGTCGGATCATCTTTTTGTGCTGTTCGGGGGCATGAAGAAAGATAAGGCATCCAAGGCCACGATTGCTCGTTGGCTAAAGGAGACCATTTGTTCTACACATATTGGTAAGGGTCGCAAGATTCCAGTGGATCTGAAAGCACATTCTACAAGAGCGCTGGTGACCTCTGGGGTAGTGTCAGTTGCTCTCGCCTCATGAAATTTGTAGGACAGCAGTGTGATCATCTCTTCATACTTTCACCAGACATTATCGTTTGGATGTGCAGGAGGATGCATCCTGTGGTGAGAGTGCGCTGCAAGCGGGTCTTTCGGTTTCCCGCCCAGTTTAGGAGTGCTTGGGTACATCCCACTTGTCTGGACTGATCTGGGTATGTACAGGAAAGGAAAATTGGTTCTTACCTGCTAATCTTAGTTCCTGGAATACCATAGATCAGTCCAGGGACTCTCCCGTCACTGCCGAGACTGTTTCTGCTGATAGTTGTACAAGTTTTCTAAGAGTTTTATTCAATTGTACATACGTTTTTGGTGGTCTGGAGATGACAGAGGCTCCAGCATAGGGGGTTTCAGCCCTGGGTTTTTTGGTTTTTTTTTTCTGGTTCGGATTTTGAGGTTTATCTTGGCTTCGGTACAGGTCAATACTAAGGGACTGCAGGTGGTACTCTTGGTTATGTAGCAGTGCCTCAAAGTTTTGTTCTCTGCCTCCATCTGCTGGCAGGGATGCATAAACCCACTTGACTGGACTGATCTGTGATATTTAAGGAACGAAAATTAGCAGGTAAGAACCAATTTTCCTATCTTTTGGTGCTACACAACTCTTATGATCTAGTCGTTTGTACATCTTGAGGACTAGGCTCAGTATTCTCATTTCAGCATTTTGGGAACTTTTGAAGCTGTTTCTTAATTTTCTCTCCTCACTGAATTCTGGTTTTGCATAATTCAGCTGGGACTTTAAAGTTTTGTTATACTAGTTTGTTATCACCCGACAATTATTTTGACACAAGGTACAAAACTTTATTGAAAAAAGCATTCAAAATCTTACATTGAAATGCTCCTTATGGTTATTAGCAGCTATTTGCCTTCAAATGGAGAAAATTACTTTTAATTTAACACATTTTCTCTAATTCAATAGCCTAATGATGAGATCGTCACAACTCAGCAATTTTGTTGGTTTTCTTTTAGGCTAGCTTGTAAGTTGTTAGGTTTTGTTTTTTTTTTAATTTATATCTTTATTGAGCCAATACGAAATAGCAAACAGTTCACAACTATAACAAGTAACCCAGAATGATAATTGTTCTTCCACATTGCAACATACATTTTGTAGGTCCTTATAAATTATTATTGGGGGGGTTTTTAAAGAATATTTTTTCCCATTGCCCCACAGAATGTCTGCAGTGATGCAACAGGTGCCCAGACCAGTCTCCGGCGCTTCGTGGAAAACATTGTGATGAAAAGTGCTGGAAAAACCATATCCTTGGCTGTTGTGGAAATGGAAAAATACTTCGGGTTAGAACTTCTTTTTTGGGTCCCCTTGCTAGCCTGAAACCCTCTCAGATCTGCCTACATTGAAGCCAGTCTCTCCTTTCTGCACAGTGTCTTGACCATGCTGGAACTCAGCAGTGCTGCCACTTGCTCCTCAGGACTGGTCCTCTGTTTCCAGTCATTGACAACGTATCATACGGTGACCAGAGAGCTCCATGCCCCAAGGGACAGACTGATCCAGGCCTCCCCCCCCCCCCCCCCCCAAACCAGTATGTGGAATTGTCCTGCTTTTCTTAGAGAAACTGGAACTACAAGTCCCTAGAAGCAGTAGTGTCAAAGAATTATTGTTTCAGCTTGTACCCTTAGGGCTGCCAGCTTGGCTCCATGTTATAAGGAACAGGCTGATCTAGTCCTGGTTTTTTCCCTTTGTAGGCATGGACTTGTAGTTATGATTTTCTCAGGGAAATCTATGGACAATCAGAACTATGAGTTCATGTGTGCAATAAGATAAAACCAGGACTGAATTAGCCTGCCCTTTGACATAGAGCCAGTTAGCTCCATATTGTAACTAGGGTTGCTATCTGGTCACCTTATATCATTGCATCTTACCTATTCTCCCCATTCTTCCACATCCTGCTCACCAGTCCAGATAAGTGGTTTGTTCCTCCCTACCGGCAGATGGAGGTAGAGAGCACAGCTTTTCTGTGATATCATCACAGCTACTTACATATGGTGGTGTCCCAGAAAATTCCTCCTTTCCTAGCATGTAGCCAGATGGACTCAGGACCAGTGGGTATTGTGCTCTTCTGCTAGCAGATGGGAGACGGAGTCAGGTTTCAAAGCTGACTTCACTCTAGATATACCCCTGCAGTAACCTCAGCTCTTCAGTATCTCTCCGTCTCCTAGCAAATGCGGACACTATCCCACACACTGGAATAGTGTTAACAATTACAGCAAAGAAGAAACAAAAATTTCCCTTAAAGAAGATTGAGCCCTGCTCTCCTGCGGTGATACCTAAGGGTCCCTCCCCCAGTCGAGAATTCCTGAGGTGATCCCTGATATCCCTCAGAGGTGAGCCTTGGTCCGGTAGCCGGTTTCCGGCATGGACTTAGCCCCCAGAGTGGCTGAAAGGCAGCAGGTGCAGAAATGAGCACTGTGGTGAAGGTAATTCCCTCTCCCCCTGCAGCTGGAGATCGTCCGGCACATGATCGGTAAGCGCCGAGACCAGGTAAGAAAAACCTTTAAATTCAGGTCTCCAGTCTCCAGAGCTCGGATTGCAGTACCAAATTCTTATCCGGCGAGGTTAAAAAGGCAGCACCGATTGGGTTGAGCAGCCTTGGTTGGGCTAGGCCCCAATCTGGTGCAAGAGTCCACACACGTGGAGACCCTCGGGGGGGGGGGGCGCCATCTTTCCTCTTCGACCGGCAGTATGCGCGGGGCAGGCTGGGCGGCCAATGCGCCTAACTTGCGCGCATCCAATACAGACCTGCACACAACTGAGCACACCTGTGCGCATAACTACATGCACAGCCGCGTTTGCAACTGCACTAGCACAAACACATAGAGACAATGGCACCAGCACCTAAGAAGGCCAGAAGGCACTCTCTTTGCACAGCCTGCCACATAAGAGCCACGCAGCCTGAATTGGAGTCCTGTCTGTGTCAGCATTGCGAAGAAGCCCTGGGGGAACCAAAGCCTGGTCCCTTACTGTAGGGAGATGGTTCTGGAACTACTGATGATAGCTCCCCGGATCTATGCATCTCCGAGATGGCTTCCCCACAGGAGGGCACCTCTGGGGCCCCTACTCAGACTCCCCCCTGGGATTAACATGGACCCAGGGACCTTCTTCTGGTTGGAATTTTTCCAAGGGCTGCAAGCCTTCATTTAGGCGCAGTCAGCCCCGGCTGCGCCCCAGGCTCAACCCCTGCCATAAGCAAAAGATCCTTCCAGCCTGGCTCAGATGCCTCGAGACATGCCTTGCCTAACCAAGAACTTCCCTGACAGAGACCCAGACACCTCAGATGATGAGGGTGACTCCCTGGAAGAAGGAGAAATCCCTCCAGGAATGGAACCATACCGAACCATGCTTCGCTTCTTCCACAAGGATGAATTACCAGCCCTTGTTTCCCAGACTCTGAAGACGCTGGGTATTCCAGGCACGGATCCTATGGCGGAACCAAAGAAGAACCCCATCTTGGTGTCCCTTCCTAAGTCCTTATGCTACTTTCCAATGATGGAAGCTATCCAGAAACTGATTGACCTGGAGTGGGATGCCCCGGAAGCCAGCTTCAAAGGGGGTCGGGCCTTGGAAGCCCTATACCCTCTAGAACCAGTGACCAAGGAATGCCTGCGTTTCCCGAAAGTGGACGCTATGGTCTATGCCATCTCAAAGCGAACGACTATTCCTGTTGAGGGAGGGGCTGCATTGAAGGATACTCAGGACAGACGCTTGGAATCCATCCTTAAGCAGGCCTTCGACGCAACAGCAGTGACACTGTAGATTGTTTCCTGCTGCGCATTGGTGGCACGTTCCTGCTTGCTCCTCTCGAGAGAGGCAAATAACTCCGGAATGTATACCAGTGAGATGATAGAACCTGCAGCAGCCTTCCTGACGGACGCAAGCTCAGACCTGGTGCGTACCTCAGCCAGGGGTGTTGCCTCGGTAGTGGCAGCCAGAAGACAACTATGGCTACGGAATTGGCCTGCGGTCGCGACATCTAAAGCGAATCTCACGAGAATGCTCTTTAAAGAATCGCTCTTTTTAGGAAGCGAATTGGAGAAGTTAGCCAGCAAATGGGGCAAATCCCCAGTGCCTCGGCTACCAGAAGATGGGAGTAAAAGATCTCAGGATCCCTCCCCCAGAAGAACCAAGGGCAGAGGCTCGCAGCGCTTTAGACCCTACATGAACTCGCAGTTCCAGGCACCTTGTCCCTCCGGAAAGTCCCAGCCCTTTTGGAACCAACAGACTAAGAGGAGAGCAGGCCCGTGGGCAGGCTCCAGCCGTGCTCCACAATGAGAATGGGCTGACCCATCCACAGGAAGAGGAGATAGGGAGTCGACTTGCCCTCGTCTACCAAAGAGGGGTCGAGATAACGTCGGACAAATGGGTACTAAACATCATTCAAGAAGGTTACTCTTGGAGTTCCGCAGCAACCCTTGAGACAAATTTATGATGTCACCCTGCCACTTCCACACCAAGAGACTGGCAGTAGAAAACACTCTAATAAGACTACTCAGTCTGAAGGCAATAACTCCGGTTCCCACGCCCCAACAAAATATGGAGTACTATTCCATCTATTTTATCGTTCCCAAGAAGGAGGGATTATTCCGGCCCATCTTGGATCTCAAGAATATCAACTGTCATCTGCGGATACTACACTTCCGCATGGAGACTCCTCACTCCATAATAATGGCAGTACAACCAGGAGAGTTCATAACTTCCTTGGACCTTTCCGAAGCCTACCTTCACATCCCGGTCCATCAGGATCACCAGCGCTACCTGCACTTTGCGATACTGGGTCAAAATTACCAGTTACAAGCGCTACCCTTCGGCCTAGCAACCGCCCCAGAACCTTCACCAAAATCATGGTGGTCATGGCAGCAGCACTGAGGAAGGAAGGGATCCTGGTTCATCCTAACCTGGACGACTGGCTGATCAGGGCAAAGTCTTCGGAAGAGAGCCGGCAGGTGACCAGCAGAATCAAGAACCTACTGCAGGAACTCGTTTGGGTCGTGAACACGGGCAAGAGCAGTCTGCAGCCCTCTCAATCACTAGAATACCTGGGGGCCTGTTTCGACACCCAACAGAACAAAGTCTTCCTCCCTCCCCCGAGGAGAAGGAAACTGATGGAACAATTACAACGATTGATGACCAATGCACGCCCCAAGGTATGGGACTATCTTCAAGTCCTCGACCTCATGGCCTCAACCCTGAAGGTCGTCCCATGGGCAAGGGCCCATATGCGACCGCTCCAGCTCTCCTTAGTGTCACAATGGAACCCACTGTCCCAGGACTACTCAATTCGCCTCCAACTACCAGCAGAGGTACATTCTCAGCTCCAGTGGTGACTACAGGAAGACCACCTAAGCAGAGGAGTAAGCCTATCCCCACCGAACTGGATCTTGTTCACCACGAATGCGAGCCTGCAAGGGTGGGGAGCTCACTGTCAGGAACTGATGGCCCAGGGACAATGGAACAAGGAAGAGGCGGAATGGAACATAAACCGCCTGGAAGCGCGAGCAGTCAGACTAGTGTGCCTGCGATTCAGCCAACGACTCCAAGGCAAAGCAATTCGAGTAATGTCAGACAACGCAACAACAGTTGCTTACATCAACTGTCAGGGAGGAACCAGGAGCCAGCAGATGGCTCTGGAGATAGACCATCTCATGGCATGGGCGGAGATAAACCTACAAGGGATCTCAGCCTCCCACATCGCAGGAAAAGACAACTTCTCAGCAGACTTCCTCAGCAGAGAGAGCCTGGACCCAGGAGAATGGATGCTGTCGACCACAGCCTTCCAACTGATAGTAAATTTCTGGGGCCTCCCAGCCATGGATCTACGGGCCACCCGTCTCAGTGCCCAAGTCCCCCCCAGGTTCTTCAGCCACAGACAAGAGCCACACTCCCAAAGAATTGACACTCTCGTCCAGACTTGGCCAGAGGAAGACTTACTGTACGTCTTCCCCCCCCCCCCCCCCCCCCCTTCCATTGCCACTACTGGGCAAAGTCATCTGCAAGATAGAACATCATAGGGGACTAGTTTTACTAGTGGCCCCGGATCGGCCAAGACGACCTTGGTACGCAGACATGCAAAGACTCCTTGCGGGGAACCCTCTGTGCCTATCTCCACACAGGGACCTTCATCGGCAGGGCCCGATTCTCCATGAAGTTCCAACTCTAGTCTCTCTTACGGTCTGGCCCTTAAGAGGATTCGCCTGAAGGAGTGCGGTTACTCAAAGGCCGTGGTTGACACCCTGCTCTGAGCACCAAGTTCTCCACCTCCCTGTCATACAAACGGATCTGGAGAGTATTTGAAGCCTGGTGTGAGGACCGCAGGATACTCCCATGGACAGCTAAGATTCCCATAATTCTGGAGTTCCTACAGGACAGTATGAAAAAGGGGTTGTCACTCAACTCCCTCAAGGTCCAAGTAGCCACACTGTCCTGCTTCAGAGCCGAAGTGGACGGTATCCGGCTATCAACCCATCTGGATTTGTCCCGCTTCCTGAAAGGGGTTAAACAACTCCGACCACCCCTAAAGTGGCCAGGGCCTCTGTGGAATCTCAATCTAGTTATTAGACTTCCTAGCTGGGGATACCTTCAGACCAACATGCGGTCTGTCACTACGCCTCTTAACATTGAAGACGATATTCCTGGTGGCAATATGTTCAGCTCGTCGCATCTCCGAACTACAGGAACTGTCCTGTCTGGAACCATTCCTTAGGTTCATGCCTGGAACCATACAACTGTGCACTGTCCCCTCCTTCCTACCGAAAGTGGTTTCCGAGTTTCACTTGAACCAAACCATCTCACTACCATCTCCGGACTCACACCTTCTTCGCCATCTAAATGTTGGCAGACTCCTAGTGTGGTACCTGGAAAGATCGGAACTGGTGTGCAAAACGGACCACTTGTTCATTCTTCCCAGCGGGAAGAAATAAGGAGAAGTGGCCTCGCGGGCGACCATAGCCCGCTGGATCAAGGCAGCCTACATAGAGGCAGGAAAACCCTTACCTCTACAGGTTAAGGCTCATTTTACGAGGGCACAGGCAGTTTCTTGGTCAGAAACCAATGTGCTGTCGCCCGCTGAGATCTGTCGGGCGGCAACATGGTCCTCCCTACACACCTTCTCCAGGTTCTACCACCTGGATGTTCAAGCCCGAGAAGATGCAGCCTTCGCAATGGCAGTACTAAGTGGGCCACAGGCAGCCTCCCGCCCTGTCCGGGAGTAGCTTTGTACATCCCACTGGTCTTGCGTCCATCTGGCTGCATACTAGGGAATGGAGAAATTACTGACCTGATAATTTTGTTTTCCTTAGTGTAGATAGATGGACTCAGCATCCCGCCCACGGCTGCCCCAGAAAAGGAGAACCTCGGATAGCAAACCTCGAGACTAAGCAAATACGGGTAAGCCGCAGCCTACCCCTAGTTCAAGACACCCACAGTTTGTCCAGTGTCAGTTTTAATTGGTTGAGTGCATTGGCCGTCTCCAGTCTGGAAATTAGTTGAACCAGTTCAAGTTTTAATCAAGTTTAATCAAGTTATTTAAGCAAAGATATATCAACAATGGCTTTTCAAAGAGAATACTGAAGAGCTGAGGTTACTGAAGGGGTATATCTAGAGTGACGTCAGCTTTGAAATCTGACTCAGTCTCCAATGTACTGCAGCATAGAGGTATAGGATATGAATGCCACCTGATCATGTAGGTTCTTTTAGAGTTAGTATAATCCAGGAATCCTGTAGCCTGGTTTTTAACCGATTCAGCTTGTAGTTTCTACTAACTCTAAAAGAACCTACATGATCAGGAGGCATTCATATCCTATACCTCTATGCTGCAGTACACTCATGTATGCATTAACAGAATAAGACTGACACTTGCTAATAGTTGAATACATTAAGGTAACCACATCTACCTGCGGGCATGCGATAAGCCCTGTTATAGTGCATTGCCCCTGAGGCAGCTCTAGACCATAGAGCGAAACTCGGCTGGAGTCGGACTAATTTCAAATAAAGGGCATTTTACACACACCGATCTCCATTTCTTCTCTGCTATACAGCCAACTGGATCGGCTTCCGATTTGTTTTGCAGGATTTTTTCTGACAAGGTCTTTCTAGCCCTTTGAGGTTGGAGTAAGGCAGAGGTTTCTCTGGTTTCCTAGGGCCAGACTCCTGGTTTTCTAATACCAAAGTGCAATGCCTGCTCAGACAATTCCCAGAACCAGAGGGGGACTGGTTGAGCCTGAGGGGATCGAATTGGCATATATATTTAAAAAAAAAAAATTAAGAGGATCCACTGAGTCTGCCTCCCCTCTCCTTCTTCTGGTTTCTTTGCCTTTAAAGATTTATTTTACCAAAAAGGAAACAAGGAAATGTGAGAGCAACTCCGGAACATCCTGAGGCTCTTTTAGTGCAAGCAGTGTTTTCAGCAGTGGAGGTAAGTTCCTCTAAGTTTTGGAGGTGAGCTCCTTCAGAGCAGCTCTAATTTGACCACTCACACTCCTGATGGAGAAGAAGCTCTGCTTGTGGCTGCAATATCGCTTCCGCTTTTGGAGATTTTATGCGCGGCTTACCTCAAAACCGGAGAAGTGCCCTGAGAGAAGGCCTCCATTTTATATCAGTAGGGCTGGCTGCCACGGGAATTGAATCATCTTCCTGCTCGAGCAGGGTGCCGGGGCCTATGGAGTCAGCATTTTCAGTGGGAATGGCCAACATTTTAGCTGCAGGTCCCTCAGAACATATGGCCCCAGCTGTTATTGGGAGCCCCTGCATTTATCCCCAGTCGGGGATGGGGATCTCTGAAGCCTCCTGTTTTCAAGCCTTACTCCCTTGAGAGTTCTCCCTGAAGACCTTTAGATTTTTCCTTTTGTGCTATTCAGAGGCCTGCTGGAGACACAATTTTTGGGATCTTCTGGCATGGGACTTGTTCCCAAGTCTGTAGCTCACTACTTGTCTTCTAAATGAGCCTGGGAGTCTTGTCATTTCGAACATGCCTTTCCCTCACAACAGAAAGTCTGTTTTGGAGGACCTGGATGAATTTATGGATTCAAGCAGTGATTTTCCGACTTTTCCATAGGGATGAGATTGCATCCCTTATTGATCGGGTGGTTGCTACCCTAAAAATTCAGAAGATAAACTTGAAGAAACTGGGGATACTAATTATTAACTGTCTGCATAAGTATGCTAAGACTTTTCCCCTTCACTCTGAGGTGGAGGAAATGGTGATAGTAGAATGGGAATCTCCAGATTCTGGGCACAAGGGAGTTAAACTCTTTGGTAATCTGGAGCTACTACCACAAAAGCAATCGCAGTACTTGATTTTTATGCCCAAAGTGGATATGCTGGTATCAGCAGTTACAAGGAGAACAGGACTAGGCTGGGAACCATTGTTCCTGTCCCCCTGGAGGAGCGCACGTTAAAGAAGGTGAACCTGGCTCTGAAGGTTCCTCTGTTCCGAATGGAAACCGTGCGTTCGGTGATTGCCAGTGTGCACAAGGAGGGGAGTACCTAGCGTCCCTGGCTTTAACTGAAGCGTACTTGCACATAGGAATACGGCCCGATCATCAGAGATATCTGAGATTCATGATTCTGGGAGAACATTTTCAGTTTTGCGTTCTGTCCTTCGGTCTGGTGACTGCGCCCAGGACCTTTACCGAGGTAATGGTCATGGTGGCTGCAACTCTCCGGAGTGACGGGGTCCTGGTCCACCCCTATCTGGACGACTGGCTGATTTGGGTGAAGTCGGAAACCCTTTGTTGGAGGGCAGTGGACTTGGTCCTCTGGCGCCTGAGATCGTTGGGGTGGATAGTCAATCTGTCCAAGAGTCATCTTGGCCCTTCCCAGAGTTTGGAATTCCTAGGGGCATGTTTCGATACAAGGGTGTGGGGAAGGTGTTCCTCACCGAAGAGCAGATTTCCAAGTTGCAAGCTCAAGTTCGCGGATTGTTGGAAAAGCAGGTACCCAAGGTTTGGGATTACTTGCAAGTTCTCAGGTCTAAGGCTTCCACCTTGGAATTAGTTCTATTGGTGTTTGCTCATATGAGGCCTGTACAGTCTGCTTTACTATCTCGCTGGGACCCGTTGTTGGAGCAATTTCAGCTACCTTTCCTTCTTATGGTGTTTGCTCGATCCAGTCTTTCCTGGTAGCTCTTTCTGGATAAGTTGAGTCGAGGTGTGGACCTAGATATTCCGGTCTGGACGATCGTCACAACCGATTCCAGTCTCTCCGGGTGGGGAGCAGTATGTCTACCAGTCTGTGCAAGAGCGGTGGTCAGCGGAGGAAGCCTTTGTGGTCCATCAGTTGTCTAGAGACAAGAGCCATGCATTGGGCCCTTCAGGCATTTCTACCCCTGGTGAGGGGAAGGCCGACGAGTGTCTTGTCAGTCAATGCGACAACAGTGGCTTACATCAACCGACGGGGGCACCAAGGAGTCAAGCAGTGGCTGAGGAGACCTGGCTTTTGATCGATTGGGCAGAACAGCATTTGAAGTACTTGGCAGCCTCCCAAATAGTGAGCTTGGACAACATGCAAGCGGATTTTCTGATCCGCAGCAACAGAACTCTGGAGAGTGGGAGCTGTCAGGGGAAGCGATGCATCTCATCAGTTACAGGTTGGGCACATCGTGTGTGGATTTGATGGCGACCTTCAGTGTTTCTCCAGCCGGCGAAGAGAAAGAGGAGCAGAGGGGGTAAATGGCTTAGGTCTGCCTTGGCCGACTGACATTCTCCTGTATGGGTTCCTTCCTTGGCCATTAGTAGGCAAGATCTTGTAGCGCATAGAGATTTATCCTGGTGATGTGATTCTCATCGTGCCAGTGGTCGAGGCATCCGTGGTTTGCGGACTTAGTCAGCCTAGCAGTGGATAGACTGTTACGGCTAGCTCATCTGCCGAACCTTCTGCACCAAGGTCCCATTTGTTTAGATCAGGTAGATCGATTTTGTCTAGCAGCTTGGCTTTTGAGAGGCAGCTTTTGAGAGATAATGGTTATTCAGACGGGGTTATCACTACCATCTTGCAGTCTAGGAAGACTTCCTCCTCCTGACCTATGCGAGGGTAGGGAGAGTTTTTGAGGCCTGGTGTTCTGGGCAGTGGGTGGATCCTATGCAAGCCTCGGTGGTGCATATTTTGGCTTTTCTGCAGGAGGGTTTGGTCAAAAGATTATCCTTTAATTCCCTCAGGGTTCAGGTGGCGGCTTTGGGATGTCTTTGAGGTAAGGTTTGAGGAGTTTTACTGGCGGCTTATCCAGACATTGTGTTTTCTTTGGGGAGCAAAATATTTGCATCCCCCAGTTCGTAATCCTTGCCCTTCTTGGAGCCTTAATGTGGTCCTGAAGAGCATATATGCACCTCTGTTCAAACCTCTGAGAAGTACGACTATGAAGGATCTCACCTTGAAAGTGGTTTTCCTGGTGGCAATCTGATCGGCTCGCTGAATCTCCGAGCTTCAGGCCTTTCCACATAGGGAGCCTTTTTTGAGGATTTTGGACGAGGGAGTGTCCTTGAGAATGGTTCCATCTTTTCTATCCAAGGTGGTGTCAACATTCCACTTAAATCAGTGGAGCTCCCGTCCTTCCCAAATTTAGCTTGAGGCGCCAAAGGATCCAAAGACTTACGGTGCTTAGATGTAAAGTGCACTTTGTTGCAGTACCTGGAGGTCACGAACAGCTTCCCCATGTCAGATCATCTCTTTGTGCTCTGGAGCGGTGCCAGAAAGTCATAAGGCATCAAGAGCCACAATTGCACAGTGGTTAAAAGAGGCTATTAGCTCTGCACATATCTGTCAAGGTCGCCCTGTTCCAGAGGGGCTAAGGGTTCATTCTACCCGTTCTCAGGTGGCCTCTTGGGCCAAGTGTCAGCAAGTTTCGCCACAGATTTGTAGAGCGGCTACTTGGAAATCATTGCACACTTTCACCAGGTATTATTTTTGGATGTCCAGCCCCAGAGGCCATGGGTTTTGGTGAAAGTGTGCTTCTAAGTGGGACTCTCACAGTCCCCACCCTGTTTAGGGAAGCTTTGGTACATCCCAGCAGTCTGGATTGATCTGGGTACGTACAGGAAAAGGAAAATTGGTTCTTACCTGCTAATTTTCGTTCCTGTAGTATCACAGATCGGTCCAGAGTCCCACCCACTGGAGGAAAGGGAAAATTGGAGAGTATGCTCAATCTGTTTTTGTGATAAATCTGAAGAATTGCACAGGTTTTTGTTAGTCCTACACAAGATTTTGTGTGGGTGCAGTTTCCAGGCTTCCTCTTCCCACTACTCATTCAGGGGAGGTCAGTTATTCAAGGTGCTGATTTTGTTTCTTTCATTTCTGACTTGGGTACAGATTAATACTGAGGGGACTGCAGGTGGCACCTTGTGTTAAGTGGCAATGTCAGTAAAACTTTTTCTGTCTCCATCTGCTGGAGGGGAGGCAAAACCCAGGAGTCTGGACTGATTTGTGGTACTACAGGAACAAATATTAGCAGATAAGAACCAATTTTTCTTTAGCAGTAGTGCTGCTTCTCACTGGGAGCAGAGAAGCTGTGTTGTTCCTTACAGCTCCTGGTTTATATTCTGGTGTTCTCTGGTGCGCTTCCTGTACTTACAGAAGGCGAGTCCTGCTGTGTTTTTCTCCTCAGAACTCAAAAACTTCGGTTGCGGAAGACGGTACTGAATGGAGATGCAGGAAATGCAGAAGAGAAGCGTAGGCGGAGGAAAAGGAATGAAGAAGCTTTCCCAGTATTGTCTAGGATGGATGTAGAGAAGGTAAGCAACCCTTCATGTCCAAGTGATTCTGTGTCCTTCCTTTCCAAAAAGTTCAGATTCTGCCCAAGTGAATTCTCTTGTGAAAGGCATTTGCTCCCCATCTGGCTGCTCTATAGAACCTGTGGAAGCAGTAAGTGGCAGCCCTGAACTCTGATTCTGGTACTTAAGTCCTACCAGAGCATTTTTTTTAATGGCTTCTGATATTGCGTTGGTTCGGCCACCTTGTGAAGATTTAAAAAGTTTGATGCCATCTAGTATTATACTATATGCTGCAGTTTGCAAGTATTCTGGCCTTTATTAAAGTTTTTTTGTTTGGAACTCTTGTCTTGGCTGCTTGGATCCAGTTTATGTTGGCAACAAGACTTCCTAGCATCCTGAAAACCGATTTCTCGCATGGCAACCAACAGAGCTGGATTATCTTGGGTCTGCTGCTTTCTCTTTGGGTTTGATTGGAAGCACAAGTAGATGATGCAACCTTAGGACATTCTAGCTGGGGTCCTGCACTCACTGCTGAATTGGTTTGTGATTTCAGACTCTAGTGGACCTTCAGCTCTACACAGGTGTACAAGTTCAGTTCCTGGAGACCTGGAAGGAGTTTGCAGATTTTATCAGTATGTTCACGAAGGCAGTTGCTGAAACACCTTTTAAGTGAGTGGAGGTGGTAGAAGGGGGGGATATAGGCATCATCTTTTCATTATTTAAAATTTGTGGACAAAAAAAAATGCTCCTAGCAGCATTGTTCCCAGTCAAAACTGTCAATGTTTTCAGAAAATGATCCTTAAAACATTTAGCAATGCCAGTGCTATTAGCAGGCATGGGGACCACTCAGGGTAGATCTGAGTTCTACCCCTTGAGCTGGGGTTGCTACAACAATAGTGTTTGCAGCCTCCAGAAAAGTGAGTCCCAGCCATTATATAAGTGATATCTAATGGTCAAACTCAAAATACACAGCTGTGGCCTCTGCCCAAAAGGACTGGCTGCGAAATGGCTGGATTAGACAGAAAAGGGAGGGAAAACCCCCCGTTGCAAATGAAGGCTCATGGCATTGCAGCCCTAGTACAAGACTTTGTTTGAGCAAGCCAGAGGAAACTGTTGCACTAAAAAAAAGTCTATCGAAATGTTGGTCGGGATTGATCTTGTATCCTCCCTAAGGAAAACTATTCTATTTGTTACTATTTGGTGTAGTTCTAAGACTTGCACATGGGATGAAACAGGGAAGGGGTTAAAAACTTGTCTTTTTCTGTTGGCTCCAGGCATGAGCGAGATAAGACAGGCTTCTCCTTCTTCTTGGAGAGTGACTGGGCTGGAGGAGTGAAGGTGGATCGAAGTGGGAAGGGGCTCCTGCAGGTTTGGAAGAGGCAAATACAGCAGTTGAACCGAGTCAGTGTGGACATTGCTAATGCTGTGGTATCTAATTATCCATCTCCTCAGCTTTTAGTACAGGTAGGACCTCTGGTGGTAGTGATTCCCTGATACAGATGCACAAAGGAAAATTGGTTCTTACCTGCTAATTTTCGTTCCTGTAGTACCACAGATCAGTCCAGATTGCTGCATTTTGCCTTCCCTTCAGCAGATGGCGACAGAGAAGTTTTTGACTGACACTGCCACTTAGGTTGAGGTGCCACCTGCAGTCTGTCACTATTGAACTGTACCTAAGCCAGCTGACTAGAAAACCATAACTACATGAACTATGTACAATACTCCCCAAACGAGCAGCGGGGAGAAGAAACCTTGGAAATCCAAAAAGGAACCCTTGCCCACACAACACACCTGTGCAGAACAAGAACCTGAAGCCAAAAAAACACCGACCGAGCGGACTCTCCAATTCCCCTAACCCAAAATGGGCAGGACTTCGGCCTGATCCATTGTACTAAAGGAATGAAAATTAGTAGGTAAGAACCAATTTTCCTTTCCCTGTATGTACCCTCATCAGTCCAGATTCCTGGGATGTACCAAAGCTTCCCTACACTAGGTGGGACCCCGAAAGTCCCGCTCGTAGCACATGGGCACCAAAACCCCCTGCTTCCGGGGCCTGGACATCCAGATAGTAATGTCTGGCAAACGTGTGCAAAGACTTCCACATAGCCACCCTACAGCTCTCCTGTGGCGAAACTTGTTGACACTTGGCCCAGGAGGGCACTTGCGACAGAGTAGAATGAGCACAAAGTCCCACAGGCACTGGCCGGCCATGAGCAATGTACGTAGAGCTGATAGTCTCCTTCAACCTCCGAGCAACAGAGGCCTTAGAAGCCTTATGCCCCCGTCTGGGGCCACTCCACAGTACAAAAAGATGATCAGACAGGTGGAAACTGTTGGTAACCTCCTGGTAGTGCAAAAGTGCCTGCTTCATAGCCAAGCACTGCAAATCTCTAGAGTGAGGCGTGGAAGGAGCCGAAGCCGGAAAGGAAGGGAGTTCCACAGACTGATTCAAATGAAAAAAAGTATACCACCTTAGGGAGAAAGGAGGAAACCGTGCTCAAGCATACTCCTGTATCAGTGATCCTCAAGAAGGGCTCCCTACAGGATAAGGCTTGAAGCTCCGACACCCTGCGAGTTGAGGAAATAGCGACCAGAAAAAACACTTTCAGAGTAAGATCCTTCAGTATAGCATGCTTTGGAGGCTTAAAAGGTGATTTACACAAGGCCCTCAAAACCAGATTGAGACTCCAGGAAGGACATGGATTCCGCACAGGAGGCCATAAATGCTTCGCCCCTGAAGGAAGCGCACAACATCCGGATGAGCTGACAAGCGAAGGCTGCGCACCCTACCCTGAAGACAGAGAGCTGCTACCTGAATCTTCAGGCAATTAAAGGATAAACCTTTAAGTAGACCATCTTACAAAAAGGCTAAGACAGGCACGGATAGGGTCTATTTTGTGATCCACACACCGAGACTCAAAAGCACCCTACACCCTGACAAAAGCCAAGGACATAGAGGTTTTTCTGGACTGCAAGAGAGTAGCATTTACCGCATCCAAATAACCCTTATTCCTTAGGCGCCCCCTTTTCAAAAGCCAGGCCACTAGACAAAAGCGATCTGCCCCTTCCAAACAAATGGGACCTTGATGTAGGAGAGTTGGCAGGAGCGGAAACTGTAAGGGGCTGTTCACTGCTAGGTTGACCAGGTCCGCGAACCACGGCTGCCTTGGCCATTCCACCGCAACAAGGATTATGTCCCCACGGTGGGCCTCTACCCGTCACAACACTTTACTGATTAAGGGCCATGGTGGAAACACGTACAACACGATAATCGGACAGCCATGGAAGGACCAGAGCATCCACCCCTTCTGCCCCCATCTCTCGACGACTGAAGAACCTTTGGGCCTTGGCATTGCGAAAAGTCGCCATCAAGTCCATGCAGGGCTGGTTCCACCTGCTGCATACAAGCTGGAAAGCTTCCTCTGACAGCTCCCATTCGCCAGGATCCAGCTGGTGATGGCTGAGAAAGTCCGCTTGAACGTTGTCCGAGCCTGCAATATGAGAAGTCGCTATCCTCTCCAGATGCAGTTCCGCCCAGCTGATCAACTCCCGGGCCTCCAGAGCTAAAGCTCGGCTCTTGGTGCCTCCCTGCTGATTTATGTATGCCACGACTGTCGCATTGTCCGACAGGATCCTGACTGACCTTCCCTTCACCAGGGGAAGGAGGGCCTGGAGAGCCAGGCACATGGCTGGACCACAGAGACGCCGTCCTCCACCAATGGCTCTGGACCGATCTGTTCTGACAGACTGCCCCCACCCCCCACCGAAGAGGCTGGCATCCGTGGTTACCACTGTCCAAGAAAGGACTTCCAGGTCTACTCCTTGGCGAAGCCTATTCCAGGTCGAGCCACCAGGAGAAACTGGAACGCGCAAATTCCGTAAGCGGAAGCAGTAGCTGAAACTGCTCGGAAAGCGGATCCCAACGGGAAAGTAAGGTTGATTGAAGAGGCCTCATAAGCAAAGGCTCATGGGACCAACTCCAGAGTGGAAGACATTGACCCAAGAACTTGCAGGTAATTCCAGACCCTGGGCATGTGCATGGGTAAGAGGGAAAGAATCTGAGCATGTAATTTGAGAATCCATTCCTCAGTGAGGAAAACCTTGCGTCGAAGTGGGCTCCCAAAAACCCCAGGGCCTGGGAGGGAACCAGGTGATTCTTGGCCAAGTTCACTATCCACCCTAGGGAGCGCAGAAGGTAAAGGACCCAATCCACCACCTCCCGCCAGAGGGACTCCAACTTGGCCTGAATCAGCCAGGTAAGGGTGCACCAGAACCCCCCTCCTTCCAAAGGGCAGCAGCCACCACTATCATAACCTGGAAATATTCTCCGAGGGTCATGAACCGGAGGAATCTTTGGTGCTCGGGCTGAATTCCAATGTGCAGGTCAAATCCAGGGAGGCTAGGTACTCCCCCCTTGTGGACTGCTGCAATTACCGGCCGCAAGGTCTCCATGCAAAATCGAGGCCCCGAAAGAGCTCTGTTCACCTTCTTCAAATAGAGGTTGGGCCAGAAGGCGCCTTCCTTCTTTGGCACTACGCCGTAGATGGAATATCTGCCTATTCTTTCTTCCACCGGAGGCACTGGCGCATTGGCCCCCAACTCTGAGGCAACTGACTGTGGCTCGCACCACTAATTCCTTTTGCCGATAAGAGCATGGGGAGATGAGAAACCGGTCCCTGAGAGGCCGAGCAAACTCTAAAGCGTAGCCTTGACTTATGTATAAGACCCACTGGTCAAAGGTAATCTTGGCCCACTCCTCTTAAAAAAAAAAAAGAGTCAGCCAGCCCCCTATTAGCAGAACAGAGGAGTGGACAGACCTCGCCTCATTGGGAAGAATTTGCACTGCCCAGGCCCTGGGTGGAGCCATCTCTGCCTGGCTGGCGGCCGGCAAAAGGGTGACTCCATGACTGCTGCCTGCTCGATGGTTGTCTGGAAGAAGAACCAGAAGATCTGGATGCACGAAATCGCGGCAGAGGGGGGAAACAGCAGATCTCGCTTTCGGCTTGCCCTCTGGCAATCTGTGAACTTTATTCTCCCCAAAGGATTTGATCATGTCCTCCAACTCTTTACCAAACAGCATCTTGCCCTTAAAGGGCAAAGAACCCAGCTGCGCCTTGGAGGAAATCAGTTCAACCCGCTGCTCAATTCCTCAACCAGAGGAGCCTGCGAGCTGAAACAGCAGAAATCATGGTTCTTGCCGAAGTTCTTAACAGGTCCTGTAATGTATCTGCACTGTAGGCAGCCACAACCTCCAGCTGCTCAGCCTGGAGGGCCTCCACATCTGACATGGACTTATCCATTTGGAGCTGCCCCAGCGAAGGTCTGCTTGTAACATAAAACTGCTGCATATAGTGGGCGGAGACCTCAAAAATCTTCTTGAGGTGAACTTCCAGCTTTCTATCCTGAAGATCCTTGAGCACCGTAGCACCCATCACAGGAATGGTCGTCTTCTTGGTAACAGCAGATATGGCAGCATCCCCCTTTGGAATCCTGAGAAGGTCAAACACCTCTTCAGGGAGTGGATAAAGTTTGTCCATGGCCCTGCTGACTTTCAGTCCGGCGTCTGGAGTATCCCACTCCCGGAAGAGCAGTGCGGTAACTGATGTGTAAAGGAAAGGTTTTAGTTGGGCCCCTGAGGCCCAGCATCACTGAATCCACAGCACCCTAGGTCTCGTGTTGTGGGGTGGGGGAAGCTTCAATGCCCAGCTCCTCCAGAATTGCTGGAATTGGAGGGGCCAGCTCCTCTCTTTAAAATAAATGCACCACCCTGGGGTCATCCCCATCGAACAGTGGTGGGGGAATCAGCTTGTGCTTCTCTGGGATCCTGGTCCACTCCCACGGCCCCAAAGCTTGTGCGTTACCTTGGGGCGGAGACAACAGGGACCTCAAGGGGTGACCAATCCGTGAGGCCCCAACAGTATTAGGGGCCGCAGTGCCCACCTTCTGTGGGCCCTTGAAACACTTGGCAGCACAGGAGGGATCCCGCTTCCTGTCGCAGCATCTGATTTTCTAGCCTTGAAAAGCTTGTGCAACAGAAGCACAAACTCAGACGAATCAGTGGAAGATGAATCTGAGCTCTCCCTGGGCTCCTCTGCAGAAGAAAGATCCTCAACTTCCGCGTTTCAGCTTCCCCCTCCCATCAGGGGAGGTCACAGCAACAATGAAGGGAAATCCCCTTCCTCCTCCGCAAGCCACACTAATGCAGCTAACATGGCCTCTGTTCCCACGCTCAACAAGGAGAGATAGCGGGGACTTGGGGGGAAAAGAGCGCTGAAATAGCAGATAAGTAGAAAAAGACTGCCTGACCTGTGAAACGGCGAAGTCTGGGCACACAGCCTACGTCAGGAATACCCCTCACAAGTCTACTCAGCTGATAATGTGTACTTTTTTTTTTTAATATCAGCGATCTTTGGCAACAGGCTCCTAACTCTCCCCTGCAGGGTGAGTGAACCGGGCTCCTCTGTATCAACCCTGGCCGCTGCAAGGAATGAGCTCCAAGGTCTCCAACCCCTGCTCAGATGCCTCTGTACCAGGGGGGGGATGGTCCTACCAGAACCCGAGTACCCCCTGGGAGGCTGTAGCGTCTTGGTCTTAAAAATTTTTTTTTTTTTTTAAATAGCTTTCTTTTTCAGACTGCAGGCTTTTTTTTACCTCTACCATCTGCTGGAGACAGAAATACTGAGGGACTGCAGGGGGCACCTTAAGGGGCAGTGGCAGTCAAAAACTTCTGTCTCCATCTGCTGGAGGGGAGGCAAAACCCAGGAGTCTGGACTGATCTGGGTATGTACAGGGAGCTCTTTCTTCTCTTCCAATTTTGAGTTGTGAAATCTTCAGTTGCCTGGCTCAACTCCCTTGCTTTTAGCTTATTTTCCCATCTTCTGTTCCAGGCATACCGTCACTGTGGCTCTGAATATGAACGGCAGCACTTGCTGGCAGATGTTCATGTGCGCCGTGGGGAAGGTGTAACCTCCACCTCTAGACGTGTTGGACCTGAACTCTCAAAAAGGATCTACCTGCAGATGACCTCTGATCTCCCTGAGCTGTTGCTTGAGGTCAATCCTTAAACTGAAGACTACAGGCTATAGGTCGCGGCAGACAGAAGCATCCTATGTGGGAACTGTTTTTTTGAAGAAAAATGTATATGTGATAAGGCAGACTTAGGTTTATGCTCTAGTTAAATTTGAAAAGCAACTGCTATGTATGATGGGCAATAGAGTTTAAATGGCCCTTCTATGTCATATGACTACTATTGAGAAAAGCAAGGACTGTGTCCTAGGTGTGAACATAGGAAACTTTTTTTTAATCAAGTTGATTCTTAACCAGAACCTATTACAAAGCACTCTTCTATTTAAAGAGTTTACATATAATGCTCTCTGTCTCCTAACTCCTTTTGCTCTTGGGAGAGTGGAGAGGAAAAACTCAAAAGGGGGAAATTTCTTAGAAATAAATTTTATTTTAAAATACTCATTTCCTGCAAACTGTTACCATTTACAATAATGGTTAAACTTCCTGGGCTGGGGGAGATTCACTCCCTTTTGGCAGCTTAGGGTGTTGACTGCTGTTTACAAGCACAGAATCTCACCTCCTGCACTACACAGCATCTCTTGGCTAAAGAGGACACACCTCTTTGGTACTTGCTCACCTTCCTGACCACTAGTACGCCTGCATTAATTTACATCAAGGAGTATATTCATTCATGCTTATAATATGCCCATCATCATAATTAAGCAATGTCTGAAGAAGAAATTATAGCCCAAGTACAACTTTACAAATATACTCATTGCTGCTTGGCTTGTACTGGCAAATGGTGGAAGTATAAGAGAACACAGTGACTCTTAAGTTCACAACTCAGAAGGGCAGGCCCTAGCTTCCCTGGGCTAAATATCACCGTGTATGCTGAAAGCAGGTTGGACTTTTAAGTCACCTGCCTTGGCACAAAGCCCCAAACTAACCAGATCAACAGAGGGCAAGTAGTGCAAGTTTTCAATGCCCACCCACTGTCTCTCCAATACAGCAGGAATGTAATGAACAAGAGGCTACAGGGCTTGTGTTGTAGAAGAGAATGATTGTTTTGTCTCATTAGCTGGGCCCAGCGAGAACACACGCAACTTTATTTGAAATAACAACATGGAGAGACTCATTAACTAAGGCAACTGGTACTGAGAGCAATAATGCAGAGTCTGGGTTATAGACAGGTGTCAGGTCCAATACTGACAGAAGTAATGTTTTCCTGTACAGTTCTACAGGAATCGAGCACTATGTGAACCCAATCATTGCTGGGAATTGTGCTGGAGTACACGCTGCAGGATTGTGTGGCTTTGCAGCATTGTTATTACATCTTCATAGAGTGCATTTATTCCCTTACACCAAGGCTGGTACTGAAACTCAGTGATCCAACACACAGCCACAATGCTGCCGACACAAAGGAGCAAGAAAAGGAGCAGCCGGAGTAGGACCCCCAGCCAGGAGTGGCCATGGTGCACCTGCTGGGACTGCTGCACAGCTGAGGAGGGCTCTGCAGAGAGAGAGAAAAAAAAAAAAGCATAGCAGCAGATTAGCCTTCCCCAACCTAATCTGTACATACCCTATTCCTTGCACTGAGCTCCTCAGTTTATCTAACGCCTACCCCTAAACTCTTACCCCATACAAATCCCATTCACTCTATATAGACTTTTTATTTTTGCTGGGAATTTATCAGTGTATATTATAACCAACAAAATAGCAAAAATCAGAGAATAAAATTATTTAGCCAAAAGATTTTCTCCTGTTTTTGGGGATTTTAACAAACTCTGACCTTCTTGGAGAAAAAATAAAAACTGATCGTGTCCTAAGTGTGTGCAAGGCTTTCTCTGTGCACTACCTGCTTCTGTAAGGCCTACTATGCACTTCTCATGGCCTCTCAGACTACTGCATCCAATCACCCATGCACACCTTTCCAAAGGCAATCTGTACAAGTCCTAGTGAGGAGTTGGGGGAACTTACTATGAGTCTCTTGGTTTCCTTTCTCAGTTTTCTTCTCTAGCTCCTGTTGTGCAGCTTTGAGTGCATCATATTCCCGTCTCCTGCGTTCCTTTTCTTCTGCTTTCTCGCGCCGGCGCAGCTCACGTTGTTGTGCCTCTCTCATCCGCTGCTCTGCCTCACGTTTCTTCTCCAGCTCTGAGCAACAGAAGAGAATCTTAATTTAGAATGAAAGGCCCTCCTTTCATCCCTACCTTGGTGTTTCCATCTACTTCTCTAGGCTACAGCACTGGTCTCCCTATAGAATAGGAACAGCCCATTCTACTTGTCCTCTACTCAGTGGACAGAAATGGAAATAAGGTAAGAGGCTGCATTACCAAGAGTTTCTATTTCTCTAGCAGGCCTAGTAAAGGAAGAGGCAGGAACACATCCAGCACTGATATGGCACAGCAACCCAGACACGCCTCAAATATATATTCAAAACATACTACAGCTTGGTAACAGTCAAAATGCACACAGAGAGGTAGAAGAGGGAGCTAACCCAGGACCACAAGGGAGAATTTTAACATCTGGTGAATGAGTACAGCACTGACTCAACAAAAGAGCGAGTTTCCATCCTTACCTCGTTCTGCATGTAGCAGACGCTGACGTTCTCTGTCCTGCTCTGACTGAACAGCTTTCATGTACTGTAAAACCTTGCACAAAGACAGATGAAAGAGCAAACCAGTGTGATATCTCGATTGAGATCGAATGTTGGTATATTAAATAAATAAATAGTGACAGGATGAATAAAACATTACCAGCTACCTTTCAAAGCATTCCAATACTGCTGTTCCTTACCCCAATAGCACACTGTTTACATTGCTTCTCATCCAGGCAGTCTCCAGCCACTTTGGCCAAAATGGGATCGAGGGGATTATCCTTTAGGTCCAACCACTTCAGGCTCTACAGCGAGAAAGCAAGAGAGATCACAAAAAAAACAAAAACCAAAATTACCTGTATGGAGAAGAATGCAATTATTCACATTCCCACAACCAAAATAATATAGTTTTTTAATTTGCATGATAAAGGAAAATTGGTTCTTACCTGCTAAGTTTCATGCCTGAAATACCACAGATCAATCCAGTCAAGTAGGTTTTGCATTACTATCAGCAGACTGAGGCAAAGAAAAAAAAACCTTTTCAGACACTGCTACATAAGAGTGGCACCAGCAGTCTTTCAGCATTGACCTATACCCAAGCCAAGATAAACACTGCCAACTTTAACTGTCAACTGTAAACTAACCCCTTCCAAGGCCAGCAGCGCAAACAAAGGTTGGAACTCCTGAAAACCCCTCAAACTCTTCTGCCTTTTTTACAGCCATAGCAAACCCGGTCTTTTGAAATAAAAAAATGGGGATGGGCCTCTGGACTGATCTGTGGTATTTCAAGAATGAAAATGAGCAGGTAAGAACCAATTTTTTTTCCTGTACATACCCCAGATCAGTCCAGACAAGTAGGATGTACCCAAGCCTTCCTATTCTGGGAGGGATCCCAAAAGACTGGCTTGCAACACACCACCAAAAGCCTCCTCTTCCAGCGCCCGAACATCCAGACGGTAATGCTTGGTAAAAGTATGACGCGAAGACCACATCACCGTGTGACAAATTTCCTGTGGAGACTAACCCACTCTGCCCAGGAAGCACACGCAGTCCACTTGGAATTGCCCTACCTTTACGGATATAGGCCGAGCAGATAGCCTCTTTGAGCCAGCATGTAACGGAGGCCTTTGCATCCTTTACCCACTAAACAAGACAAAAAGATCTGGATTGCCGAAAACTGTTAGTGACCTTAAGATAACGCAACAGAGTCTGATGAACATCTGGTCTCCGCCGACAGATGTCAAAAAGCAGGAAGCTCTACCACCTGATTGAAGTGAAAGAAAGAGTACTTTTGGCAAAAAGGAAGGGACCGTATGCAACGAAACTCCACCATTCGTAAATGGAAGAAACAAATCCCTATATGACATTCTGAAGCTCTGAAATCCATCTGGCCGAACAAATAGCCAACAAGAAGCCTGACTTTAATAAAAGATCCTTCAAAGAAGCCTGACATAAAGGCTCAAAGGCAGGACCACACAACCCCTGCAGAACTAAATTAAGGTTCCATTCCAAACACAATCTGTGGAGCAGAGGCCTCAAATGTTTCACCACCTTCAAGAAATGAATGATGTCTAGGTGCAAGGCCAGCTGTCTTCCCTGAAGTTTACCTCAAAGACAACCCAAAGCTGCCACCTGAACCTGAAGTGGACTGTAAGCCAATCCCTTGGTCAAACTTCTGCAAAAAAAAAAAAAAGCCAAGATGAAAGAAACTTCCACCCACAGAAGGTCGACACCTTGTTCCACATACCAAGTTTCAAACACCTTCCATACTTGGACTTAAGCCAGAGAGGTGGAATGTCTTCTAGCCTGAAACATAGCAATCACAGCTTCTGAATAGCCTTTCAGATGCAATCGCCTCCTCTCAAAAGCCAAGCCATGAGACAAAAGCGATCCGCTCGATGCGAAAATATGCACCCTTGACAAAAAACACCCTGCCAATGACCAAATCAGATGGACCCTTCCACTGCTAGATGAACCAGATCCACGAAGCAGGGGTGGCGAGGTCACTCCGGAGTGACGCGAGCCACTCTATTCAGCACAAGATCTGACCCCCAAGAGGCCACAGAGGAAACACAGCAGAATTTGCGCAGGCCACGGGAGGACCAGAGCATCAACTCCTTCAGATCCGAACTCTCTTCTGTGGCTGAAAAAGTGCTCCACCGAGGCATTGAGGCTCAAAACCATCAAGTCCAACTGGTGTACCCCACCTGGCCCAAATGAGATCTATAGCTTCTGAAGAAAACTCCCACCCCCTTGGGTTCAACTGTTGTCCGCTGAGATAATCCGCCTGCACATTGTCTAGGCCAGCCCCATAAGATGCCACCAACCCTGGCAGATGCTGTTCTGCCCACACAAAAAGCTGCTGGGCCTCCTTAGCCACCCAGCGACTATGCCACCATCTTCACATTGTCCGAGAATACCTGCACTATCTGATCTGAGGAAGAAAGGAAGCCAATGCTCTGCGAACCGCTCTAGTTTCCAAACGGTTGATAGACAGGCCGCTTCCCTTGCTGACTGCCGACTTTGAGCCATTTGCTCTAGGCACAAGGCCCCCCCCAACCCTTGAAACTGGCACCTGTGGTAACTACTACCCAATCCGGGAGTTTGAAATCCACCCCTCTTTCCTGATTCTGTTGAGACAGCCACCACGAGAGACTGGTCCTAGCACCTCCCTGAACTGGTAAAACTCCTCCAATAACGGACTCCAATGGGACAGAATTTGCAATTTCTCTTTCTGTCCTGTTTTCCCTCTCTTCGCTCGTTCCTTCTATCTTCCTAGCTGCTCCCCTCCCCCCACCCTGGTTTTTTGTACTTTCCTTCTTCAGTTATATTGTAAACCGGCATGATGTACCCACGAATGTCGGTATATAAAAAAAAAAAAGCTAATAAATAAATAATAAAATAAATGTGAGCAAATGCCCATGGAACTAATTCCAGCATAGAAGCCATAGTCCCCAGGATATGCAAATAATCCCAGACCCTAGGCACTGCCAGTCGAAGTAGCCGCTGCACCCGAGACTGTAATGTGCTCTCTCAATGGGTATCGAAACATGCCCCCCCCCCCCAGGTATTTCAAGGACTGGGACAGAACCAAACTGCTCTTTGCTAGGTTCACTACCCAGCCCAGAGAGCGTAATATACCAAAAAACCCTACTAAATCGAGTGACAGCACTCAGACTTTGACTTTGCCTGGATAAGCCAATCGTCCAAGTACAGGTGTACCAGAACTCCTTCCCTTCTTGGCTGCTACCACCACCACCTTCATGAAAGTCCTCAGCCCGGTTGCCAGACTGAAAGGAAGAACTCGAAACAACGTGCTGTCCTAGCACCACAAACCGTAGAAACTTCTAATGGTCTGGGCGAATAAAGATAAGCAGACAAGCCTCTGTCTGAATCAACAAAGCCAGATACTCCCTTTTGCGAGCATCAGCTATCACTGTGTGCAAGGTTTCTATGCAAAAATGTGGCACTCATAATGCAGGATTGACCTTCTGCAGATCCAGAATAGGCTGAAAGGTGCCTTCCTTCTTTTAAATGACAAAGTAAACAGAGTACCTTCCCTGGCCCTGTTCTTGTGAAGGAACTGTTAGTATTGTTTCTAGATGCCGCAGGTGCGACAATGTCACCCGCTCCACTTCTCTTTTGACGCAGGACACACAAGACTCCATATAGAATTTTCTCACCCGATCAAAGAGGCCTAACATGTAGCAGTCTCTTATCACGTCCAGAAACTATTGATCTGTTGTGATATTGGTCCACTCCTTGTAAAAGAGAGTTAATCTTCCCCTGATGGAATCCTCTGAAGAGTAGATGGAGCTGGCCTCATTGTGAGGCTTTACTTCTTCTGGCCCCTTGAGCAGAATTATTGTGGGCAGGCCTACATGCTCCTTAAAAGGACTGCTGCCTCCCCGCACCTTGCCATCATGAGGAAGACAAAGCATTTCTATTGGAATGGAATCTCCTTGCCTCCCTAAAATGAGACAGAGGTGGAAAATTCTTCTTGCCAGACTTCTTATCTTCCGGCAACTTGTTTCCTTTGGTCTCCCCCAAATGCTTTATCAATTGCTCTAGATCTGCCTTGAACAAAAGCTTCCCTTTGAAAGAGAGAGTACACAGATGTACTGTCTGTACATCTGCCAACCAATTACACCAACCACAGGAGCCATCGAGCTGCTATCACAGAGACCATATTCCTGGCTCATATCCGAACCAAATCATACAGCATATAGGCCACTCCAGCCTCCATTGCTTGGGCCTCTACCACCGAACAGGAATCCTTCTATGACTTCTGCACCCAGCTAAGCAAGCTTGTATAAAGCTGCTTAAGGTGTCAAGGCTGACACCTCAAAACATCCTCTAACTGGATCTCCAACTTCTGATCCTGAGCATCCTTCAAGGCAGCTGCTCCCACTACCAAAATGGTTGTCTTTTTGGTCACTGCCGAGACCTTCAGTAGCATGAGGAGCTTCAAATATCTCCTCAGGCACAGGATCTAACTTTGCCATGGCCCTGTTAACTTTAAGACTGGCCTCTGGAGTATCCCACCCCCGCATCACCAACTTCTTCACCTTCGTAGGTAAAGGAAAAGTCTTCAGGGGGTCCTGCAACCCATCCAGAATTGGGTCCACCCCTTCACTGTCCAATTCTTCCTGCAGGCCCATGATTTCTAGTTCATACAGAACCTAGGGGATGAGAGGGCATAATTTCTCTTTTCGGAACAAGCGAACTATTCTAGGGTCATCCCCTTCCGCTACCGGAGTCTCCTCCGGATCTAAATGATGCTTGTCCGCCTGAGAAACATCGTCCTTCTGATGATCCCCAGGTCCCTCTGAGGCCCAGATGGCAGAGCAGCCCACCTGAATTTCCTGTGGACTGCACCCTATGGACCTTCGTCAGGCGCTTAGGCTTTTGGACCAGTGGCCTCTTTGCTCCTGCTCCTTGTCTGGCTAAATATGCTTTATGCAGGAAGAGAACAAAATCCACAGAGGTGGCCTCAGAATCACCAGTCATCCCCTCTTCAGCTGGTTCCTCCACAGTCCCCTGGTTCTCAGAGGCATACTCAACCATTGGGTCAGCGGAAGAGGAAAATCTCTGGCTTCCTTGGTATCAAGTCACCTCGTAGCATGAGGTGACAAAATGGCCACTGCCGGTTTGGTGCCCTTCAAAGCCTCCTTGCCAGCACCAGAAGATCGCTTGAGCAGCCTCCCTTTGCAATCAGGACGCAACACGGCAGAATTAGGACACAAAAGTCTTACCCCACAGGCCTGACAGGATTTGCCACGGTCAGCACCATGCTCCCATGCGCTGCACAAGCATGTACCACCAAAGTAACCACCCCGCCTTGCGGAGCCCTCCCAGACCCCAGGTGCCTGAACATGGCCTCCCTAATTCATAGCCTTGTTTTATCACACTTAGGACTCGCCAATCGACGTAATCTTGGCCCACTCCGCAAACAAAAGAGTCAACTGACCTCCTAAAACTGACACCGAAGGAGTAGGCTTGCCTCGCTTCATTGGGTGGACTTTGATCCGGATAGTCCAAGGCCGGAACCATCCCTGGCTGGCTTTCAACCTTGAAAGGTCTGGAACCAGGACTGCTGCCTCTTGGCGCCTTGCCTCTGGGCCCTTTCGAAGCCCAGTTCTGCCGAAACAGTCGATTCCCCCTAAAGCGAGGACATGGAAAGGGACCCTTTGCTGCTCTTCGGCTTGTCCTCTGCAACCTGTGTCCTTTGCTCTCACCCAGGAGTTTCACAAGCTCCTCCAAGTCCTTGCCAAAAAGCATTTTCCCTTTAAAAGGTAACACTCATAGCTGCGATTAAGGCAAGTGTCAACTGACCAGTTCCGCAACCACAGGAGCCGCCTGGCAAAGACTGCAGACATCATAGTCCTGTAGGAGGTCCTGATGAGGTCATACAAAGCATCTGCCCCCCATAGGCCACCAAGCTTCCAGCCACTCCGCCTACTTGGCTTCTGACGCTGACAGCGTCTTATCAGACTGCAATTGCTGAACCCAGCGTATATGAGCCCAAAGCATTAAAATGCTGCACACCGCAGCTCAAATGCCCAGGGCAAACACCTCAAATATATCTTTTTGAGGTGGACCTCCAGCTTCCTGTTCTGCATATCTTTCAGCACAGCAGAACCAGCCACACAAATAGTCGTCTTCTTCGTAACAGCCAAACACTGAGGCATCCTCCTTTGGCAGCTGCAACAACTCCAGTGTGTCCTTCGGCAACAGATAATCCCATTGGTCCTGAATCCATCTGGCTACAAGCTAGGAAAACAGCTTATCTATAGTCCTGCTAACCTTCAGCCTGGTATCCAGAATCTTCCACTTCTGGAACACCAGCTTCTTTACCGCTTATAGAAAGGAAAGGCTTCCGCCGGACCTCGCAAGCCCTCCATGACTGGATCCACCTCTTCATGATCAGAATCTTCTTGTGGTTCTTTGATCCCCAGCTCCTTCAGAACATAAGGGATTAAGGGCCACAACTCCTCCCGGTGGAAAAGATGAACCACCTTGGGATAAGAAAATTATTCCTTACCTGCTAATTTTCGTTCCTGTAGTACTATGGATCAGTCCAGACCGTGGGTTGTCTCCCCCTTCCAACAGATGGAGTCAGAACAAAAACTGAGAAGGCGGACCCTTATTAGTAAGAGCGCCCTGTGTGTCCCCTCAATATTAAGTATATCCAAGCAAGAAGCAAAACAGAGTGGATGGATCTAAAAATGAACTTAAACTGTGAATGGAACAAACTACCAAACGCTTAGCAACTTGAAGAGGAAACCAACGAAAGAAACTTGCAGAATGAACTCCTAGTCAAAAAATCCCACAGGGCATGACTAGAAAACAGTAGACAGACGAGCTGCAATGTGCTACCCAGAAAAAAAACCCCACCCAACATTCCAAGGGAGGGCGTCTGGACCTATCCACGGTACTAGAGGAATGAAAATTAGCAGGTAAGGAATAATTTTCTTTTCCCTGTACGTACCAGGATCAGTCCAGACCGTGGGATGTACCAAAGCTTCCCTAAATACGGTGGGTCCCTGAAAGCCCAGCTCGGATGACCTGAGCACCAAAGGAACCAAAATCCTGAGTTTGAAGATTCAAACGATAGTGACAAGCAAAGGTATGCAATGACTTCCAGGTCACCGCTCTGCAAATCTCCTGCGAAAACACCGCCTGACTATCTGCCCAGGAAGCTGCTTGAGCTCGAAGAGAGTGCGTCTTAATGCCCACCGGAGGCTGTTGACCAGCACCAAGGTATGCAACTGATATAGCTTCCTTCAGCCAGCGGGCAATGGAGGTCTTCGAAGCCTTGTGGTCCTTCTTGGGACCATTCCAGAGGACAAATAGATGGTCCGACAGGCGAAACACATTAGTAACTTCCAGATAGCGCATTAGCACGAGCTTGACATCGAGCAGTCGCAGTTGTGTGGAATCCTCGTCAGAAAAAGATGGGAGCTCCACAGATTGATTCAAATAAAAGGCAGAGACCACCTTCGGCAGAAAGGAGGGCACGTGGTTAACGTTACTCCCGAATCTGTAATACGGAGAAAAGGCTCCCTGCATGACAGGGCTTGCAGCTCTGAGATCCGATGGGGAGAACAAATAGACACTAGGAACACCGTCTTCAAAGTGAGGTCTTTGAGAGTGTCTCTCTTTAAGGGTTCGAAAGGCGGACCTCCCAGGATCCAGAGCACCAAGTTTAAGCTCCAGGAGGGGCATAAACTTCGAAGTGGTGGCTTGACATGCTTCGCTCCTCGAAGGACGCAAACAATATCTGGATGAGAAGAAAGCGGGGTTCCTGCTAGACGCAAGAGAACCCCGAGAGCTGCCACTTGAACCCTCAGTGAATTGAAAGCCAGTCCCATGTCGAGACCCCGTTGTAAGAAAGCCAGGACCTAGGCTATCGACGCCTGGCACAGCGAGATATTCGTAGATACACACCAGGATTCAAAAACTTTCCAGACCCAGACATAGGCCACTGAGGTTGAAGTCTTCAGGAGGGTAGAGAACCGCTTCATGATAACCCCGCTTTCTCAGCCTGCAACTTTCAAAAGCCAGGCCGCAAGACAAAAGCGTTCTAACTGGTCAAAAAATATGGGACCCTGTCGCAGGAGGTTCGGCAGGTGTCGCAGACGAAGAGGACCATCCACTGCCAGGTTGATCAAGTCTGCAAACCATGGACGCCGTGGCCACTCCGGAGCCACCAGGATGACGGGCCCCGGGTGCAACTCGATCCTCCGGAATACCTTTCCCACCAGAGGCCAGGGTGGAAACATGTAGAGAAGGCCGTTCTGTGACCACAGCAAGACTAGGGCATCCACGCCTTCTGCCCTGTGTTCCCTTCGTCGACTGAAGAAGTGTGGAGCCTTCGCGATTGAGTGGCCATCAGATCTAGATAGGAACGCCCCCACATCTTGAAGAGAAGTGAATCTGCCATCTCGGACAGCTCCCATTCTCCAGGATCGATGTACTGACGACTCAAGAAGTCCGCTTGGACATTGTCCACTCCCGCAATGTGCAAGGCCGCCAGATGGGAGAGATGGAGTTCCACCCAAGGAAGGAGCTTGTCCGTTTCCAGTGACACATGACGACTCCTGGTCCCTCTTTGACGGTTGATATAAGCAACCGTTGTTGCATTGTCCGAGAGTATGTGAACCGCTCGGCCTTGGACCTGCGGGAGGAACCGCTTGAGCGCCAATCGGACTGCTCTCGTCTCCATACAGTTGATAGGCCAGGCTGTTTGTTCCAACGTCCACTGGCCCTGTGCTGAGTGCCTGCCACACACCGCTCTCCAGCCGGAGAGTCTGGCATCCGTGGTGATGACTATCCATTGTGGGATTTCCAAGTCCACCCCCTGCAGTAAGTGGTCCAGACTGAGCTACCCCGAGAGACTGGCTCTGACTAACAGAGGAATCTGTAGCAGACCCTGAAATTCTCGGGAGATCAGTTTCCAGCAGGAAAGCAAAGCTCTTTGCAAAGGTCGCATATGAGCAAAGGCCCACGGCACCACATCTATCGTGGAGGCCATGGTACCCAAAAGCTGTAGATAGTCCCAGGCGGTGGGGAGCAGGAGGAGCCGAAAACGTCGTACCTGAGACTGAAGAGAGAGCACTCGCTCCACCCGGAGAGAGACCTTGCCCACCGCGGTATCAAAGTGTGCCCCCAAGAAGTCGGGAAACTGTGATGGGGTGAGCTGGTTTTTGGCAAAATTTATCACCCAGCCTAGTGACTGAAGAAGATGCAGAACCCCTTCGATCGCTTGCTGGCATAGGACGCTGGACTTCGCTCGGATGAGCCAGTTGTCGATGAGAATATGAAAATAAGCTTCAGTCAAGTCCAACGAGGCGAGGAACTCTCCTCGGTGTACCGCTGCTATCACCAAACACAGGGTCTCCATCCAGAAGCGAGGAATCCGGAGAACCTTGTTGACCATCTTGAGGTCCAGGATTGGCCGGAAAGATCCTTCCTTTTTGGGGACCACGAAATAGACAGAATAGTGGCCAAGCCCGTATTCCGCTGGAGGCACTTGAAGGATTGCCCCGAGGGTCTGGAGACAATAGAGGGTCTGGCAGACAGCCTCCTGCTTCCTGGATGGACCGCATGGGGAGAAAACAAACCGGTCTCGAAGAGGCCGAGCAAATTCTAAAGTGTAACCGTGTTGTAGAATACTCAAGACCCAGCGGTCCGAGATGATTTTGGCCCACTCCCTGAGGAAGAGGGAGAGACTTCCCCCTATTCTGGGAGTCCAAGAGTGGACTGGCAACACTTCATTGGGAGGATTTGGAGGATGCTCCTTGGGCAAGGTTATCTCGAGTGGGCTGCCGCCCGCAAAAGGACTGAGACCAAGATGAAGGAGACTTGTGAGCAGATGGTCTAGACTGACGAAAACGTCTCTGTCCTCTGAAAAGGTTGTGCGTGGAACTGAAGACTCGTGAAGTTAGAGGGTGATCTTCTGGCAGCTTATGCACCTTATTTTCGCCCAGCGGTTTAATGAGCTGGTCCAGCTCATCTCCAAACAGCAATTTTCACTTGAAGGGAAGAGAACCCAGCTGAGCCTTAGACGAAGAATCCGCGGACCAGTTACAGAGCCAAAGGAGGCGCCTCGCCGATACCATGGACCGCGCTAACACACAGAGAAGATCATATAAGGCATCCGCCCCATATGAAATGACCGCCTCCAGCCGTTCCGCTTGCTGCGCCTCCTCCAAGGGAAGGTCTTGGGTACTAAGCAGCTGCTGAACCCATCTTAAACCTGCCCTTTGCATCAATGAGCTACAAACCGCCGCTCGTACACCCAAGGCGGACGCTTCAAAAACTTGCTTCAGATAAACCTCGAGTTTGCAGTCCTGCAAATCTCGCAAGGCGGCTCCTCCCATCACGGGGATGGTGGTTCTGTTCGTGACAGCCTCACCGCAGAGTCCACTCGAGGGAACCTGAGGAGTTCCAGATACTCCTCTGGAGTATCTGGCTCTGCTGACCCTCAGGGATGCCTCTGGTGTTTCCCATTCTTTAGTTAATAACTGAAGGAGCATAGGGTGGAATGGAAAAGTCTTAGCTAGCGGACGGAGCCCTGCCAGGACCGGGTCCCCCTTCTTGGCCGTGGTAGTGGGTTCTGGAGATTCCTGTGAAGGGTCAATATCCAATTCCTCCAGGACATGTGCAATAAGATGGTCCAACTCATCCCGTTGAAAAAGCCGAAGAACCCTGGGATCATCGCCCTCTACCTGAGCCTGCGGAGCTGTGTCATCCAGATCCGGGTCCACCAAGGGGTCTAGGGGAGGAGGAAGAGTCGGTAGAGAGGGCTGCGAGGCCACCCACAACTGAGAAGCTGAGTGAGCATCAGCCGATCCTAGTGTGACACTCAGTGCCCCCTGGGACTCTTCGGTGGGGGAGGGAGCAAAAGCGGATCCTGCTGCTGCTGCTATTGGCTCAGTCGAGCCAGATAGGCACTATGCATTAGTAAAACTAATTCCGTGGAAAAGGGCCTGGGGGGAGGGGGGGGGCGGAGCAGGTGAATCCCCCCCGAGGCAGGCCTATACCCGGCAAGTCCACCAGGGTAAGGACTGGGGGTGAGAGAGCCAGCGCTAGACTGAAGGGGAACAGTTTTGGCGAAATTCAAAATGGCCACTGTTCCTGCGTCGGATGGGAACAGGGCCGGCCCTTCTGCACAAAGGCGCGAATTAGCACGCGAAATGGTGCGCCCCTCCAGCCTTGAGGTGCCCTCCCCATCAGGGAGGCACCCGGCACAAATACCCTCCTGGGAGATCTGGGAGGCCAGCTCTCCACGCGCGGAGCGCAGCATGGAGGTGGGGGAACACCTCCGAAGGCTGCCTGCAGCGGAGAAAGCACGCTGCATCCTAAAAAATAACGCTCGACCCTTTAGAGTAGGTACCGTAACTAAAAGCTCCCCTCGGTACCACAATATATATATATATTTATTTTTTTTTTCTCAGTCAAGAGGAATGTTGCCTCTCTGACAATTAAGCTGCTTCTGAAGGAAACGGCCTCTCAGGCAGCGGGTCGGCACAATAGGGGAGAGGCTGGACCACCAGCTTACACCCCAGGCAGCAGGAAAGACCAAGCTGAAAAAATAAAATTACAACTTACCCCAAACGGAGAGAGGAATAAAGAGAGACAGAAAGGCAAAACCCCTGACCAGAGTCCTGCCTGCAAGCTCAGCCCCAAGACTGAGACAGAGTCTCTCAAAACTTCCCTTTTTTTTTTAAATCTAGATCCATCCAAAAGAGACAGAAGAGGGAGATATGAGACCCGCATCTGCCAGAGTCAGAGGAATACTGAGGGGACACAGAGGGCGCTCTTACTAAAGGGTCCACCTTCTCAGTTTTTGCTCTGACTCCATCTGCTGGAAGGGGGAGACAACCCACGGTCTGGACTGATCCTGGTACGTACAAGGAATGTTCCCATCCTCAGGTGGGGCTTGTCCCCAGCCCTCATCTGAGCCTTGATGGACTGGCGACAAATCCAGCTCCAGAGGGTCCTCTGCCAGAGGCTCCCTGACCTCAGACTTTCCCGAGGGCTTGCTTGCATCCTCCAAATGTTTGGGCTGACTGAGGACTCGCTGAACCCTGAAGGCCCCACTAGCTTGCGTCGACCTGGGGCATTTAAGTGGACGCAGATCCTGCGGCCCCTCGCTCACAGGAAGGCAGTGTCCCACCGCCTTTCTGGCTAGATATGCTTTATGTAGCAGAAGCACAAAAGCCATAGAAAAATAGGCTGAATCCTCAGGATCCTCCTCCAGGAGGGCCTCATCCTCCCCAGATAGAGGTTCCCGAGCCCCACAGGCCTCCACAGGTCTACCACCAGCCGGGGAAAGTGGTGGGGGAAGGGCTTCCTCTCCCATCACAGCCTCAGACACTGCTGCTAGCAAAGACAAAATGGTCGCCATTCCTAGGTGCACCGCGGACCCCGTGGTGGCCCGATGCCTCCCGACGCTTTGCCCGGTGTTCCCGAACTGCCCTCTCCCCCAGAGAGTCAGCGGGAACAAAAGCCAGTTGGAGCTAGCTGTGTGTGCGTCTCCCCGCACGCTGAACAGTGGCTGCCACATGGCATGGCTCCTGCCACGCGCCTGCACTGTTGCTGAGAGGACGCCGAGCAGGAGCCAAAAATAAAAAAAAAACTCTCTTGCTCTGCCGCCTGCACCTCACCTTGCCACAAAAAGGGAACCCCACGACAGAAAAGACAAATTAAAACTACTATTTCTTTTTTTTTTACTTTTTAAAAGTCAACAACTTTGAAGAGAACACCTCCCTGAAAAACTCAGCAGCAGGCTCCAGACATCCTCATGGGGGCAGAGGGAACTGACACCACCAGTTGTCCACTCCCCAATGGCTAAAGAGACCAAGCCAAAAAGGGTTCCCAACCCCCTGCTTGCCCACCTCAAGACCAGAAGGGATGGCCCCCACTAGGACCTGCCAACCTTCTGGGTGGTACTTGTCAAAAACTTTGACTAAAATCTTCTTTTTCCTTTTTTATAAACTAAGCTTTGGACTGCAGGTTTTGCACTGCCACCATCTGCTGGAGACAGAAATATTGAGAGACTGCAAGTGGCACACCAGGTTATATGTTAGGTCAGCAAAACTTTCTCTTTCTCCATCTGCTGGAAGGGAGGCAAAACCCAGGAGTCTGGACTGATCTGGGTATGCACAGGGAAGATACAATATTAAGGTCCCGCCACCCTTTACCCACCACCCTTTACCCCTACTACCCCTAACTAATCAAGCTAGGTATTTCACTTGGATGCAGCTCCATCACTGCTCTCTACATTAATGGTGGGGGTGGAAGGGAAATAAAACCAAGAGTTAAGAGAAAAAGATAAGTATGAGAGAAAAAAATGTGTGAAGCTTGCTGGGCAGACTAGATGGGCCATTTGGTCTTCTTCTGCCGTCATTTCTATGTTTCTATGTTTCTATAAGTTTCAAATCTTGCATTTGATACTGAAGCCACTTTGAGACCAGTTCATGCTTCATGAAATGTTCTTATGATCTCATGCCCCTTTCATCTAACAGATGTAGCAACACTAAGCTGCCGGGGGGGGGGGGGGGAGAGAATTGAGAAGTACTGTACATTTGGATACAGCATTCTTAAGCTGGTCCATGATCAACCTGTGTTTTAGGCAGGTTTTACTACATATTCACATAAATGCCCTGAGGTATGTAACAAAAGATGATAGCATTGCTTACCCTGAGCTGAGAGAAGCTAACAGGCAAAATGACCAATCTGTTATTGAGGAGGTCCAGATGTTGCAGATGAACCAGGCGGCCAAAATCAGAGGGTAGCTGCTGAAGCTGATTTTTACTTAGATCCAGTCTCATCAAGTATGTCAAACTGCAGAACTCTGACTGGAAAACCAAAAGGAGAGATTTAACCATTACTTCCAGTACAGAGATAAAGTGAGACAGGTGGGAGGCTGCAGTGCTCAACTGACCCTACCAGTGTTACACCCTGGTAAACCATCATCATCCTAAAGATTTACCACTGCAAAACTGTTTTCACACACAGCGTCAGTGCATGGGTAAACACTGCAATCCTACAGTAACCCGGGAGACAGTCTCAACCCCTTGTGATCCAGACAGCCGTATTATTGTAAGAAATATCTTCTATGTCAGTACTATCTAGGAAAGAAACTACATGGCTCTTTGTGAAAATGATCTTTCAAGCCGCTTCCTCTCACCAGTCAACTGCCCTCCCATTGCCCAGATGCTCACACTTCACAAGCTGAAGGGGAGCTTCTCACCGGTAGTGCTGTTAGATTGTTACAAGATAGGTCCAGTATGGTGGCTTTTGGGAGGAAAGCCTGAAAAATAAGCAGAGACACAAATTAATTAAATCTTTGCAATTACGGAGTTAGACTAGATTTCAAAATCCTATTGCCAACTATAAGCTTGCCTCAGGTTTCTGGATCAGTCCAGGCTGCTGGGATTATGCCTCCTTTCCAGCAGATGGAGAAAAAAAAAGTTTCACTGGCACATAACCCAGTGTGCCACCTGTAGTCCCTCAGTATTTCTCTGTCTCCAGCAAATGGACAGAGATGCAATCCCTGCAGTCTGGGAAAGAGAAAAAAAAAAAAAGAGAGGGATTTTAAATTCTATTTGGTTACCCTCCAGGAGGTTGCGAAGCTCTGGTGGGGCTATCCCTCCTGGTGTCGAGGAACATGAGCAGGGGGGACGGGGACCACCCTAAGGTGGTACGATTATTCCGGAAGGAGGAACTGTGGCCCTTAATTCCGCATGTCCTCGAGGAGCTGGGGATCAAGGTTCCTCAGGTGGAGTCCAATCAAGAGGGAGTGGACCCAGTCATGGATGGTCTGAGGGGTCCAACAAAAGCTTTTCCGTTTCACAAGTTGGTCAAAAAGCTGGTGGTCAGGGAGTGGGATACTCCTGAGACGGGCTGAAGGTACGTCAGGCGATGGCAAAATTGTATCCATTGCTGGAGGACACCCTCAAGTTGTTGGCACCTCTTAAAAGTGAACACGTCAGTGTCTGTGGTCACTAAGAAGACCACTATTCTTGTACCTGGTTCAGTGGCGCTGAAGGTCATGCAGGACAGGAAGTTGGAGATTCAGCTCAAAAAGATATTTCAGGTGTTTGCGTTAGGCATTTGGGCTGCCATGTGCAGTAGCTTCATGTAGTGGGCCAGTCTGCGCTGGCTTCAGCAGTTGCAGGCCATGAAATTGCTATCTGCATCGGAGGCTAAGCAGGCGGACTGCTGGAAACAGCAGTGGCCTATGTGGCGGATGGCCTATACGACCTAATCAGAACATCTTCAAGGATTATGTAGTCTGCAGTTTCGACCAGAAGGCTCCTTTGGTTAAGGAACTGGTCAGTGGATGTGTGGTCTAAGTCTCGGTTGGGAGCATTACCATTCAAGGGAAAGCTCCTATTTGGCGAGGATTTAGAGGAGCTCGAAAAGCATCTCGGGAGACCAAAGGGCATAGGCTGCTAGAGTTAAGGCCCAAAAGGTAACAAAGGGAACTTTGCGGGGCGGTCCCAGTTTCAACCAAACAGGAGGTTTCGTCCTGGTAGGTCCTCTGCAGGAGTTCAGAGACAATGCACCAGGAGGCAGCAATCCTGGAACCAGTCCTTTCAAGAGGACAGGAAGCCAGGCAGAGGTGGTCTCGGACAGAGCCAAGTCCCCCCAGTGAAGGCCGGTCCCTTCCTCTCTTCCTCATATTGGAGGAAATCTGACTCTCTTTTACAAGGAGTGGACCAAAATCACATCAGACCGGTGGATCCTCACCGTGATAAGAGACAGTTACATTTTAGAGTTCTCTCGCCCACTATGGAACTTGTTCATGGTGTCCCCTTGCGTTTCATTTCCAAAGAAAAGGGTAGTTCAAGAAACCATGGAGCCGTTACAAGCGTTGAGAGCCGAGGATCCGGTTCCGGGGGGGGGGGGAGACTAAGGAAGGGACGGTATTCCATATATTCCGTGGTTCTGAAAAAGAAGGGGTTAGTCTATCCAATTTTGGATTTTAAAAAGGTGAATGTCGCTCTCAAGGTTCCTCATTTTCAAATGGAAACGCTGTGCTCTGTGATCACAGCAGTGCACAAGGGAGAGTTCCTAGCGTCTCTAGTCTTGACTGAAGCTTATCTACATATTCCAATCCACCCGGATCACCAGAGATGTTTGCACTTCATGATTCTTGGCAAATATTTTCAATTTTGTGCCCTTCCGTTCGGCTTGGCAATGGCACCATGGATGTTCACCAAGGTGATGGTGGTGGTGGCAGCGGCGCTCAGAAGAAGGGGCATCTTGGTCCATCCATATCTGGATGACTGGCTCATCCGAGCAAAGTCGGAAGCTCTAGCTGTTCAAGCAGTGGCTCAAGTCTTGCAGCAACTGGAGGCACTGGGGTGAGTGGTGAATCAGACGAAGCGTCATCCCACCCCTTCTCAGATTCTGGAGTTTTTAGGAGCATGGCAGGAAAAGTTTTCCTGACAGAGGGTCGTATTCTCAAGTTGCAGAGTCAGGTGAGCAGCCTGTTGGATGTGGAAATGCCCAGGGTCTGGGATTACCTCCAGATGCTGGGGTCTATGGCGACATTAGAGCCAGTTCCTTGGGCCTCTGCACACATGAAGCCGCTACAGCAGGTGCTCCTTTCCCGGTGGGATCTTTTGTCGGAGCAATTTCATCTTCTGCTGTCTCTCAAGGAGCCTGCCAGGTCCAGTCTTTCATGGTGGCTTGGTCAGGAGCATTTGCGGCGCGGCATGGACTTAAGAGGTCCCAGACTGGATGGTGGTTATCATGGATGCCAGACTCTTTAGCTGGGGAGCTGTATGCCAGAATCGGTCAGTGTAGGGACAGTGGTCCGAGGAAGAGAAGTCCTGGTCTATCAATCGTTTGGAGACCAGAGTAGTGAGGTACGCGTTGGTTGCGTTTCTGCCTCTGTTGAGTGGTCATGCAATGTACATCTTGTCAGGCAACATAACCACACTGGCTTATGTCAATCAACAAGAGGGAACCAGGAGTCGAGTGGTGGCCCAGGAAGCTCAGGAGTTGTTCTTTGGGCAGAAAAGCATCTAGCTATGCTAGCAGCCTCTCACATTGCTGGAGTGAACAATGTACAAGTGAACTTTCTCAGTCGCCAGAAACTGGATCCCAGAGAATGGGAGTTGTTGGAGGAGGCAATGGCTCTGATTTGTCGCCAGTGGGGTACTCCCTGCCTGGACTTAATGGCATCACAGAAGAATATCAAAGCACCACAGTTTTTCGGTCACAGAAGAGAACACAGAGTGAAGGGAGTAGATGCTCTAATGCTCCCTTAGCCCCAAGGGACTCTTCTTTACATATTCCCTCCATGGCCTCTGGTAGGAAAATTAATAAAAACGAATAGAAAATCACCTAGAAGAGGAGATTCTGGTGGCGCCAGAGTGGCCACGGAGCCCGTGGTTCGTGGACCTGGTCAACATGGCAGTGGATGATCCACAGACTCGCACATTTGCTGAATCTTCTGCAGCAGGGTCCAATATTTTCAGAGGGCGGATCGCTTTTGTCTTATAGCTTGGCTTTTGAGAGGAGATGTTTGAGAGAGAAAGAATATCCGGAGGATGTCATTTTCACCCTGTTGCAGGCTAGAAAGACTTCCACGTCTTTATCATGTGTAAGGGTCTGGAAGGGCTTTGAGTGTACGTGTCAAGGGATAGTCTCGACTCGGGCCTCGATAGCTCACATCTTGGCATTTTTGCAAAAAGGCTTGGTAAAAGGCTTAGCCTTTAGCTCTCTTAAGGTTCAGGTTGCAGCCTTGGGTTGCCTGCGAGGCAAAATGCATGGATGGTTGCTGGCTACTCACCCAGATGTGGTGCGTTTCCTTCAGGCGGCAAAGCATTTGCATCCTCTTGTGCGGAAGATATGTCCTTCTTAGAACCTCAATTTAGTCTTTAGAGGATTGTATATGGCTCCTTTTGAACCTTTAAGAAGGGCAACAATAAAAGATCTTACTTTGAAACTGGTGTTTCTGGTAGCCATTTGTTCTGTCCGGAGAATCTCGGAGCTTCAAGCATTATCATGCAGAGAACCTTTTCTGAGGATCTCTGATTCAGGGATATCTTTGACAATGGTGCCCCCTCCTTTCTCCCAAAGGTTGTGTCAGCATTTCATTTGAACCAAACTGTGGAACTTCCGGCCTTTTCAGATTTGGATACGCCTGCCCCGCAAGCTAAAGACCTACGATGTTTGGATGTGAAGCGGGCTGCGTTGCGTTACCTCAAAGTCAACAATAACTTCAGGGTGTCTGACCATCTCTTTGTGCTTTGGAGTGTTCCTAAAAATGGTCAGAAGGCTTCAAAGTCTACAATAGCAAGATGGTTGAAAGAGGCAATAAACTTGGCTTATCTCTCTAAGGGGCTTCAGGTTCCGGAGGGATTGAGGGTGCACTCAGTTCAGTCTCGGGCAACTTCTTGAGCAGAGCGTCAGTTGGTGTCGCCACAAGAAATCTGTCGAGTGGCTACTTGGAAGTCATTACACACTTTTGCCAGACTTATTGGTTGGATGTCCAAGCCCCGGAGACCATGGGCTTCGGTGAGAGTGTTCTTCGAGCAGGATTCTCCCAGTCCTACCCTATCGAGGGAAGCTTGGGTACATCCCAGGAGTCTGGACTGATCCGGGTATGAACAGGAAAGGAAAATTGGTTCTTACCTGCTAATTTTAATTCCTGGAATACCACAGATCAGTCTAGAGCTCCGCCCTGTATAGAGGAGAGTCCGCTTGTATTTCTGGCTTGAGTCTGGTTTATATAGGATGCAGAGTTGCTTAAGATTTCAAGTTTGTCCTCCTTGTGTGCAGTTTTTTGAATGAACAGTTTTCTGTTGGGGTTTAACCCCTTTCCCCCTTGCTCGTTTATAGAGAATTATTTGAGTTAAGGTTGTTATAGGGATATTCTTGGCTTGGGTACAGGTCAACACTGAGGGACTGCAAGTGGCACACTGGGTTATATGCCAGTGCAACTTTCTGTCTCCATTTTCTGGAAGGAAAGCATAATCCCAGGAGTTTGGACTGATCCGTGATATTCCAGGAACAAAAATTAGCAGGTAAGAACCAATCTTCCTTTATAAAATAACTAAATTACCTCAAGTACTGCTTGAATCAATAAGAGAAACTGATTGATCTAGATAACTATGAATGACCATATTTTGAAATAAAATGTACATTTTTGTTATTTGTGTACGTAGAGATCTTAATGGAAATCTGCCAGAAGGAATGTTCCAACTAATAATGGGAGGGCACAGAATAGTAGCTCCCCCATGTGGGAGATGGTGTGTTCCCCTGCTATATAAACCCTAGCCTCCATTTTAGTATATGGAGTCTTGTGTTGACCCTTCAAGGGATAGCATATCCATGGTTGCCCTCCATTTTGTTTATTTTTAAGGAGGAAGGCCTCTGGGATCTCTAGGATTGAGACCTGGGTCAGAGAGGAGACAGAGAGCCTTTACTCATTTAAGGACCGTGTTTTGGAAACTTTTCTTTTTCTTTTGAGGGGAGGGGAGATTTTCCACCCTCCTCATATTTTTGGTTTTACAATGCATGTAAGTTTTTCCTCTATCGAGTGTCCTATTGCTCAGGGAGTCAAGTTTTTTGTTTCATATCCAAAGGAGGGGTACCTTTCACTGAGAGAAAAGACCAAAGGATCATCAGCATCTACTGGAGGGATGACAGAGGAGTCATCCAAGGGGAGAAGGAGTGACCTGGGGAAGGAGGAGACTTTGTGGATGCATCCTGAGGATTAAACTTTCATCTCAAGGGAAGAGGCATAATACAGATGCTAGTCAGGGAAGAATCAAGAGATACAGGAGAGGTAGGAGAATTTGAATTATGCTTAAAGTAACATCTAAAATGGAGTAATTACACTATCAACCATATGAGGGGGAAGTTTACCAAACTGCCCTAAACCTCAGGAAGAGGAAGAACTGACACACTTAGAAATGACTTTCAGGCCGATACAGTAAAATCGCGGGAGAGCGCACAGGCCACTCTCCTGTGCGCACGATTCAGTATTTTAATTTATTTTAATTAGGGCTGGCAGTAAAAGGAGGCGCTAGAGACACTAACGCGTCCCTAGCACCTCTTTTTTGATGGAAGCGACGGCTGTCAGCGGGTTTGACAGCCGACACTCAATTTTGCCGGCGTGTTTTCTCGAGCCTGATGACAGCCACGGGTTCGGAAACCAAATGCCGGCAAAATTGAGCATCCAGTTTTCGACCCGCCAGCCGCGGGCCCATTTTAAATTTTTTTTATTTTTTACTTTTTTAAACTTTCGGGACCTCTGACCTAATATCGCCATGATATTAAGTCAGAGGGTGCACAGAAAAGCAGTTTTTACTGCTTTTCTGTGCACTTTCCCGGTGCCGGCAGAAACTAGCGCCTACCTTTGGGTAGGCGCTAATTTCTGAAACCAAAATGTGCGGCTTGGCTGCACATTTTGCTTTCTGAATCGCGTGGGAATACCTAATAGGGCCATCAACATGCATTTACATGTTGCAGGCGCTATTAGGTTCGGGGGGGGGGGGGGGGGGGGTTGGACACGCATTTTGGACGTGCTATTACCCCTTACTGAATAAGGGGTAAAGCTAGCGCGTCCAAATGCCGTCGGAGCGCACTGTACTGTATCAGCCTGTTTGTTACCCAAAGTAATTTAATGGAAGCCAGAGTCACAAATGTATTAAGAACTGAGAATGTAACATCAAATGGTGGATAATGAGAACTGTAAAGATTTCAAAGGGGCATGAGATAAACACTGTGGATCCCTAAAAGGCTGGAGGATGGGAATAAATAAAAAAGCTAAACCGGCACGGAGTGGCAGTTACTAACTTGAGAAGCTTGCTGGGCAGACTGGATGGACCATTTTGGTCTTTTTTGGCCATCGTTACTATGTCCTGATTAAGCAGACCTTCGCTCCAGGGGAATGGGAATTGGCTGACGAGGCATTTGCACAGGTTATGAACAAGTGGAACCTGATGGCAATGCATGTGAATACAAAGGTGGAGAAATTCTTCAGTTGCAGAAAAGGAATGAAATCCAAGGAGCTAGACACGCTATTGCAACAATATCTGTAGGGCATCCTCCTGTATTTATTCCCTCTCTGGCCCCCCGATAGAGTACTTCAGAGGTCTGTGGACCACTGAGAAGACTGGTCTGGCAGGATGAAGAGGAATGATAGTTGTGCTTTGAATAGTGGCTATCTTGGAGTTCATTGAAGAGGTTCCAGGTAATGCCTCTATCCTGTTATCGTGGATGGGTCAGAGGAAGCTCTGCAGTGTCACACTCAGATGTAGTTTCCTTAAGGAGTAAAACATGTTCAACCTCCAATATGCCTGTTGGTCCTGGTATGGGACCAAAACCTGGTACTTAAGGGCCTGGCAGCTTCCCCGTTTGAGTTGCTGAAGGATCTCATTCTTAAGACAGTTTTCTTGTTGGCTATATGTTCAGCTGGGGGAATATAGGAACTTCAGGCTCTATCATATAGGTACCCATACCCAGTGTTTGCAAGAGAGAAGGTTACAATTTGCCCAGTACCTTTCTTTGTACCTAAAATATCAGATTTCCATTTGAATTAGGCAGTTGTTCTCCCCTTGTTTAGGTCTTCATATTGCACCAGAGAAAGGAAGGATATTCTTTGTTTTGTACATATACAGGGCACTGCTGTGTTACCTTAAAAGTCACAAATTCTTTCTAAATGTCAAATAGCCTCTTTGTATTGTTTAGGGGCCCCTGGAATAGGAAGGTGGCTTTTAAAGTGGTCATTGCTTACTGGGAGTAAGGAGGTGATCACCTTGACATATACGATGAAATGGAGGAAAGTTCCAGTCTGAGGGCACACTCTATGCGGGCACAGGTCTCTCCATGAGCAGAGTGGTCTCAATGGACACAATTTTCGTTCTTCTCAGATGGTTTCCTTCGTATTCCTCCACAGTGTGTTATCCATTTAGACTCCACAAGGGAGTCTTCTTTCAGCTATCAGGCTCCAGTTTTATGGAACTCTTTGCCTCTTGAAATTCGTATAACGACAGATTTAAAATTTGGGAAGACTGTAAAACCTGTTCTTTTTTCAATTGTGTATCATTTATCCGCAGACTCAATTTGGTTTCTAAAGCAATTTTTAAAGATATAATGTAGATTTTATTGTTTGAGAGTTTCCCCGTCTCACTTGTACTGCCCCTTCTAACATGTCTCCTTTGTTCTTTTTCAAGGCTGACAGATCATTACCTCCTCTCTGCCCCCATTGCTGGCTGCACCCATCACAGAAAAAATAAAAAGAGCCTACCACACTGTGCTGTTTCTGAACCCATCGCCCACATATCCTTCCCCTATCCATCATACATTTAATGTTGGATTGGGGGGGGGGGGGTGTAGAGGGAGGACAGAGTTACCACTGCACCCCAAAGGCAGCTTCTTCTCCTTTCTGTGGCTTTCTTCCTTTTAATGTTTTGTTTTGTTTTTTTTTTTAAAGCTTTATTCAGGCAGCACAAGCTCTGGTTTAAAAAAAATAAAAAATTGAAGGCTCTCTTCTTTAGAACACAGCTCTGCCATTGGAAAGCTCCACCCTTCCAGAGCCTGGTTTCCACAGGGAAGGAAGATCAGCCAGTCTGACTGCTGTCCATGTTTCCCTGAACACAGCTTTGAACTAGGGAAATCAACTTGACAGGCCAAGCCAATATCACCTGTTGGACCAGACCAGACGTCCACCATCTGCTGAAGGCAGAGAACTACAGAAGGTTTCCCTTGCTACACCAGAGTATATAGAGGGGAAGCAATAAATGCAAAGATTCCTTCTCTGCCTACATCTGCTGGTAGGAGGGGCATAACCCACCTATCTTTACTAATCTGGTGGGACAATAAAGAAGCTTTGAATTCTGAATAACATGTAACTACAACTACAGTCTGTCTATGCAGAATTAGGGGAAAAGCACAGGACTACTACAGCCAATTACAAAAGCAAAACAAATTCATGCAGCATTCTATGAATTATCAAGAAGCTGTTCGCCCTGTAAAAATGTTACTAACAGTAATTTTGTTATGGGATTGACAGTTGCTTAGTTTTGATTATAATTACTACCACCATGCATGGAGCAGCGGTTACTACCATGAAAAAAGCTTTCTGGGCAGACTGGATGGACGATTTGGTCTTCTGCCGTCACTACTATGTTAGGGTCCCTAAGGGATCCAGATCAGCATGGTCTGTCCCCAGTTCCATTCTCTCTTACTAACCAGCTCCTTCACTGGAACTTCATTCAGGTCACACAGACTCAAATCCAGCTCATTGCCGTCCAATTTGTCCCTTAGGTTCACCCCCTTCCCTGCAGCTTTCGCCATGGTCCTAGAGGGAGAGAGAGAAAAATAAATAAGTAAAGCAGTGTCCCACAGGGATTCGAGGAAATGTTTTTGGGTAAACGTTTCACCACTTTGAAGAAAGGATTGGCCTAATGGTTAGAATAATGAGCTATAAATCAGGGTTCAGATCCCACTGACACGTCTAGTAAATTTGGGCAAGTCACGTTCACTGCCTCAAGTGCCCTCTTAGATTGTAAGCTCTTCTGGAAAGGAACTTATTATACCTGAATTTTAACAATTCTGCAACCTGTCTTAAGGCTAATAATCCAAATTCCGAGAGACAGAGGAGTCTCTGGGCTTTCACTGCACTATTTTGACGTGGTCACGTTTTGGGCCCCCGGCATTTTCCGGTTTGAGACCTGCTGGAGATTGAGAGCTTCAATCTGTCACTACAAAGAGAAAGTAGAGTCACTTCGGACCCAACATGCGGGAGTCGTGAGGCGCCGCGATCCGCCAGTCTGGGGGCAGGGCAGCAGCAAGCGTCGCAGCTCTCCCCAAGCCCCCATCCCGTGGGGCTCCGGAATGCCCGACCCCGCGCTCTCACCTCTCTTCCTCTTCACCAGCCAAGATCCAATTCCACCGCTTTCCCTCAGCCTCCGCCGCCGCCACTTCCTGTTCCACGTCACTACTAAATCCTCCAGCACCAAAGAGGGAAGCAGCAAGAGGGACCTCGCGGGGGGTAAGCAAGACATCTGGAGCCGCCTAGAGCGCCGCTAGGAGGCGAGAATGTGAGGGAGCAGGATGTCATTCAAAGGAGAAGAATCCTATAGGAAAAGAGATGATCATGGAGGAGGGGAGGGAAAAGATATATCCGTAGGGAAGGCTGTCACGGAGAGGGAAAGAAGGGTTCCAGAGCGGGGCTTATTCCTGTAGGGAAGAGAAGTGTCGAATGGATATAGTCAAAGGAGTAGAGATGCCTTTGACGGCAAATCTGCTCCTTAATGCGTAGACAGAAAGGATGTGAAACTCTGGAGAGGGGAAGGGAAGGCAGACTTTTGGAAGCGGTAGGATGTTACCTCTTTGAGGGGGAAGGACCAGGGCCGGGGGTGAACTCGCTCCTAAACACACACTTTTCACACCCTTTCTCCTTATCCCAGTGATACTTCATCCCCAAACCATGACACTGGTCAGTCCCCAGGCATTCTTTACTCACAAGTGCTCAATAAGCATTAGTGGGCAAAGGCCAGCTAGAGGTTGAACACCGTTGGGGGATGTGGATGGAGGGTTACTGAGATAAGGAGGAGGGTTGAGGGACTTGACCCCTTTCTACCCTCCTCCTCCTCTCTGCTTTGGGGATCCTGGTTCTCCATCCCAAGCCCCCACCAACACCACCACTGATTCCTCCAGTGGTCCTTGCCTTTTCCCAGTGGCCTAGAGCACCTAAGACCTCTTCCTCTTCCTCCTTGGCTAGTATGGCATAGACCTCCTCTTTGAGGTAGAATCAGCTGGTAATCTGCTTTGGCAGAGGGGGGAGCAGACTGGTATGCACCACTTGCTCTTCTCAGCCAGGAATTCAAAAGTGGATCCAGCTTTTGGCCTCAACCTCGGAGGAAGTAATGGAGCAGCACCACATGCTCTCGTCACTCACTCTCTTCCCCCAATACACACCCTCGAATCCCTTTCTCTTCCCTCATCACAGCCCTTCAATCACCTAACTTACAGATTGCTCTTCCCACTCTTATCTCAATCCTTACAGTGTCTCCGATCCCCTCACTCACACCTCATAACTTTGATCCTCTCTTCTTTCTCTCCACACAACTATACAAAAATGTCATCTGGATATTGGTAGACGGTTTCTCTAAAATGGCACACTTCTTCACCCTGGCAGTCTTCTCACCGCTCCTTAGTTGGCACAACTTTTCGTACAGCATGTCTTCCGCCTCCATGGTCTCCCGAAACATGTGGTGTCTGACTGCGGAACTCAGTTTACAGCCAGGTATTGGAGGGTTCTCTGCCGGAAATTCAACACATCACCCTAGATTTTACTATGGCATTTCATCCGCAAGCTAATGGCCTGGCTGAAAGAACCAACCGTATGTTAAAGCAATTCCTCCGCAGCTATGTAAATCTTTTTTTTTTTAATTTATGCATTTACAGATATATTACTTCATATATCAACAAAGGTATGAGAGATTTTAATAGTAATATAATACGGAGATAAATTTTTCACCAAATTTTTATAGTACATAGATCTCTAATAATTTCTCAGGTAATATTGGAACCAAGATAAAAAAGACAATAATGGAGCTCATTCAAACAAATAGAATAAGAAATAAGCCATTACAGGATGCAATTACTCTTAATCATTTTAACACAGGTCATCCCTTCCCATCTAAGAATCCCCTTAATTGCTCAGGTTCATGGAAAATATACTTATTTTCTTGAAACTTTAAACAGCATTTACAAGGAAACTTAAGCACCATACTTGCACCTCGATTTAGTACTCTGGGCCTCATAATAAAAAACTTTTTTCTGCGCTCCTGTGTGGAGCGTACAATATCAGGATATATCCACACACACATTGCCCATAAAAATGAGCGGATCTGTTTCTAAAGAAAAACTTCATTATTAGGTTTCTATCCTGTTCAAAAGGAAAAGTAATCAACAATGTGCCCCTAGACTTAATCGCAGTCTGTATGGACAATTCAATCATTTCAGAGGCATTCAAGGATTTCATTTCTGGCACTTCCTCCAACCCCGTAGATGGTATTTCTTTCTTTGAAACGTAATAAGCTTTAGAGAGAACTGGATTTATTTCTTTAGGAATCTTTAGAGATTGTGAGAAATATTCCTTTAGTAATTCCATCGGAGCTAATCTTTTCACAACTGGGAAATTCACTATACGCAGATTTAAATATCGTAAGGAATTTTCTATACTTTCAAATTTTCTCTCCACTTTTATCTCAGATCTTATTATTGTTCCTTGAACATTTTCCATTGAGGCAACTTTTTCCTCCAATTTTTCTTGATGTAAGGTCATTGCTTTTTCAACATTTAGACCCCTTTTATTTAAATCAAGAAAAGCTTGTGTCAAAGTTGTAATTGCAGATTCAATTGAAGTCATAGCTTTCCATAAAGAGTCTAAAGTTACTACAGGGAGTTTTTGCAAAGAAAATACATTCTTAGACTGAAGAGTTACCAGTTCTTGGCATGCCGTGTCCTCGATGTTCCTTTCCGCTATAGCCTTGGGGGGCTTAGATGTGGATGTAGCCACTCTCTCCAGGGCTTCTCCAAACCCTCCTGGCGCCGACTCTCCGCCACCTCCATCCTGCACGGGAGGGGGCTGCTCTTTCCTCCTCTCCTCAAAGCCTCGTGGTGTTTCCTCTGCTTCTACTCCCGCTTGACCTCGCGGCGGCGGCGGTGTCTCGGGCGCCCTGGGGCTGAGCAAGATCTCCTTGGCCATGGGAATTGGCCCAAGCTCCTGGGCTCCTCCGTCTGCGGCCCTCGCTCCCGGCGTCCTGGGGGTAGACTCAAAGAAGCTCTCGATCCTCGCTTGCTGAAACCCTTCATCCTTGATGGTAGGAATATCTTTCAGATGAGCTTTTCGCTTCATATGTGGCATTTCAGAAGTCTATTTCTGGAAGAGGTAATTGTTATTTAGCAATTTCCAGGCAAGCACTGAGAGAGCTCCTCCAGCTGCTTCTCATGTAGCGGCCATCTTGGTCCTGCAGCTGTGTAAATCTTCAACAGAATGACTGGGCCTCGCTCCTCCCGTGGGCCGAGTTCGCTTTAAACTCCCACTCAATTGGATACCCATCCAGGCCTGGGCTTTTACATGATGAGAGGGACATAGTAGCCCTTCATATCTCTTTCCCCTGAATTGGGCCAGCTAAAGCCTGTCTCTGCTTCTCGCTAAGCGATGGCAACTGAATAGTGTTCAAAAAGGCCTCACTCTTGGTTTCGGTAGTGATTTGTTTGGATGAGTAAAGATTTTTCTAAAAATCCTTAAAAGCTTCAGAAATGGCCAATGGCATATAGCAAAGCCTCCCAGATGGATGTTTAATCTTCCCAAAAAAGGCTCTGTAAGTGATGTGAACCCTTGTGGTTGTGGTGAGGTTGACACAGCCTATGGGGCAAATCCCATAGGCCCTCACCGACAGCTGGCAGAAGCTTGCTGGCAAGAGGCTGACCTGGAGCCCCTATACCAGCTCCTTTCTCCTCAGGTTGAGCCCTTGTCTTCTGGGGGACAGCAGGACTTAGGTGGTCATCTCTTTATTTATTTATTTATTTAACAAATTTTCTATACCGACATTAAAATACACATCATGTCGGTTTACATTATAACAAAAAGGTGGAAATTACAAATAACGGGGGGGGAGTTGGAAAGCTAAGAATAACTGGAGGTCGGAAAGGGGACCACAACAAAATAGAAGAAGGAATGAAACGAGAGGAACAGTAACATCTAAGTAACACAGGTTAACTATGGTTCAAGTGAAAAAATATATTGTTAAATAAGGTGTAGGAGTGTAAATATACAAGGGGTGCATGAGTACAGGGTATAAATGTACAAAAAATATATGGTGAGGTAAGGTGAAGGAGTATAGGGGTACAGAGGGTGCAGGAAAACAGGGTGGAGAAGAGTACCGGGAAATGGAAGGTCGTGGAGGTAGGTGTGGAAAAATGAATGGGAGAAGAAGCGTACCGGGAGGAGTGAAGTAGCTGGGGAGTCAAGGAAGTTACTCCGGGAAGGCTTGATGAAAGAGCCACGTTTTTAGCAGTTTTCTAAATTTGAGAGGGCAGGGTTCCATGCGAAGATTGGGTGGTAGATCATTCCAGCGCGTGGGGCTGGCAATAGAGAAAGCACGATTTCTTGTGACTGAGAGGTGGGCTTTTTTAAGGGGGGGGACGAGCAGGGTACATTTATGAATTGTTCTGGTAGGGCGGGAGGATTGTGTGGGTTGGAGGGGTTCATTGAGCCAAGAGGAGTTGTGGTTGTAAACAGCTTTGTGTAAGATGGTCAAGGTTTTGAACAGGATGCGGAAGGAGATGGGGAGCCAATGTAGGCTTTTAAGGACCGGGGTAATGTGCTCAGATTTGCGTGTGTTACTAATGATCCTTGCTGTGGCGTTCTGTTGGATGATAATGTGAACGGAGGTCCAGGCCAGGCAAGGGTCAGAGGCAGGCAGCAGTTAGAATCGTCAGAGTCCAAGCAAGAAGTCAGATCCAGTGGTCAGTCTGAAGAGAAGACAAAGAGACGACAAGCGGGACTGGCACAGAAGAGCTGGCAAGTGGGCAAGTTAACTGGATATGACAAGGCAGGACAGGCTTGGCAAGACGAGCAAGGCTGGATGAGGCAGGATAGGTTGGAGAGACGAGGGAAAGCTGGGCTGGACAAAGCAATGCAGGCTGGAGAGACAAGGCAGGAAACAGGAACATAGGAATCAAGAATACAGAAGCAGCAACACACATTACACACACGATATTGTTAGTATATATTAAGGAGCTGTGTGTATATTTAACTTAAAAAAAAAAGTATTAGCCATTTCTCCTTTGTGGCAGGTGACTCATGGTGTATTGCAGGGGGCCATTAAGAACTCCTTAGTCTGATTTGAATTGCAAGGAAACAGCCATAACTGCAGATTCTTGTGGCCAGTTAAGTAAACAGTTAAGATAGCCTTATTTTAGTCTGCTTTCTTGGTGATATTATTCTGCATTTCTTAAGTACAAGCCCTGTAAGCTCTCTATTTTTCTAGGTAGTCAGTTTATCTGGGGAAGGGGCTATTCAAATTCAATAGCAGATATAGAGTCTGGTGAACAGCCATGGGAAAGTGTTAACTGTTTAACTCTCTGCCACCCTACTCCTCTACCCATCCATCCCTGGGTTTGTTCTTCTCAAACCTTCCTTTCATTGCTAAAATCATGGAAAAGGTGGTAAATTCCCAACTTATGGACTACCTTGAAAGCAACAATATCCTTCACCCCTCTCAATTTGGCTTTCGTAAAAACTTGAGCACCGAAACACTCTTACTTTCCCTCACTGACGCACTCCTCATTGGCCTAGATCAAGGTCACAGTTTTATCATTGCCTTCCTTGACATCTCCTCAGCCTTCGACACGATAAGCCACAACCTCCTCCTTTTCCGCCTATCTGACATCGGCATCTCTGGCGCAGCCCTCCTTTGGTTCAAATTCTACCTGGCTAATAGACAATTCTCTGTAAAACTAGGCAACTCAGAATCCACACACTTCTGCCTCACCCAAGGAGTCCCCCAAGGCTCCTCCCTTTCCTCCACCCTATTTAATGTATTCCTCCTGCCCCTCTGCCAGCTACTATCTGACCTCGGCCTCAAATTCTACATCTACGCAGATGTTCAAATCATTATACCAATACAAGAATCCATCTCCAAAACGCTAAAATTCTGGGAGGAATGCCTCATTTCCATTAATTCCCTACTCACTAACCTCCACCTTGCCCTCAGTTCCTCAAAGACAGAACTGCTCCTCATCCACAACCACCAAACGATCAAGCTCTCCCCAGCTAATGACCCAGCTTCCAGCTCCTTCACCTCACAGCCTCCAGTACGAAATCTTGGTGTTCTAATTGATCAACACTTAAACCTAAAAAAACACATCAACTCTGTCCTTAAAGAAGGCTTTTATAAGCACAATGTTATAAAAAAAACTCAAACCTTTACTCCATACCTACGATCTCAGAACAGTCATTCAAGCAATCCTTTCATCCAAATTGGACTACTGTAACTCCCTGTATCTAGGCCTTCCTTTCTCCACCATCAAACCAGTCCAAATGCTGCAGAACGCCATCGCTAGAACCATCATGAATGCCCGCAAATCCAACCACATAACCCCCCTCCTCAAAGACCTCTACTGGCTCCCTATCTCATCACGCATCCTTTTCAAGACCTTCACCATTATTCACAAATCCATCTACAAAAACAACTCCATCTGGCTCAATGAGCCTCTCCGATTCACACCATCCTCCTGACCCACCAGAGCAACTCTTAAAGGTACCTTGCACATCCCATTCCTCAAGAATGCTCACCTCACCTCAACAAGGGATCGTGCCCTATCAATTGCTGGCCCCACCCGCTGGAATGCACAACCCACAAACCTCCGCCTTGAGCCTTGCCCCTTCAAATTTAAGAAAAAGCTAAAGACCTGGCTTTTCCACCAGGCATATCCTGACTGGATCCATGCACATCATCTCCTTACCACTATTCCAGGCCCTCTAAGTTATTACGTTAATATGTTAACTCTCTAGTTCTCCACTTCTGGCTCGTCTTTATAGTTTTCTCTAGTTGCTGCACTCTGTTGCACCATGTTGCACTATGTTGCCCCCTCCCCCCTCCCTCCCTGTTCTTTGTATTTTCCATCTATTGTTGATGTAAACCGATATGATGTGCCTACTAATATCGGTATAGGAAAACCATTAAATAAAAAAAATAATAATAATTGGAAATTTGGTAGTTCCTTAGGTGTTCTCCATTAAATCAATTGAGCAAAATGAGGACTATCCAATTTAACAATTGTGGAGCCTTTATTTTGAGGCAAATCATCTGGAAACTTAGGGCTTGCCCCATTTGTTCGGAACTCTCTTCCATGAAAAAGGAGTTGGCTCAAGTTAAAGCTGAATTAGCTGCAATAAAGAAAGTATCAGAAACCACCAAAAAATACTCACATACTTTACAGTATTCTGGAATCATTTCCCCATTATAACAGAAAAAGCAAAAGCCCTGAAAAAAGGGGTTTACAAGTGGGCTCAGATAGGATAAGACCTGTGACCCAAAGACACCCATTCTTCACAATTGTGCAGCCCACATGTCATCGTTCCCCCCCCCCCCCCCCCCCCCCACACACACACATTTACACAGAGCATACAGGAACCCAAGAACAACTGGATTACAGTGGAGTAACACCTGTGATATGGAGACACACACTCTTTCAATTGACACAAGTACAAGTAAGGGTTGCATTCGTAGACTCTTAGGCTGAGGCAGAATTGGTGCAGCCTGTGGGGAGGAGCCTTGCAAGTTCCCACCGTCAGCAGGCAGACCTGGATGAAGCAGAGACCCAGCTGGCGCTTCACATATACCAGTCCTCGATCCCCTCAGGTTGAGCCTTTGGGTGCCAGGGCCGTCAGGTCAAAGGTGTGATCTCTGCTGTGGGTAGGAAGGTGTATCAGGGCACTATGCTCATTGCCTGCATCGCCTCCTACCAACTATATATGACTCAGTACAACCGGAACTTGTGGAAGCAGGTGCAAGAGCTGTCAGAGCACTTGCCTCAACAGCAACAAAATGCATTCTCAGCAAGGTCTGGAGTCAGGAAAACACGAGGTGAGATCCACTTACAATGTTTTCGAAACAGCAGCGAGAGTGGATGCAGTGGGTATTGGTGCCCACAGGATGGCCTGGCTCTGTGCCTCGGATCTTCGGCCGGAGGTCCAAGAAAAGCTGGCGGATCTACCCTGTTCGGGTGAGAATCTCTTCGGGGATAAGGTCAGGGATGTGGTGGCCAATTGAAGGACCACCAGGAAACCCTTCAACATCTGTCAGCTAGTGCTTCCAACCCGCCATCCTCAGTCAGGAAATTCTCACAACAAAGCTTGAGGAAATCCTTCTATCAGCAGAGGAAGTACTATCTTCCTGCCTCACGGGCCGTACACCCTGCGCTGGTTCCAGGGGTCGTTCCTGTCAACAGCAGATGCCCAGACCTCAGCCAGCCCCCCCCCCTCAGCAGAGCCCTGCTATGGGGTTTTGACTGGGAGTGAGGGAGAGTGAGATTGCTGTGCCCTCGGCATCCTGCCCTTTGGTTGGAGGCAGGCTGCATCATTTTGCGTACCACTGGCCCCTTGTTATGTCAGACCAGTAGGTTCTCACATTATAAGCCGAGGGTACTGGCTGAATTTCAGGGACGTCCCTGCAGACTCTCCTCCACGTCCATCATGGGCTTCTTCTGCTCCTCAGTAAGTACTTTTGACAGAGCTCTTTGCCCTTCTTATGCCTGGAGTGGTAGAACCCGTTACCCTCCGCTAGCAGGGCAGAGGATTCTACTCTTGGTATTTCCTGATATCAAAAAGAACTGAGGGCCTATACCCTATTTTTGACCTGACAGCCTTGAACAAATTCCTCAAAGATAAAGCTTCAAGATAGTCTCTTTGGGCACCCTGGAGCTTCAACAGAGTCTTCATGACCAGCGGAAGAAGAGGAGACTGGCTCTGTTCCCTCAACCTGAAGATGCCTACGCCCACATTGCGATCTTCCCGGGTCACAGGAAGTATCTTCACTTTGTGTTGGGAAAGGATCATTTCCAATATCAAGTGTTGCCATTCGGCCTTGCGTCAGCCCCACGGGTCTTTACCAAGTGCCTGGCAGTGGTGGGGGCGCACCTCCAAGGTCAGGGGTTGCACGTCTTCCCCTACTTGGACGACTGGCTGGTCAGAAGCGACCCTCACCAGGGCACACTTCGCTCCTTAAAACTGACCATCCAGGTGCTACAATCTCTTGGGTTTGTTATCAATTACCCAAGTCCCACCTCAGCCCGTCGCCACACCTGGGCTTCATCAGGGCTAGACTGGACACAGTTCAGTTCAAGGCTTTTCTGCCCCGCGATCGAGCAGGCCTGTCGTCACTGGCGTGCTTGGTCTACAGCCATAAACAGATATCTGCTCGTCTGCTGCTTCATCTTTTGGATCACATGGCTGTGACTGTCAATGTCACCCCTTTGGCCCACCTATGCATGTGCAGGGCACAATGGACCCTACGGTCAGTGGCAGCAGACATCCCAGGACCTCGGGGCACATGTCTACATCATGCCGCCTCTCCAAGTCTCCCTATCCTGGTGGGAGGATCTAGCCAACCTGGAACAGGGGTTTCCCTTTTCAGGCTTCCCCACCTCAGGTGGTGCTTACCACCGATGCCTCCCCCCTGGGTTGGGGGGGCGTATGTGGATGACCTCCATACGCAAGGTCGCTGGGTGGCTCAGGAATCTCTATGTCAGATCAACTTCCTGGAGCTTTGAGCGATTTGCTACGCCCTTTGGGCATTTCGGGACCATTTGTCCCACAAGACAGTCCTGATCCAGACAGATAATCAGGTAGCGATGTGGTACATCAACAAACAGGGAGGCACTGAGTCGTTCCTCCTTTGTTAAGAGGTGGTACAGATTTGGTCTTGGGCTCTGTCACAGGGCATGCTTCTGAGAGTGATGTACCTAGCCAGAACAGAGAATGTGCTGGCAAACTGTCTGAGCCGACGTTCCATCCACACGCGTGGTCACTGGATCCAGCAGAGGCGGCCCGGATCTTTCACCAGTGGCGAACTCCAGACGTGGATCTCTTTGCCTCACTTACACCTGCAAGGTGAGCAAATTCTACTCCCTGTTCAGGACAGATGGACTTCCAGCCTCAGACCCCTTTACCCGACATTGGGGAATGGGTCTCCTGTATGTGTATCCTCCTCTTCCGCTGGTCATGAATACTCTGTTGAAGCTCCAGCAGGACCAGGGGACCATGATTCTCATGGCCCCTTACTGGCCCAGACAGGTCTGGTTCCCGCTCCTTTGGGACCTGTCAGTCAGAGAGCCCATCCATCTGGGGACCTCTCCCGATCTGATCACACAAGATCGGGGCAGACTGCGCCATCCAAACTTCAAGCATTAGCCTTGCTGGCCTGGATGTTGAGCGCCTAGTCCTGCAGCCCCGGACCTCTCTGACGACGTATCTCAGGTGTTGGTAGCTTCCAGGAAGTCTTCCACCAGGAGGTTTTATCGACTGAAGTGGAGGAGGTTCTCTATCTGGTGCGAGGGTCATGGCTTGGATCCCTTCGCCTGCCCACTCTGAGGTTGCTTGACTATCTGTGGTACCTCTCAGAGGCTGGACTATAAACCAACTTGGTCCGAGTACATCTGAGTGCCATTAGCGCTTACCATCAGGGTGTGGATGGTATGGCCATCTCTGTGCAATCCATTGTGGGGCGGTTTCTGCGGGACTTGCTTCAGCTGAAGCTTCCCCTTTGGTCTCCTGTTGTGTCCTGGGACCTCAATGTAGTATTGGCATGGCTCATGTGTGACCCCTTTGAGACCTTGCGCTCCTGCGATCTTAAGTTCCTGACCTGGAAGGTTCTCTTCCTGGTGGCGGTCAATTTGGCGCGCAGGGTTAGTGAGCTTCAGGCGTTGGTGATGTATCTGCCCTACATGAAATCCTTTCATGATAGGATCGTCCTGTGTAAGCACCCTAAGTTCCTGCCTAAGTTGGTGACTGATTTTCATGTTAATCAGTCCATCATTCTGCCCACCTTTTTTCCCAAGGCCTCATTTTCACCAGGGCAAACGAGCTCTGCACATTTGGACTGAAAAAGGGCTTTAGCTTTCTATCTCAAACCCACAGCAGGCCACAGGCAATCCTTGTAACTCTTTGTATCTTTTGACAGGAACAGGCTGGGTGTTGCGGTGGGCAAGTAAACTCTGTCCAACTGGCTGGCAGATTGTATCTCCTGCTATGCGCAGACGGGCCTTCAGCTTGGAGGCCGAGTGAAAGCTCACTCTGTGAGAGCCATGGTCGCATTGGTTACCAACTTGCGAGTGGTTCCTATTGCCGAAATCTGCAAGGCCGCAAAAGGGAGTTCTCTACACATGTTCGCTGCCCACTACTGCTTGGACAAGGATGGTCGGCATGACAGTAGCTTCAGCCAATTTGTCCTTCGCAACCTCTTCCAGGCTTAAAGCTAACTCTCCCTGCCTAGGGCCCATTCTTTGGGTTCAGACTGTCTCCCCATGTTACCAACAGCACCGCAGTTACTTTTGTGCCCATTGACACCTGGTTTGGTGCCTGTTGGTCATGGTTGTTGGGAGCAGCCTGTAGCTTGGTATTCACCCATTTGCTTACCTGTAGCAGGTGTTCTCCTAGGACAGCAGGATGTTAGTACTCAGGAAACCTGCCCGCCACCCCGAGGAGTTGGGTTCTCCTGCATTTTGTTATTTTATTTTTTTACTCGTGAATTCTATGTTACGAGCTTGAAGAGGGTCCCTGCGTAGATGCAAGGATAGTAGCATGCTGGGTATGCTCAGTGTGCCAGTCAAAGTTCTTGAAACTTTGATAAAAGTTTTCTGTGTCGGGGCCCACCTGATGATGTACCCATCTGTGAGGACTAACATCCTGCTTTCCTAGGAGAACACCTGTTACAGGTAAGCAGCTCTGCCTTATCTTGGCTGCCCAAGCTCCTTCAATGATGCTGTGCTATCTATGCTCTGCCCATTAACTGCCATCCTCTGGGGTTCATGCTGCAGTTACAAAGAAGAGGCACACAAGACTACACATGTTCTCAGAAAGGAGTTCCTACAAGTTTAAAGCCAATAGTGGTGTCTCTTGTTGCTGTAAGATGCTGAGAGAAGAGCCCAGGTTCTGGCCTGCATCTGAGCATCAAAAAGCCATGATTAAACTGAATTATTAGCCTGGATTTTCAAAGGCCCGCATACATAAAAACCAGGGTTTACGCACGTGGCTGGGCCTTTCGCGCAAACCCAGGTACGCGCACAAGTGCCGGGCCTCTCCAAAGGGGTGGGTTGGAGGGGCAGGGGGAGGTTCAGGACAGCGCCATTCTAAACTGTCCAGAGAAGTGCGCGCTGGCAGCCGGCTGACGCATGCAGATTACTTCTGCGAGCAGTAAGTAATAAAATAAAAAATTTGGGGAAAGTTAGGATAGGTTTAGGGGGTGGGGAAAAGAGGGGAAAAGGGAGGAAATTTAGGTAGGGGGCTAGGGAAGTTCCTTTCCAGTCCGTTGGGCACTAGGGGAACCCGATTAAGTCGCCGTGCTTAGCGAAAATTCGCCCCCCCCCCCCCCCTCTGTATGCCGCCCTCACATGCACGTGCATATTTTAAAATCCGGAGTGCATGTGCACGCGGCCATCAGATTTTATAACGTGCAAACCAGCGTGCATATGTTATAAAATGACTAAGTAACTTTGTCTTATACCATGGTTATTTTAGATTATTTACTTTGTATATTATATTTTGTTGTAACCTGCTTAACACAGTTTTTCTGATATAAACAGTATAAAAAATATGTAAATAAATAAAATAAATACCTATGAAAAGGCAACACTGTA